>NC_064542.1:22127837-22727837 GCF_023856365.1 Brienomyrus brachyistius
ACAGAGCTCAAGGACGTGGGCGGGGGTAGCTCTGAGAGGGGAGCGAGGGCTCCAGATTTCCAAACTTTCCATATTATTGTCAACACGGTTTCTCTGACTGTTGTTTTAACTGGAAAAAACAATCACTCCGCATGCCACGAAATCCCCGGGACGGCCTCCTCCCACTGGCAGCAAGCGTCTGCCGGATCTGGGCACTTGCCATTCCCGGGAAATAAACACATCATGACGAGCGGAATGGATGCGGGAGGCGGGTACTTCAGGCCGCGGTGGGCGAAGGGGGCGGCGCTGGGGAGGTGAGCAAGGGGGGTGAGATAAGTGAGGAGGGTGGGGGGGCAGGTGAGGAGAGTAGGTGAGGAGGGTCAGGCTGGTGGGGTGGATGAGGCTGGCTCATTGCAAAGGAGGTAGGCAGGGGTGGCGAGCGAGGGGGGGAGAGGCAAGCAGACCAGACTGGTGAGGGGGGTGAGGTGCGCAGGTGAGGGGGGCAGGCAAGGAAGCCGCCTCCAATGCAGCTACCATCGTCTTCCCACACGCTAACACACTAACTCCCCGCTATCCGCCTCTTCCTTCTCTCAGCGTTCCTGAAATGCGCTTTCTGTCTTCCGGTAATGAGCTGTCTGAGCGGAAGCCATTCCCTCTTTCCCGGTTTTCCCCGTCCTCGCCGTCATCCCCAGACGCCTCTGTCTGTGCGCCGGTTATTCCGGGAGCCGTGCGTCGCTCCCCGCGTCTAATCCTGTCCCCGCGCTCTCCAGCTCTGACATTCCCATGATGCCGGAAGCCACCCATGTCACATGGGGACATCCTGGCCTGGGAAGCGTCTCCATGGGGATGGCCTGCGGTCAGCTGCGGTGGCTAGATCATGAGGCTGGCCAACACACACCTGAACTGGGGGGGGGGCGGTAATATGCCATCACAGGACAGGACTGGACGTGGCTTGGGCCCCATTTCCTGTTACAGGGGGCCCAATTCTAACCTGCCTCCTGGCACAGGGGTGGGACACACTGACCCATGCAAGAAAGAAGAGTGGAAGGGGTTGGGGGGGGTGGGTGAGTACAGAGAAGCACAGCAGCAGTGAGCCCAGACGAGCACAGAGCAGCCGAAAGCACGGCGCCAGGGACAGATGGAACAAAGAGACCTAATTACCATGCAAGGCACAGCATCGCCGGCGGGGGGGTGGGGTGGGGGGGCACACAGGACGCAGCCCAGCATGACAGCTCGGGCAGGAAGCGGGAGCCAGGCAGGCAGGCGGCCCTGCGGGAGGGGACGAGGAGAGTCATCTTCAGCTGCCCCACTTACACCCCCGCCACATTCCCCCAGGGGGGGGGGGGGGGTGGCATGCTCTGAGGAGCATCGAGCTGTTGGACCTTAGAGCCTCCCGCACAGCATGGAAATATTCCCGTAAAATACTGAGCTGTAAAAGCAGAATTAATGGCTCCAACAAGCGTTTCTGCCCTGTAGATTCCCAGTGATAGCTAATTCATAGTGATACTTAAATGGCAAGCAGAAGGGTTCAGCAGAAGGACCCATGAGAGTGTCTGGGAGGTCCAGCCTGGTTCTTTAACCACTATGCCACTTGGCTGATTGTGGCTTACTAAGCTCCCTACGTGACATGGCGATGCACAGCGACTTCAAGTCAAACGGCGCGTTCCCTCCACTAAAGTAACGACCTCCATCTGCACACACTGATTGTGAGCGTGAGAATCAAGCTGGGGGGTGGGGGGCAATGGGGGAGGGGGTCGCTGTGCTCAGCTCATCTGGACAAGGAGCAGCTACATGTTTAACCAGGGGGCGCATCAGGAAACCCGTATTCCTATGTCCCACTGGATAAGTGCATGGACACAGCCCAGGGTGGGGGGGTGCATAAGGGGAGGTTCGAGGGTGCGGGCCATCCTGAGGTGAAAATATCGAGGTTTGTGGATGTTAAAGAAGGTCAACAGGCTGCAATCACACGGCAAATGTCTCATTAACACAGAAAGAGCAACAGAGAAACAGGTTAAGATGGCAGACAGGATGCCGGCTCTTCCGGGGCTGCAGAGATGCCAGGCTCAAGGCAAAATGCAGGAAGACAAAGGAAGACTGGGAATGCGAGGAAATCACTCACAAGCAAATCAAACACACCGCCGGTGGCACTAAGGTCAGACTGAAAGCAGAAACGGTTAACGCTGGGCTTTTTACACAAGGAATTTTACAAATGAAAACATCCCCCTTTGCATATTCATACATTTTCAGGTAGAGTGGGAGAATCCCGAAAATGTGTCTGCAAATGGAGACCCGTAGACGCGGATTCAAACGACGTGCTTCTCTCAGTCACCAAAAGGGGGCGCCATGCTGGGAGCGGCCGGACGCACTCTGCAGCGAACGACCTCGTGTCCCGCCGAGGTCCCCTTCATCCATGACCGCGACCGTGTGCCCCAACCCCCCCCCCCCCCACCCGAGCACAGCGCCGTTAATTAGCAGCGGCAGTATGTTTCACATGCTGTCCAATTACTCTGAGGAATGCCTGGCGAGTTCCCCCCCTGCCCCACACACACACACACACACACCCTCATTATCTGTTACTAATTTAAATTTTGGCTATGACTCCGCATGGAATGATGTTAATATAAGTGTTCCTGTCAGTCCAGGAGTAATTTGATTTAGGTCGCACTACAGTCTAATTAAATATACTATTTATGCACAGTGCGCGGCTGAATGCAGCGGTCCATCTGTGTTTCATCATCATCTCAGAGTGGGGGAGGGAGAGGCAGGGGGCTGCAAGGGTGTGCAGGGGCTCGGGGACAGCCGGGACGGCTTCAAAACTCCCCAGGAAAATGATCCCGCGACAGAAGATACGAGCACGGGGAAACCGCAGACCTCACAAAACAAGGAAAGGTCTGGAAGCTGGGGCTGGCTGAGCTTCTGCGTCGGTTTTTTTACACGTGCAATTTATTTTCAGAACTTGTTTGGGGATTAGGGTTAGGCTGTTAATCGATTTATTGCGCGCCAGGGAGGTGGCCCCATGTCCTCGGGCAAACGTCGCATTTGAAGCCCGTGCAGTGTCACTGACGCATTTAAACCTTAACGTCTCCTAACGTCACATGGCTGAGATTTTAAGCCCGCAAACCAAGGCGCCGCAAATAACCACACATGTCCCGGCTGTACCTCTGCAGACAGGTAAAACACGGTAAATACAGTACTCACATATCAGGCAGCTGAGCTGTATAACACAGTCACAGAAACACTGACATATTTCAATGGGCTGTGACCCTATAATCGATAAACAGCTATGGAATAAGGACAGGTGATTGGTGGATGGATGGATGAATGGATTTAAATTAAATCATATTTAAACTCCAAATTTCAAACCAGAAGATTCTAAATTTTACAGTGGCAAACACAAACACAACAATGAAACATCTGCCAAACTGTCTGTACCAATAGTTACCAGAAAAAAATACTATATAGGTTAAGTTTTTAAACACCATTTAAATGGTAAAAATTTCATTATAAGCAAAATGTTCACCAGAATTTGCTATGGCATCGACCCCTAATAATTACTATGCATCTATCCATCTTTACTGTTAATTGCATTATTATTATTATTATTATTATTATTATTATTATTATTATTATTATTATTTAGTCTAGGCATAACTCTCTCCCAGCATGCATTTGGGCATTGTTTTGCCACAAGCGACAGGATGGGGTGACATCACTTTTGTTGCAAATGAATAAGCGTATGTGGCTATATTATTATTATTATTATTATTATTATTGTTATTATTATTATTATTATTATTATTATGACGGGAACAGCATTGTGGAGCCCTGACCCCTGGCTGTGAACCTGAAAGGGGGCCAGGCTTCCTGCGTGCCCAGCCGCCCATCAAAACAGCACTGCCTGCCCGCTGGTTTAATGAATGCAGATAGACACGACAAACGTAATTAGCATAATTAGATTTACACACAACTGCCGACGTTTATGGCATGTCGCTTGTTTCCCTTTCACGTCCGATGAAAGGCGATTACTCAAGCGTTCCCTGACTGCACCATTCCTGGCGTTCCCAGACAAAGCGCAGGCCCACCCCCCCCCCCCATGTTGATTTCTTCCACACTTGTTGATACTGCTCACAGATCATCAGCCACTTGTGAATCCCTCAACATTATCAATAAACACAATGAAGTACAACACCAGATATTTACAATATTTACAATAAACATAGGTGGAATGACAGAAAACTGGTCAAGAGCAATAATTGGTTCAGTCAACACAGTCAGACAGTTTAAAGTGTTTAACAGGAAGATGTCAAATGGAGGCCTTGGGAGGAAGACTCTGCACACATGAACCCCTGTTGAAAGTGGGTCAGTGCTGCTCCTGCAGTGATGTCTGTCCTTCCAGGCCACTGGGGGGTGGCAGTCCCAGGGTATGATGATTTGTTTACTGTCAGAAGAATCATTACAGACTCTCAGCACCATTAAATGGACTGCATTTATATAGGGCTTTTCTACTCTCACGAGTGCTCAAAACGCTTTACATTTCATGCCTCACATTCACCCATCCACACACACATTCATACACCGGTGGCGGAGGCTGCCGCGCAAGGTGCCAACCTGCTCACCGGGAGCAATTTGGGGTTCAGTGTCTTGTTCAAGAATACTTTGATTAAGTCAAGAGGAACGGGGGCTCGATCCTGCAACCCTCCGGTTACTGAACGATAGCACTGCCTCCTGCGCCAGGAGGGGTTTCCCCTCGATATTCAGCAGGTGGGGGGATGTGTCACGTACACGCACACAGCAGCACTGCCACCTGAAAAACTGATGTGTAACCCCCAAGGATGCTATAACGGCCCCATGCCATTTTCTCATGCTGCCCTTATAACATCCTTTCTCACACACCCCCAGACCACAGATCAGAGGGTAGTAAATATTTTACCAGAAAACATCTGAAAATGGTAGGCAGGGAGTTAGGCGGGTGCGACTGAGCCTTCACATAGATTATGGTTACCAATCCTGATGGTTATCACATGCTATGGTTACCAATCCTGATGGTTATCACATGCTATGGTTACCAATCCTGATGGTTATCACATGCTATGGTTACCAATCCTGATGGTTATCACATGCTATGGTTACCAATCCTGATGGTTATCACATGCTATGGTTACCAATCCTGATGGTTATCACATGCTATGGTTACCAATCATGATGGTTATCACATGCTATGGTTATCAGTCCTGACAATTATCACAGGTTATGTTTACGAATCCTGATGGTTATCCCATGGTACAGCTATCAGCCCTGATGGTTATCACGCATTTCAGCTATCAATCCAGATGGTTATCACACGTTACAGCTGTCAATCCTGATGGTCATCCCACATGATAGCTGTCAATCCCGATGGTGATCACACGTTACAGCTATTGATCCCGATGGTGATCACACCGGTACTTGTGCCTGGTGCCATGGTATATTGCATCAGCAATAAAGGGTTTCCAATGACAATGACAATGACATGTTACAGCTATCAATCCCGATGGTCATCCCACATGACAACCATCAATCCCGATGGTGATCACACGTTACAGCTATCAATCCCGATGGTGATCACATGTTACAGCTATCAATCCTGATAGTTATTACACGTTACAGCTATCAATCCCGATGGTGATCACACGTTACAGCTATCAATCCTGATGGTTATCACACGTTACAGCTATCAATCCCAATGGTGATCACACGTTACAGCTATCAATCCTGATGGTTATCACACATTGCAGCTGTCAATCCCGATGGTCATCCCACATGACAGCTATCAATTCCGATGGTTATCGCACAATATAGCTATCAATCCTGATGGTTATCCCACATTACAGTTATCAATCCTGACAACGATAAGACATGACTATGAGGCATCACAGGTAGCACAGGTTACAGCCATAACAAATGTTGGATACCACACATTACAAGTATCACACATCACGGACAGCACTGGTTACAGCTGTCAAACAGCAGGTCTACCACACATTAGGTTTATTCTATATCAGGTTATGGGCCCATTTATAAAACAGAAGGGATTCTCAGGCAGCTCCTCAAAGGGAGACTAAGCTTTTATTACACACTACCCATTCCAAAAGTGAGAAATAGCCATCATTAGCATTTTCTTAGCCGCTTATGTTGGCATCTATGGTATCTGCACCATAAATGCAGTTACGTCTCACTGTACTAACACTGTACAGTTAAAACACCTGATATTGCGCCTCCACACTGCAGGTGCCCAGTGATCTGGGCAGACCAAATAATCGATCCCCTCTCACTTCATGTTCAGGGGGGCCAAATAATCGAATGGCAGATTTTAAGGGAAGAGGGCACACTGTTCCTCATCACCGGGTGAGAAGCCCCATTACACCTCCTGTGGGGATTCTGGAACATCTGTGATGTTCTAGAACAGGGCCCAGCCCCAGGGGTGCTGGAAAGGGGGGGGAAGTTAGGAGGATTCCTAAATAACCTGTTTGGGGCCGCTGTCCAGACTCCCCCCCCCCCCCCCCCCCAAATGTGCGTACTGTTTTTATAGACTTTACCTAACAATAAATTAGTCTGACATTAGTTTGGCATAATGTCTCTTTGATGTCGCTTGTGAGCTACGTATTCTTTGACCTTGAAGGGTCACGGGCGAATTTCAGTAGAGTCTTTGCACCTCCGTAACGTGACGTGGCGAGACGGCAGTGTAGTACTCTGCCTAATTAGGATTAATCAGTCATCCAGTTATGTAACTGAGATTATTAACGACCGAGCTAAATAATAAAGCAGTCCATTCATCCTCGTTGAGATGAAATTGTCGCTTTTTATTAGTTCAAAAAACACTGATTGGTGAGTGGTGGGATTAGGCAGGTCTGGCTGCAGGCAGGGGCCAGTTAATTGTTTCTGCACCCCCCCCCCACAGTCATTTTGGGGCCCACACACACTCTCCCCAACAGGAAGCAGACTCCAGTCACATTAGCGGTGGCCCTCGCCCGCTCGCTCATGCATTTACTTTAGCAGAACGACAAACAGGGTCTCAGTTATACTCATGCAATTGCCAATTATATCACTTTAACATAGTTTTGGGTGCAGTCCGGTATGGTTTGGTCTGGCTCCAGATCAAGGCCTGGGCTTTCAGCACAGTAATTCATGCATACATGTACATGTACGGTCCAACTCAGGAATGCCGAAATTTCCAACAAGGGATGTCAGCATCATTAGATAAAGATTAACAAGATTATCAAGAACATCAAGATTATTTCTGAGAAACTATTAGTTGTAATGTCTATATTAGAAAAGTGCTTAGTTTCCTACAAAAATGTTATTGCTTCAAAGGCATTTGAAATAGCAGTTACTTTGGAAACGTATATTAACCTACGGACCTATGAGAAATGCAGTGATTTGAGCTGTTCAAGCGGTGATTCCCATTTAGTTGCATCAGTTACTAATAGAAAAAACAAATAGGAGGTTACATTTTTGATAGTCGTGTCAAATTGGAGCTACAATGGAGATTTGAGACTTGACTCGGAATCTAAGTCAGAGATTCGAGTCCTTACTTGGACTCTAATTTTGTGACTCATGAACATCTCTGTCAGCCATCGTCGCCCTCCTCCACAATGAAGATGTGCCACGCTTTTATGAAGACCGTCTCACCGAGGTTCCAGAGCGGCTGCCAGGTCGCGGTGATGCACGCTCATGCCTCTGCCGTAAAGCACGGCGCTGTTAAATCTCGCGGTGATGAATGGGCCGCTGTGTCACCCCCGACCAGGGACAGGCAAGCTCCACTGGCCCGGCTGAATCCTGCCAGGAGCTGCAGTTTGACCTCATTACTGCCGGAAATGAAGACAACGGCCCACATCTCCTAACCTAAAAGGAGACACACTGTAACTTTGGCGACCCAGAGCGCCTCCCGGTGACAGGATCCAGCCAGCGGCTGCGTCACACCGGAACTGACACACTTTGAGGGTCGGATGAGAGCTGGGATACAGGCCAAAAGGACGGCAGGGGAATAGAGTGGTGAAAGGGCATTGAACCAACAACGATCCGGGGGGGGCTTGCATTTGCCTGTCAGTCAGGTCTCTGCCTGACCCCCTCCCCACTGGAAGTTGCTCTGGCCTGTGGTTTCGCCTGACCTCCTCGGGGTGGGCTGCTCATTTGCATATTTAATCAGCGCAAGCAGCCAATGGGCGTTCACGGGGGTAGAGCACAGAGTCAGTTATTATTCTGAGTATCGGTTACGGGGGAAATGACACTAACGTTACACTACACAGGACACTATCTGTGCGAAGGCAGATAAGTATTTGATTTAACATCCAATTAAAAGGCGTCATTGAAAAATTACTTCAAATAAGGCTTTTATTTTCTTTAATCAGTCCTCGATTCAAGTCCTCCTCGGCCGCACTCAACCACAAATCGGGGAACTCATGAATTTTGATTAAAAAATCTAAGCCCATTTCTAACCAAAGCAGATTTTTTTGTTACAGCGTTTGATAGAAATTTAATAAATCTATGAGCCCCTGCCAGCTCCATTTATCATCCCTTTTCCACAAGACTGGGCCATTATGTCCGGGCCGTAAATTATGAGGGAGCCAGCTAACCACAACTGCAAGGAACGATATTGAAGAAGAGCTATAATCACCGGCACTGAACCGTATAATTGCAATAGAATACAGCTAGCGGGACATTAGCCCCGTTTCCAGGATGCAACCCCCCCTCACTTCCGTTTGGTTAAGGTACGGTCATGGCCCAGGCCAGGCTGCAGATGGCCGCCCTGGGTGGGGGAGATTAGCCCCCGTCCGGCTGCTCTTGACCACAGTACCGTCATGACTTCCGGCTGTATGGGGTCCATAGTCAGTGAGCTGGGCTTGTCATAGGATTATGTGTGGCAACCATTTGCACACACAGAAACAGACAGACAGACAGATATACAGATACAAACAGACAGACAGACAGACAGACACAAGCACACACAGGTACACAAACAGACAGATAGACGGACTGACAGACAGACACAGACAGACACAGACATACACAGGTACACAGACAGACAGACACAGATACAAATACAGACAGATATACATTTTGGGTTCTCGGTTTACTTCCTGTTGATCTATAGCTGTCTCCCCCCCCCATGGCTGGCCATGCTGACGGCTGTCTAATACCCCAGACGGCCCTGCACTGGTGCCAGGGGGCAGTGCCAGCCCCTCCTGCCCGTTTGTGCCGTTGAAATTGGCAGTGCCAGGTCGGCGAGGCACATTTGCACATGCATGCAGATGTTCACAGGTGTCCCTACACCCGTGAAAATCCTTAACATAACACACGTGTACAGGCACACGCACCCGGGCACAGAACAGTACCGTCCCACAGCTCCTCTCCCTTATTCCCCTTTTTCTGGAAACAGAAAAGATGTTCCCGGTTCATCGCAGAGATGATTGCAGAGATTGCCGGTTTATACCGGTTAGCGCTTCCCAGCGAGAGACACAGTGGATCAGTGACTCTGCCACTGCTCTCCGGTCTCTTACTGCACTGAAGGAAATTTACCTTGAAGTCAGTTTCTAAATTCGCTGCGATACGCTGCACTGCACTGCTGCATGAGCACCACCGTATGCCCAACACACACAGAAACACACATGCAGACATATGTCCGCACACACACGCACGAACACACACACACATACACACACCGTGCTGATTATGTTGTAGTGTGCTAGGGAATACCATTCACAAGAACCATGAAACAAATTGGTTTTCCCAACCTTTACTGGTGTAATGGTCAGTGACTGCGATATAAATCAAAACCTAATTATGGCTTTAGTCTGATTTTACCATTTGCATAAGTGTCCATAAGAGTGGAGGATTATGTCTTACAGCACACTGTAAGCGATAAGCTAGCCGGTACACAACACTCCCCCCTTCTGAAAGGGCCACCATAGGCTCCATCAGCCAGAGACAACTGCAGGGGCCCCAACCGCTCATTCCTAACAGGGTGGAGAAGGAAGGACAGGAGAGGACAGCTAAGGACTTATGCGACATAGACTCAGAGACAAGACTTACCCAACACACACTCAGAGACAGGACTTACCCAACACACACTCAGAGACAGGACTTACCCAACACACACTCAGAGACAGGACTTACCCAACACACACTCAGAGACAAGACTTACCCAACACACACTCAGAGACAAGACTTACCCAACACACACTCAGAGACAGGACTTACCCAACACACACTCAGAGACAGGACTTACCCAACACACACTCAGAGACAAGACTTACCCAACACACACTCAGAGACAGGACTTACCCAACACACACTCAGAGACAGGACTTACCCAACACACACTCAGAGACAAGACTTACCCAACACACACTCAGAGACAGGACTTACCCAACACACACTCAGAGACAGGACTTACCCAACACACACTCAGAGACAGGACTTACCCAACACACACTCAGAGACAGGACTTACCCAACACACACTCAGAGACAAGACTTACCCAACACACACTCAGAGACAAGACTTACCCAATACACACTCAGAGACAGGACTTACGCAACACACACTCAGATATAGGACTTACCCAACACACATTCAGACACAGACCTTACCCAACACACACTCAAGAGGCAGTACCCAACAGACACATGGTATTTTGCTACCAACATGCTGATGGCAGTTGGTGACACTATTTATGAACACCATTAATTGCTGGTGAATTGGCCCATAAATCGCCCCCCATGCCCCCATGCCCTCCCAATTACCCTGAGTTTGCCATAAATCACATATTCCTGTTTCACCAGGGTCTGGCAGCACTGCAGTAAACATCACTGTCACCATCCACTGTAATTATGTGGAATTCTGCTCCAGGAGAAAAACTGTTATAATCATTTATTCATATTTATTCATATCATTACTCTGTATAGCCGACGGTTTCATCCAAAGCTGCTTACAATTACACCCATGTACAAAGTTGGATTATTTTAATTCAATTTTATGCTATTCATTCAGTTAATCAGTAGAAGTAGTTGAGTTAAAAAATATGACAGCATCGTGATTAGACTTAGTCAGATGCATGTGGACACAAAGAGCTCAAAGGAAAAAGAGAGGGAATGTGTACACCCCCAAAAATATACGTCAAATGGCAGAAAGGTGAATGCCCCCCCCCAAAAAAAAATGGAGGGCAGGAAGGTGAGTGCAAAGCTACATGACTGAATAATAATGTCAAAGGGCAGGAAGGTGAGTGCAAAGCTACATGACTGAATAATAATGTCAAAGGGCAGGAAGGTGAGTGCAAAGCTACATGACTGAATAATTATGTCAAAGGGCAGGAAGGTGAATGCAAAGCTACATGACTGAATAATTATGTCAAAGGGCAGGAAGGTGAGTGCAAAGCTACATGACTGAATAATAATGTCAAAGGGCAGGAAGGTGAGTGCAAAGCTACATGACTGAATAATAATGTCAAAGGGCAGGAAGGTGAGTGCAAAGCTACATGCCTGAATAATTATGTCAAAGGGCAGGAAGGTGAGTGCAAAGCTACATGACTGAATAATAATGTCAAAGGGCAGGAAGGTGAGTGCAAAGCTACATGACTGAATAATTATGTCAAAGGGCAGGAAGGTGAATGCAAAGCTACATGACTGAATAATTATGTCAAAGGGCAGGAAGGTGAGTGCAAAGCTACATGACTGAATAATAATGTCAAAGGGCAGGAAGGTGAGTGCAAAGCTACATGACTGAATAATTATGTCAAAGGGCAGGAAGGTGAGTGCAAAGCTACATGACTGAATAATAATGTCAAAGGGCAGGAAGGTGAGTGCAAAGCTACATGACTGAATAATTATGTCAAAGGGCAGGAAGGTGAGTGCAAAGCTACATGACTGAATAATTATGTCAAAGGGCAGGAAGGTGAGTGCAAAGCTACATGACTGAATAATAATGTCAAAGGGCAGGAAAGTGAGTGCAAAGCTACATGCCTGAATAATTATGTCAAAGGGCAGGAAGGTGAGTGCAAAGCTACATGACTGAATAATTATGTCAAAGGGCAGGAAGGTGAGTGCAAAGCTACATGACTGAATAATTATGTCAAAGGGCAGGAAGGTGAGTGCAAAGCTACATGCCTGAATAATTATGTCAAAGGGCAGGAAGGTGAGTGCAAAGCTACATGACTGAATATATATGCCAAAGGGCAGGAAGGTGAGCAGCAGAGCACGAAGCGGACGTTACCTGATATATATGTCAAAGGGCGGGGGAAGTGGGAGCAGCTGCTGCTTGTTTCAGTGTATGGGCTCCATACTGGCTGCTGTTCAATACCAGGCCAAGCAATCGTGTCTGGCAGCCACCAGCGCCATCTGGAGCTGCCGGAGTCCTCAGACCGCAGAAACCCCTTCCCATCACCAGACAATGCGTTCCCATTGCCAAGGCAGAACCAGCCAGTGTCCAAGCTGGGCCTGCGAAGGCGACTGGCGCTTACTGACCCTCTGGTGCAGACGGGCTTGGTGTTGGCGGGCGGCCTGTCGGGCCTCATCCAGGACCCTGCTTCCTGGCTAGATCACTGTGCCCTTGTCGGCCTGGACACCTTAGCAACAACTTCAAGTGAAACAGTGGCAGGTGCCGGATATGCCAGCCGTGGTCCCGGACTTGAACCAGGACGACAGAAAGAGGGCCCTTCTCCCTTTAAATCACTGAGGCGAATCCCCCCCTGGCACGCTCAAGCGACCCCCCTATCGCAGCACACCTCAAAGGACAAGGGGTGCCTTTTCGCGAAGCATTGCTGGCAGCTCCGCCTCCCACAAGCTGCGCCCCCCGGCCTGTTGCCCCCACCACCCTTTTACCTGTTGCTTAATCGCCCTCAGTGAGCTGAGTCCCCCAGGTATTGACATGACTGTCCCTCCCACTGTGCAATATCAAAGGCGATCCCATGATTTGACGAAGGCAGTCTGGGAGCTATCTGATCTCCTGATGCAGGGAGATACTTATCCCCCCACCCCCAGCATGATGGCTGTCATTCTTTACCAATAACAAGTGCATAGCCTGAGTGTCCCGGAAATGAAGCTCTTAGCCGCAGTCTTATTCCGTTTCACCCATCACACGACGGACGTTATGGCAATAACAACTTCCCCATTCCCCTACATTCTGAGGGGCGGGGGGTTGTAAGGTAACCTGAGGGGGGGGGGGGGGTCACACTATGGACACATGTCGGACTCCTTGTCTGCTGTCTGTTCGGTGGCGGTCTTTACCACTATTCAAACCATGCATTTGCGCGAGGCCTCCCGTTGGCCACAAACAGTCACTACACTGGGGCCCCAAAGTAGCTTTATAAGTGGGGCCCCAGAAACCACAAACTGGCCCCCGCATGCACCCGAGTCTGAACATCAGCTGGGTGTGAAGCCTCTGGTCAACTGCTTATCCCTGAGCTACCCTGACCCTGCTGGACAAGCTGCCTTCCTTATCCCATGTTCGCATCTAAAAGGAGTGAGGACTGATATCTGTGGAGGGGTCTGATGTCAGGTCCTGTTCTTTTTGCTTCTCTAAAGTTTGCTTGGAGTGCACCGGGGCAGGCAGTTTGATCCCTGCCCAGTAATCCTATTCCTACCCCTCCCCTCACTGGTGCAACAGGAACCTGCAGCTCTGTCAGTTTCCAGCAGTAGGTATGACCATTCTCCTCTAATCATACCTCCCATTCACCACGGACTTGTCCCATCCCTCTTCAACCATCAGCACAGCCATCTGGGGTTTTTTGTGGGACCCATGCTACAACATCTTCCAGAATGTGTTTAATGCATTTTTTGTTTTATTTCTGGGCATGCTCAGAGGGGCTCTCACTCGATCTGGGCATGCTCAGAGGGGTTCTCACTCGATCTGGGCATGCTCAGAGGGGCTCTCACTCGATCTGGGCGTGCTCAGAGGAGCTCTCCCTCATTCTGGGTATGCTCAGAGGAGCTCTCTCTCAATCTAAGCACACTCTGACGAGCTCTTAATCTGGGCATGCTCAGAGGAGCTCTCCCTTGATCTGGGCATGCTCAGAGGAGCTCTCCCTCATTCTGGGTATGCTCAGAGGAGCTCTCCCTCAATCTGGGCATGCTCAGAGGAGCTCTCCCTCGATCTGGGCATGCTCAGAGGAGCTCTCCCTCATTCTGGGCATGCTCAGAGGAGTTCTCTCTCAATCTAAGCACACTCTGAGGAGCTCTCAATCTGGGCATGCTCAGAGGAGATCTCCCTCGATCTGGGCATGCTCAGAGGAGGTCTCTCTCAGTCTAAGCATACTCTGAGGAGCTTTCAATCTGAGCATGCTCAGAGGAGCTCTCTCGATCTGGGCATGCTCAGAGGAGCTCTCTCGATCTGGGCATGCTCAGAGGAGCTCCCTCGATCTGGTGACGCTCAGAGGTGCTCTCTCTTGATCTGGGCACACATAAAGGAACTCACTTTCGATCTGGGCAAGCTGAGAGGAGCTCTCTCTCGACCTCGGCACACTCGGAGGATTTCTCTCTCAATTTGGCTATGCTCTCTGTGGAGCTCTCTGTATCTGGACATGCGAAGAGGAGTTTGCTCTATCTGGGCACGCTCATTCAAACTCTTTCTCTATCTAGGCACGCTCAGAAGCGCTTTGGGGCAAGGACGCCGACTGTACACATCCATGGCGGAGCCAGAGGACATTGTAAATCCTCTGCCATTAATTAGGATGATTAACTGGCAAACAATCATTGGTTAATGCAAACGGAAGCTTCAAATAACTCATCCTTTGCCAAGGAAAAAGAAAAAAAATTGTATAATCTTGAAACAATTTATCTTGCAGAGCAAACACTCGCTTGGTGTTTTGATTAGCTAATGCAATTTACGTGTGAGTCTTAATGTGGGTAACCCTATCTCGGCCTGCCTCACACACAGGCGCACACACTCTGTGGGGGGGGGGGGGTGGCAGGGTAGGTCACATTAGCATACAGATCAGCAGAGTGGGCTAATGAATAACTGCCGTGTCTTATCTACGGCCCCCCAAGACTCAGGGCGCGGATAAGCTCTTGACAGAGTTTGGCAGTTGAGTGTGTGTGTCTGTGTGTGTTTATGTGGGGGGGGTTGGGGCACTGGAGGGCATCGAGGTGTAGTTACACCAAAAGAACCAAAGGGGTCGCTGCTCATTCATGCAAACTGCCCCAGGAGGCTGACCAAGCATTTTCCCACAATCGGAGCTGCTGCAGTAGATAGTATCCCTCGAGGGAACAGTTCTGCGCGAGTTCGTTTTGATATAGCATCCCCCCCGTATGCAGCCACAGCATTCGTGGGTGGGAAACTGGCAGGGACAGGACAAAGAACCCCCTCGCAATCACGAGTTAGAAGGATGAGGGGAATGTCTTGAGTCATGAGTATTGCCGAGTAAAACAGGTTGTACTTTCTTGCCATGAATTCCTAAGAGACAGTATTCTGTTCCAGTCCTACAAAACTGACCGGCACAACTACAACTGAGCAGCTAATTCATTGCATTTTAGTCCTTTAGCAGACACTTTCAGCCCAGTGACGTGACTTTTCCTGAGATTAGAACTGGTGACCTAGCGATCACAAGCACAGCAGGCTAACCTGCTGAGCCACACACCATCCCCATTGGTCCAGCATGTTGCCATTTCTGGTTGAGTAAGTACTGCAGAACTGACCAATCCGTGTCCATCGCAGTAGACAGGAGGAGCTGACATAATGAAGAGGAGTTTAATACCTGACTTACATTTTACTGATGGACTAGAGGACCCCAGGGGTGATGTAGCACCCTCAGTTGTCACCTTTAACCAAGTATAAACGTCAAATGGCGGGAAGGTGCACACAAATACATATGACCCCGGAGTCACAGTGTCTCACTCTCAGTTGATGCCAAATGTGCGGAGTGGAGGTGTCTGAGGTTTGAGCCCAGCCCCCACTGTAGTTATTGGAGTTTATGTATCAGGTGTCGTCATGATCCCGATCCTTGGGGTGACATGATGGGACATGCAACCCTGCAGCTTCTCAGAAGCACGAGCTTGACTTTTAAACCCATGATTAAGGAGTCAGCCAGCAGCCGGATGGTGGGGGGGGACACCTTGAATATATGGGTGTAGGGGTTGGGGGGGGCATGCATCATTTACCCGGCGAGATGGTGGAGGAGACAGAGCAACGCCCCTATAATTAGCATCATCAATCAGTGTTTTACGTCCGATGAGGGATGCGAGCAAAGATACGCACTGGGACACACAGGGACATACTCACATATACTCACACATACTCACACATACAGACACACAGACACACACACACATACAGACACACAAGGACATACTCACACATGCAGACACACAGACACAGACACACACACACACACACACACACACACACACACACACATACAGACACACAGGGACATACTCACATATACTCACACATACAGACACACAGATACACACACAGGGACATACTCACACATACAGACACACAGACACACACACAGGGACATACTCACACATACAGACACACAGACACACAGCCACACACACAGGGACATACTCACACATGCAGACACACAGACACAGACACACACACACACACACACACACATGCAGACACACAGGGACATACTCACATATACTCACACATACTCACACATACAGACACACAGACACACAGACACATACAGACACACACACACACACACATACAGACACACAGGGACATACTCACACATACAGACACACAAACACACATACAGACACACAGACACATACAGACACACAGGGACATACTCACACATGCAGACACACAGACACACACACACACACACACATACAGACACACAGGGATATACTCACACATACTGACACACAGACACACACAGACACACACACACATACAGACACACACACACATACAGACACACAGGGACATACTCACACATACAGACACACAAACACACATACAGACACACAGACACATACAGACACACAGGGACATACTCACACATGCAGACACACAGACACACACACACACACACACATACAGACACACAGGGATATACTCACACATACTGACACACAGACACACACAGACACACACACACATACAGACACACACACACATATACAGACACACAGACACACACACACATACAGACACACACACACATATACAGACACACAGACACAGACACACACACAGACACACACACACACCACTGACAGTCTTTACACCCCTGAAAATATGTGACGCAGAGGGAAAACAGTAAGGATAAGGAGTGCACAGCAGTCGTGTTAAGGAGCATTGTCTAACAATGGCCCACACCCTGAACTCTCTGGGATGGTTTAACAGCCGTGTTGAGGAGCAGCCTCTAATGATGGACTTCACCTTGAACTTTCCGGGGGGGGGGGGGGGGGGGGGGTTATAGGTGTGTTAAGAAGCAGCGTCTAACGATGGCCCTCACCCTGAATTCTCCGGGGGACTAACAGCCGTGTTAAGGAGAAGTGTCTAACGATAGATCTCACACTGAACTCTGTGGGGGGGTGCGGGGGGAACGTAATAGCTGTGTTAAGGAGAAGTGTCTTAAGATGGCCCTCACTGTAAACTCTGGGGGGGTGATGGGGAGGGGGGCAGTGACAGCTGTGTGCCAAAGTGTATGTGGAATTGAGGGGCACATTAACTGATTAACAGGGTATGTTTACATACTGTGGTGAGCAGATATCAGTAGCTGACTCAGGGGTGATAAGTAAGCCCAGCGCCACCTGCAGGCAGGGTGGTGAAGTAGAACACCCACTCCCCCATCCCCTTCTACCTAACTAGCTGTGTACCCCACTCCTCCCCCCGACAAATAACAAGGCACAGGCGAAAACAAGCGGCTTCTTACAGCTGATAGCCATGGATTCTGTCTACCCCTGCCAGCTACATGTGATAAATTCAATGACTTCTGAGCTGCTTTTATGTGTGTACTGGGTGTGAGGTGCTTGCAATATCTCTCCCCCCCCCCATCACCGGCAATACTACAGCATTAAATTAGCATATCTGGTCACAGCCCACTTGACATACCTGCAAACTGCATTGTGGGTATTTCATTAGGAGAAACTGCGGGTATCCTGCACTTGGGATGAATGAAAAGGCCGCCAGCCTTCCTGTGCACCATGTCGTGCATTAGTTTGAAGTGCCTGCAGCTCAGGATTTCTTGTAGGGCGACACAAATGAGCACCTTCCAGAAGGTTCCGGGGCATATAACGGCTGGAGCTTGGCCATACGCTTGCTCAGCGCTAATGTGACGTTCGGGAATGGTGAAGCAATCAGAGCGGTCACCTTCGCTTTGTGGTGCTGCTTGGCGTCAGCTGGTACCCCCGAGCCCCGTGAGACAGGAACCAAGCCTCTGACCGGCAGGTTACGGGCACTGTGCCATGGCAGACCAGTGGGGGGTACAGCATTGTGCGCATGCATCGTGGCCCTCCACTGCATTTCGGGGGCAGTAATAACACAGGATGTTAGTCTGTTTGCATTTAACTCTGTGAGGTTGTATGTATAGGCAAAAAAAGGTGTATGTCAGAAGTTGGGGGCGGCAGATTCAGATGGTCGGCATTTTACTTGCCTCATGGAAAAGTTGAACAGTAAAGCTTTCAGCTTATTCCTCAGATATCAACCTATCAGAGAGCATCGTCACATACCCATTGTATGTTGGCAGGAGACCTCCCTATCCCCTCCAGGCTGTGAGGAGCCAGAGCAGACCTTGCAGTGACCCGCCTCCCCATGGGAGAAGTGGCAGGGGACTGATGACACTGTACTGCTCATTCTGCAGTGACACACTTCCCATAGCTGGAAGTGTGTTGAATGCTGCAGCTGGAGGTCAGAGCAGCCACTTGCTACTGACCAACTGTGTACTCAAGCAGGGATTATGCTTCTTTGTGGCTTTCACTCAGTTCATGTCAGGTCAGGCTAGGGAGCATCTACTGGTACATTGTGTTTCCACACCCACCACATGACATAAAACCTCGGGATCCCGGTTGGTGACCCCCCCCCCCCAGGCTGACATCATGTCCCACCCTCCAGAAATAGCTGTATACCTGCCACAGCCAGGTGTTAAGTGGGTGTCCCCTGGCCTGGTCCAGCTGCTCAAGTCCTCAGCAATGAGAATCTTGCAGGCTAGATCACCCTCAGGAAATCACACCACATGGTCATAGTGCCATAACAGATACTCCCTCACAATGCAGGTAATGTGCCTCATCTAAGTCTCCCTAAACAACTGCTCATATGACACAAAGTCAAACCAGCGGTACCCAAGGATTCTCCAAAGAGAAACAATACGAAAGGAGTCCAGTCTTCATCTCAGCCATACAGCAAGACAGAGAGCACCAGGACTCTTTCATCCTCTTACAAAGATATTAGGAGCAGCACGCACCCCTTTCCAGTGAGCTCATGACCCCCTGTGCTCTCACAATGAGTCTGTTACATAGGAAGAGTGACCAGAGATATGAATGTCGCTACTGAGGTAAGTGAACGTCTTGATGCAGTCAATATTCTTTCTGAAGACAGATACACTGCTGATGGCTATGCCCAAGAGGTCATTAAAGGTCTGGATCTTTGGTTTTTATCTAGCCCAGACTCCTCACTCAGTCTCTGGAGAGCCCTGATCAGAGCCTCCATTGACTCCATGAAGATCACAGCATCATCAGCAAAGTCAAGATCAGTGAATCTGTCTTCACCAAAAGATACCCCATAGCCATTGGACCCCACGATTCTGCCCAACACCCATTCCACACAAGCATTGAACAGAGTAGTAGAGACAGTACACCTTTGAAGAACCCCAGAATTAACTGGGATTGATGCACTCTGCACAGCACGCACAGTACCAGTGTGCAGGCTGGTTATGACATCCAGAAAATTAGGGGGGATCCTGTAAAGTCCCAGGATGTCCCAAAGGGCAGCTCGAACGCATTATGATAATGATAAAGGCTGCAAAGAAGCTCTGCTGATATCCGGACTTGTGCTCAATGAGATCCCTCAGTGCCAAGGGGCGATTGATAGTAAATTTCTTAGGTGTAAAAGTGGTACACGAGCAAGTGATCACGGATCCTGCTGAGGATAACCTGAGCAAGGGCCTTACCTGGCACCGAGAGCAGTATTATCCTCTGTAGTTGCCACAATCCAGGCGATCACCCTTCTTTACATATAGTGACAACAAATTCCATTTTCCAGTCAGTTGGGATGATGCCCATGTCCTAAATGGAAGCAAAGATGGCTTGCAATGCCAGGTGGAGAGACTTACCAACAGTGTGTACAAGTTCACCTGGATACCACAGATCCTTGCAGCCTTTCTTACGCTCAGCTGGTTCACTATCTGTGCAATCTCGTTGAGATTGGTTCACAGCTAATCAGAGGATTAGCCTCAAAGACTGTGAACCCAGAGATGCCCAATGTGCTAGCCAGAGGATCAGCTTTAAACAGCTGCTTAAAGTAGCCAGCCCAACAGGTCGCAACTGCAGTGTCATCCATAAGGACAGTTCCATCACCCACCTTGACTGCAACTCTCTGAGAAACAAATTTAGATGTGAGTAACACGTGGGTTACTAGAATATAGATGGTGTGTAACTTACTCATAGATTTCTCTAACAAGCCCTGTCGGCTATCCTTCTCAATTCCTGGTACAGACTGGAGTTCCTATCAAGCTGTGTGGTGTGATCCCCTCTTAACAATATTCAAGGTGCTGTTCAAGATGAAACACTGCCTTCTGGGAACACTGGCAACATCGATACAACCCTCAGCTACCTTGCCATGGAATACCTTCCACAACACATTAGAGCTGAGAGTCGTCTCCCCAAGTCTGTAAGGTCCTCGTAGAAACTGTATGCAAACTCATTAGAAAGAGCTTCATCTTGGAGTCTGGCCAGGTCCAGCCTCATTCTCCTAGTAGATGGAAGCCTTCTGGACTTAAGATGAATCTTCAGAGTAGTAACAACAAGTCTTGGGAAGTCTTGGACCCTGCAGTTCTATAGGAGCCTCCAGTAACTGCCCATGACAATATGATCTATTTCCTTTGCCCCAGTACTGGTACCAAATTCAACAAAGCAGCTCAGAGAACTGGAACTAAGATCCAGCGACTCGCAGCTCCTGACCTTTTGCCACCATCACCATGGTCACCAGACTCGTGGGGACTGACACAATCCTCACAGCCAGCCCTTCAGTGCCAGTGGTCGCATTGAAGCCACCCATGACCAGAGGAGTGTCACCTCGTGGGCACGCATCAACAACCGAACAAAGTTGCGAGTAAAATGTCTCCCTCATCGAGAAATCACTCATCACAGTTGGAGTAGACACTGAGACAACAGACAAGACATCCAGAGAGTGCCTTAGCCTGAGTCTCATGATACGCTCGTTGAAAAGAGTGACATCAGACACCATCGGGAGGAGCCGATCCACCTCAGAAACAGCTACTCCCTGAGTATGGGAGCTATCAGGGTGACTAGACTGATAATTGGTGTACCCACCTACAGAGAACTGGCCACTCCCCAGTCTGCATACCTCAGAGAGTGCCACCACTGAAATGTTGAGCTTTCAAAGGTTCTCCAAAAGTGGGGGGAAATGGGCATCATGACACAAGACGATAAACATGCCTACCCAGATGAATCCCCTCTGGTTAAAACCTGAGTGCTGCCTTGCAGCAAGCAACACATTGGCACCAAACCAACTCCGATCCCCAACAGGACCGATTCCATTAGCTCTCCAGCGGTTTCAACTCCTCTGGGGATGAAGCTCTAGAGGACTTTCCCTCCATCCATTTCATGATGTGTGCAGCCTTCCTGTGGGCGGCAGCAGCAGAGCTGCTCCCACGGAGAGCAGAAAAGAGTCCTGGCTGCTTTGTCGAAGCTCTGTGAAATTTTGTTATGGTAGCTGGAGTGCCAATCCCGACACCAACCTCCAAAATGAGTGAAATTCATTAACTTTATTTAATAAATTTTAATCTATGATATATAAATATACTCTACAAACAGCATGGTGGTGTAGTGGTTAGCACTGTTGCCTCACATCTCTGGGATCCGGGTTCGAGTCTCCGCCTGGGAGTTTGCATGTTCTCCCCATGTCGTTGTGGGGTTTCCTCCGGGTACTCCGGTTTCCCCCCACAGTCCAAAAAACAGGCTAATTGGACTTGCTAAATTGCCCGTAGGTGTGCATGTGTGTGTGTGAGTGTGCCCTGCGATTGGCTGATCCCCCATCCTGGGTTGTTCCCTGCCTTGTGCCCATTGCTTCCGGGATAGGCTCCGGACCCCCTGCAACCCAATAGGATAAGCGGTTTGGAAAATGGATGGATGGAAACAGCAATGATTTCATTAGATCTTCATATGTTACATCTAATCAGGATTCTAGCTTTTGACTAAAACTTACAAACAGTTTTCAACTCAAAATATAGCGAATCAGCCAGCAGGGGAAACCCAAAGCAGGACGCATTTTCTGTGTGGCGAACCGAGTTTGGGTTGGACAGAAGGTGCTGGCTGGAGAGAGCGACCCTCCCGGCTGTGCCGGTGAACCCTGTGTGGGTTCTAGCCCCAGGCCTACACAATCTTTCTTTATTGCAGTTTGACAAGAAACCTGGGCAAATAGATTGTGATGGGATTTATGCAAATGAGACCAGCTGTTACTTGGAATTAAGGAGCTTCCTAATAACTCAGCATGGAGGGGAGAACACTCAGTGCTGCGGTGATCCAGCTGGACGCGGCACGTTGGCGGGATGGACGCCGCACCCCCGCACCAGCCGCCGGCCGAAGGTGCGACAGCCCTTGCCTATCTGAACGAGATCCCAAAAAGCACAGCCTGATCTGGGACTACTGCCTGCTATCTATCGCTACATCTGTCTATCTATTGTGATTCTATCTGTGGTTACACAGATGGGGGATTGTCATCCTCAGCCTGACGCACCTGTGATAATGACCTCCCTTAGGAATGGGGGACTCTTAACTTGTAAGGACGATCAGAGAAACAGAGGAGAAGCACTAAGAATAACGATCAGCCGGTCACAGTGGGATAACAGCATGAACATGGGCTCACATCATTCATGCCACTAAAGGTGAGGACACTCCTACCTTCATATACAGTGATATCTACGACGACAGTGAGACACACAGGATATTGATCAAAGCATAAATACAGAGTCCATTTGTGGAAGCCCCTGGTCTGATTCTGGGGCGAAGAGGGACATGTTGGTACTTGAAGGATGAAAGGCATGACTGCCGTATTGTCTCGGTGAACGGGATACTTGTAAGACGAATGGGCCGAGGTGTTTCACACTTAACATGTGCAGTGACACGTGGTGACGCTGACTGCTTAACGTGAGGTGTATCCGTGGCAACACCCATAGGACTTTCTCCATGTGACGGCTTGCGTGTTTGGCAGTACCTAACGGCACCTCTGTTGCCCCGATGACGAGCCTGTAAACGACTCACCCATTAGTGAGACAACCGGTCCTCCTTAGGCCGATCACAGAAGCTGCTCTGACTCACTCTCGGCCATCCGTAAGGGAGCCAAGATGCTTTGCTGGCAGTGATGCCCACTGTGACTGTGAGAGGCACTGTGACTGTGAGCGGCACTGTGACTGTGAGCGGCACTGTGACTATGAGCGGCACTGTGACTGTGAGCGGCACTGTGACTGTGAGAGCATGGTCAGAGACCCATTTCAAACTGAGCATCAGACCCCAGTCTCAGTCCCCCAGCATTTCTGCTGCCCCCCCCCCCGCCAACATGCCCAGACCCTCCCAGAAATCCAATTTAGCTCTGAGGTAAACGGACAGGCTACATGAAAATAAAGCCTTAACCACAGCTTCCACTGCTGTTATCATCACGAGACATGACAGAGGAGGAACTCCATGAGTGTGGAGGGGGGAGGGGGGCATTTGGGGTTCAGTTTCTAAGGAGGGAGGGTTGTGGGTGGTAACCCCGACCATATTCCTTTCAAAAGACTAAATCCTAAATTAAAGGCTGCTGAACACAGCCAGCCAGTCCCAGAAGCTGGCCCACCCCCAGCCCAAAGCGTGACCCCTGCTCACCCTCCCTACATGCACCAGCCACCTTCCTACATCTCACACACCTCCAGCAGGTGTCCTGGAGGCTCTGCGCTGGCCTCCTGGTATCTGAGGGCCACACTACCTTACATGATACACGTCCAGACAGACAGCTGGTCTGGGACTTCACCATTGGGCCCCTGAGCAAGACTCTCAGCTTCCAGTTGCTAAAGGGACTGTATGACCCTGTATATTGGTCTGGATAAAAGCATCTGCTAAATAAATTAAATGTACATGTGCCAAGACGGACCGTTCTGAAAGACATGACCAGTCTGCCAAGACGAATGTGTGTGAAATAGTTTCACTCTGGGGCAGATCCTCCAAGCCGTTTCGGAAGAAACGGAACTGCAGTGACGCTGGAAATGTGGCTCAGGCAGGAGGCATTTGAAACCGGAGCCAAGCCCCACGTAAGGCTCATTCCAGAATGTTCTTTCCCTGTCTTCACACACACCTGGTGCGAAAAATACTGTGCTGTCTGCTTCGGGAAAGTGAGCATTTGTGCCATAGGGGCTCATGAGGTCAGCAACCCCCCACACACACACAATTTTTTTTTTTTTGGGGTGGCGGGGTATGGCATCCACTTCATCGAGGGCGCTGGTCAGGGTCAACGACACCGGCTCAATTACCTCCAGAAACACGGCCGAGGAACTCCAGCTGACCTTCGGTAGGCAGAAATCCATCAGTCAGAAGCTGCACAGGCTGGGGGGGGGGCGGGGGGGGGGGCGGCTGGTGCTAAGCCCACTGAGGCCCACATCAAAGTGGGTGCACCGTCTGGGATGGACTATTTAAACCACCGTTTGGACGGAATGAGATTACCCTCCACGCAAATATCCGCTATGATCTCCCGCAAAACAACACCATCAAAGGATTAAAAATGGCTCTTTAAAGGAAGAGCGTGCAATAAAAGATCATTTTCGGCGCATCCTTCAGTCTGCACTCGACAGAGCGGCTAATCTAATGTGCCCCATCGCCGCTGTGGCTCTGTCCCGGAAGGGCCTAGCGATAAGGCGATTAGTTACGGAGAGCTCCCATAATGCCCGGCACCGAGGCCGATCAATGGCGTTATCTGACTATCAGTGGCTCGCATTTGCCGTGATGGACCTGCGGCGGCCGTTTGCAGTGAGTGTCGCATGCACCCCCCTGGCCGGATTGATACCCTCAGTGATAGCAGGACGCTTCCCAACGTGTCTGATGGACCTTAGCGGGCCGTGTCCTCTGAGGCCGTTAGACGGGCTTACAGTGGGCGCCTTGGGGCACTCGGGACTTGCTCACGTTTCACCTTGGGGGGCTTTCTGTCCGTCAGACCTCCCATCGAACCCTGATTTGTTTTTTCATGTCCCAGTCGTGAGCAGCAGGTTCCAACAAATACATACACAGGCAAAGACACAAAGGTGTAAATACACTAATATATTTTACCCCCCCCCCCCCCACCACCAGGACCCATTGCAGTTATCCCACTATTAGTGACAGCTTGGGGCCCATCCTCATCCCCGAGGGATCATCCCAATCAGATCCGCCGTGAAGCCCTCTGGGGCGGGATTAACATGCAATACTCCTCCTGCCTTAACCAATAAGGGCCAACCCTGCCTGTGACTGACAGCATGTGGCATTCCCACCCATTCCTACGGAACACCGCTGGCCTGTCAGCTAGCAGAAATATAATCAACTGTGATATTTTAAAAAAAGACATATATTAAAGGCAGGTGCAGGTCAGCAGACCAGGAGCCAGGCATCCTCAGAAGACCGCAGAGAACAAAGGCGAGCAGATTCAGTCCTTATCTCAACCAGGCCAGGCTAATCTATCCCAGGATCCTCTTTGTGTCACTCCCTATCCCTCGCGACCTGAATGCTGAGGGTGCAGTTATCCTCCACCTCTGTGACGCTGTGTTTGCGCCAGCAGACTCCCTGAGCCGGCCTAATGACCCCCCCGGCCGCGGCCTACGTCTCCCTCTAATCCCTCTTTCAAAGCACTTACAGTGCCCTTAATATATTAGCATTTAACTGCAGGGCGCCACGGATTAAAGATGTCTTCTGTCAGGGGCTTGGCACGGTGCGTCGCATAAATGCTTCAGAGGCCCAGCGAGCGGCACCTCTGCAGGGCTGGGAACAGGCTCTGCTGCTCCGCTCTCCACCCCCAAAAAAGCCCTGGACTCAGTTCACGTTCACGTACCTGGTGGCCCATAGCTTTGGCCCGAGGGCTAGAAGTGCAGTTGAACCTTAATTTGGGCCCAAAACGAAGGCTTCTGTGTCAGTGAGGGGTTAAAGGGGGTTTTCATCTAAAGGTTGTGCTGTGGACACGTTTATCCACATCCTTCAATATGAGATATGCAGCCCTGGAAGATTCTCTTTCTGAACAGCCGTGCCTACGGGTGGCCGTGGCAGATGTTAATCCCATCCGCCTGCTCGGCTAATGGCCGGACGCTCCAAATCGATGGTTACAAAACCGCGATGGTGCCACGGCATGACCACAGAGCACTCTAACAGGTACCATCAAGTCCATCAAGTCACGGTACAGCCGGCCTGGATCCACCTTCCACCAACAGGATCACATAGATGGTGTCAACCACAGGTCCAACCCAAAGCATGGGAAGGCGAGCACATGGCACACCTACCTCCCCGGGCGGCGGTAGCGTCAGCTTCGGCAGTTTGCCCTTGGTGACGTTACCAGCTGCCTTGCTGTCCGCCAGGCCCCCGAAGGTGGCATTGCCATAGCCATCCCCAATCTCCATGGGCGGCTTCAGCTCTGGCGAGTCGATGGGCAGCTGGTCCTGGCCGTCCATGGGCCGCACGTAGGCTGTGGGCTTCTGTTGGACCGCACTGGGCTTGCTGTGCAAGGCTTGTGGGAAGGTGGGCGTGGCCAGGCCACCGGGCAGCAGGGATGTGGAGGCCACGGGGGAGCCCACGCCGTGGGGGCCCACCTCCACATCCCCGGGAGACCGGCCGTGGGGGGGCTCTTTGTACGGTGTGTCCACCGGCGCCCCCTTTGCTGACGCGTGCCGTCGTCCATGCGAGGAGGAGGTCGCCGGGCTAGAGTCACCCTTGTGGCTGTCGCCTTGGAGAACGAATGGGTCCTCATGGCGAGCCGGGGCTGGCTCGTGGATGGTGGTCCCGTGCTTGCCCCGCCCACAAGTGGGCCCGGCCCCCAGGGCCGCCTGCCCACCCCCTCTGTGCCAGTCTGTGGCACGAGATTTCTTGGGCGTGGAAGATGATGATGTAGAGGAGGCAGAGGAGGGGCCTGGGGGAGGCATAGATCCGGATGCGGCCTGGACAGGCCCTGGGCGTCCCCGCGCACCTTCAGGGAAGAAGCCAGGCTGCTCGGCCTTCTCCACCGGCGTCTGCGGTACACAGCTCTTGGGGATGCCCACCAGATGGCTCTGGTTGGAGTGGCTGGTCAGGAGCTCCTTCATCTCGTCGTAGTTCCCCAGCGTGTTCTGCACGCGGTTCGCCAGGGCGTCGCCCTTGCTGGTCTGCTGGGGCAGAAGAGGCAAGGATTAAACAAAGCACATGCTGAACCGGCCCACGAGGGGGCAGCATGGGGAACAGGGGCATTTGGAGACATCGCAAGCACTGTCAGCTCTGTGCTGTGGGGGACTCAGCTAGAAATGAAGTGGGTGGGGTCTGGGTCATGGTACGGGGGGGCTGCTGATCTGCATGGCCAGGCTGGGAGGGTGAGGGGTGGCACAGAGGTATGGGGCAGAAGAGGTCATGTTCACCAGGGGTTTAAACCTGGGTCAGGGGTTTCACAGCCAGTGGGTGGCACCATGGAAACACAATGTAACACTTCATTAAAAGGGGCTTCCTTTTACATGTGGAAACTGGCTTTATTATAATAAGTGTTTTCTTGCAGTGTTTTTATAGCGTATTATTAGCTTATACCCTCCTTTTATTTGCATAATAGACCTCAGATCGTTTCATGCAGACGCTGCCTGAGACTCAGCCTCCTGAATCAGCTACGAGAGGATCAGTGACACGTCCTCCCGCACACAGTAGGGGGCGCTTCTCCAGTGTGCAGTATGACAGCAGAACAATCTACAGATACCCTGAAAACAGGTCTGAGTGAGAGGATGGGGTGACAAGGGAAAGTTCCGGTAGTCTGGCACCTAAACCCCGATCCCCAGAGAGTTTTACTTAGTCATTATAACGTGTTGAATTCGACTGAGTTCAAACTGATCAGATCAACCCCAGAGGTTAGAAAAGAATCTTCAAATTCTTCTGAAAAAAAAGAGGATCGATGAATGATTCCCAGAAACCTCTGAACTCTACTTTGCAACCCTGAATGACTTGACTGTTTAAATAATTGTTTACATATTTCACTTTTTAATTCCTCTTAAATAACATAACTTTAACTAGCAATTTTGGGATACACTGAGAGAGGACCAATCAGGATGGCTGAAAGCAAATAAGCCTCCACCCATACCCGTAGCCCCGCCCACCGCCAGCCAATGCCAATCTCGGAAATCCTCTCACGTTCGACTTTGCCTGCGTGCCCCGATGTCTCACGTATTGATTCGCGTTTTGTGGTCAAGGTATTTTTAGCATTTGGGCTCTCAGACTTGCAGAGCTGTCGGAGTGGGGACACACCCACTACCCAGAAAGCCCTGCCCGGCTCCCAGCTAGAAACCTGGATCCCGGCCACCCCTGCGCTTTAATTACCCTGTCGTTAAAGGCGAAAAAAGACAAAAGGTATAGCAGTTAGTGGTGATATTCAGCCAGCTGGAAAGGCTGAAGCGTGTCGTCAATTGTTGTTTTGGTTTTCAAAGCGCTAGTCAGCAAAAATAGCGGTCCGAGGGGGGATTATCTCATGCGGGCTCGCAATGCATGCAGCGGCTCGCAATGCACGCAGCGGCGATGTCTACTGCCGCTGCAATTAGCAAACGAGCCTTTTAAGGGTTCGAGTAAAACATTTATTATGGTGTTGCGGTGCTGACTGAATTTGATTACCTACATTGAAATGGGCAATGGGACGCTCAGCGGTGAAACTGACGCCCTAAAATCACAGAATCAGACACGTGGAGGGTGGAGGGAGATGGAAGAGGATGTTCACTCGATATTCAGTAAAAGATTAATGGGATGCCAACAATGGCAAACAATAATCCTGGCAACTGGCAATTGCTGAGTATAAAAATGGACTTTGATATCTCTCAAAGCAGCGACCCGTCCTGCTTATTGTGACCCCCATCAACAGACCCCTTTAAAAGTCCCCCCCGTCGTGAAGTGCCTTTGGGCGCCCTGGCCTCTCAGCAGAGCCGCGCAGGATGACATTAAAAGCCTGCACTGACACTTTGAAAATCCTTACACTTCATTTCTTAATAATAAAATACGGCTTTTTTTCAGTGGAGGAGAGCGACTGCCTCTTACTGGGTTCTGCAGTGCATTAGAGGCGAAGATGACTCATCTTAAAAGAAATAAAATAAAATAAAAAACCCCTCTCGTCTGGCAGCGGCTGACAGTTTGGTTTGGGATGACCAAATTTATTTTCTTGTGGGGGGGGGGGGGGGGGTTACTTTGAAGATTTTTTAGTAAAAAAAGGTGGTGGGTGAAAACCTGAGATCTGGATGGTCACTTATTCAGTCCACCCTAAGAGCCAGACCCCACCCCCCCCCCCCCCCAAAGGTCCCACTTTACCCCTGTGAAAAGGGAGAAAATGCCACTATTGCAGTGGGAGCTCGGCTGCTCCGAGACCAGCGTCCAAATTTAGAAGCGTGGAAATTAAAAAGCAGAACAGAGCCGCAGCCCAGAGTCATAGGCAGGCAGAAATCTCAGTGCAGCTCCTGCGCTTGAAAAAAGGCGAGAAAAATCCCCCACGGACCTTGAAGGATGGGGATTTGCCTGCGGGACAACGGGCATGGCTGGCAGCGCCGCCCCAGTGGAGAGCCCACTTACAGTGCGATCGACTCCATCATATGCTGTGCCTCATAACTGTCTGGGGGCGATGGTGTCATTTATTTGGCTTTCCAAAGCTCAACAACCAGGGACAGGTTTGCAGTTTCTAGGACCCCAATAAAAAAGCTACTCTGGGACCCCCCCCCAGCACAGTGACTCATTGTAGCCAATAAGGGGCCCCCAAACCAGAAGGGGGTCACATAAGTGCATGGCTTGAGTACTGGTAAACGCTACCGCTAACGACACCAGCTTCAAAGTGTCATTGGCGGTGCGACCTGCGTCGTGCCACCACAAGGAATTCTGGGACTGATGTTCTGTATGGGCAGGCAGAAAAGAGAGACGGCAACATGAGATGCCAATGGCACCCTGCCTGGATTATGGAGCTAGACGGCGCTATTGCTTTCCCTGGGTAAGAAAGGGCAGAAGGTATGGACGTTCTTGAGATGAATTACTGTTTTGCTTGCTTTGAAGGGGATGCAGGAGTAATAAAAGGCATTAGCGGCGTGCATGGCCATTAGCACACAGTCAATATGGGGGGGTGGGGGGAGGCCCCCACACCTAGCCAGCCCCCTCGTGATCGATAAAGAGCTGCGCGGAGCTGTGGGGAGCAGGCTAAGAAGTCGGCGTCCTGCTGACGAGACACGCTGGCAAAGAAAGGCCCCACTAAGCGACTCCCTGGATAAAACGCTTCAGGAGGCCTGACGGCTGGAGGGGAGTCGTGGGGGGGGGGGGGGGGATCGTTTTCAAGCCGGGAGCAGCAGGCAGCCGCATCACCCGGACGATTCATCCTGCAGCGCAAACCGCACAGCCATGAATAAAACATAGATGGGTGAGGAGTGAAGCAGGAGGAGAGAGGAGTAACAGAGAGGGAGTCAGGAGGGAGGCACCTCCAGCTCGTCTTACTGCGGGACTGATGGGGGCAGCGGTGGAGTGTGCGAGAGGGAGAGCGTCAGCGTGTGTGTCTGTGTGTGTGTGTGAAAGAACGTGTGTGTGAGAGAATGTGTACGTACAGTATAAGTCAATTTCTGTGTGCGAGAGAGTGTCAGTGTGTGTTGGTGTGTGAGAGTGTCTGGCAGTGTTTGTATGTGTATGAGAGAGAGAGAAGGTCAGTGTGTGTGTGCGTGTGTGTGTGTGTGTATGGAAAGAGAGAGATCATTGGTGTGTCTGTAGCAAAGTGTGTCTCTGTCAGTATGTCTAAGTGAAAGCGAGTGTCAGTGTGTATCTGTCAGTATATGACTGTGTGTATGTGACTGTGTCTATTTCAGTGTGTGTCTGTGTCAGTATGTGTGTGAGTTAAGGTGTATCTGTGTGTCTGTATCTCTGACTGTGTCAGTGGTTGTCAGTGTATTCGTGTCTGTCACTGTGTTTCTATGTCAGTGTGTATCTGTGTCATTCTTTCAGTGACTTCGTCAGTGTCAGTGAGTGTCAGTGTGACTACATCTGTGACTGTCAGTGAGTAGCAGTGTCAGTGTGTATTTACAGTATGTCAGTGAATATCTATGTTACTGTGCGTCAGTGTGTATCATAGTTTGTGTCAGTGCATATCTGTGATTGTGTCAGTGAGTGTCATTGTGTGTTGGGGTGTATCTGTGACTGTGTCAGTGAGTGTCAGTGTGTATATGTGACTGAGTCAGTGTGTTTCAGTGTCTGTGTCACTGTGTATCTATGTCAGTGTGTGACAGTGTGCATCAGTGTTCGTGTCACTGTGTATCTGTGACTGTGTCAGTGAGTGTCAGTAGGTTGGTGTGTATCTGTGACTGCCGGTGAGTGTCAGTGTGTTGGTCTGTATCTGTGACTGTGTCGGTGAGTGTCAGTGTGTCGGTCTGTATCTGTGACTGTGTCGGTGAGTGTCAGTGTGTCGGTCTGTATCTGTGACTGTCGGTGAGTGTCAGTGTGTCGGTCTGTATCTGTGACTGTGTCAGTGAGTGTCAGTGTGTCAGTGTGTATCTGTGACTGTGTCAGTGAGTGTCAGTGTGTATATGTGACTGAGTCAGTGTGTTTCAGTGTCTGTGTCACTGTGCATCTATGTCAGTGTGTGACAGTGTGCATCAGTGTTCGTGTCACTGTGTATCTGTGACTGTGTCAGTGAGTGTCAGTAGGTTGGTGTGTATCTGTGACTGTCGGTGAGTGTCAGTGTGTCGGTCTGTATCTGTGACTGTGTCGGTGAGTGTCAGTGTGTCGATCTGTATCTGTGACTGTCGGTGAGTGTCAGTGTGTCGGTCTGTATCTGTGACTGTGTCAGTGAGTGTCAGTGTGTCAGTGTGTATCTGTGACTGTGTCAGTACTGTAGGTTGGTGTGTATCTGTGACTGTCGGTGAGTGTCAGTGTGTTCGTCTGTATCTGTGACTGTCGGTGAGTGTCAGTGTGTCGGTCTGTATCTGTGACTGTGTCGGTGAGTGTCAGTGTGTCGGTCTGTATCTGTGACTGTGTCGGTGAGTGTCAGTGTGTCGGTCTGTATCTGTGACTGTGTCGGTGAGTGTCAGTGTGTCAGTCTGTATCTGTGACTGTGTCAGTGTGTCAGTGTGTATCTGTGACTGTGTCAGTGAGTGTCAGTGTGTTGGTCTGTATCTGTGACTGTCGGTGAGTGTCAGTGTGTCGGTCTGTATCTGTGACTGTCGGTGAGTGTCAGTGTGTTGGTGTGTATCTGTGACTGTGTCGGTGAGTGTCAGTGTGTCGGTGTGTATCTGTGACTGTTTCAATGAGTGTCAGTGTGTATCTGTGTCTGTCTCCCAGAGGGCCCCCCTCCCCTAACCCCGCAGAGCCAGAGTGTGTAACGCTTTGAAGCCGGTAAACACATAGCAAACAGCCCCTAACAGCAGAGCTCCATTAATCAGGATTAAGGCAGATTAGCAACAGACTGTGCGAAGCAGCATCACCAGCAGGGGGGGCTGGTACAGATTGGGGGGCAGGGTGGACACACAGGAGGACTTTATACACACACACACACACACACACGCACACATACACACACGCACACATACACACACACATACACACACGCACACATACACACGCACACACACACACACACGCATACACGCACGCACACACACATACACACACGCACACATACACACGCACACACACACACACATACACGCACACACACACACACACACACACATACACGCACACACAAACACGCACACATTTGTCTTTATAAAAAAACAAATATCTGTAAAATATGAGATTATTACATAATCATCAAACACGGAGGTCCTGGCAGGGTAAGAGTTCCTCACTGTACCCCACTGATAAAACAATAACCACCCCATGCTAAAAGAAAGCCCCCAGGCCCAGGAACACCTTCACACAGATCTTCCCTTTCCTGCCCTATTATTATTCATAATTACTGAAGTCGTAATAACAGTGATTTATTAGTTGTTTTTAGCTAGAGTGGTGATGTTAAAGGTCATATGCATTAAGGTAATAAAAGTAGAGGTTGTGGGGTGGGGAGGGGTGTTCAAGTCGGGGGGGGGATTAACCACCACTACCACACATTGAGTGCTATGGGAACTCTGTGAGCAGGGTGTGAGCTGGGGGCTGAAATCAGCCCTGCGGGGCAAGACGAGAACCGGAAGACAGAGAAATCACCCCTTCGGATTGGCAGATCCTGATCGGATGGTCTGAACCAGATGCTGCCAATCACAGGGTGGCACTCCGGACCTAAGTTCCAATCAGATGGAAGTGTAGGGCTACATTACCAACCAATCAGCCTGCATGAGATATTCGATTCATATCAGCAAAAATGTTCTGTGTTCGTAAAATAAATGGTATTTTGCCGACGCATGTTACTGTAAGAAACCATCAGATTAATTGCCATTTGACATAAAAACCACACTCACAAAGTCGGCCGTAAATGACGCAGTTCCCAAACTCCACAGCTTATTGTGGGCTTATCAAAATGTATATAAGTAAAATCTCAGCCAATGAGATGACAGGAGGCCCGACGTGATCGAAAGCGGATGCGCTCAGTCCCGAGTCCAGGGAGACGGCATTCAGCCTGGGGAGGCACTCCCCACCTGCTGGGATGTGGACAGTGTAAAGCGAGGCGGGGGAGAGAGGGAACGAGGGAGGGAGGTCTCCCTCAGCTGGGCCGACTCCAAACGGCCACTGATATTCCACCCAGGAAGCAGGGAGAAGGAAGAAAAATAAAACGAGGTATAAAGAGTGGGGGGTCGCTGTGGATTCACAGGCAGGGATGTGTGTGTTGTCACCAGCAGCTTCCGGAGAGAAAAAATATCTCAGTCAAACATGGCTAATTAGGGCTGCATGTCGGAAAAAATATATCTATATGTAAATGAAAGGGCAAGAAAGGAGGGGGGGGGAGAGTGACAGAGACTGCTGGAATCGCATTAACCCAGATTCCAGCTTCTTTGTGATGGGTGGGGGCCAAGTAATGTCAAGGGGACCGGACAAAGAAGGAGCAGCTGCCCCCCCAGGGTATGCTAACCCCATCCACCAGTGGGATGTATGTACTGGCGCCCCCTCCCCACACAGAACAGCCCTGCTATTATTTTATATTGGCTCCCTGAGCTTGGCAAATGGGTCATTTTTTTCAAACAGAGCAGGAAAAGAGAAAACAAAGCGGGGTGCTAAATAACCCATCAGCAGGGGGCGGCAGCGAGCTCATCAGTTGGGGTAGGGTGGGGTGCTGGTCCCGTGGTCCGCAGTGATTTCTGGGAAATACGAGCATCTTATTTCACGGGAGCTTATAATACTCTTTGTGACCTTAAATGCATGTGTGACAGAACCACACGGCTGGGTCACGTCTGCAAGTCCGGGGGGGGGGGGTTACGACGACCATGTGCTCATGTTGTCACTGAGCAGACGGGGAGAGAGTTGCAGTGGTGAAAACACCCATTTAACGTCAAGGAGGCAGAGCGTACAGCTCAGGGTCACCGGAAGGGTCGGCTCTGGATTTATTTGGGACACTCGGTGACACCGCCCACGTCACACGTAGGTAAAAACCAGAATGTGGGAGGACAAACTTTATACACATGCTAGAGGGGATGCAGAAAGGGGCTAAACCCCGTCATAGGCTGGGGTATCAGGAAGGGGGAGGCAGGTTGCAGAGGAAGCTGAATAAAGCTGGGAAAGAGGGGCATACCAGGTGTAAAAAATGATGGGGAGAGTAGCATCGCAGATGCTTCCATTAAACACCCACCCCATGCCTGTTGCCGGGGAACGCCCGGAGCATGGCGAGAAAACGCCGCCTCTGATTGGCCACCCCCCCGTCCTTACCTTGTAGGGCTCCCCGAACAGATTGAAGCCGGAGGAAAGGAAATCTTCATCTTGTTGTACCTCCTGCGTCCGCCTCTCCCACTCCTTCTTCTTCAGCGCGCTGCGGTCCGGCTCGTAATGGCTGCTGGGGGGGGGGGGGGGGGGGGGGGCAGGCGTTAAGGGGCATGCTGCATCGCCATCCATACCTCCAGTAAGCACAAGCAGGTAGAAAAAAAAAAACGAGATTGGCACTTAATTGCTTATACATGAGAGGCTTACCTCTCAGAGCCAATATCAAAATGATAGAAAAATCCGGAAATGGAACCTCTCCTTCTAGGCTGGCATCAAACGGCTCTCTTGGCAGTGACGATACCCGGGCCTCCCCCACCCTCCTGGGGGGACTGTGAAACCCAATCCTCACAAATTAAAATTCCGGCTTTAAGTTTCTTTTTCTTTAATGTTAATCTCATCTCATTAAGCAGCGGGCCACTCTGAATGAAAGGGCACTCGGTTTTCTTTACCCATAATGCACCCCGACGTCGCGAACTCGCTGAAAGGGCTTCGCGGTGACGCTCCTTCCGCCTCGCTTTCCGAAATGCAAACATTAAAGAACATCAGCATCGCCCCTTCGGAATGTAAATAAGGACTGAAGTTTGAAAGTGCACAAGCTTTCGCTCCACTTCACAGAAATAAATTCCACCGTAAGGGTAGCGGGGTTGTAGCCGGCCCAGTTTGATGACCCCGCTTCTCGCTAAGCCTCCTTTTTAACTATTGTGAAGTGCATGGATGTTCCATGGGAAGTAATAATAAAAAAATGGGGAAAGAAACACGACAACGTGGAAAGCATCTGAGAATGATTTCTTGTCCCTGGCGGAATGGCAATGTCCCCCCGGGGAAGGCAGTCACAGCCCAGACGTGCATGTATTGTCAATCTGCGAATGATCACAGTGGCATCAGATATGAAGGCAGCAGGAGAGCCAGCCATGGTGGGGGTCCGGCAGGGTCCAGGGCTGGGCAGGCGCCTGCCTGCAGGGCCCCCCCAGACTCACAGTTCCTCCACGGAAGTGGGTCTCTGGGTCTCAGTGACCAGGACTGGTACCCATGGATGTGATGTTATTTCTGACATCCAGAGTAAACCACTTGCGCTGGAAAGCTGTTAATCCTGGCTTTGCTCACATCCAGCAATCTTTCAACAGAAAATCCGGGTTCTGAACCGCTGCACCGCCTGCTGGTGAAGACGCACAGGTAACAGCAGGTCTGAGCGTGTGTCGGTAAAGTCTGTGTGTTGCGGATGCAGTTGAATGCTTGTATTCATATCTTTGTGGGGACTGTCCATTCATTTCTATGGGTATAACCTCAATCCCAACTATGACAACCGTAACCCTACCCAGCCTTAACCGTAACCATGACTAACAAATTACAAGACTTTTGGCATTCTTAATTTTTTAAGAATGATCTGTGCAGTCACAGATTTGTATAAGATCTATAAAATGTGAAAATAACATGTTTACACACACACACACACACACACACAAGTTCGTAATTATATCTTTGTGGGGACTCTCCATTCATTTCTATGGTGAACACTATAATCCCAACATGACACCCTTAACCCCCACCCAGCCCTAACCTTAACCATAAGTAACCAAACCAAATATGAGACTTTTAGCATTTTTAGTTTTTTGATTGCATTCACAGATGGGGACCTGAAAAGTGGTCCCCACAACATCAAAATAACCGGTTTTTAATACATTGTAGGGAATCATTTGGTCCCAAAATGTAATATAAACCTAATCCACACACACACACACACACACACATTGAGAAGGTTGCCAAAATTAAATGAGTTTCACTGTCACACCGTTGAAACACCCGTTTGAACAGCTGTTCAAAAAGCAGTTCAGTGGTCCAATATCAGGACTGTCATTAGGAAGAGACCCCTGAAAGACCCACACTACACGTGGGTCACTGTCTGTCTGCTCTTGACATCATATACAGCGTCAATTTAACTTAAACATGCTAGTACTTCAAAATCTACGTAAATAGCTAAACATGCTATTGGGTACATCAGCATTTCCCATTTAAGGATCTCCCAGCCACTGCTCCTTCTCACTAGAGTAACTCGTTTGTAAAGTGTTATTTATTTTGAAGCTGGCCGCTATTCCTCTGGGGGGCGCTGCGACTCTCTGTGGTAGATAACAAAAAACAGGCGGAAAGCGGAAATCAGTTTGTCTTCAATCTTCCCTCCCTCACCCCCCCCCCCCCCCCCCCACCCACCCCCGCCCTGAGGCCGTCTGGTTTTTCCGAAGCGTTTAATCCATCACCAAATTGTTCTGGAAAAAGGCCACGCCGAGGAAGAAAAACGACCAGGGGTCCGAGAGAGAGACAGGCGGGGGGGCGGGGGGAGATGGTTCCGGAATAGGGAATAAATATGGCGAGAGTGACGGCGGTCCCGTGCGGGTACTGACAGCGAGATGTCAGTTATCTTTATGTCGCTTCGCTGGGGCGCCTGACAGCGGCACCTGACAGGCCGATAGATCAAACGCACAGCTGAGACAGCAGCACAGAAACCAGGTCCCCCGACGTTGAATTACACTCCGAACGCAAGAGTGCGGGGGTGTATGCCGGCTGCGGGGCGCCCCTCATGGGGTACGCTGCCTGTGGTGGCAGGGGGTCCTGATAATCAAGACGAGGGGGGTGAAACAGTAAATAGAGTGCCAGGATGCAAAGAGGCTTGCATTTAGAGCTCAGTATGGGGGGTGGGGTGTCACCCTTCTTCCCGCTCGCACTGTGACCGATAAGGACACTTCTGTTGTTTTCGTTTCATCAGTTCCTCTAACTTTCCCCCCGGGTTTGGGAATCCGTTAATTAGTCGGTGGATTCCGGCAGAATGGCGCCGCGTCTCCCTGCACACCTCCCTCACATCCTGCCGTTTTCAGGACTCTATTTTTCTCTTTCCTCCTCTCCTATCTCTTTTCTTCTCCACCTCTCCACCCGTTCCTTCCTGGCCCCTAATACTGATATCCACAGTGAACCGAATGAATTTAATCTCAGTTGAGCTTTGCTGCACTTGGAAGATAACCAAACAGACCTGCCCCCCCCCCCCACCCCAAATCGCTGCCAGAGGCCCCCCGGAAAGAGCCTCAGACCGAGAGATACGCTCAGTGGCAAACGGCATCCTTATTAAAACGGAACTGCCGACAACAGTTACCGGCTTCTCACTTGAACGGCAATTATTAATTTGAAGCACCATCTAATTAAAGCTACAACAGAGCATTTAGCCGCTCGTTAGCGTTATTCCGTCAGATGGTAATTATAACGAGCTCCCAGTTTATCGCCAGGCAAGCCGGACGCCAAGGTTGCGGGCCACTTTTGGATGATCAGGGGTAAATGGAGAATGACCATGGGGGTCCTGCAGGGATTCGGGCCAAGATTGCCCAGTGCTGGGTGGGCCCGCAAGGTGGCCAGAAAACCCCTAGGTATAACAGAGCATACAGCACTACCCAGACGAGTCTTGTGAGCAACTAGTCACTGTATCTTTGAGGATAACCAGTTAATAATAGGTGGTTTACACTCTGCTGGACCTTTGAGGATGACCGGCTGATAACGAGCAGTTTACATGCTGTTGGACCTTTGAGGCTGACCGGCTGATAACGAGCAGTTCACACTCTGCTGGACCTTTGAGGATGACCGGCTGATGACGAGCAGTTTACACTCTGTTGGACCTTTGAGGGAGACCGGCTGATAACGAGCAGTTTACACGCTGTTGGACCTTTGAGGATGACCTGCTGATAACGAGCAGTTTACACGCCGCTGGACCTTTGAGGATGACCGGCTGATGACGAGCAGTTTACACTCTGTTGGACCTTTGAGGAAGACCGGCTGATAACGAGCAGTTCACACGCTGTTGGACCTTTGAGGGTGACCGGCTGATAACGAGCAGTTTACACTCTGCTGGACCTTTGAGGATGACCGGCTAATAACGAGCAGTTTACACTCTGTTGGACCTTTGAGGGTGACCGGCTGATAACGAGCATTTTACACGCCGCTGGACCTTTGAGGATGACCGGCTGATGACGAGCAGTTTACACTCTGTTGGACCTTTGAGGGAGACCGGCTGATAACGAGCAGTTCACACGCTGTTGGACCTTTGAGGATGACCTGCTGATAACGAGCAGTTTACACGCCGCTGGACCTTTGAGGATGACCGGCTGATGACGAGCAGTTTACACTCTGTTGGACCTTTGAGGAAGACCGGCTGATAACGAGCAGTTCACACGCTGTTGGACCTTTGAGGGTGACCGGCTGATAACGAGCAGTTTACACTCTGCTGGACCTTTGAGGATGACCGGCTAATAACGAGCAGTTTACACTCTGTTGGACCTTTGAGGGTGACCGGCTGATAACGAGCATTTTACACGCCGCTGGACCTTTGAGGATGACCGGCTGATGACGAGCAGTTTACACTCTGTTGGACCTTTGAGGAAGACCGGCTGATAACGAGCAGTTCACACGCTGTTGGACCTTTGAGGATGACCTGCTGATAACGAGCAGTTTACACGCCGCTGGACCTTTGAGGATGACCGGCTGATGACGAGCAGTTTACACTCTGTTGGACCTTTGAGGAAGACCGGCTGATAACGAGCAGTTCACACGCTGTTGGACCTTTGAGGGTGACCGGCTGATAACGAGCAGTTTACACTCTGCTGGACCTTTGAGGATGACCGGCTAATAACGAGCAGTTTACATGCCGCTGGACCTTTGAGGACGACCTGCTGATGACGAGCAGTTTACACTCTGTTGGACCTTTGAGGATGACCGGCTGATAACGAGCAGTTCACACTCTGCTGGACCTTTGAGGATGGCCGGCTGATTGTTGAGTGATATGATTGGTCACTTCAGATCATTTTAAGTGTGTAGTGCCCTCAGATCTCGTGGCTTCTCACTTTTGTACAATGCAGACGGCCTTAGATCAGCGCCGGCCACAGATTCAAACAAAATCAATGCTGCACCATTTGAAATACACAGGAGAGAGTCCTGGGGCGGCTGCCCCGCCCTAACTCAACACCCAGTGTCCCGTGAGCCATTTCCAGTAGCTAGGTGATTAGACTCGGAAGTGAGACGGCACTCCACCGCTGGGTGTGGGGGTGGGAGTAGGTGGCAAACTTCGGGGGGGTGGAGGGGGGGGTGGTATGATGATGCTGGTGTTTGTAACATTTCTGCACTGCAGAAAGATGGGCACGTCAGGAAAACATCCCTAACAGACTCTGGTGCCCCGAAACCCTGCCCAATTCATCCTATTTATCTCTCTCTCCCCTCTGTCCCCCCCAGAGGGTGACTAACGACACAAGCTCCCATGATTAAGCGAGGTGGCCAATTAGGGACACTGCCTGGGACTGGATCGTGTCTGAAATGTCATGTTATGAATATTTTAAGAACAACCCGGGCTTTTCTCCAACTTTCGACCCAATTTAACAAACGGGGCCCCTGTGAGGTGCTGGAAACGCCGGCGCTCAGCTCCAGACCTCCATGAAAGGAACACGCATAGCACTTCAGACCGGGGGGGGGAACTTGGATGAAGTGTAGGCCATGGTGAAATTGGGGAGGGGGGTCTTGTGCCCGTGCCGGGAATGTGGGAATGCCCAGATGGCGGAATGAGCCCGCCAGCCAGTGTGAGTGGCATGTCATGCTTTAATGAGCATGCACCCTCCCAACCTCACTTTACCCCCCAGCTATTTGTATCCTGTCTCCATTTAAAAGGAATTTACTTTAAATTAGGCAACAATTACCTGGGAGCCGTTGAGGCGCTATCATGCACATGGATCCTCATTATTTAGGTACTCCGTTAAAGCATCATCCTGTTTGAACATGCAGACTAAGCATTACAGCTCAAACTATTCCTTAGCTGTCCCTAATTCTGGAATCTACTGAGCTCACCCTGGCTGGCTGCACCAGAATTCCTCCCTGGGAATTTCTGTAGGGGAAAACGGAATCCCACATCTCAGTGAGCAGACGAGCCCGCCACTGCATGATTGTCATGTTTGTAAATCAAAGGTGAGCTACTGCCACCCTTAGTGCTGAGGGAGAACAGCTTAGATTTCTTGCTGAAGAATTAACGTTTATTAGATTATATATAAGTGGTATTTATATCTCTGGTTTTCTCCCAAAGACATACGGTTAGTTAAATTAGGGCCTCTAAATCGCCCACAGTGTGTGTACCCAATGATGGCTTGGGTCCATGACACATGCATGCTTTGAGTGGTGTTAAACACCGCCGCTGGCTGTGGGTAGATGGGTTGGGGGTTTCCTGAATATTTCTTGGTGTTTATTAGACAGATCCAGCCTGTCGTCAGCCGTTTTACTGGGCTACACCTCCCCCCCCCTCCCAGCACCACCCGCACCAAGCAGCATGCTTTCAGGACACCGCGAGGGGTCCAGGGGGCTATGCACAGCCCGTCCGCCTGAGTGATGTTAATCTGCAATAAACGTGAGGCTGTTGATCCCGAATAAATATTAATATGGAAAATGCTGCCGACAGCACGAGGCCGTCGCTCCATTTTCCATTTAATTCGGCTTGATTTGGGAATCACAAATCAGGTGTCACGCTGTTAGGAGATGGGCTTCTTCCCGTCCGTCTCCAGATAGCAGGCTTTATTTGAGATGTGACACGACATAGATTAGCCAATCAAGTCCACTGCTGTGATGGTGAGGTAAATATGTTGGATGACTTGGGACAAGTTCACTGGAGGGGCCATTGAAGAAAAGGAGGACTTCAGCAAACGCCTGAATAAGGACGCCGGCAGCGATCAGCTTCAAATAACAAAACAGCAGTCGGCTAAGACCCAGATGGGCAGCAGGTTGCGTCTTGGTGCAGGGCAGAGCCCCCCCAACCCCAGACAAGCAGGGCGTCTGTTAGCATGCAGGTGGACACCATCAGTCAGCCCGAAAGTGCCCGCCCACTCCCCGCCCCCCCCCCCCTCCTTTCTGTCTGTCGCAACCCCTAACAATTACTTGATTTCATTGAAAGTGCAAAATTCAAGCTGCATTACCTACAATTAATGATTTCACAAGAAAAAGAAAATTATACGACTACGGAATATATATTGCTGGGAAAATGGTTAAACACACATTTCACTGGTCATTTCATTGTCACCCTCAATCAGGGGCAGGGTTGGTGCTCCTCGGTCACCTCGGGCCCCCTGACCCCACTCAGATCTTTTAACAAGTAAATAAAAATCTATCAAGTACAGTTGGAAGATGGTAGCTAGCTAGCTGGTTAGCTGAACTGCTCCTTCAGCATCTACTAAATAACGAACGTGTTTATTTAATATTTAGTGTAGTGAATGTTTGTGGCCAACAGGGGGCCCAAACCTTGGACGCCCCATGCAAATGCCCTCCATTCATATTACCTGCGTGTCCAATTGTCACCTGCCCGGGTGAAAATCCCCACCTTCCCACTAATGCAAACCTCGGCTTTTCGTTCCGCCAAACGCCGGCTGGCCGACAAGCCCGTGCAGGTTCAGCTCGGCCCCCAACTGAGTCACGGCGCAGATTGAAGAGGTGCAGAGATGCCTAATTACCTTAATGATGTGTACACTTCAAAAGGGTTTATTTATCTAAGATAAAAGAGCTTATGAGGGAAAGAGCCGCTTTACAGAGGCGGATTCCAAACTGCAGGCCTGGACTGACGGCGACTGGTCCAGTTCCAGGAAGGTTCTGGTTTATGGTGCTTGGAGGCCCAGGAAACAATGTAGCTACCTTCAGCTTGGCAGGTCCTCAGCCAGGCTGCCCGCTGATCCGAATTCACAGTGGCAGATTCTTCACGTGCATGCAGCTGTCGGAATGGTACCACTCAGTGAAACCTTTAAGGTGCCTCTCCTTCTCACAGGCTGTTATTATTAATGCTCCCCCCCTCCCCTCTGGCACACAAATCTGGGGGGGGGGGGGGCAGTTGAGAGGGGCCTGGAGCACTGTGCGTCGCAGAGGGTGTACCTCATACATATGGACGTGACTCCTCCCAAACACTCTCACCACAGCCCAGCTCCAGGAAACACCTGGCTGTCTCCCAAAGGCTACAGTGGACAGGTCTCACACCCCAAAGCTCCTTGAGATCTCGGGCACCTCACACACAAGGAGGGTCACGTGCATCTACTGTAAGCATCATATCCAGAAACATCCAGAAACTCAAACAGGGAATCCAGGGTGGTTATTATTGTTATCATTGATATTATGCATAATATTTTAAGACTATTTCCAACATCCAAAAAGGGGATGGTGTTATCATAGTCACCGGGCCATAATGCTTCCAGACTTCAGCTGGGCTGAGTGATGCAATACAGCACCCTTTGACATGCTGCCACCCCCCCAAAGTGTGACAAACTACCCCCCCTGAGAGAAGCTGGTCCTGTGAAGCTGGCAGTGACCTCTTGGAGCTTAGCAGTGGGGAACATCATAGCACGAGGTCTGTAAAGGCCACCCAACCGTTGCTATGATTGAAATGAAACCAACAACCTTCTGGTTTTAATCCCAGGCATTTAATGACCAAACAGACAGCTACAAATTAACAATGACCTTAGTAGAGCTGCACAGATTAATACGATGTACAGTACTGTGCAAAAAAAATGCTTTAATTATCTTCATGTTGGTGTAAAACTACGATGCTATGCCTGTGAAAGTGTGTTAGCTTAGCCATTTCATAATGTCTGCATAATCACCCTGGTATCTGTAGTACCCATCCAAAACACACAAATATTTTTGACCTGACCACTAGTGCACCTTCTATAGCTAATCCATATCTCATAGATTTTTAACAAAAAAAATTAAGTGAGCTAATGATGTAATTTAATATACATGTCAATTGTGTTTCTTGTTCTGAGCAAAGTGCACTTACTAGCCAGATAAATTGCTTTAAACATTTCTCTTCACTGCCTGAGACTAGCATAGTATTGTACAGGCCTTGATAGATGGTATAAAACCAACAACCATCTGGGTATAAGCCCAGATATTTAACCACCATATGGCCAGGTACAAATTAAGAGTGACCTTAGTGGAGCTGCAGAGATTAATATAATGTGCATGCCTTCATAACTAATATAAAACCAACAACCTTCTGATTATAAGCCCAGGTGTCTGTTCATGTAAAAATGATTCAGATAAGTCCCTGCAAAGGCCGCTGATAGACCTGTTCCTCATTAATATAGGGGCACTGACCTGGGAACAGGTTATCTCCAGGCCACAGACTCTCACGCTGAAGCTGCACTGTTGGGCCCTGTTCTGTAGTGTGATCTGTTAGGAGTCCCACAAGCCTATGAAAGCCCTGACATGCATTTACATCACGGGCCTCCGGACCACAGCTGGATTTACGCTTTCAGGCTGTCCAGGTCCTAGAGGGGAAACATCACCCTGTGCTCAGCTCAGCACACTCCTGGCAGACAGGCGCGGCACAGCGTGGCGGATCTTTCCAGAAAGGTGAATCTGGGAATCCTGCCTCTTCTCTTGGCAGATGTGGGACATTATGAATCACTCCTATCTTGACACTTGCTTACTTTTCTGGGACTCGTTTCACTCTAGGATCCTTTCTCTGGTGCCGAAAATTCATCGCGTTTCCTGAGAAATGAAAGCAGGCCTGAGGCTGGCCAAATGGAAAAAGTGAGTTGTGGGTATCGGATTTGAGCTGGACGGCAGGCAGGTGGTGGATCCGGGCCAAGTCTCAAATCGGACTGCTGATCTTGGTCTAAACTGACCGGGGGTGGGGGGGGGGGGTGGGGGCTCGTGCTGATGGCCAGGGCTCAACGTCTGGCTTCGAGGTCCCAGCCCTCTTCGACATTTGGGTGAGAGACGTTCACCTCAGTCGCCCTGGACCTACAGTGGTTTGCCGCTACCTCTGTTGCCATGGAAACAATGATGGCGGTAGGTCTGCCTGGGCCAACCATCCCTTGAGGCGAGGGGGCAGGGGGCATGTACACATATGAGTGCAGTGTACCCAAGCTGGGGGTGGGGGTTGTGTGCAGCTGATTACCCCCGCATCTCTGCCTTATGTCGGCCGTTTCCATGTTTCTGGCCTAACTCACACTCTGCCACGCAGGCCGGTCATGCGGCCTTTGAAAAAAATTGAAAAAAAGAAGAAAGAAAAAAAAAAAACTGCCTTCAATTGATACCATGTGGGCTGGCTTCACAAAGACAACATTGTGTTCCATAAATCCTGACGACAGTGCGTGGCTCCGGTTCCAGGATCTTGGGGTTCGGCTGTGGTGTACACTCACGCTGCGGCAAGCCCCAGAACACTGCCCCCCCCCCCCCACACACCCCACAGTGCCTTCATAGCTCCTTCTACCTCAAACTTCCTGGATCCCTCTTATAAAGTTTGAGAGACAGAATTCAGAAACCCCTCCCGTCACAGGCTTGAAACATTTATCATGTGACTGATCAGGTGACGCCAGCAAGAGACTTTGAGGACAGGAGTCCCTGACGGCCCCCAGCAGTGCAGAGTGAGCAACACCAGGCCAAGCTCTGCATTTTAGGTTAAATAAATGAGCGTCCTTGCATGTGCTAAATGCCGAATGGCGGTCTAAAGGTAGTTTTCAGAGTTCCTGCTTCAGTTCCCACGAGAGACGCATCACTGCGAAAACTTCTGATTCAAATGTGGAAAGTGTTAATTGCCTCCAGCCGATAACACTGTTTTCCTTTTGATACATCCCCAAAAGAATGTATACGGAAACAGGATGAGTGTTGCCGAGGACTACTGATTATCACTGAATACTGCTGAGCATTGCCGAATACCACTGATGACCAATAAGAATAACTGAGTACCAGTGAGTACTGAGTATCACTGAATACTGCTGAGCATTGCCGAATACCACTGATGACCAATAAGTATAACTGAGTACCAGTGAGTACTGAGTATCACTGAATACTTCTGAGCATTTCCGAATACCACTGATGACCAATAAGTATAACTGAGTACCAGTGAGTATTGAGTATCACTGAATACTGCTGAGCATGTCCGAATACCACTGATGACAAATAAATATACCTGAGTACCAGTGAGTACTGAGTATCACTGAATCCCACTGACAACTAATAAATATCACTGAGCACTACTGTGTCCAGCTGAGTATCTATGAATGGTTCCAGAGGTTATGAGTTCTGAACAAACACAACAAAGATAAGTTTTTCCCTAAATCACTCTGTGCCTTCTTTAGAGGGGAGAATTAACACTTAATTAAAGGAACTGACTTTGTGCATTAACTGAAATTTAAAAACAGAGACTGTAAACATAACGATGGCAGGATTTTGTAAGGCGGACAGTGCCCTGTTTGACCTTTACTTCATAGGCGCGTCCCGGACGAGTGTGACGCGGAACGCCAGGGGAGACCGGCTGAAGAGGCGATGACTCATTGATAGCACCGCCAGGGCAGATATTTTAAGGGAGGGACACACACGGTCCCCCACAGTGCATGGAACATGTTTGCAGTCCACGTCACTTGGGCTGGGAGTACTGCATGACGGCACAAGTCTCCAGCACCGCCGCGGTAATGAGAGGTGGCAGGGGAGGCCTTCCTGTTCGGACTCTATTACAGCACAGACTGTCTCGAGAATAAAGAGCGAGAGTGGCATAAAGAACAGCACGTCTCGTGAACTGGGGGGGGGGGCGGGGGGGGTGCTGAAAATGAGCCAGTCCAGGGTAAAATAAAAGAGGAATGGAGGGGGGCGACAGCCATGTGGCGCGGAGACAGACAGGACCTCTCCGGCTCCGGCGTTAATCTGCTTTAAAGCTTGGTGCTCTGAGGTCATGCTCGCCTGCCAAATGCCAGTGTGACCCTGCGTGTCACATCTGAACAGCTGCACTGCCGCCAGGACCTTTGACCGTGCGCTCGTCCGCGGCTGCGGCGGAAACCGCCGTTAATCTCCTGACATCACACAGTCACCTCACCATGTCCACTCTCTCTATGTCCTTCTCTCTCTTTCCCTCTCTCTTTCCCTCTCTCGTTCTCCCCCTTCACTCTCCCCTGTATCTCTCTCCCTTTTCCTGTTTCTCTCCCCTGTACCTCCCTCTCTCTCTCTGTCTCTCCCTAAATCTCTCCCTCTTTCTCTCTCTCTGTCGGTCTGTCTCCACCTCTCTCTCTAACAGTGGGGTTGGCCTGGGGAGGGGGGGGGGGAGGGGTCAGGCTGCATGCTATCTCGTCTTCCGCCCTCTCCGCTATAAATCCCGCGGCTGTTAACTTGGCGACCCGTGCTTCATCTACAGCGTCCAGATGCCCGCGCGGTAAAACTCGGCGTGTGGAACGGGCCGTAAAAAAGCGAGGCTTTGAAGTGCAGCGCAGTAAAGTGCCATACTGGTCCTTTACGGCCGTGAGGGATCCCCCCATTAAACATGCACGCGGAGCGGGGGCCATGGCGTGTACGGGGGCCAGGCCAACAGATGAATCCTGCACTGTCCTGGTCCCTGGGCAGGGAGCACCGAAAGACCGGAGCCCAGAAAAAACAAACTGAAGCCGCTCCGTAATCGCTTGCACAGGCCTCCCCCTGTGCCCGTCCGCATGAAACACCCTGAGAGATGGATCTCTCTGCTTTTAATTAGAACCCCACACGATTTTCATTGCTGCCCCACTGCCTTTGAATGTTATGCAATTCATCTCCCAGGAGCCCGGGCAAAACATGCCACCAGCAGCGTCCCCTGGGGGGGGGGTGGGCACCACGCCGCGTCCCTTTACTTTGTCGCCGGCGCGTGGGGGGGCTAGCTACTAGCGCCCAGAATTTCTGTGTGACCTTATTCTCCTCTTAATATTTGCCAGGTGACAGTAAGACAGCAGCCACCCAAATACACACATGCAGCCTTTAAGGGTCTCGAACGTCACTTGAGTCTCTGAACTATGACAGAACCCAGACTGGTCACGGAACAATGCACTGGAATTGGAGTTGGGCCTCCGAATTCATGTGTGTCGAATTTAAAGACAGAAATGCAAACGCTAAAGAAAAGACGGGGTCAAAAGAGACATGAGAATAATTTGTACTTTTTCAAAACTAGCAATTAATTTCAATCCCCATCTTGCAACTCATTGTACCAGCTGTTTTTTTAGATCGATTGCTGGATTCTGAATTCTGATTTTTTTTTTTGGACAGAGAAAATGAGCAATGTATGCATTTTTAGGAACGATAAAGTGTGTGTTTACCGACAGCTACCAAGGAGCGTGCCGATCCAAATCGCAAATGGCTGACAGCATGTCATGAGCAGCAAGACGCAGAGTCACTGTTGCAGTCGCTTTGGGCCGGGCCGGCTGAAAGGCCCAGTCCACAAGCAGGTATCAGCGGGTCCCTGGGGAGCATCTGGCCAGCCACCAGAGGACGCTGTCGACGTGCGAGGCTGTCTGGCTCCCTTCATTTACCAAGCTTGTCTTCAGGCATTTCAAGAGACAACCGGTGAGCAGGGGGCTTTCAGATAGGGGGTGTTCAGGGATACAGTCTGGCCTGCTGCTGGAGAGGCAGAAATGGCGGGGACACACACACACCCTCTCTCTCTCTCTCTCTCTCACACACACACACACACACACACACACACACACAGGTTTGTAATTATATCTTTGTGTCTCCATTCATTTCTATGGGGAAAACTCTAATCACAACTTGATGACCTTAACCCCCACCCAGCCCTAACCTTAACCATAAGTAACCAAACAAAATACTAGACCGTCTGTATTTTAAATTTTTTGATTGCATTCAGAGATCTTTGGGGGGGACCTGAAAAATGGTCCCCACAACACCAAAAAAAAAGAAGTTTTTATTACATTGTGGGAGACAGCTTGGCAATGCTTGGTCCCCACAATGTAATATACTGTAAGCCTAGTCCACACACACACACACCTCACAGCAGAAAGAAGCACCCGTTATCACCACAGGGTGAGTACAAAGGGGAGATTAGGCTGCCACACCAAACCAGCCACCTTCCACTGCAGCTGAGCTGATAACCCAGTGACAAACACTAAACCCCCCCCACCCCACCCCACCAAGGAGCCCCACCCGGCCGTTCACCCGCCGTGTGACAGCTACGCTTGCAGCGAGACACCAGTCATGTCCCGAGTCTGCTGTCAATCCTCCCTGCCCCTCCTAGGGCTATGCCCCCAGTCCACCGGCAGGGCGAGGGGGGTCGACAGCGCCAGCCCTCCCAGTGAACCGAACGGACCCGTTTATGTCGCTCTCCAAAATCCCAGTGCTGTGTGTAGGCAGCCAAGGTCACTGAGCTCAGCACACAGCCGCTGAACACAAAAACATAAACGCAAAAACGGTGCAGCTCCTGGGAATACCGCTTCACCTTCCCTTTGACCGCGCTTTGTGGTGACTTTCTGCGCGAAAGCAAACATCACACCGACACACAAAACAGTGTAAGCAAGAGAACACAGCAACCCTCTGAGACAATGAGCACAGGCATACAGGAAAGGAGAGGCTAGCTGTGCTACTGAGCATTAGCACATATAGATGAGGAAGCTAGCTGTGCTAATGAGCATTAGCACATATACATGAGGAAGCTAGCTGTGCTACTGAGCATTAGCACATATAGATGAGGCAGATAGCTGTGCTACTGAGCATTAGCACATATAGATGAGGAAGCTAGCTGTGCTAATGAGCATTAGCACATATACATGAGGAAGCTAGCTGTGCTACTGAGCATTAGCACATATAGATGAGGCAGATAGTTGTGCTACTGAGCATTAGCACATATAGATGAGGCAGATAGCTGTGCTAATGAGCATTAGCACATATAGATGAGGAAGCTAGCTGTGCTACTGAGCATTAGCACATATAGATGAGGCAGATAGCTGTGCTACTGAGCATTAGCACATATAGATGAGGAAGCTAGCTGTGCTACTGAGCATTAGCACATATAGATGAGGCAGATAGCTGTGCTAATGAGCATTAGCACATATAGATAAGGAAGCTAGCTGTGCTACTGAGCATTAGCACATATAGATGAGGAAGCTAGCTGTGCTACTGAGCATTAGCACATATAGATGAGGAAGCTAGCTGTGCTACTGAGCATTAGCACATATAGATGAGGCAGATAGCTGTGCTAATGAGCATAAGCGTATATGGACATAACTGTGATAATGAGCACAAGCTAATGCAAACATGCTAATAAGTAAAAGAATATATGAATGAAAAGGCCAGCTGTGCTAATGAGTATTTAAATATATGAATATAATAGCTAGCGGTACTATAAAAATATATGGAAATAGGAGCTAACTGCAGGGTGACCAATTCTGGTCGGCTCGAGTCAGATTTTCAGGACGTTTACATGTATGCAACAGTTTTATTGCCTTGAATATAGTGAGTAGGGTTTGCAAACTACTCCGGCACTTTTGATGTAGCTAATTTTAGGTTTATAGTGGAATAATAGATAGATTTGCCGTAAGATTTTTTTTTTTGTGCGAGCATGAGAGTCTGAAAGTGTGAGTGTTATGCCAGATGCCGGAGAGCTGGCAACCCTAAAACTGTGATAATGAGTACAAACTAATGCAACTATGCTAACAAACAGTAGCATATTAGAATGCAGAATCTACCTGTGCTGATGAGCAAAAGCTAATACAAATATGCTATAACCATATATAAATGTGGAAGCTGGCTACGCTAATCAGTGTAAGCAAATATGAATGCAGAAGCTAAGTGCGCTAAATAGCCTATCCTTATATATAAACATAGAAGCAAGCTATGCTAACAAACAAAAGCATACATGAATGTAGAAGCTTGCTGTGGTAATAAGGAAAAGCGGGCATGAATACTGAGGGTAGCTGTGCTAATGAGTATGAGAAACAGGAATGCAGAAGCTAGCCGTGCTAATGGTGTTTGTGTCGAGGAAGCACACATTAGGCAAATGGACTAGCAGCAGGGGTAGAGAGATCGGGCCTCCTGACATCCGCACGCTGCCCGCCGCTCTCTCTGTCTCACTCCCTCTCGGCACTCCATTAACTCCCGCAGTTGTGGCTGGCCTGCGGCTGCACCATTGCTGCGTCGTACAGGCGCGCGATACAGGGATTTGCAGTAAATCCACCGCTCCTGGGGGTCCCCTTTGCCTGCACTTATCGTCCACGTTTTAGCCATTGATGTGCTGCCCATTGGGAGCCAGGGGGCAGCAATGTGCCACACGGGCCCTCGACAGAAGTGAGAGGGGCCCCTGACCCAGGAGGTCGAGGGGGTCACTTAGCATGTGATGCATTAGGGTAGCATGCCTCCTTTGAGCCGGGTCCTCCCCGGTAGCTGCTGTCTTTGGGCGGCACTACCCCCACCGTGATGAAGAGGATAATGGCTTTCATGAGCTGCCGGGCACGAGACAGAGCGTCGCCAAACGCCGGCGAGCGTGCCGCTCAAGTCCCCGTGATAAACGAGCGTAATATTTCACAGCTTACTGTAATCCTTCGCTCTATCGGCGGCATCGCTGATTTTAATTAATCAAGTTTCTCACTCGCGTATTTCCCGGTGGGAAAAAATTTGCACATGCAAAAAAAAAAAAAAAAAAAAGCATCCTATATTAATGCTGAGGGTGGATAAAATGAAAAAAAAAGATAGCAAGGATTTATAAATAGGGACCGGAGAATAACAACTCCCTCTCTGGTTCTCCTGTGACAGACACCGATAAACAGCCTCCAGCCAGTTCTGAGATGGTTGTTTCAATTAGCGCGCAGACACACACAGGAGTCCCTACCACTCTCCTCTCCATAAAAAAAAAAAAGATAATACAATTTAGGTCTCCTGCTGTATGGAAACTCGTCCCCGGTTTCCATAGCAACCCACTGCTGGCCCAGACACTGCGATGAGAAGGAGCGGCCTCCAAGGACAGAGGCACAGGCGCTCCTACACAAAGCCAGGGCCAATTACGGCTGCTCCCAGCATGCCGGGGGTTAAGCTCACCAATCGTGTCGCAGAATGCAAATGAGGCCCAAGTCACACTGGCTCCAGATGAGGAACACGGCCAGATAGAGAGCTAAGTAAACACAGTGAGGGTACGCGGGAAGGGGGGGGGGGGTGTCATACCCAAAAATTCAGGAACACTGCGAATATTCAGCAGGGCACGTCCAGTCCAAGCATCGCCAAGCTGAGCCCTTTATCCAGATCTTAAATATCTCAACACATGTTATCGGAATTAGCCATGGGTCCGGTCCATTACTGCTTCACGGGCCAGACGGGCGTCATAAATCGTCAGAAAAACAGGCCGCCCCTCCACCCATGGCTCGCCAAGCCTGCCTGGGCTCCGCAAACAAAAATAAATCTTCACCCTGGATGTATGAACCTGCAAAAATGCAGGCGCGGAATTTGAGATAAAAACAAAAGAAGAGTTCAAAGTTCCCACCTCACTCCACACGCTGGCGCACATTCTAACCTCTTAACAAGTTCCTTTGCGGACTGACAGAGAGGCTAGATTGTCCCGTGGGGTTTAGCAGGATGCAGGTTTAACGGGGTGAGTGTTTCTCTGTTAGCTGTGCCCATATCCAGGACGCAGGCTGTTGCTAATGCTAACGTTAACGCTAATGCTGATGCTAATGCTAATGCTAACACCGGTGCTAACACTAATGTTGACACTGATGCTAAATCAGACACCGTCCCTTTCAGTCATTACTAATCGCATATCGACGCAGTGATGTGGCTCAAAGGATAGAAATTACTAATCCATCCCCCCCACCAGCTAGATGGCAGCACTATTCAAAACACGGTGAACATGATTGTGTGAAGTGTGTACATCAGGGGGACAAAGAACAGGGAGCAGAGCACCAGAGGTCCACTGGCAGCCCCCATGGGGGCAGGACCATGAGGAAGGGGTAGGCTTCCAAAAGAAGGCGGGGCCTGTCGACATACTACCACAGGTAAACCAGCACGCTGTCTGCAGAGTCACTGCATTCACCTTTAAAATGCTAACTAACACAGCTAACAAATTACCCCTCCTAGCACTTTACTGCTAAATGTTTTGAAATGCAGATTCACAGTCCCCCCGTCACGCTACAAAAGCGTCCTACAAAAACATGCTTTTAGGGTGTAGAAGAGCCCAGCAATTAAATCCAGCCTCAGTTACTGTTGTCTGATGTAAGCAGTCAGGACTCTGTATCGGGGGAGGATGGGGGTCCACACAATTATCTACGACACCCTGTGGTCTGGCAGCCCGGACGAGTAATAGCTGAAATACGCCAACATCGCAAACTGGAACAACATAGGAGATGGATGAATAACCTCTTACTCAGTTCGGGGTCACGGCGCACCTGGAGCATATCCCAGCATGCACAGGGAAAGAGGCTCCCCAGCGCTTCAGGGGGACACACACACGTACACCCTCAGAGGCGTCGGCCCATCTAAACAGTGCCTACAGACCGTGAGAAGAAGCTGGAACACACAGAGAATGATGGGAGAGCATAGATACCGCACACGCAGAGCCGGGCAGGGAATCAAACCCACAACCATGGAGGTGTGAGGCCACAGTGCCGCCCAGCGAGCCAACATCCCGCTCAAAACACCCTAAAACTAAGGGATAAATGAAAACAGGCGCTGGACCCGTGACCCCTATTACCCTGCGTGAGTGACAAACACAGGGGCGTCAGAGGGGACACCGGAGGAAGGCTCATGCCTCTCCAATCCACGAAAACATTTCCTCCTTTTCTCAGTTGATTCCCTCCTGTTTGTGGAGTTAGATGCATTATCTGTTGCCAAGCCTGGGTAACGCACAGCTGCACGTCCACCAGAAGCTGAATCAAATCACAAGGGTGGGGGGGGAGTCGGACAATCAAACACGCAGACCCAGCCAGGCCACCTGGAACATGGAGCCTCTGAGTCAGTGGGTTATAAGGAGGCCAGGCCAGGGGGCCCGTAGGTCGTGGGCCGGAGGGGCGGGGCCTCTGTGTGGGAGGCGGAGACATGAAATAAATGAATGAACAAATGAACAGGAACATCTGAATGAGTTTTCCAATCCTGGCCAAGGGGAGAAATAAAAATTGAAAAACTTAGTTGATTATTAGCTCGTTTGCACTTACCGCACTGCTTAATCATGATGTTTAATGAATTTGACCACTTAAATCATTTTATAGAAAGTTGCTGGGGGAGGGGGGACGAGTGACAGCCTTTCTAGAAGTTTCTAACATGTTTATACTGTGCTGTCTGTCACTGCTGAACACCAAGTATAAACATGAATACTGCTTATATTCCCAAATGTTCTGTGACAGAAGTTGATTTCTTTTTTGCCTTGTGGTGATCATATGACTGCCAGCGGATCATGTGACTGCCAGCGGATCATGTGACTGCCATATGATTTGCAGAGAAACACGCTGAACAAGTGTTTTCATTCTATAGTGGAAAAAGACAATTCTTTAACCGCTAGGCCACCTGCTGGCTGGATCTGCAGTGTCCGGGCGCTGCGGGCAGGAGAAGGTAACCTTGCGTGTTCTGCTCTGTGATAAACCGCAAGCGAGGACTCGTCTGTCTGGGATCCTTCCCCAAGTGAATCTCCGCAGCCTCTCGGCGCGTCAGCCAGCATGCTGATGCTCCTTCTGTTGCACACAGCAGGAGTTTACAGCAGATGCCTCTGTTTTTAACCCCCTTTATTGTCTTTCTGTTTCATGTCTCATTCTGCCATTTTAAGAAACGAAAAGAGAGCCTCACACTTTCAGTAAGGCATCCCACGACCCCCAGATGCAAGCTGCAATGGGGGGGGGACTCGGTGTAGATCACTGCGGTGACCACAGCGTGTCTCACTCAAGCTAACGCCGCTGCGATCGCCAGGCCAACCACGGAGATGGGCTTCTCCCGCATGGATTAGCGGATTAAGCCTGTCTTTGAGCGCATCGTTCTCCTCAAAAGGGATGTTTCGCAAAAGGCGAGCCTTCCCACCTCCCAGCACCGACACAACGCAGCGGCCCATTTAATACCCGATTCTGTACCATTCATTTCCCGCGCATTTTACATCTGGCTGGATTTCCGCCCCAAATGTGATTACGGTAGCGATCGTACAACAGCAATTACAAGTGCAGGAGTTGAACCTCTGACCTCCAGGTCACGGATCCTTAATCATGGCCTTGCTGGTGGCTTAATAATACGAGGTACTAACGGCTGTCCCCCAGGGAGACTCAAAGCAAGCAGGTTGGGGGGGGGGGGGCGTGAACAACAATCAGCCTCCTGCTTCAAACCACAAGCCTGACCAGCATTCCAGAAGTCCAACACTGTCAAGACCGTCACAGGTTACTGTGATATTTTAATGTGCATCAGTAAATAGGCTTGGGATGACGCCTCTCTTTCCGGAACATTCCAGTCGAGCTCTGTTATGATGTTGCATTGCGACCGTCGAGCTGAGGACGATAAACCCGCTTCCCGCATGCTGCCAGCACACACGTGTCCGGGGGAGTCGTAATGACTCATGGCTGGGGGATCCCCCAGCATTCGAGGAATGAATGATATTTAGTCGGGTTTCGCAGAAGGCTCCCCCACAGCCAGGCTGAAACCCTCGAAGGACCCGGTGGGGAGAGAGGCCCGTCACATCCAGATCTGACACCCGAACGTGAAATTTTGGTGTGAAAACCCAGGATCTGCTGCCTGAGTGAAAGGCTGTTCTGTTTGCACCGGACACGAGGGACATTCTGTTAGACCGCTGAAGACCGCGGGTCGGGTCAGCACCGCTGTGTGAGTCAAGGCCCCAGGACGTCGCCGTGGGAACGGCAACCAGTCAGTCACTTTTCCCGCCCTGTCAGTCTCAAGCACAGCAGCCAACATCCCATAGTAATTAGAGCCCAACACACGCCATGCCTGTGTTTAGCACGTATAAATTACCGGGGCACACATGCATAGTTGGAGCTGATTGATTTTCCAATAAAATCGCCATTATCAAAACAATAAAGGAGTGATTCGCCTTATTTTCCATTACTGCGCCGCCTGGAGATGGCTGACAGTTAACGCTGGTGTGGGGGGGTGGGGGAAGCCTGCCTCTCCCCACACCGGCATTAACTGTCAGCCAGGGGTGACCCGGCAACATTTGCCCCTTCTGCCTTCGGGCCTGAAAGATGATGTAAACGCTCTGTTAGGTGTTAAACCAGGACCACAGGTTCACGCTGTGTTTCGACAGACAGGACATCCTGAACGGTACTTGTCAGCAGCTTAACACCGAACATCTGTATTGTCTCAATATCAAGAACACTGTTTCATATTAAACCTACTCTAGAATATACAAATAGAATGATTTTAGCCAGTGAGTACATACACATGTGCCTGCATATCTATCCAGGCATCCATCCATCCATCCATCCATCCATCCATCCATCTTTCAACTTCCTGCTTAAGGGGGGCTTGGAGGCTATCCCAGGCAGAAAAGAGCAGAAGCCTGGCGTGTCACTCCCTCGCAATACCTGCACCTTTCTTCCATACTCAGATTCTTTACTTGTCTTACTTGTGTAACCTTTGGCCTGTTGTTTCCCAAAAAACCAGCTTCCTGGAGGTTGCTACATAATTATACCTATTATAAGCTTCCTGCACCTGAGCTAATTAGCACCGCACTGTGATTGGCCCATGTGAGAACCATAAACGGCAGGCAGCAAAGAATCCCGGAACCTTGGAGGTCCAGCCACCTGGAAGGGCAGTGGGGTAAATGAGGAGGGGATTGGAAATTAAACTGAAGGGTGGGGGGGTGACCTCATACCTGCACATAAATATATATAAAGACAGCCGAAGCACATACATAAAATGTGTGGCATACGCACATAGTGTAATATAGATAAATATAATATAGATAAATATAAAATGACATAACTATAATAATTTTCCTGCACCCCAGCCTATGTAAGGATGTATCCTCCAATAGCAGACCCCGGCTGAGCTCCAAGGCATCCCGTTGCTATGGCGAAACGCCAGCGTGGAGCATCCCTTGCGCTGCAGGCGACCGCCAGGCCCGCTTCCTGTTCTCGCGCTGCATGACCGCTGTAGCTACCCCCCCCCCCCCCCACCCACTCCGCACCTCCCCCTGCGTGTCCGTTCCTCACCCTCTCTCAGCAAGGGCACGAACAGCGGGGCTCCAAACAAAGTGTGTTCTTAATTATGTCAGCACCGAGCTGGAAATAGGTCTTAGTCATCAGGTGACATGGGCGTTCACTGCCCAGAAAGGCCGCTCCGAGACGTCAGTGCCGGAATGTTCCACTTCCGTCTCGATCTCTGTGGCCTCTTGTTATTTGTCTGGCCAGCCCTGTAACATCATCAGTGACCCTGACTGTGACGTGGGAGACACCATGGATAAATGAAAAAGGAAACTTGTTAACTACCACCTTGTCTGACGTTTGTCAGGGGGGAGGGGGGGGGGTTTAGGCATGTGTCACAGGTAAGGCTCATGCCTTCCCAGGACTGGGTCAATCTGGGCCACACCGCAGTGTGAGGTCCCCGCCGCTCCCACACCCCGACCACCCCTCACCCACCTGCCCATATGGGGGATGTCTCCCCCCGGAGGTCTGCAAGACCCATGGAAAATAATCCCTTCAACACAAGAGGTCCCTGAGAGGGGCCCCTCGTTATTAAATACCGTAGCCCTCGGGCCAAAACGTGCGGTGCGTAAACTCGCAGAGACAGGAGGACATGACCGGCGAGACTGATCTCAGCTCAAGGTTTCGCGGGGTAGAGATGACCGCCTTACCCAGCTTTTGTGCCGGGGAAGCTGGTTCACTTCTCCTCAAGAAGAGCGGAGAAGCAGCAGGTCAGAGACCGTGAGATTTATGAACCACGGAGCTGGGTTATGGCGAGGACAGTGCGTGTAAAATATATAATTAAGAACATTCTCCCCGCGGCCCTAACGGCTTTTGATAACAAATGAATTAATGAAGCCGTAAAGGACGGCACAAGTGGACTGGCGAGTGGCAGAAAGAGAGAGAGAGCTGGAACGCACATTGGAGACGCGGCGGAAGATTAAGGCTTAATGGCTGCGGAATAGCGGTAATGTGGCCATTGCTGCCATCCGCTCGGACTGCGGCACATCCATCTGAGTCACATCATGCCGATGTGGGCCAGACGCTGGGAACTCCTGAAAGAATCGGGGGAAATCAATAACGGGGAAGAAAAATAATCATCTGGATTACCGCCGTGGGAATCGGCGAATCGGAAAGTGGCACCGGTCTGGAGGGTAACTGTGGAAACGCGGACAAATTCACACGTTACAAAAACAACAAAAAATCTGGACATCGATGGGATGCCACTCGGACTTTGAGCGAAAAGTCTGTCGTGTGTGAGGGCATTCTGGGTACTGTGAGGGCATTCTGGGTACTTTCTGAGCCACGGCCTTCCAAGACGGCCCACAGGCCAGCTGCTCCCGGGCCACGTCCCAAACCCCTCGCCAACGCCAGGGCCCCTGCCCTCATGCAGGACTCTGAGCTGATTTTACATGCAGGCAGAGTTGTCCTCTCTCCGGACAGAGGACCCCAAGGACCCCAGGGGCATGACAAAGAGCAAGACCACAGGGCAGGCGAATGTGGTGATGTCACAGCAGATGTGTTTCTTGGTGCCGAATCGCGTCTTAAACGGCAGAGTTATCTTTTCTCTTTTTCCCTCCATATAAGGATATCAGCACCTGGGAGGGAGAACAGAAGTGTGATGGCCAAGAGATATCGTGCTGTTTTCATAAACCAAAGATTATGGGTTCAAACCCTGTCTGTGCTGTGAAACTAAGGGTCATCATGGGCACTGTGTGGCTCGGAAGGTTGGGACTCTGTGTCCATTATCAGAAGGTCACCAGTTCAAAACCTGGGGTTAACAGAGTGGATGTCAACATTGGTCTCCATTTAGTAGAGGGTCTGGTTGACCCAGCTTTCTCGAATGTATGGTGAAGGCAGGCTGTCCCACTGTGAGTAAGTCCTGGTGATGATGCATCTGATTGTGATCTGGGGTGGGACCCTGATCGCCACAGCTTCAGTGGATCCAGGAAGCAAAGGAGAAGCACTGAAGCTTGGCAGCGGCCTATTTACACAGGAATATGCATGACAGTGCATGACAGACCCTGACCTCTGCCTATTGCTGTGACGAGGGGGACACCACAGCTCAGTGCGGCCGAAAAAAGTAAGCGTGACTCACAGACACAAAGCTGTGATGGGGAATGGCGGAGGTGGGGTGGGGGGGCAGCAAAAACATGGTGGCATAAGCCTAATTTGAATCCATGGGGTGGTCTGGGAGTGCTCTTAAAATCCCCAAAGGAAAAGTGCATCTGCCCCCCCCGCACTGGAACCCCCGCTTCATGGAATCTAAGCCTCACCCATCTTTATGAGCACGGCCAAATTCAATCAGCCCTCCCCATCTTGCATCCCCACAAAACTTTCTTTCCTGGTCGTAATTTGGCTCTCGACGTCGCAGTGTGAGCAGAGCTGCCCCCCATCCCGCTCACACCCCCCCCCCCCGATTCAGCCGGTGTGCCGTTCCTGTGGCTCTATGAAGTCCTCCGAGGACGTTATCGCCGCCGCTAAATGGTTTGTCAATTTATTCTCCACAAGTTCGTCCCTGAGAAGATTACTGCCAAACCCGGCTTCTGCAAATATCGTTTGGCGCGAGAAACGACAGATGGGGGGGTGGTGGGGGGGGGTTGTGTATTTCAGAAAACGTGCCGGCCGGGGGTCCCAGGTGGTGCAGCTCCCTCCCTCCCCCCATCCCCCCCCCCTCTCTCTCTCTCTCCCTCTCGCTTTTGCACTGTATGCATGTTCCCCACACGCTCATTAAAAACCGCAGCCATTCTGGGAATTCCTTGTGGTGTTGTCCGTAAACACCCAGATCAGGGGTGTCTACAGGGGCTGGGCCACAGGGGCTAATGGTAAAGTTGCCCCCCTGTATGAATTAATGCCCATATTCTGCCCCCCCCATCCTGGATTACCCCCGCCCCCGACTGTGCCTCTCCACGGCGACTCGCTGTTGTCCAACTTTCCTGTTCTCTTCTCCCATCAAATATCAGAAGATTTTCTTGCCCCCCCAAACCTTAGTCACCCTGGGCTGACAGCTGTCAACCCCCCCCTGTCCCCACCCTGCCGTGGCGCGCGCGTGTGCATGCCCCCTCTTATCTCCCTGCTGCGTACGGCATCATCCCGCTCGCCGGCGAGGCTTATCGAGAGCTGCCATCCTCCATGACACCCAGCTGCCCGCCGCCTTCCCCAGTCTCCGCACTTCCTTCTATCAACTCACTGCGCTTTAATGCACCGTCCTTAACCCCAACTCCTTAGCAACCAATCCTAGGAGTGGGCTGTCTGCTGTACCTTTAAGGTATCGGAACCAGAATTAAAGATCAAATCGAGTAAAACTAGGTCTACAAGCTTAGTCATCATCGTAATAATAATAATAATAATAATGATGATGATGATGATGAGAACATTCCACACCATCATCTTCATCTTCACCTAGATAGGGCCAGCCCACCCCCCCCGCACCCACCGCATTCCCCCACAGACGGCCAGATCCGCAGCCGCTCGGCCCTGCAGAGGCGCAAGGCTGGATTCCTTTTGCTGCGGTCCGATAAGATCTGTGACGGCTTAATGGCGGGGGCTCCCGAGATAACAGTGTGGGAGGGGGTAGGGGGTGGGAAACCACCCCCCCCCACACCCATACACACGTGCTGCAAGCTTGGTTTGGCAATAAAGAACCTTTTGTTGATAATCGGCTCCCATTGTGGGCCCCGTTAACCTGACCCGCCATCATTAGCACCTGAGGACGACAGACAGACAGATGCTGTAAAGCTACAGAGTAAATATCCATAATATCACTTTAAAATCACATATACTGTACACCATGCCTTCATCCATCATCGTCATCATTACAGGAAGCATTTATTTAATTTGACTTACACGAGAGTTTGTAAAACAGACTTACATCAGTTGAGAACTGGCTGTATCATTATGTAGATTATTATTGTTATTTTCATTCTTGCTGCTGTTGTCGTGTGACTCGTTGCATATACCTGCGCCCCCCCCGTTACCATCACATGCTATGGGCCCCCTTGGGGGCAGCAACATAAGACAGATCATATAAGCATCATATCACAAAGAACAGACCCCTTGAAAGGATCGCAATTTCCAACAGCTTATAAAGAGATCAGTCATGAAAGGCCGGTCGAGGGGAGGACTGATGTTCTGTGCACAGTGATGAGGGCAGGCGCCGTGGGAGCAGGAGAGGGGGACTGTGTGTCGTCCCCCCCCCCGTCAGCTTGAGTCATTCATTCACCCCCTCGCAAGTTGATTGCAGCATCGACGACAAAGCGCACAAACATGATTTACACTCACTTCATTTTACACACCACGATAAATGGCAATAATAGCTAGCAGGCAGAACGCCAGGGATTTTGGGTATGGCGGGAATGGCGGGAATGGCGGGAATGAGATTCTGGCATGGAGAGGCGAATTACTGCGCAGCTGCTGAACTCCATGGTGGGGAATTATTTCACAGGGAATGGCAAACATCGGGTTTAAAAATGGCCCGTTAGTCTTTTACAAACGATAGAGGGGAACGATGGGGGGGGCGGGGGGGGGATGCCAAAACGCCCACGCCGGTGCAGGACCTTCCGATTAGCGTCCGATAAAAGCTGAGTGCAGAGATTAATCCAATAACTTTAATGGCTGCTTCTCCGAATGACGGGCAGAGCAACACAGATGCTGTGATTGCATGACGACACCAGCCCCTCATTCCCCGGGGGCCACGCAGGTTATCAGCTGAGAGCAGGTGCTAATCAGCCATCCCGGGTGAGGATGGGGGGCGGGTCCAGGTGGGCCGCTCTTCCAGGGGGGCCAGGGACCGCATCTCGGCCCGTAAATCAAAGTCTCTTAGCGTGGATTAACTGAGCCACGCCGGGTGACAATGGTGAGGGCCACTGTTTGGTTCCCACGCCGACACGTATTGGACCACGCCACAGTGGGGCAGGCTTGGCGTACAGATTCGCCAAATGGCACTACAGCGGGTCGGTGGTACCAAACTCAGCTGACCCAGGCCTCCCCCGACCCGGTGGGCCGTGTGACAGGCTGGACCCGGCCAGCACCCGGGACTCCGTCTGGCCTGCTCGGCCGATCTCCCCGTCTGGCCCGCCTCCCTATCCTTTGGGCGATTGCCGCAGCCTCCGTTAGCCGCGTGCTAATTAGCACTCTGCCGGGGGTGGGGGGGGCTGGAGTGGAGGCATGCCTGGCCTATGGTTGGTGCCACTTGGCCGTCCGTAGCCCTGCCTCCTCTCTGTCCCTGCAGAATATCTGGCCCTTGGAGGGGAGGTATGCAGACTGGAGGCCTGTGCTCATATACTTATTTAATTATGGAGTTTCCCATCTGCGGGACCTTAATACTTCATCTGAACAGACTGGCAGCAACTGACTGTGGCCAGCAGGGGGCGGAATGTCGGAGGGGAATTTTGAAAACCAACAACAATAATAATAAGAACAATAATGGCAGCACTAGTGAAGGCCGCCGGCCTCCTCCATGCACCATCAGGTAGTGCTCACTGGTTACAGCATGCTGGGGCCTCAGGGCTCCTTTGGCGACAGGCTCAGCAGTACAGGTCTGTGCCAACCGGGGGTGGAGGGGGGTGGAGGCGTGGCCGTGCCAGTGGGCCTCCTTGGCAGTCCCACCTCCTCATGCCAGCCATAAATGAGATTGGCATGCGCCACCTCTGGTGTGCCTCTCGTTATGGCTCACCGCCCATCCCCCCCCCGCGGCATCATGGGATACCCAGAAGCACAGGGCGAGCAGGCAGCAAATGTGCCGGCTTTGCTGCATCCCGTAAGCAAGCTGAATCTGCGTGACCACATTGTCGGGACCAACAAATCACATCCCTCGTCCGGAGGTCACACAGAGCCGAGCCGGCCGGTGCACGGGGCCACATGCAGCTCGGGCACCTGTGCAGGTCACCCAAATCAGCGACGAGGCCCCTCCAACTCTAGAGTCACCCTGGGCGAGTGAGGGGGGCTGTTCTTCTTGCCCCCCCCTCCACCAGTACGGCGCAGCTCCTGTCGGGAGGCAGCACATGAACATGCGGGACAGAGTCCCATCTCTCCGGTGTTGCAGTTTCACGAATCTTCCCGGCAAATAGCAGCAAATTATCCAGGGAGGAAATCTGTACGGAGCGCCGTGAGTTAGGAACAAAGGGGGCGGTCGGCGAGATGCCCGCAGGATCCTTCTAGAACATGGTGAGCGTTACCACGACTGGCAGCCTCGACGTGGGAAGCCCCATCGGCGACGACTGGAAAGGGGCATTCGGCACACGTTAATCAGCCTCCTGAGAAAGTCCTGCCCGTGTGTTTTTACGAGCGCCGATGTGCCCGAGTCTGTTACACACGCTGTTACATCGCCATGTGCTGCGCTTGGCTGCAGCCCAAGTGGGGGGGGGGGGGTGCAAACGCACGCATCACTGTGCCTTTGTGAGCGGACGCAGCGTCTCACGGTAACACGCACAGCAATATCTCGTCATTTGGCTCCACACAGACCCTCATGCATCCGCACAAAAGGCCTGTCTTCATCGGAATATTTTTTAAAGGACCACATAAAATTCAGGGTTTTTATTGGCTGCGGAGAGAGTGTAAAAAACGCAGCTGGACGGAGTCTGCGGCTCGCCAAGACCGCGGCCCAGCCCCCAGACCCCGGTGAGCTTACACGTACAAACGGCCCCTTTCTCCACACGGGGGGCTCGTTTTGCGAGCAGCTGAATCTCCCCTCACTGTGAAACCTGATTTGACGTGATTAAACCTCACACTTGTTCCATGTAACGCATCATGTGTTTAATCAAATCAGAACCAAAAGTGGCCCTTAAACAGGAACCCTGGTATCGCATTACGTTCACAAACTGGGCAGAGAGAACTGGGCAATATGGCAGCTTTGCCTTACTAATCAGAAATTAAACGGATTTCAGATCAGTGCAGATATATGAAATGATACAGATATTTGATCACTCAGCCATTAAGTAACCCGGTGTTAAAGGAATCGACGTGCTTCACCATTGGGATATGAATTGTGATCAAACACACCAGCGAGTCCAAACTTAAGTGCACCCCATTCCGAAGCTCAGTTAGTATTAATTGGCCTCACCGTGACAGTGAAGATGTGACCAGCTGCCTAATGACTGAACCATCCTCCCCCCTGGAAGAACACCCCTGAAATAGATACTCTGCAACAGGCAACAGATCCTACTGCCAACAACCAAACAGTACAACTTCACAATCTTAGAGCAAGAGAGAGAGAGAGAGAGAGACAGAGGTCATGACCCAAACATGGATGACTACCTGAACCACAAACTGAATTCTGGGTAACCTGAGATGTGACCTTTGGCAGAGAGCAGAGTAAGATGCCCTCACTCATTATCTGATAACGGCTGCCTGCCAACATTCAGGACAAGCCCAGATGCGGAAATGTTGGGTCAAGGTCCTGTTAGCGAACAAATTAGCCTGAATCCAGAACCAAGATGAACCCCAAAACGGGGCTGCAGGTACGGCCTTCCTGTTGGGTCGACGCACGAGGCGCTCAAGCAAAACGGCTCCGGGAACACGTAGGTCAGCTGCTAAACAGGCATGTTTTATTAAAACATCTGGTGACAAGTACCAGACAGCAGAAAGAGTCCGGACACAATTACCAGGCTACATAAGTGACTCCCGTGAAGAAGAGAACAAACAGAGTGATCCAGGCACCAGGTGAAAAGGCAGCCGGGGTCCATTGGGCTGCGGGGCTGTGTCACAGCGCCATACAGAGCCGGCTGGGAACCGCTGGCGATGACACAGCGGCAGTGAACAGTCAGCGTGCGGCCCGAGCGTGACACCGGGTGGAGCAGAGAGGCGGGGGGGTGGGGGTGGGGCAGGAGTAAGAGGCAGAGACCAGAGGGAGGTGGAGATGAATGGAAAAAAAGGAGAATAAGGCAGAACGAGCAGAGAGTACAGCAAGTATCAGAGGCAGAGAGAGGGAGAGAGAGAGAGAGAGAGCGGGGGGGGCACGTGGCACCAAGGAAAAACAAGGCAGCACTGGAGACACAGTGACGTGACGCAGGCCTCAGACCCAATGCTCTGCCCCCCCCCACGCCCCCCCCCCCCACCTCCCAGCACTAACGTAGCCCAGTGCTATTGATCTGGGTGGGACGGAGGACACGGCGTACAGGGCACACAGCTGTGCACAGCGTTCACTAGTATGGACTCAAAAGCAGTGTCAAAACTGTTTCATCTGCATAAGGCAAAGCCTCAGTAATCCAGTAAATAATGTGTTGTATTATTCATACTTAGAGCAGTAGCAGTAGTAAATACAGTAATTACCGGTTGTCAGTAATATCATAGATCGTAATGTCACAGTTATTATCACAGATATATAGAGGGTGGCCCGCACACAAACACAGGGCCTGCACAGAGCAGAACACAAACAGTCCCCACACCTGTCCTTCTCAAATCTCGCCACATGGTGGCGCTACTTCTTAGCCTATTAGCAGCGGTTCGGGCTTTTGTTGTACGCTTTCCACTTGAATTAGGGCAAACAGAGATTAATATCTCAATATATAAACAAGCATAACATTCCTTTGCGATGCTCGGTTCGGCCAGTCCCGGAAGCGCACGGACTACACTCAAATGATAAAATGTTAAATATAAAAACTCCACCAGTCGATTAGAAACTAACCAGATGGAGAAATGAGTACCTGGGGAACATGAATAAAGCCCGAAATTACAGCCACTTCGACTCATGTGTGCCCTCTTTATTAATAAGGAAAAAAAAACACAAAACAAATATTTACTTTCTAGTAGTGGCATGATCAATTATGCAGGAGAAATAATTATACTCATAAATTATTAGCGATGAGTAAACAAGTTTACAAAGATGACAGTTGAGCGTCGGCCCCTGTAATGATTAGTTGCACGGATATTTTTTGTCATCATATCAGACATTATTATTAATATTATTGTTATTTAATATTATGACAGTATGGGCGATGGAGACCGTGAAATGATACAAACCGATATGATTTAACGGTGTAACAACTTGTATTGAAACAACGCCGCCACAAAGTTGCTCTCTCCGTATATCATAATAATAAATGTATACAATAATAAGAAACACACTGGCGTTTTGGTTACGAATTAACATTAAAACCAATTAAATGCATGGGATAAAAACAGTGGCGTTTTTTTAAATTGCGAATTAACATTAAATGCGTTAAATGCATGCGGTTAAACGGCGTCAGGAAACGCACACGGAACCGCAACCCTGTTAAAGTTAACCAGCCGGCGACATAGCCCCGCATCTGGGACCATCCCGGGCAGCGTCGGCTCCCGGCTCCCGGATCCCCGCTCCCGTCTCCCGGCTACGCGGCTACGGCGCCGCGGTCCGGGCTGTCATGCCGTGAGCACCGGCGCGGCGCAGCCCCGCTTGCACGACAAAGACGCACGTATTTTAAGTAAAAAAATAATAAAAGCAAACGTATTACGCGTATTTAAAATAATAAAACAGCATCACACGTACCACTGCTGCTCCAGCTCCCAGTCCCTAAAGAAGTCAAACTCGAATAGGTCCATAGCTGAGGAGCCGCTGCCCGCACGCAGCGACCGTGGCTTCCCGCACACTGTACCCCGCCGTACTGTACGTGCTCCGCCGAGCCGAGCAGAGCCGACACACGGCCCCCGCCCCCCGCCGCCTGCCCCGCGTCTCGGCGAAGGCGGAGCCGGGCAAGGGTGGGGGGGCCGGCTTATCATATTTAAATAGGCGGAATAACGGTACACCTTCGCCCCCCCCCCCCCCCCCCCAGCGGCACCAGCGGCACCCCTCTGCTGTCAAGATCAGCTGGGCCGAGCCATTGCGGCTGCTGTGCGCCACATAGATAACAGCGAAGGCGGCTTTATTGCGGGGCAGAGGATGGGGCGCCTGGCATCCCCCCCCCACGGTACCCGGCTTCTGTCTCAACATATTTCTCCCAAGAAGCCGTATAAATAAGCATCGGGCTGACAAGCGCTGCTCCTTATATACATTTATATGTGAGGTTTATTTGTATGCCAGTGTCCCTCCTGTCTGCCGGGGGTGTCTCGCACACGCGCACAGCGCTTTGTCCGCCAGGCTCGGAAACCCCCACCGGCAGTGCCTTGCCTCCCTGAGCTCCCGGCGGGCACCAAGTGCATCTGCCCCCCTGACCGCTGTCATTCCCACGGGCAGGTGGGCATGGCTGACGCAGCCGTTCATCTGACTGCCCCTCCCGTGCTGTGTTCCGGACTGGCTTCCTGCCACGCCGATCTCACCTGTCCTCCGTGCGCTCACCCTGTCCCCGAGCATAATGCTGCTCTTTATGTCCACATATATATTTTTAATCATACTCAGCGATGCAGTTACACCTGTTGGCCTCTAGGGGAACCACCCCCTACCTTTCTACACATTATAACAAAGATGAGAGTCGGTACCGTATTTATGATACCAGGCGTACGACATCATCTTCATCTTTTTAAAAAAATTCAATTTACATGCCGTTTGACAAACATCGAACCTACTGCCATATGAGTGAGGCCTCAAGGCAAAGGGGCAGAAATGGAATTCCGGAAAACTCCAGTGTGCTACAGTATATGCAGTGCCGGTATTTACGTCATTCAAATTACACATTTGCAGGAGGCCACCGATTGGCCAAAAACAGTCACTACACTATGAGAGGCCCCAAAGTGACTTTTGAGTGGGGCCACAGAGACAACGCACTGGCCCTTGGTTATGTGACTGGGAGTGATGGGAGGTAGGGGCTGGAAGATCTGGTGTCTGTACGCTGGGACTTTGGAGGCCCTGGTCAGGGTATTTTTAGGACAGCATATCCCCTGGAACATGAGCCCTGCTGCCAAGCTGCCTGCTCTTTAAATAGAGCCGGGATCCCCACTGACCAGATCAGCCGTCAGACCCAGTGTCTCCTATGAGCACCCCCTAGTGGTCGTCAGACAGGTGTCCTCGCCGCAGAGGAGGAGGAGGTCACCTGTGCTTAAAGAAGGACCCGGTATCCATGCCATCCAGACTGCCGCTGGGCGTGAAGGTCACCCCACCTGCCAGGTGACTGCCACGGCAGCTCCTGATTGGCTTGTGCCTTACAGTCGCCATCCCGGCCACGCCTCTGGTTGTACTTGCCCAATGCAGACTGAAGGCAAACACGTAGCATACAATTCAGTCAACGCTCATTCTTTTTTTTTTTGGTGAAACTGCGCATGCGGACGGTGTTAGCAAGAATGACGGCCATGGGTTCAACTGCAGTGACCGCCAAAGAATTCAAACCCATGACCCTGCGGTGCCACCCGGGGACAGGTCCGTTTCCACGTGTCATGGCCACCGGAGATCGCTCAGTTAATCGAGTCATTAAAGACAGAGGGACAACATTAGGAAACATTAAAGACTCCCTTACTTGGGGGTGGGGGTGGGGGGGCTGACTGTGACAGTGTGGATGTCACAAGGGGGGTCTGGTGGAATTTACAGAGACGTGAGTCGGTGGATCATACATGGTGCGCATCCGGGTCCTGAAAGCGACACCATCGCATGGATGGGGGGGGAAGTGAGTACAGCGCCCACCCCCCCAATTCAGCCTGCTGGCACACGCGACTGGGCCTAAACCCAGCTGGCTGGCCCAGGGAGAAAGCGCCTCGCAGCCCAGGAGGAGCCGGGAGAAGGGCGACAGGCTGGAGGCACAGAGACAAAGGAACAGCAAGCTTCTGACGTCCGGCAGGATCCGCAGCCTCCATCCTCCCCGAGACGCGTGAAAGTCCAGGGAAAAAAAATAAAATAAATCATCATCATAAATAATTCATTTCAGTTTAGTCTTCAGTGGTACAGAACGCAGTGTGGCTGGCCGCTTAACAAAGGACGTGAAACGTCTGAGATTTAAAAGGTTCATTAAAAATAATCTATATAACATGCATATTCTGTTTTATATGCAGCACGTTTTAACCCAATAAGATATACATTTGTAAATGTAAAACATGTATGTTAAGAAGTAAAACCATCACGTCATACATTTTTAAAAATAACATATTACATCAATTCATTTTATTTCTTTGGAAAATCATGGTGGAAAAGTCGGGATAAAAAGCATCCGGTCCTTAAGAACTAGATCAGTGTTAGAGTCCAGAGTCTTGGTTTGGTCCCCCTACCATGTGAAACAGGGGGAGCACAGGACCACCACGGTGTTACTGCTTAAACTGTCCTCCGGGGGGCGCTCTGAGATCCATAGCCTGTTCGAGGCCTGTTGGACTTCAGTTATAGCTCATTATCTATTAAAATTTTACTGTTCAGGCAGTGAAATGCATATATGTAAATAAATAAATAAATAGAAATTACACTTTAGTAGACACACACTAACGCACTGCACCACACACTGCCCCCATGTGGAGCGTGTTACAACACAATCTGACCAAAAACTGCATAATAAATGCACTTATCGTTAACTTCATTGGTTGCCAGGGAATGGAGTGTCCTGTACTGTTTATTTTTTGGCAGGGGTTTGAAGGTTTGATGATGCTTTCTTGGCTATTTTGTGTAGTTTGGGGGTGAAACACTCCGGCTCGTGGGAAACCAACTGCAGCTGGTGCTGCCTCGGACAAACCGCGGTGTGGCGATATTCAAATCAAGGTCTTCGATATAGCATGTGCATGACGAATGGGTGCAGCCACACGCTGAGTGCTTATGACAGGGTTCGCTCACGCATCACTCACATACACACTCACATACATTTTGCCTTTAATAATAAAAGTATGCGGGGCGGGGCGCAGTCAGGGGAAGATTTGTTGTTTTTGGGGCCACATTTAAAAAAGTCTTGGAGGTCTAACACATTGCATTTGGTTCGCAGTCTCCCCTGGAGGTGGGGGTTCACAGCAGGTTGGGCCTCTGGGCCTGTGATTGCGAGGTTGTTAGGTTAAATCCTGTGATCATCAGAATAGCTAACTGGCCACGAGGCCCTTGAGCAAGACCCTTAACCCCCCCCCCCCCCCCCCCAAAATACCCCGAGGGCACTGGATGGATGGCTGACCCTGCGTTCAGACCCAAATGTTAACTCTCACATCTATGTGTCTGTGTGTGTCTTAATAAGGACAACTAATAAACTCTGATGTAGCTGTAGACTAACAAATAAAACTTCATTTCGGGTTTTCAAAAAAAATCCACCATTTCTCCGGAAAGGGAGTGCTGACGTTGAAAGATGTGCCCTGGGCAGTGAGTTCAGATTCCACCAGGTCCTTCCCGCCCTCTGATGTCGGTATAAATATAGATTAATGTGTAAAAAGCAGCATGAGATGAACGGCCCCCAGCTTTGCTACGATGGTTCATCTTTGCAAACAACCAAGCGAGTTCAATAATTTAATTCAAAACCCATTGACCTGAAGAGTACATCTACACCACCACTTCTAGAACCTTCTGTGATGAGCCAGGGGGAACATACCGTAAAAAATTCCATTCTGACCCAAAAGTTTTCCTGCTTGACATTGTGGCATTAGTCTCATCATGATTGCTTGGCAGTTTGTGATTTGCATGAGAAGTTTCAATGCACTCAAATATGAGTTTTGGCAGTGCTGAAGCCTCCATTCATCTCCCAGGACCACAAAACTCCTCACACAGCCCACTGGACTGTGAATGAAGCTTGAGCTCAAGTCCAAGCCGGGCTGGGGTCCAAGCCAAGTCTAAGTCTCCACCTTGTTTATGGTACAAGCCAGGTCTAAGCCCCCGCCTTCGCTGGGGTACGAGCCAGGTCTAAGCCCCCGCCTTCGCTGGGGTATGAGCCAGGTCTAAGCCCCCGCCTTCACTGGGGTACGAGCCAGGTCTAAGCCCCCGCCTTCACTGGGGTACGAGCCAGGTCTAAGCCCCCGCCTTCGCTGGGGTACGAGCCAGGTCTAAGCACCCGCCTTCGCTGGGGTACGAGCCAGGTCTAAGCCCCCGCCTTCGCTGGGGTAAGAGCCAGGTCTAAGCCCCCGCCTTCGCTGGGGTACGAGCCAGGTCTAAGCCCCCGCCTTCACTGGGGTACGAGCCAGGTCTAAGCACCCGCCTTCACTGGGGTACAAGCCAGGTATAAGTCCCCACCTTGTTTGGGATACGAGCCAGGTCTTAGGTCTCGCCTTGGCTGGGGTCCGAGCCGGGTCTAAGTCCCCAATTTGGCTGGGGTACAGACCAGGTCTTAGCCTCTGCCTTGGTTGGGGTCCGAGCCAGGTCTAAGTCCCCAATGTGGCTGGGGTACAGACCAGGTCTTAGCCCCTGCCTTGGCTGAGGTCTAAATTCTCACCTTCTTTGAGCCAGAACTAGGCCCCTGGTTTAAACCAGGTCTAAGGCCGCCTTGGCCTACCAAGGTCCACCACTTCATGACCCACTAAGAGGAGGGAAGTAGATGAGTTCATGAAATGGCTCGTTGGTACCCGGAGAACTGGAGTTTAATTAAACAACCTCATAACGATGATAAAAACGCAATCGATTCATCAACTGGCAGAGTAGAAAAGATCATTAATAACTTTTTTTTCCTTTATTTGAGCATCCAGAATGCTGCACGTTTTAAGGGCTATCCAGCGGCCCATCTTAGAAACCGTGTACACAAGCACCATTGCAGACCACAGCTGGATGGGTCTGAAAATCAACCTGCAAACCAGCTTCACAAAACTGCAGAAGTGGAGGAGAGACTCCGGATGGGAACAGCAGAGGTCACACAACTGCCTCCCTGCCCACTCTGATCTTGATGACATGAATAAAGGACGCATTATTAGTTATACTGATACAGCATGCAGAGAACCTCTTCCTAATTACACTGCTGTAATTTCAGAGTTAATTATCTCTGGCGATTCTGACAAAACTTTTCCCTGCGATCTCGCTGAGTCACGTGACCTGGCCACCTGCCAGACGGAGGCACAAAAAAATGGCAAGTGGGGGCCCGACGGCTTGGGTGAAAGCGAGTGGGCTGGCTTTGTGATATGGGGGGGGGGGACATTAGGGTGCGGAACAGGGACCCAAAAATCAGAAGAATGTGCTTGATGAATAATTGTTCTCCCAGAAAGGTTGGCGCTGAAAATGCTCGACGAAATGAATTGTGATTTTAAAAGGCAGCTAAATTCAGCAGAAGTTGTCTGCATCATATTTTTTAAGATAATAACATAGTAGGGTGCTAACCGCTCAGCATCACAGAACTATCTGCCAACGTTAAGCATTAGCAAGAAAACAAGAAGCCTTTGTTGGCATATCATTCATTTCTCCTTTCAGAGGAGTGAAAATGAACAAATAATTAAACGTTAGCTTGTTTACCCAGCAGCGGTTCATTTCACTCTCCTGTGGGCTTGGGGAAAGCTGTCCCACAATTCTCTGCGGCGAGGTGCGATGGCCCTCAAGACCTCGATCAAAGTTACCAATCAGACATGACAGGGGTCTGTCGCGAAAGCTGCCAGCTGTACTTTGTATTTTTTTTCCCCTTTTTGCCTTCAGTTTGAATGATATCTAAGTGCTATTGACAGTCGTTTGAAGGAATTGTCTAATTATGCAGGAGATTCCCTGCTGTTCATCTCACAAAGAACGATACCGACAGAAAGATACCATGACACTTTAAAAACTTTCAGACTTCATGACTTCGCTACTGGGTGCGCAAAAAAAAATTACAGAGAAAAATATTTGTGTATGGGAGGTGTGTCGTTCAGTGGTTTAGGCCCATGTGATCGGAAGGTTGCCGGTTCAAATCCTCTGCTTGGTAGAGAAGCCGCATCTCCATTGGTCTAAGAAAGGGCCTTAACCCCCCGCCCCATATATAAAATGCTCCAGAGGTGCTGGATGGACGGCTGCCCCCGCTTCACTCTCACCTCTATATATGTGTGAGTCTTAAAAACAGAGCATGATGGGATACGTGGAAACAAACAAAACACACTCGCTAAGTATGACACCTGCGAGGTTAGCGCAGACACTGGCCCACAAGGGGCGGCCTTCAACCTCAGTAAGTAGCCCAGAAGGACCAGAGGACTGCTAGCAATAGCACTACTGTTAGCACCATGCTAATGTTCGGAGCAGCAGCGTTAGCATTAGCATTAGCCTTCCCGGTGTGTCTGAGTTTGGCTGCCCTTCCTGTGGAGTGGAAGTCATTAATTAGCTTAGCCTCCGGCATGCCCAGCCAGAAGCGGCCATGGCCCCACGGGCTTGGACAAACTGCCCGGCTGGCAGGAGCTCCCGCTCAGAGCAGCGCCGTTCCAGCAGCACTCTGCTGACGGAGGTCCTCCCTGCAAACATCTGCGGCCGCCAGGCCCCGGGCTGCTGGCAGCACAGGTCGCACGCAACTTGCTTGGGCGCTGGGATTCACGTGCCGGTCGCGACAGGCACCCCCCCCTGCCCGAGACCCCACCATACGCTAACATGCTAACAGACACACCGAAGGGCCTATTCATACATGTGTGTCCGAAGACAGCAATCTCCGCATTACCAGCGGCCCCTAGTTCCTCTCAGTCTGGAGAAAATCTGTCGTTAATTCGGCCATCAAGCGGAACGGTGGTGGCGGGGAGGGGGGCGACGATGGCAGCAGACGAGAAGTAGATATAAGAAGCCATGCACAAAACCTTCTTCTGGAAGCTTCTGGCCAGCCCCAGTGCGAGCGTGTACGCGTCAAAACACGGGAGAGAGGCGCGTAGGATGTACACAATGCAAATTTGACTAATTACTAAATGTCCTTGAAGCGATTCCAGTCCCTGATCGAGGCAGAACAGCCGCAACACAGCTGATGCACGCAACAAATAAAGGGGGGGGGGGGGGGGTTCAGAATGATGCTGCTGCAGCAACAGAGGGTGTAGGGATGCGGGCCGCCGCGGAACCTGCTGGATGCATTTCTGAAAAGTAGCAGCACATCGGAAGGCTGCAGGATTTAATCAGAGCGCTGGCTGCAGAAGTTCCCGTCCTGCCCGCCTGGCTAATTATGCGGCAGCTTGTAATATCATCTTAACTTCAGCATAAACATAATAAGGTTTTATGTCAGTGAGTGACGCAGGCAGCAGTGAAGCCGCCCTCTAGAACTCTGGCAACCGGCAGAAGGACCCGAAAGGAAATCAGGTCGTCGACAGCGCATGCAAATCGACACCTGAATGGGGACCGTTTTGCCTAATCATTTCAGAACTGGCGTGCAGTCCCGAAAACACAGAGCTGGTGTTTCTACAGCGCCGCTTCGTGTATGACCCTTAGCGGGCAGGCGGCAAGCGGCCAGGTTTCAGTTTCGTTTATGCATATGACTTACCAGAGTACCAGCTGAACCAGTTGGGGGAGGGTGACACCAAGTCCACTCTGACTAGCCCTGCTCCCACCATGCCATTTATTAAAAAGGGAAGCCAGTAGTATGTGCAGTGATTAAACACTGTTCTAATTTGCTGCGAGTGTGCAGTAGAACGTGCAGATGGCCAAAATGTTCAAACAAACAGCGGGGATGTCAGGTAACTTCCTTTGTTAGTGGAAGCAACCACTGGCTCCTTTTGAATTTGAATCATAAACTGTAAAATCACATTTACTTTCTTTCTCCTGAAGTGTGACTGTTACCATGTTTCCATTATAGATTTGGCAGCTGTATGTGTATATAGGCAGGTTCCGACTGACGCAAGTAATCCGTCCCTCAAAACCTTACATAAGTCAGATTTTGCAGAAGTCACATTAACTTGCCCACAGCATTTCAAGACACTTCATAATCTTATCCAGAGAGGGCCGGTGTGTGTGCGGGTTTTCGTTGCAGCTCCCTAATTAGATTACTACTTAGAGGACTGATTGGGTGACGAGTCCTCACACCTGGGTTTGAACAGCTGACCTAAAGCTTATCGCAAAAACCTGCACACACACCGGCCCTTTGTGGATAAGACTGGCCACCTCTTTGTCTTATAACAAAAAGACATGTATGAAATAACATTAAATAAATGGTAAACATCTTTCGTATTAGTGCTTCCGTAAACTCTTGTATATCTTGGATAATTTTTTTTTGCATAATTCCAGATTTACATTTACATGTGCCTGTAAATTTAAATTACATAAAAAATTTGAATTATATACAATGTTTAAAATAAGCTTCAAATACCGACATGAGACGGCCTCATAACCTTAAGGTGACAGTAGAGCTTTAAGGATGAACTGGACCATGTGACCAAGGCTTGTGAAACCCAAGCTTTGCTCTGCACTCGGTCGTCTCCTAATTAGCCTGCTCTTCATGAAGTCGGCCATATTCTAGGGTGTCCCATTTCTACCCGATTCCGGCCTTCCAGGGGGCTGACGCTATGCCAGAGTGCATCCCAAAGGCGAGTGTGCGGGTGAAGCACACTAACCAGGAAAGCGGCAGGACAGAGTCGCAGGCGGAGGGAAGGGAGTACGACGAGGTCGCAGAGAGCGGGCGGAGGACCTGTTCTTCTAAACGAACATTTATAAAGTGAGTAAATCTTGGAAGAAGCAGAAGAAGAAAGGAACCGACGCTCACTGGAAGCCTCCAACCCGATCATTCTGCCGTCGTTGCCCATCACCAGGTAAACGTGGCCGGATATCACTGAAACATGGACACCCTGAATAAGCTGACGGCGGCCAGCTCACTTTCACAAAAACATGAACAATGGATACGCCGGCCTACGCTGTCGCCGTGCTCTCCGCAGACGATCCCGTTTCACCTGCGCATGGACAATGGGGGCTTTCAGGAAACCAGACAGGATTCTGTTTTGCTTAACGCTAAATTAAAACTGAACAGCGGCGTTAGGTTTTGTTTAAAACCAGGCTCATTGCTCTGGACATACGTTCACAAAGGAGATGTCTGTCTCCCATAAGAGACGGCCTTCACGAGAACGGATGGGATGGGAGGGAGCTCTCCAGTACCACCTACCAGGACACGGATGGTGTCAATGGGCAAAAACACCCCCCTCCCCCCCCACCCCACGCTCACTGACGCCTCCTTCAGGTCTACTGTCAGTAGCACGAGGCTGCATCACATCAGTGTTTCTCTTCGGGTGGGGCGTTGCCAGAAAGCAAGACGCCTAGCCCTAATTCAAATGGCAGAGTCCAAAAAGTTTATGGGGTGTTTGGATTGAACAGGAACAGCACAGCACTGTGTGTTCCTTCCTAATGAGCTTTTATGGGTTCTGTTCCATTTTCCTCCCTTTATTTCGGGTTTCTTGACATCTCTACTGGCAGGCGGAGCCCCTCCCACGGCGGGCCTGAAGACTCCAGCAGGCCCTCGCGGTCCAGGGCCAAAGGGGCTGGGACAGTGATGAATTAGCGGGGAGGGTCCGATCGCTTGGTAAGTGCTGGGGGAGGGGTTACATGTCCCTGGAGAGAAGCCAATCACTGGGTCGCGTTTCACAGAAGCCAGAATGAAAGAATTTAACATCCCCCCCCAAAAAAAAAAAAAAAACCTTGCTGTCTGGACTGACCAAGGGCTCTGAGGTTGGGCACAGGAACGACATGTCAGACAGCCAAAGTGGTCAAACTGGACTGTCAAACTGGACTGTCAATCGGCCAGAGGGAGCGAGGGGACAGGGAGCAGGTGGTACATATGTGGCATGTTCCGCGGAAATCTGCAGCGATTAAGGACCCGATTACCCACCTCCACCCCCCGCCCCCCCGCATACTCCGCTTTCAATTGTGCAACAGTTTCGTACAAAGAAGCTCAGAGAGCAGGTACAGCTGCTAATCTCACATTAAAAACCACGGTCAGAGGTCGAAACAGATGCCCCTGTTCCCTGGATTCGCAACACACCAGAAGCTCCGGGGCACCTGTGCCACCCCCCCGCCCTCCCCAGACCCAACCACTGCGCCCCTGTGAAACCCAGAGCCCCTCCCGTGAGAGCGCGAGCTCGGAATCTCGCTTTCAGAATCTGGCCCCATGGGAAAGAATGCTCGAGCGGGGAGACACCTGGCCGTCTTTCTGAGGAGGGGCTGTAACTTCACGCCTGGGTGAACCCCAGGTAACCTCGGGCGACCTCAGACAACCTCGCTGCGTATGAAAAATAAAACACAAATAAATAGTGCCATCGATGGCATTTGCACAAGTAAAAAAGTACAAAATTAGCCCATGTAGAGAGTGCTGGAAGGGAGTCTCCTTACGTGAGGAAAAGGGTGCAACAGCATAAGGGCAGCAGCCAAGGAAACAAATACACGCCAAGTAAGGAAAGACAGCAACAGACGCCAATAATAAAGTGGAGACCAGAGAGATCTTTGCTCTGAACTGGCGGGTCCTTCCACTGACATGGGTGACCTTGGTCTGCCTGATTTTTTTTTCCAACTAGCGCTCTCTACTAAGGGAACCAATTAATCAAGGTGCCACCCCAGCCCCAGTCCACAAGGTCGTCCTCGTGGAGGGTTCTTGCTCACACGGGTGTCGGATCCGGCCCACTCAAAGGGGATTAGATGCTCTGAAGCGTTTACACTCTGTAAACCGTTACTGCGCACTGACACTTAATGAGGGTTTCTTCAGTCTTCCAGAGTGAAAAGCAATGCTGGGGCACTAATTAGGTAAACAGAAAGTGACCCGTCTTCACTGAGGCCTCAGTGTGATCCTGGAGCTACATGGAGGTACATAAAGAACCATCAAACATGACGTTTTCTGCTGGATGTTTGGAATGTTGACCACTGTCTTGAAGAGCCATTGCGCCAGAAGCAAAGGGTGTTGACCACAACCCCATTCAGGCTAATACAGGAAGCCGCAACCCAGACATTAAAGTCCATGACATGAATGGCTATGGCACCATCAGTGGTGATGTAATTAGTCACATGACCACAACCAGCCAATAACATCTGGTCCAGGTAGCCCAACATGTGTCCAAGTGAAATGTGTCAGGAATGTGTCCCTACAGCAGGGGGCTGGGACCTGTTAGTGTCTGTGGGACAGTGGACTGCCCCACAACCTCACCTTCAGCCCCAACCTGACGACCATGGCCGAAAAGGACTGTAAATTGTGCAGCTTGCGGGCCAGTGGAACGTGACTCAGAGCTGCCATGGAAACAGGAACGTGGAGGTCACATGGTCCTTTTCCCAGGAAAGTCTGAGAGATGCTGCCCCACATGAACAACTTGTTTAAGAGTGGAGGTCTGGGAAGTAGGAAACTCACAAGCACGCCTGCATGCACACATGCGCGCGCACACGCACACGCACACGCACACACACACACACACACACACACACACACACACACACACACAAAAGACCTGAACAGAGAGGCACTTGTCTGGTGCGGAGGGGGTGGATAAATAAATAAATGTTGGGACTGGGAATTCTGGAGCAGGAATTTCTAGTAAAAATCTGTTAGAATTAAAACACCACACTGGAGACCAGCTGGCATAGAGTCTGGGAGACAAGCACGTCGCCTCCCACGGACGATGTTTACAATAAGAGATGATTTGAAAGGGCAGCGTTTTGTGAATGCACTGCTGGAAGGCGCTGGCATCCCCGGGCACCCGGGACGGCAGAGCCCAGCCGCGGCGTTGGCAGGGCGGATGCCAGCGCCTCACACCCGTGGCCTGTGAAGTCCTTCCTAAACGAGGGGCCAGCCAGTGCCAAAAAAGTTGGAGGGGCTCATTCGGGGAAAGGAGAACAAAAGAGCCCCTCCCCCCCCCCCCAAGGAAAAAAAAACGGGGCGAAACAAAAGACAGAACAGAAAAATGGAAGCGGTAGAAGAACCACACATGGACGTATTTATAAGGTCATTCCAAAGTCACTTGAGCATCATACTCTAGGAGATGCAGTAGGTCCCCCCCCCCAACTGATTAGCACCTTCCTAAATAAATCTTTCCCAATAAAAAGCTAGGCATGGGGCAGCAGACAGGACAAATCTTCAAGCGGGCTCCGAGTTCGCTCCTCAAGTAACAAATTATACCCGGCCCCCCACCCCCAATCCAGCAAAACACTGGCATTAGTTACTCAGAGCCGAATGCCCGTTCGACTAATACGAGACTGTAATGGATGCACAGGCTCTGCCATTATATGCTAATTAAATGGCACTCCAGGCACCATTCTAAGTGCCATCATCAATTTCCCCTGCACTTCTTAACGATCCTGCTGAGGTGCCCGGCGAAGGGGTCGGGCAGGTGGTGCTCCGCATCCTCAGAGCCCACCCGCGCCGGTGTGATGCGGGGTCTGCGCCCAGCCCGCGCTCATCGATGTCATGGGGAGAGAGTGAGAGAGCATGCGAAAGTAGGTCAGGCTCCGGAGTACGTGGATGACAGCTCTAATTCCACAGCGAGGCCAGCGGGAGGCCGAAGCCGTACACCCCCCCCCCCCCCCCTTTTTTTTTTCGCTAGAAATAATTGGGATGCATCTCTTAGCCAGGGCTGCTCTGTCAGAGGCTGTCGGAGACATTCGAACAGACAATATCTCCCGAGAAATAGTAGAAAACACTGATCACCCAACCCAGCAAGTGAAACCCCTGGGCAGCAGAACACTGCCATCTAGTGGCTCAACACAGGAGCTACAGATGAGGTTTTTTTTATTGCAAGATTCCATGCCATATAACCTAGAAAGAGCAATAAAATCCATCCATTTGTTCAATCCAGGGTCACAGGGGTCCCAGTAGCTACAGACACAAGGTAGGGAATAATGCAGGATGCCAAACACACGCAATTCATACCTATAGACAAACTGGTAACTGTGGTTCATCTCAGCATGTTTTTGGACTGTGGGGGAAATAGGAGTCACAGGAGGAAACCCCACAACAACAGAGGGAGATCATGCAAACTCCACACACACACAGCCCGGGCGGAGACTCAAAACCTTGGCCCCAGAAGTGTGAGGTGACTAACCACTGTACTACCCATGATATTAACCTTGTTTTTTTTTTAAAAAAAATAATAAAATACAAATGCTTTGATGCATCATAAAGCTACGCTGATGCTGAATTTCTGAGTCGTGATTTAACAATGTCACAGAGACAAACGAAACCAAATTAGCAGAGAAAGATCAACCTTTATTTATTGAAACTGCTTGCATACAAAATATATTGCACTATAACCAAACAATGTCAACATAAAACCCAAATTGGTTCTGCTAATATGTACAGAGAAAATATTGCCCAAAGTGCAGTAATATACAAGGTCAGTCTACCTCAGTTCAGTATCTACAACGTTTCTGTTTGAAGTTTTATACCACGACAGCCTACAACGTGTGCAAGAAACATCGGATTATTTTTTTAATCTTTTAATTCATATACATTCCCAAAATAAATAACTACAAATCGTCCCGTTTGGCAACACTTAGAGGACATTTCCGAGGACCATCTGCTTGCTCTCTGTGCCGGGCGCGAAGGCGTTAAGAACACTGATGGTAAACGGCCTGGCAGGGCCTGTCAAGCGGCAGCCCTGAGCTGTGATTCTCCAGTCGCCAACGCCTTCGCTGGATATCTCCTGCAGAAGGTGTCACAGACTGGCACCACAGCACCAAAAGCCCACTTACTGCACCCAACGACGGATGTGAAAAATGATGACAGATCTGCGCGCCTGCTGTTGTAAGTGACACGAGTCACAGCGAGCCGGTTATCCCAAGGGGCGGGTTCACCAATCACGCGGCACCAGCTATCCCAAGGTGCGGGTTTCACCAATCACGTGGTGCCAGTTATCCCGAGGTGCGGGTTCACCAATCACGCCGGGCTGATTACTCCTTGGTGAAGGTTCACCAGTCATGTCATCACCAATCATGCAGAGTGGGTTATCCCAAGGTGCAGGATCACAAGTCACACCAAGTCGGTTACCCTGTGGTAGAAATTCACAAGTCACGTCTGGTAAAAACGCTCTTTCCTGTCCGAACAGCCATTCTTCCACCGGACGGCAAGCAGATCACGACCCAAAACTACTGGACCGGCGGCACCAAGTGAGCGCGGTGTTGGACGGAATTTGACAGCAGTTCCAAACTGGAAGTCGCGTGTAACGTCAGATGTTTATATTACAAATATAATAAAAGGGCAGAGAAAGTCAAAAGAGGCATGGCTCTAAACAGCTTCAAGTCCTCGAAAGTAAACTAAGGTTTAATGCACAAGCACTGATCGTGTAAGACAGACGGTGCACAAGGAGCGAAGTGAGTCTCTCACTGGAATGGCCGGGGCGCCAAAAGAACAATCGGCCAGAAAACCGCTGCCCGATTTCAAAACACTGCAGACGGTGCACGCCAAAGGATTTTAAATACCACATCAGGTTTATTACATTTCATACGAAAAAAGAAAACACCTGCAAAATGACACGGGAAGAAAAGGCCTACCTTACATGTCCAAAATAACAGCATCTATTTTTTAAACAATGGTATAATATACAGTGTTGCAGCCGTCCAATAGCATGGGTGCGGCCTTATACCCAACAGAACTTGACAGTGTATCTGACAGGCGTGCACACAAATGCATACACCTGAACTCCAGCTCATCTCCATCCAATGACAGCCAGGCTTAGTCGAAACCCTCGTGCTTTCAGTGAAATCAGTAAGGGGCGTGGGACTGAGAATGATCTCATAGTATGACGTCTGTGAGTCCACCCACCAGAGCCACTGAATCCTAGTCAGTGCTTCTACAGTCCTGTCAAATATAAACACTGTACAAGGACATTACTCACGAAGCGGGTAGCAGAATGTCTACTTAACCGAAGGTAAAAGCGATCCCCTACAAAGCAACCTAGTCTTATAGTTCACAAACAGAAGTCTTGCCCACTTATGCCTAAACTGTCTTTCAGCGCGGTTTTAATTAAAAGAAAAAAAAAAAGGAAAAGTGGAATATTAAACGATCACGCGTTAAGTTAATCAGCAGACACCCATTTGATGCTGTGGCTTGCGCTACATCTGGTTCATCCACACGAGCCGCAAAGCAAAGTCGAGAGAGTCCCTCCGTCTTTTGACGGCGAGCACCTCCTAGTGCCCCCCGGGCAAACAAACCGCTCTATCGCCAGCTTCCTAGGAGATTTCAGTGCAAGGCTAATGGAAAAACCAGTATTTGATAACACGGGCGATTCCGTTTTCTTGCCCAATGTAAAAAATGGTAATGAAACGCATGCAGTCTCTGAGAAAAGGAAAATAATCAGCGGAACAGGCATCTCTAAATACAAGTATATTACATTAGTGTTATCCCCAGCCTTCTTCCCTGATTTACACGTCCAATCACGATACTACCCACAACAGATTAAAGGCACAAATCAGACAGGATTTTTTTTTCCTTTTTTTTTTCCCCTCGAATAATGTCAAAGCAGTGACATCACATTGGAACGAGCATGTGATGTGCTACCTGTGGGGGGGCGGGATCAAAGAATGGCAAGGCTAAAAAGCCACAAAACTTATTCATCAACCTGTACAGTGGGGTGGGGGGGGAGGAGGAACAAATAACAGTAATAATAATAGTAATAATAGCTCACTTTAGATGTTGAAGAGCACACAGAGTATTATAACCTGCAATCCACCTGCAAATTGTCTCCTGTTTACCTTTCGCTAAAGCCGAACGCTCTCTCTGCGGGCAGGAAGTGACCCCACACACACCACTATCCACCCCACCCCTTCCACTGAAGCAAGTGCTGGAGACACAGTAATGTCATGTGCGCCCACCCTCCCCCAGTGTGTTGAAATAGCCCTACCAATCCCGTTCTCTTTGGCCTATCGAGTCTCTAATGAACAAGCGTCTGGATTTGACAGAGCAGAGTGGGGAGGCGGGAGGGGAGGAGTGCGGTGGGGAGCGGCTGCTGGACTACGACACTCCATTCACCAGCATCTGAGACCCTTCAGGTCCCTCTGCCTTCTCCTTCTTCAGGCCCCGCTCCTTGGCGGGCCTCTGCCGGTGGCCCCCACCACCCATCTCGGCTCCAGGGGTGGGGCCCTGGAGGACCTTTGTGTGGACGCTCCTCTCGTTATTTCCGTCGACACGAATCTGCAGACATCAGAGAGAAGGTAGACAAAGCACATCGGTGGACATCACCAGCATGTGCAGTGCTCCATGGTGGCCCCTGGGGGTGCTCACGTGCAAACATCTGAGGAACGTGTCCAATGATAAAGTATATATTTGTACACTTCGTGTGTGATGATGTCAGCACTGGGCGACAACCGGAAATTGGAGGGGGGGGGGGGGAATGACACCCAGTGGCGAGTATGTGGAACTGCACCCAAACCCCATTTCAAAGACTCACGCATTCTCACCTGCAGGGAATCTTCCTGGGGCCTGGATTTCACATCTCTGGAACTGCGTGGGCGGGAATCATTCCACTGCACGTCTTCAGGAACTTAAAAGCAGACGGCCCATCATTAAAGAGCTGAATACCAGCTCCTGACTTGCTCTTACCGTCATGCTGTGTTATGCAGTAGGGCTGGTTAGCTAAGTGCTACACGGGATTCACACACAGCTACGGGCCCAGTGGAAAGCTACAGCACACGTTGGCTAAAGACGGGCGAAAAATCCCTGCAGCTAAACACGCACCAGCTTGACAAAATGGCACACATGCAGCTACACAGTGCTAAGCTAAGGCATCCTAACAGCTAATGGGTGCTGCAGTCACCATAAGCAAGACCAGAAACAGCTGGGATGCCCCACAGGGAACATCACTGACCTTTGTAGCCCCCTCCCCCACGGCCCCTCCCACCACGTCCTCGGAGACCCATGCCCCTCTTGCGCCCATCTCCATGGCGAGGGAAGCCTCTGCTCTCCTCATCGGTGGGGGCCAGGGACCAGTCGCTCAGCTCGTCCCGGTGGTCCGACTCAGTCTCTGAAGCATTGGAGGCTTCGGAGTTGGTGCCTGAGGGAGCGTGGGGTGGCATCTCAGTACATTAAAGTCACATGGGCAGAAACAGGAAGTGGCAGGTCACTTGCAGAACTCGAGCAGCCTATCAGCAATGAGGGGAGGAGCCAACAGTACATTGGACTATTTCCTATAGCGCAGAACAGTCAGCGAAGCTGCCAGCCAGGAAACCGGCTGGTTCTCGGATCACGGTGTCGTGTCCAGTGGAGTCTCAGCAGATTAAACCAAATTGACTGAAATCAAAATGCAGCAGAGCAGATGAATCGTACTGCACACATTTAAACACGCACTTCATCAGGTCAGACTACACAGGCCTAAGTTGGGGAAGATGGTGGCGCAGTGGGTTGTAGGTTTGAGCCCTGGTTCCTCATGACCCCATCAAAGTGTCCTTGAGCAAGACACCGAACCCCAAATTGCTCCCGGTGAGCAGGTTGGCACCTTGCATGGCAGCCTCCGCCACCGGTGTATGAATGTGTGTGTGGATGGGTGAATGTGAGGCATGAAATGTAAAGCGCTTTGAGTGCTCGAGAGAGTAGAAAAGCGCTATATAAATGCAGTCCATTTACCATTTAACCACAGGGAAGCATCACCATGTTTTGTTTTTTGAACGTTAAACTAGCTCATAAGAGACGGGTGGCCGGGTGTCACGTTTTACTGAGATAGCTGGGTTGGTTCCACCCCTTCTGACTGCACAGACCTGAAACCTCACTAACCGAGAAGGAAGTACCTGAGGTGAAGGCGGGACCCCGTCGGCCACGCCCCCCACGGCCAAAGGGTTTCCCCCCACGAGGGGGGCCAGTACCGTCGTCCACACCGAAGCCCTTCTCCTTGTCGGGCCGTCCTGCCGAGGCCCTGGGCCCCCCGCCAATCTGCCGGAGCTGCTCGTCGATCTGCAGCAGCTCCATGCGGAGCTGGTCAACCTCCTGTGGGGGGCCGGAGGGGATTACGATTACTACATCTGCACGCACAGGAAAAGCAAGGCCACCCGCCCCAAGAATCCCCCCCCCTCCTCACCTTCAGGTAGTTGAGATGATAGTCCAGCAGGACGCGGGCATTCGAGATGCTCTCCTTGGTTCCTACGAAGACGAACGGCACCATCCCCTGCTGCAGAGCATGTCATGGAGAGCGGCCCGTTAGATATCACACGGCCAGCTGAGGAGACCCACGTCAGGCCGCCGCCGGCTGGCCACGCCTACTCACCTCGTCTGCCGGCGGCGGCTTCTTCTCATTTTCAGCCTCGATCCTCACCCTGACCACTCCGGATTTGTCCACAACCTCCTGGATAAGCTTGCCACTTTTACCGATGACTTTCCCTAACAAGACAGGGGTGGTGGTAATGAATCAATGATGGAAAACCCAGCGGACAAGCGAGGGTGGCGACTGAGGGCCTTTCTACACACCTACTAAATTCCGGGGAACCTTGATGACATCTTCGGAGAATTCCAGATAGCTTCGGGCTTTTCGCACGGCCTCCTGGTCCTACGGCATAACACCACCAGTGCCAGTTTAAAATGAGCTGCCGAAATTAGCTGCTCGGTGACCACACAGCGGGCCCGACAAGCTAGCGGTGCAGGCGGCCCACTCGCTGCATACTCATCCCACGGCTGTTAGTCTACTGGATCTTCTCCCAGGAGTTCTACTCGGCTGCTTCGTTTCCAGAGGCCAAGGGATAACCAAACAACCCCCCTCCTCACCGCAGACACAGTTGGTGTTAGGCTTTGTTTCCCATCAAGGAAAACGAACGGCTTGTCTGATCTCACTCAACGAAACAAACGACTCGTCGACCAAAACAATTCCTCAGGAGGGGAAAATGACGATACCTCTCCGTAGATGTGGAAAGTGCACGTCTCCTCGTCCAGGTCGATGGTGGTAACCCCGGCGACCTTCCGGGCCTGCTGGATGTTGGCTCCATGGGTGCCGATGGCGAGCCCCATCAGGTCGTCCCGCACGGAAAACTGCTCGTGGAAGCGGGAGGCCAGCTGCCGGGAGCTCTGCATACAGGAACCACCACCAAAATTCGCTTAGACATACAGCGTGCCTTTTTGTTTAAAGAAAAGTTCTAAACACCTGACCTAGTCGTATAGCTGATAACACCGCTGAAGTGCACCAGCTTCAGAAGACTTAGCATGCACATCCGGCCAGAATGGAAGATGGTGTATAACATGCGTTAGCACCCAGTCTGCCCCCCCCCCACCATTTAGATATCTGAAAAACTAAATTGCTAGCGAGTACAGTCAGATCATAGCTAGCTTGCCGGTTAGCAAAACATAATGCTTCAGCACTTCCTAAATATTTATTTAATATTTAGCGTAGTGACTCTGTGTCAACAGGGAGCCTAAACTTCAGGTCTCCAACATAAATATGTAGTTTCTGTGGCGGTAAACACCAAGTCTTTCTTAGAACAACTGAAGCCTCTCTCAGGGTTGCATGTAAGGCTCAACACTCTACTGATGTTTCCTTATAACCACAATTTGGCAAAACACATTAGTTGTATGCCTAAAATATTAATGAGTTGCATATTGAGATGCATTTAAACTCTGCATATATTTGTGTTTATTCAATTTGGTTAGCGGAGCATACCGTATTCTACCGTTTCGGCAAATCACAGAAACGATAAGCACCGAAGCAGAAAGGGACAGATGAACGTAAAAACATGTTGGTGGTGGAAGATGGTCTTTTCGCAATCAGACACATTTATTAAAGGTATGCCAAATTTATACAGATTCACTGTTGGGTGTCGTGATATGCCTGTCATGCACTATTAATCTGCTTACCAAATGCTGAGTGCAAGTAAACTTCCATATAGTATTGAAACAAGCATCTGGACAACGGTTTATATCCATCATCTGAAGCCTTGGTGATTATTTTGCACACGTTACATAATTGCGATGTGAAATTGTGCAGCTTTAGTTCCACGGCAGCTATTGCGCCATCAAAGAGCTCGACGGCATAACAACCCAGTAAGTTTGAAGCCGTGTTCCTAAGCTCGAGAGACGCCTCAGGATCCGGGTTGGAATACCTCCAGCTGTCGGCTGGCTTCCTCGTTCCGCTGCATCAGGGTCAACTTGGTGCGCAGACTCCTGAAGTGCATGTCGCTCAGCATGGCCGCCCGCTTGCTCGTCACCTCGTTCACCGACTGGAGTGGGATAGATAATAATGAGATGGGGCGACGGGCGGCTAGGGTGAGCTCCCTCAGGGAAGGACGGGGGGCCCACGCAACCTTACCAGGATGACCAGCTGCTTCTTCTCGGAATCATACGAGACGCTGAAGCCACCCACGGCCTTCTTGAAGTCTTTGTGCACAGAGTCCTTCGCACACCTAGAGGACGAAAGCAGGAGGTGGCTCAGGGTGCTTAACTGAGAAGGCAGCACTAGAGGCTAAGCACGCAGCCTGTATATTATCAGGGGCTCTGGGCCACAGAAAGGGAGCAGCGGGGATAGCGTGTGCATGGGCAGCACTGAGCACATTAAGCAAGTTAATTTCAGAAATATTGACAGTAAACAGCATTACAAGGAAGAAAATGATGACCTTCTTCCTTATAAGTCATCAAATGTGCCGATATGCAAACAGACAAAAGTGGCTGGTCTTGCCTGGCCAGTTTCCACCCGGGAATGGTGCAGGAGCAGGAGCGAGCACGGAGCAGGAGCAAGCAACGGCATATGTGGAAAAAACTTCTCTCGCTCTGCCTCCATCCACCTTCGCATACCGGAGCAGCACCGGACCCGCTCACACGATGCATTTGAGGCATTACTGACAATTCAACTCTTTGTATTTTATTTAAAAGGACATTTGACAGGGAAGAGAGAAATTTTATGTAAACCATATATGCATTACGCAAGGAATTTGGAGTTAAGACAAGTCAATTTTATTTAAGTCATAATTAAAGGATTTACCTAACAGTTCATTTAGTTATAAAACTTGTACCTCTTGTAGCTTATATTTAATTACGCCTGTGATTAATTTTACAGATGGCTCTTTTTATTTTGTTGCATCTTGCTGCTTGAATGTGGATTTGGCTGCCGAGTTACTTCGGTGGCAGGCAACAGTTTAAGCTAAAATTAAAATATAATGCATGTTGTTTTCTTTTTTGGAGCGAGCGGTGAGCGATTTCACTGGAGCGAGCGGTGAGCGATTTCACTGGAGCGAGCGGTGAGCGATTTCACTGGAGCGAGCGGTGAGCGATTTCACTGGAGCGAGCGGTGAGCGATTTCACTGGAGCGAGCGGTGAGCGATTTCACTGGAGCGAGCGGTGAGCGATTTCACTGGAGCGAGCGGTGAGCGATTTCACTGGAGCGAGCGGTGAGCGATTTCACTGGAGCGAGCGGTGAGCGATTTCACTGGAGCGAGCGGTGAGCGATTTCACTGGAGCGAGCGGTGAGCGATTTCACTGGAGCGAGCGGTGAGCGATTTCACTGGAGCGAGGTGAAAACTGACCAGAGCAGGGAGCAATAATGAGTGGAGCTGTCTGCAGTGGCGGTGAGCAGTAGCTGTGCATTCGGCGGGGTGGGAGGCGGAGCCTCTTACATCTGCCGCAGGTCCTCTGGCACATCGAGCCGCTCCTTGAGGAAGGTGATCTTGGTGGCCGCCTTGTTGGGGTTGACGGGCCGCAGCCTCTCCAGCGTGACGATCTCATTGAGCGTGGCATCGCAGGCTGCGTACTCAATCACGTAAAACTGCGGGGGGGGGGGGGGGGGGGCACAATGACACCTTTTAAAACGGCTGATTCTATTAAAACTATACACTGTGTGAAAGCAATAGTTAGGGAATTCTCCCCGAAGGGGGGAAAAAAATCCCACCACACACAGAGGATAGAAAAGCTCACCTCTCCTTTCACCATCCTGACCTTGGCCAGCCACCAGCCGCAAGGCTCCTTGTCGTTGGCTCTGGAGTACACCTGGTGGCAAATGGCAGCATTACAGGGGGCATTTCTGTACAACTACCACAGAGGTCAACTTCCAGCTACGCACCGACAGCTCTCATCCTCTGGTCCAAACTGGAATTCCGGTCAGAAACAGTATGTTCAAGCTTTTGAATGTCAAAACAATAAAAATTACTGGCAGCTCTTGAGTAAGGTAGAACCGACTCAAGCAATCAAAACTTGCACAAAAAATATCGGACTTCGCAGAAGCGATCACGCAAGAAGGCAGCGAGCGCCTGCATTTACACTATTCATCCATCCATTTTCCAAACTGCTTATCCTACTGGGTCGCAGGGGGGTCCGGAGCCTATCCCGGAAGCAATGGGCACGAGGCAGGGAACAACCCAGGATGGGGCACACTCACACACCATTCACTCACACAGGCACACCTATGGGCAATTTAGCAACTCCAATTAGCCTCAGTATGTTTTTGGACTGTGGGGGGAAACCGGAGTACCCGGAGGAAACCCCACGACGACATGGGGAGAATATGCAAACTCCGTACACATGTAACCCAGGCAGAGACTCGAACCCGGGTCCCAGAGATGTGAGGCAACAGTGCTAACCACTGCACCACCATGCCGCCCCCGTATTTACACTACAATTTCATTTTTTAATGAGTGTTCTTTAGCACATATCACTAGTATGTTTTCGGTTTATGTGTTGTTTGCTATAAGGTGCTCTGAATGGTCAGACAAGGCTTACTTATGTCATGCATATGTTTAGTTATGTCATGGTCATTCATTCCTGCAGTGTCACATCAAATTTTAACTACTTAGACACCACGCCACACAACCCAGAGACGTCTCCATTAACGGAATTCACAATTCCCATGCAGAGCACTCGCTAATTAGCGTACACATCTCCCTGCCGTGCTGCATCTCAGCCAGGCCCCAAAGGCCCCGACTCATGACGCGTACCTCGACCTCGTCACTCTCATTGATTTCCTTCTGAAAGCCCGTGGGTGGGAGAAAGCGGACATCGTGGAAGGGGACCTGACGCTCCGGCTGCCAGCTGAGGGAGGTGGCAAAAAAAAAAAAAAAAAAGGATTTAAGATTTAAATAAAGTAATAAAAAAGAAGACTAGAGCAAACCATCAGTCTCAAAAGCATGACAGGAAACAAAAGATAAATCAATATCCTCTCCAACTCCTCCATGTAGCCTGTAGCAATATCCTGCTGCGATCAAATTTACTTCCACAGATCCGGCCGGAGTCGGGCTGCCTACCATGCTTAATTCAAACATGCACTTGGCCAAACTGTAACACCACCTCAAACTGTCCATCTCCTAAGGGAAATGCCCCCCCCGCGGTTAAAATGATGTGCTAAATGCAATAAATAGTACATTTTACTTATTAGGGGAAGCAGGGTTTAGTACTTACTTATTTTCGAAAGCCACAGTAACAGTTGATTCGTGCACATCTTTCACGAAAGCCTGTGATGCAAAGTCAGGACAAAGATTAACAACAACTACATCCAGGCTAAGACTGTTTATACAGTAAAAGGTCTTCGGACCAAAACAAGAGATTTGCCCCATTTTAAACCTCATTTAGGTGCTCAGAGCACAGGAGTTCTCATGGACACCTAACACACTATTTACAGTCACTGTGAGGAAGTACACAGCATCCAAAGGGGTTTTTTCCATACCTTTGTTTGTCACATACACAATTATATTTGGTACAGTTGGCACTGAAGTGTTCCAAACCGTGAACAGTGGACATAAATAAAAAAAATACATTAAACAAAACAAATATAACACTTAAAAATATACATCTGTGGATGTAAGAGGGACAGGACCTATATTCACTATTCCAGTGAAAGAGAAAAGGGGCTCAAATCCCTATACCACTGAAAAAGGGACAGGCACTATTTTCCTTATCCCAGTGAAAAAGGGACAGGTCCTATATTCCCTATACCAGTGAAACAAGGGCAGGCGCTATATTCCATGTTCCATTAACTGTTGTGTACCGCCAGGAATAGCACCCTGCTTTAAAACCTGCCCCATTTACTGGAAACAATTATCACAAACGTATCTGTGCAGAAGGAGCGTTGCTATACACATGCATGAAACGGTATGCAAAATCGGGCTGCGGCATGCAAATTTACCGAGGACGAATTCATAAAACCGGTACCAAACCAGCACGTAGCCGAACGGGTAAGAAGGCAGACGGCCTGGCATGGCTGGTACGTCGATAAAATAACGAAATGCCATCAATGCATGGCTAAAAATGCACGAAGCTGATTCACAGTTACGTCCTGTTCCCGCAGAAATGGAGAGCCTATGCCCAGCTCGGAGCCTCCACCCCCGGGATCCTTTCCGCCAGGGCGCCGAAGCGGGCCGCAGTCGTAAAGCGACACCCAGTTATAGCGAACCGGCCTGCATAACCAGGCAGCCCACGGAGGCGGTCACTTCCCTGTTGGTGGTGGAGAGATGTGTTCCGAGGAAGGGTACCCACCTTGTAGAAGGCTCCGCTCACCCCTCGAACTTCCACGGCCAGCTCCTCCATAGATGCAGCCAGTCAGACGCTAGCTAGCTAACGGGAGTCGGACACCAGCACCCCCCAGCCCGCCGCCGGAACCGCGGCGACGCTTCGGCTCCTTCTCCTCGGCGATGTCTTACTTGCTCGGCGTAGCGGGTAGCGCGACCGGCTTTTTAACCGACCGACGGCGAAAGACGACGCGCATAGCGCGGATACAAGAAGCAAGTCCTCCCCGCCGGCCGCTCCTGAGCGCAGCGATGTAAACACGGCAGGCCCGGAGAGCACCCCCGACACGTGACCAGGGTCGACTTCAAACACTCCCTCTTTTATTATTCAACATTATATCCACCGCCGACACGCAGAAAGAAGTCACGTAAACGCCACAGATCTTAAGAGCACCCCCGACACGTGACGAGGATCGGCTTCAAAGACTTCAATATTATATTCACAAAATGATGCACAGTATGTTAGTAGTCAAGTAAACGCTACAGAACCGGAGAGCGCCCCCCAGACACGTGAGCAGGGTCAGCTTCGCACACTCCCTCTTTTTATTATTTCAATATTATATTCACAGCCGACACACAGAAAGAACGTTAACAGTCACGAAAACTCCACAGACCCTGAGAGGACCTACGACAGGTGATCAGGGTCGGTCTCAAAAACTCCCACTTTTATTATTCCAATATATTCACAGACGATACACAGAAAGAACACGAATAGTCACGTCAACACAGCAGACTCAGATAGCACATCTCACACGTGATCAGGGTCTTCACCATTCGTTAACCTTATCACGTGATACCCCCTCATTCACCTTCTACACGTGATCAGGGAGGTTTTTAGTGCATTTTTGAGTTAGGCCTAATGGTTTATCTATTTATGGAAACACTATTTATGTTTCAGTACTACGATTACTGTTATCGTATTTTTAAATTATTGTATTTTTAATTAATAAAAATATTTAATAGAAATGATCCTGCCACAGGATTAAACCATTTTCTCTTGGCTAGAGGGCGCCCCGGATCACCCGTCCACGGAGTGGGTGGTGGTGGCCATGTTGGCTCTTATCAGCGCATATGATTAACGAGTTAAATGATGCGGAAATTGATCCAAAATGGTGCCGCGTACTGGCAACGTATAAGCAGAACAGCGCTTAGTTGTCAGTCTGACTTTCGAATGAAAGCGAACGTGTTTTATAATCGAACACGCCAAATGTATTTGTCAAGTCATCTTGGCGATTCCCCGCGAAAGGTTGCTGTGTTGGTGTGAATTATATGTACACACCATGCGTACATTATATGAAGCAAAACCCATGTCCTGTAAGAGACCATATAAAAGTAACGCGAAATATGTGTATATGTTTATATGTGTGTAATTTGTAACTTTATCAGACCATTTACCTTGATTTGGATACACATTCTGATACTTTCAAGGGTGGCAATGCTGTACCGAAGTAAGACAACCGTCCCCTGTGACTGGTACTCATGCCTTCACTGTTCAGGTCGCATTAAAAACCGAGAAAGGTATGTTTTTTTTTAGGTATCACAGGAAAAGCACAAAAAGTTAAAAACAAATGTATGCTCACGATCTTTATTTTTTATCTATCTATCTATCTATCTATCTATCTATCTATCTATCTATCTATCTATCTATCTATCTATCTATCTATCTAATCTCGTTTGAAAATCAATGCTGACTGCCCTGTATTGTCCGTCTGTTCCCACTAGATGTCACTAAAGTGTACTAATTTAATTTACTTTCTTCAATTGCAAATGTCACTTCATGCAAACAACATCAGTGAAATCACCTACATCCTAAAGGTAACTCATTAACCCAGAGTTGGACGAAGGGTCAGCAATAGTTTTTCCTTTACAAATACATTGACTTAATTGCCGGATACGAATTATGCTGCCTGGAATATAAAATGTAAGGAAAATACTGAGAGAAATACCAAGACTCACTATATTCTTTTTGATAATAGAATACTTCCAGCAGAAAGATTCATGTTTCCTAGAGACAGGTAGAGGTGAACATTTGTGCAGGCATATTATTGTGCATTGTAGCACATTTTTAAGTTATCATCTGTCCATCTTGGGATGAGATAACGGCTCAGTGGTTTAGCCCTGTACTTCCCTGAAGGTTTGAATCCCACATCTGTCATTAGAATGTGCAGTTTTCTTGTTTTCCCCAGGTCTGATGGGATTCCTTGGTGTGCATGTATATTCCCTGTGATGGACTGGCATCTTCTCCACTGTATACCCCAGCTCTATGCCCTCTGCTTCCTGGGATCAGCCCCAGACACCCACAGTGCTGAGCCGGATAAGCAGTTAAGAGTGGATGGTTGCTCTTGTAGCCATCTAGTGGCTATATAAAATTCCTGCATTGCCTTATTATCTTTGTGATGATGTCATGCTCTTGAAATACAAACCCTTGTACACCTTGTGCTTAACATACCCTGTCATTTTTCTCCTGAATATGAGTGGCTGGGGTTCTTTAGGAGTGCAAAGTACTATGACAGAAAGCTAAGAAATAATTTGCTGTTTGCAGGAGTACGGGCACAATGTAACAATGGAGTGTGTTAGTTTTCACATATCCCACCATGCTCTCCTTTTTAAGACACACCCTCATGTAGAGGTTAAGGTGCAGCATGCGGTCTGAGCACAGGGTCAGCCGTCCATCCTGCTCCCCTGGGGCATTATGTAGGAGCCTTGCTGTAGGGCCCAACGCGGATGTGGCTACTCTACCAAGCATGTGATTTGAACGGATGACCACTGAGCTGCACACCACCCTCTTTTCTTGGGGTGGTCACCGGTGAAGAGTGTGTAATGGCTCCCGAGCTGGACCACCGACCAAGAGTGTAGACTGTCCAGCGCACGATGGCGTGCTTCCTTTGCTGCATACGGGGTGCTGTCTTACACTGATGTGCTGCGCTTCTGCATTCCAGCCTGAGCAGTCGCTGGACCGCACTGCCGTGAGCTTTTCTGGGAGAAACCGTCTACAGCTGGAACAGGGAAAGCCACGTCTGACTGATTGGTTTTTACTAAGGATTATAAATCTGTGGTTATCAGATCCCTAAAATCACACTTTTGCTTCTAAATTCAGTCTTGAGCCATTAACAAAGTGGACAGTTCGTATTTCACAGATTCATTACTATGAAACTGCAGCTTTCCGTGTAGACCTGCCCCGTACGGAAAAACGCCCTGATGCCCAGGCCCATTCCCGATTGGAACCCTGCATGCCGGTCTTTGCTGTGCCACTGAAGAACAAAAGCTGTGGGTAATTACAGCAGAAAGCTATTGTCTGTTGATCTAAGTGTATTTACAGTGACTGTTGTGTAGATGTTGAAAGATGTTTGTTCACAGAAACTTGCATATCTCACATTTAAATTTCCAACCATCTCCCACCCTCTTATCCAGCACTGGGGGGGGGGGGGGGGGGGGGGGGAAGGTGCAGAGGGCAGAGCGGAATAAGAAAACCCTGAAGAAACCGGTATGAAGCTTATAGGGGCCAAGTATGGCTCAGCAGGTCAAGACTCGGTGCTTGTGACCAGAAGGTCACCAGTTCAAATCCCAGGGCTACCAGAGTGATGTTACCAGTGGACCCTTGAGCAAGACCCTGACCCCCCCCCCCCTCTAATTTCTCTAGGACAGTATGTCCCAACCCAGTCCTCAGGGATCCCCAGACAGTCCACATTTTTGCTCCCTCTTAGCTCCCAGTCAATCAGGGACATCAAAGACTGAGAGGAAGCTGAGAGGAAGGAAAAATGTGGACTGTCCAGGGTTTTCTGGGTTTAAAAACACTGCTGTAGGAGCACTGGATATAAGACTGGCCCTGCACTGCAACTCAGACTTCCTTTTACCTGGTGAGTGTGTGTGTGTGTGTCTCCGGGAGAGCAAAATGAGTAGGCAAAATAATAATAATAATAATTTGACCGCAGCGATGAATAAAGTGTCACTATTCTGTTCTGAGACAGGAGGATAGCTAGTAAATGTCTATGCGTGTCACCTTGGGCCCCCCATTAGATTTTGCAATAAATGTCGGGGTCATTTCAGCCAGGAAATCACCGCTTAAACAAAGCCAATGAAGTGAACGTTTATTAGGAACTCCTGGAAAGTGCTTTTTAAAATCAAAGCCCACTTTTCCAGAGAGTATTTCCTATGACTATTTTTAGGAATTAAATAAGCTTTTCCTATGGTCATTTTTTGTTACTGTCTGTTATCAGCAAATATCCAGGCAGCTTTGGAGTTTGCCTTTTGGTTCATTGGTTCCCAATTAAACACCCGGCTGGTGGAGGAGTGGACAGACAGGAAGCTCCCTGTCATCATCGCCTGTTTTACTCCCATAAAAAAGGCAAAATGTCTGGCTCTAATGGCTTCTGTCACTTCTGAAAAAGTCCCCCAAAGTTAAATTGTCTTTCCAATGCAAATACCTTTGGGTTAACTTTACTTAATGTGACTCTCTGCAGGGACGGCTGTGTCCAATGTCCTGCTTTTCTGTTCTCAAAGACTGAAATTAGGTTACCGTTCGCTCTCTACAAAAAGCAATCCGATTACTTTTTATTGTAGCTGGGGAAATAATAAATATAGGCACTTAATGGAATTTCACATGTAGAAAGGTAAGTTAAGCTGAGATAGCAGTTATGTTCTCGAAGCTCTCAGTGGGAGCTTTTTGTTGAATATTAGAAGATATTACCAGCCCGTCATAAATACCTTATTAATATGTAGATGTTACATACAAGGACGTACAAGAAAAAAACGACTGACTGTGCCAGTCAAATCCTGCAGGATCATTTCATCTAGCATGAATAATCAAGTGTGATTTTTTTAGTCTGCAAAGATGCTTTCAGCTTTTGTCAGCGAATTTAAGGGACGGTACGGCCTGGGGATAAACACAGATATGACTATGCATTATTGATTATGTCCTTAATCCATTATTTAGGGCTAATCTGTAATATAATGGTAAAAAATAGCACACGTCGCTGTTTGGATTCTCTGTGGTCCCGAAAGCAATATAGAAGGAAATATTCTAGGGATGGGGGATAATAGGGCACTCTGCTTGGGCATTTGTTTCTCGTAACAAGCTGTTGGACCCTAACATATAATCCCAACATTCCCAACCCTTAACCCTAATTGAGCTGTCCATCATCATTTTTCCAGAGAGATTTAGGGTTTAAGATCCGATGGCTTTGCTGTGGATGGGCAGAGCAGCAAGATTTGATCAAGGGCAATTATGACGAGGCAGAAACTCACCCAATTAAGGCGCCCCATCTTGGGGAATCAGGTTTCACACATGCAGGCAGCTTGCTTAGCACACGCAAGTCCTTGCCTCAGTTACAGGTGATGGATATGCCACAAAACAGCCACTGTGAGGCGCTATAGGGTCGCCTTGTGATCATGCAGAGCGAACCTCCGGGGTTTCTGTCTTAGATCTTGAAGCCTCAGTATAAACAGTTATTGACTGCTGTCCCATTGGTTGTCACAGTAGCAAGCTGTTACACCTGCTTTAAACATTTAATAATGTGTGTGTGTGTGTTTGATCATGTATACATTACATTGTAGGGACCAAAGGTTCACACACAATGTGATATGCGATAAAACCCTGTTACTTTGACCTTCTGGGGACATTTTTTACAATCCCCATAAACCCATAAAGAGAGAAAAAGAGAGTGAGAGGTTCTCGGGGGGAAGGGGGGGGTTGCGGTCTGTTTTCAGCATTCTATATTGTATGTCCTGGTTTTTAAAATAAATCCATTTATTTCATGTTTTCTTTTCCGCACTTTTATATTTGAAGTACGCTTGGCTGGAACTGTTTATCTAACCTCCTCTATAACTTGAATTTGTTTTCGGTCCTGGATATCCGCAGGCATTTGTGAGGCAAATTAATTAATTATGCAGTCTTTATTTAGGAAATGTGCATTCTTTGAAGCAGAGGATTCTTAGCTGATCGTTATCAAGCCCAATTGTTATTAATGATCAAACATTAATGAAATAAACATGTTTGGTTCTAAAATGTGTTTTTTAATAGTACTTTATTGTGGTCCTGTTGTGCATGAACATTTTTTTTATTGGAGAGGTTATATTGATGTGGGCTCAAGGACAAACCCAGGGTTTGCTACCTCCACGCACACGTATGTAAAGATCACAGCAGAGCCTCATTACACTGGACAGCAGGGCAGTGTGTTGGGTGGTGGGCCAGAGGAGGAGGGGGTCTCAGTCCCCAGGTTTGTTTGTATGGTTTGAGGTTTGCTTTCGCTGTGACGGTTCTCAGTTTGAGTTTTGTTTTTCCCTTTTCCTGTTGGCAGGTGTTTTTTTTTTGTTTTTTTTTTAGGCAGAACCACCATTTTTTATACAATTCCCCCCCCCCCCCCCCCCCCCCCCCCCCCCCTCCACCTGCTGGTCTGTCAATGAAATGGAGAGCCGTGCTTAGCCTCTGCTCCGCCGATGAATTATTTGTGTCAGTTCTGCGCTTCCCCAAGTCCGGGCTCCCGCACAGCAGGGATCCACCAAGATTGCTGACCCACTGCCCTCCAGGGTCCTGCTACCGCAGCCGCGGGAGGCTGAAGGAGCTGAACTTCATCCAGGCTTGCAAATGGGTGCATCGATTTTGCAAGGGCTTTGGGTCAAAATCACCTGATGACGACATCAGCTGAGGGGACATCAGGAAAGCGGCTTTTGAAGGCACAGAGGAAGGGAAGGCCATGTCCACAGCCGGCCAGGAAAGGCACATGGGCATCTCTGCACTCGGAGGGAATATGGAGAAACTGGCTCGATCCAGGTTGGTAAAGGAGTTCAACGTGTATGCAGAACATACAAAGAAATAAGCTGGACTGGAAGTAGACAAACGTGGGCTGAAGACAGGAGGAAGGAACTTTAACAGCCTTCAGTACATGTCAGTGTGTTGATGGAACAACACTGGACAATTCAAGATTGACCTCTAAGAAAGAATGGTCAGAATTGATCAGAATATGGTATCGTGTGTGACTCAGATGGAGATGAAAGCTGGATCATGAAGAATCTTGACAAGAAAAGTATTGATGCATATGATCTCTGTTTAGTGGAGAGGACCATTAAAACATTATGGGAGTTTTACTTATACAAAATTATTCTGAGGACAGAACGAGAAATGATTGCTTCAGAGAGATAACCAATCAGATTGTAGAGGAGGTGGGTTTATGCAACTAGAGGAGGTGGGACCAACAAATAAGATGTCTTGGTCGTACCTCCTCTACAATCTGATTGGTTATCTCTCTGAATCATTTTTCATTCTGCCCTCATAACGTTTTTTATAAAGTTAAGCTCCCACAGGCCATTAAAACATCATGGTCCAAGTTGATGGAAGTGGTAACATAGATTTATATGATAAAATATTATAGAATGCATATATATTTTAAAATAGTGATCCGCCACGTTTGACCTGTACATGTTGAAAATATTACACAAAACAATTCTTAATCCCAGAAAATGTGTCTGAGAAAGGTGTGAGGGCAGGTTTGGAGGGCAGCAGTTATGGCCATTACAGAAGACGGGTGAAGACTCAGCCAGTGAGGTCATCTGGAGAATCACGTTAAAGTGTACTGCACAAGCCAATGGGTTCATCACATGACATGAGAGAAAAGGGGCAATTTCTTTGCTGAATAAAAGTTTTGAGTAGAACTTTTAGAACTTAGGTACAGGCTTTTGCATTGTTTTTATTGTTAGACTAATTTGCATTCAATTAAATTCATTTACTTTTCCTTCCAGCTGATTCCACAGAGGAACATTATTTTGAAAACACAACTTATTTACTCTTCTCATATTTTTTATTCTAAAGTGTTAACATTTCCAGGAAATGCTGCATATTTAATAGACCAGCTTGTTTCTCCAGGCGGCTTAAAATAGGTTTCTGTCTTAAGGGTAAAACTCAGAGAGACGCATTAGACACAGACAGGAAGCCCCCCAGTCACCGACCCGCCCCCTTCACTGAGCACATCACAGTCAAGACCCCACTTTTTTTATACCCAACCTCGCAGCCAGCCAGTCCACACGACGGCCTGCGTGATTTTCGCTCATCTTCCAATCAGTGGAGGTGTTACTGGAACCATAAGGGTTTGGTGCAATTTTTCTCTAGAGAAAAAAACATGAATTTTCCTGGAGCCCCTGAAGTATATGGGCCCCCTGTTGGCCACGAAGTCACTGCACTAAATATCAAATAGATGCATTCCTTATTTAGGAGACGCTGAAACAGCACGTTCTGCTAACCAGCTAGCTAGCTACCTAATAGCTAATCTTCTCGTCCTACTCGCTAGTTATTTATTTAGTTTTTTGAACATCTGAGATTGGGGCGAGGGCAAAAGTGACTTTTTGAGTGCGAAACAACAAACCTGCCCCTAGCCAACTGCCCTGCCCTCTGCTGCAGATAGACGGTCCTAAGGATCTCTGTGCTCAGAAGCTGTCATCACCTCTGCCTCTGGCTGTCATACCTGGCATCGGTGAGAGTGTCTGCTATCCGCGCCAAAGCCGAGCAGCAGCGAATGGACATGCCGCATTTCACAGCACTCCAAGGCACCAGCAAATGCGCACACACACACACACACACACACACACACACGCTCGCATGTGGCTTCCACACTGGAGCGAGACGATCCATTTCAAATCGTCTGCATATCAGCCAGGCGGCTTTGTTTAAAAAACGCTGACTCTCGCCAGCGGGCGCTCCCCGGGGTGGGGGGGGTGGAGAGGTGGGCAAGCAGCCAGTTGGGAATGAGGTCTTCCTGAGAGGGGCACTGTGGGCCTGCTGGTTGGTCAAAGTTTGCCAGTCGCTAGCTCCCTGCCACTAGCATTCTCTGTGATGGCTATACTTGCTCATAAGGCCTCAGCGACGCTAATGCTATCCATTAGCATGATGTGTAGTCATTCAGGCACTGTCCCTGTATACTGAAGCTAGCCAGGAGCAGCCCCCACCCTTAATTACAGCTGCTCGCTTTGTCTCACCTCTCCATCTCACTGCAGCGTGTGTGATTATGGCCAGAGGAAGCGGGGTGCACAGGCCGAAGAGGAGCCATTTGGCGACAAAGCGATTTTTAGACTCTAATTTGTCTTGCAAGATTAAAAAGCCCCCAGGGGAAATGAATTACCTGCTTTTGGTACCTCAAAGGCAATGCCTCGCGGTCCGAGGAAACATGCTTTTCCCAAACGCTCATTAGTGGGGCTCAGACCCGACCAGTAACCAAACCCAGTAGATCGGAGCGTGGGAAACTCACCCTGCAGACGGGGAACGTAAATGCGCTGATTGTTTGCTCAGCTGCTGAGTAGGTGTAGCCATGAAACCCTGATCTTCCTGATTATGATGTTATGTGTGACTACTTATTTTTTGAGTGACACATTATTGGTGTATATAAACAGAATCTTATCTTCATCTATTACCCTGAGGGGGCAGCTTCATTAGATAAATTAAATCAAGAGAAGGCTAAAAGCCCCCGAATTTAGTCATTTAAATTCTTAAATGGAATTGCTCCCCATGGTGACTCCTGCCGGTAAGTTATACAATGTCTCCATGGTATCTCTTCGAGTAACACTGCAGGATTTGGGGTTAAATCCCACTGTACGTGTGAGTTTCCTCCCAGACTCCACAGACATGCAGACATGTTTCAAACCTGTCCAGTGCATGTGTGTCTGTGCAGTATAGTTCTAGACAATTTGAACTGTGGGGCTGGTGGCAGACTGGGGCCAGTTGTTCTCTTAGGGGGGCAGATGCATTTCACCTTAATGTCCTTCAAGTATTACTTACACTGGATTGCTAACATTAAAAAGCTGAGGGCGATTTTGAAAGCCAGTGAGGTATTTATGCAATGCTTTGCGGTAACATTTGACACTTTTTATAAATATGTAATTCATACAAATATGTAAGATGTCATGTGCCAGGAAGGATGCAGGATGCAAGAGCAGGATTATGGGGAGACGTAGGGACTTCGCTGAAAGCAGAAGAACCAGGCCTAGAAACAAAGGGGCCCACACCGTATCAAAAAACACGAAGACTGGCCTGGTCATAGACCCAGCTGGAAACAACATCAATAACAGGGCTAGGGAAGACAAGACTGGCAGGCCCTTGTACACTGGGTTAACGAGGAGACAGGAAGCAGTTGGAGTGAGTTAATTAACAAGGGGGCAGGAACAAAAGGAGAGACAAACACAGAACAGGCGTGCTAGGAAGAAACGGGAGGAGCAGGTAAGTAGGGCATCCATCCATCCATCCATCCATCCATCCATCCATCCTCCCTCCATCCATCCATCCATCCATCCATCCATCCATCCATCCATCCATCCTCCAAACTGCTTAAAGCTTGATTATTTTTTCCTGTCATTAACTCTGCTCTTCACCAGCTGAAGTGCCTCCCCCACCCAGCGCACCTGCATTAAGCGTCCATCAAGATAATGTGCCTACGTTTGTCTTTCGCCTGTTCCCAGCGCACAAAATGTTAGCCCACATATATAAATGTAAATACGTCGTCACAGGGTGCAGTCCTTGGAGGTGGGGGCAGGGGGAGCGGTGCTGACCCACTGAATCATGGGACATGTAGTCATTTTACATTTATTCTATACTAATTAATTGCAAAGCGACGTGCATTTTGGAAAAGTCTCTGGAGCAACTGGTGGGATATAGTAAGGGTCTTGCTCAGGGGTTCAAACCTGTGATCTTCCAGTAATGGGTACAACATCCCAAGCCAGTGAGTTGCAGGATTCCCTCTGAGCCGAGGGTAGCATACAGCCACATATGCCACATGTGTATCCACCCCGAAAAAGGGATCCATCCAGTGGACTGAACTGTACACAGACCTGAGCAGAGCTGTCAGTTGGAGACACTAATAGAAGCTGGCCGCTCCGTTACCATGTGACTCCCAGGTATTCGTGTCTCTGACATCTTAATCTCCCGCGTCGGGCTAACTGGAAATGCAGTGAAACATTCGGCCGAATCATGTTTACCTGATCGCTCTGCTCCGAGCCAGCTAGGCCCCACGGGGGCCTGCAATGGAATTAGTCTTTTCAGGGAGTCCAAAACTGCATAGCCCTCCTCACTTAGGATTTCGGATGCATAATGCCCCCCCCCAAATACAGAATGAAATCAGATTCACCTGAAATGTAATTGAAATAAAAATCATTTGAACGATCATGGGATTTATCTTCTTTAAAGCGTGAGAGAGATTGATGTAGCAGTATGGGTGAGTCATGGTTATGCATCCCAGTCAGGATTCTCAATCAATTTCCATTGTGCTCTGCAATTAGAAGGAGCTGCCAGTGAAATGCTGCTCTCCTCTGATCAGCTTTAAACAAAGCAAGTAAACAGAGTACCTAAGTAACCAGAGTCCATAGTGCCACCTGGGGGTGATGGGTTTGAATCCAGCCTCTGCTCTGTGTGTGTGGCATTTGCATGATTCCTGCATGCTTTCACACCTTCAGAAAAACAACACAATGTTGAAAGCAGGATCAGACTGTCCCAGGAGCCTTTTACTCAAGGGCCCAATGGTGGCGTCAGTCCACCAATCATGGGATTTGAGCCAGCAACCTTTTGATCGCAAGCCTAACCCACTAAGTCACAGTTCACCACAGAACAGGGTTGTATGTGGCTTGTGGGAGTTTTACTAACGTAAAAATGTTCGGAGGGCAGAACGAGAAATGACTGGTTCAGAGAGACAACCAATCACATTGTACAGAAGGTGGATCCAATCAACTAGAGATGGCATTAACAAGACATATGGCCGCTCGTCCTCTAGTTGCTTAGACCCACCTCCACTACAATCTGATTGGTTAACTCTCTGAACCAATCATTTATCATTCTGCCCTCATAATTTTTTTGTGTAAGTAAAACCCCTATGAATTTGTGTCTGTGCCCTATGATGGACTGGCACCCCGTCCAGTGTGGACTTCAGCCTTGCTCCCTGAGCTGGATGGGATAGGCCCCTGGGCCCCCGTGACCCGGAGCAGAATTAGTTGTTATAAGATATATGGTGTATATAAGCATAAACTCTTTATCACAACTGTGCTGCTTACTGTGAGTATTTGTGGCTAGTGAAGATTTAAATATTGGAGGGGGGGGGGATTAATGAACCATTTATGTGAACAATTTTATAAGTGAAAAAATATAAATAAATAAGCAAATAAAAATAAACCATGGCCTAGATAAAATGTGGGAGGTGATCACTTCACCAAAACAATTAGTATAAAGGGCGTTAATGCGAGCAGAATAAAGTGTATAATTAGCTCCTCTGGTGCCAAACTGGAAATGAATGCAGCGTCAGAGGAGTCAGAAAGAGCTGACTGTAATGGAAGGCCACTGACAGTGGGAGCCCTCTGATTGGCTGAAATGTTTCCTGTTTCTATGAGAGAAACAACCCCACATTGGATAATTTCTGATCCTCGGATCCAGGTGAATCAATGCGGATTCCGTTCTGGTTGCGAAACGCCAGGACCAGCTCTTCACCCTTGCAAGGACACTGAAAGGTTCATGGGAGTTTTTCCTAACCAGGCTATAAATGTTTTGTGGACTTGGAAAAGGCATACGATCATATCCCTCAAGGGGATTCTGTGGAGGGCTGCTTTGGGAGTGTGGGGTCTGTTTTGTAGGCCATCAGGTCCCTATACAAACAGAGTAAGAGTTTGGTGTGCATTGCCAGCAGTAAGTAAAACTCACTCTGGACTCTGCCAGTACTGCCCTCTGTCACCGATTCTGTTCATAACTTTTATAGACAGATTTTCTAGCTGTCGCCAAGGGGTGGAGGGGGTCCGGTTCGGGAGCCTTAGGATCCTTTTTTGGATGGTGCGGTCCTGTTGGTGTCATCAGGCTATGACCTGCAGCATGCACTGGGATAGTTTGCAGCTGAGTGCAGGGTGGTTGGGACGAGGCTCAGCAGGTCTGAGGCTCAGCAAGTCTGAGGCCATGGTTCTCATTCAGAAAAGGGTGGATTGCCCACTCCTGGTGGGGTATGATTTGCTGCCTCAAGTGGAGGAGTTTAAGTACCTTAGGGTCTTATTCATGAGTGAGAGAAGAAGGGAGTAGAAGCTTGACAGACGGATGGGTGCAGCCTCGGCAGTAATGTGGATGCTGTACCATTCTGTCGTGGTAAAGTAGGAGCTGAGCTGGAATGCAAAGCTTTCGATTAACCAGTTAATCTATATTCCTAATCTCAACTGTGCTCATTAGCTCTGGGTAATGACCAAAAGAATAAGATCATGGATACAAGCAGCAGAAATGAGCTTCCTCCACAGGATGACTGGGCTCAGCCTTAGAGATGGGGTGAGGAGCTCAGATCAGCAGGAGGGGCTCAGAGTAGAGCTGCTGCTCCTCCACATCGAATGGAGCCAGTTCAGGTAGTTCGAGCATCCAGTTAGGATGCCTCCTGGACGGCTCCCTGGAGAGGTTTTTCAGGCATGTTCACCTGGAAGGAGACCCTGAGGCAGACCTAGGACACAGTGGAGAGATTATATCTCTCAGCTAGCCTGGGAACTCCTTGGTATTCCCCTGGAGGAGCAGGAGGAGGTGACTGGTGAGAGGGAGGTCTGGGCATGACTGCTTAGACTGCTGCCTCCACGACCTACCCTCGGACAAGCAGCAGGAACTGGATGGATGGCATTGAATTCTCTTTACAGCAGAGGCTGTACTCAATGTAAGTTTAACAGTGTTTTACATACAGTACAGTACAGTACAAAAGTCTTAGGCAGCCAAAAAATGCAGAGTATCACTTTTGCTCAGAACAAAAAACACTTTAGCATTAGAACATATGCAAATTAAGAATAACACAATAAAAACTAGTAAAACTTTCTTCTGTTTTACAAAAAGTTACTGATATCTTCTTTAATGGCTAGATTATCACCGCTTCAGTTCACAAATCTCTCCTCAGCGGCACCTCAGTCATTCCATGTATTTGCTAAATATCACCACCAGCTCCCTTAATTACTTAATTTACTTTACTCGTTTAAAAAAAGTATTTTTTTATTAATTAGAATATGAGATGTGCTAGAGGTCGAGTCGCAAAATGCATGGGTGTGTGGAGGATTGCTGCAAATACTGGGGTGATTTTACCTGAAGTTTAGAAAATGGCTACTGTCTTAAGGCATACTGTCATAGTTTTAAACCTGAAGATCATCCATTGTCCAAATTGCTTATCCTACTGGGTCGCGGGGGGTCCGGAGCCTATCCTGGAAGCAATGGGCATGAGGCAGGGAACAACCCAGGATGGGGGGCCAGCCCATCGCAGGGCACACTCACACACCATTCACTCACACATGCACATCTATGGGCAATTTCAACTCCAATTAGCCTCAGCATGTCTTTGGATTGTGGGGGGAAACCGAAGTACCCGGAGGAAACCCCACGATGACATGGAGAGAACATGCAAACTCCATACACTTGTACAGTAAAGTGTATTATACATTTATGAGGTTGGGGTATTATTGCTCTGTGCAGTAAAGTGTATTACACATTTATGAGGTTGGGGTATTATTGCTCTGTACAGTAAAGTGTATTATACATTTATGAGGTTGGGGTATTATTGCTCTGTACAGTAAAGTGTATTACACATTTATGAGGTTGGAGTATTATTGCTCTGTACAGTAAAGTGTATTACACATTTATGAGGTTGGAGTATTATTGCTCTGTACAGTAAAGTGCACTGTGCATTTATGAGCTTGGGGTATTATTGCTCTGTACAGTAAAGTGCACTGTGCATTTATGAGGTTGGGGTATTATTGTTCGGTACAGTAAAGTGTATTACACATTTATGAGGTTGGGGTATTATTGCTCTGTACAGTAAAGTGTATTATACATTTATGAGGTTGGGGTATTATTGTTCTGTGCAGTAAAGTGTATTATACATTTATGAGGTTGGAGTATTATTGCTCTGTATAGTAAAGTGTATTATACATTTATGAGGTTGGGGTATTATTACTCTGTACAGTAAAGTGTATTATACATTCATGAGGTTGGGGTATTATTGCTCTGTGCAGTAAAGTGTATTATACATTTATTAGGTTGGAGTATTATTGCTCTGTAAAGTGTATTATACATTTATGAGGTTGGGGTATTATTACTCTGTACAGTAAAGTGTATTATACATTTATGAGGTTGGGGTATTATTGCTCTGTGCAGTAAAGTGTATTATACATTTATGAGGTTGGGGTATTATTGCTCTGTGCAGTAAAGTGTATTATACATTTATTAGGTTGGAGTATTATTGCTCTGTAAAGTGTATTATACATTTATGAGGTTGGGGTATTATTACTCTGTACAGTAAAGTGTATTATACATTTATGAGGTTGGGGTATTATTGCTCTGTGCAGTAAAGTGTATGATACATTTATTAGGTTGGAGTATTATTGCTCTGTATAGTAAAGTGTATTATACATTCATGAGGTTGGGGTATTATTACTCTGTACAGTAAAGTGTATTATACATTTATGAGGTTGGGGTATTATTACTCTGTACAGTAAAGTGTATTACACATTTATGAGGTTGGGGTATTATTGCTCTGTGCAGTGTCATTCTCTCTGGCTGCACATGGACCATACCGGGGAGTTCCTCTGACCTCTGCGGTTCCCAAAGTGCTCTTTTCTAGGCACGTGCCCCGTGGCAGGTGATGATTTTCCTAGTGCATTTCTCGATGTATCAGTATTGCACCGAGTTACATCATGGCCCTCCCGCGTTTGTTTACGTCTTTCACCCGGCAGACAGGATCCCCACTAGGGGAACGGAGCAGGTGACACCGTTTCCGCCTTTGATCCAGTTCTGATGCTTCCGTGCCGGTGACAGATCCCCCGGATGCCAACACGCACGTACCAAGATGGCGGCAACCCAGTTAGGGACTGCAGTGGCCCTCGTCGATGCTGGGGAGAGATGAGAGTGGGCCGCCTCGCCTCGCCTTACTAATGGGCTCCCTTAGACACCGAGACTTAACCCAAGGAGCGGGGGAGGGGAGGGGGGCTGCTTCATTGTATTTCATTTCTCAGTGGCAACTATTCGGGCAAATGATGATGAAAAAGGTAGCAGAGAATGAGAAAGAGCAGAAGACGAAGTCAGAGCAAAAGGAATGCAATGCCCGCATTAATGCCAGCGCGCTGTTGTGCCAGGGAGAGGATGCATTTAATGTGCTACTTGTTAACAATGCAGATATAATGCACCGGACATCCTGCGTTTCTTCACTCTTGATTAAAGGGCTTCCGCAGAAACAGAAAAGCAGCTGCGGGCTTTAATATTTCAGAGGCGAGCGGTCCGTTATCAGAGAGACCGAACTCCCGCCTGGAAAATCTGCTCTGGTTTTCATTTCGAACTGCATAATAATTTGAAATAGTGAAAAATTTAACACAGAAGATGCGCTTTTGAGGATTAATGAAGTCTACGATTTTGGTTTCATTGAAAGACTGGAAAATATGGACCATCAGCTTAAGCAATATTTGTTGGTGTTTATAATCAGTTTACTTTTACTTTTTTAAGATTAGCTCTGGTGCCTGTCTGGGCCTGGCTGTGGTTGTTCAGGTTTGGATTTTGCATAATTATTGATTCCAGATCAAAACACTGACATTTTAACTCAAGGAAGACCTGTAGGTGTGATGAAGAGGACCGTGTGCCATATGGTGATCACCTTTCTCAGCCTGCATATGCCTAGATAAGCTCGATTTTCAACTTCCAACCAGACAAGAGAAGCAGCCCTGGAACAGTGGAGGGTCTACAAGGGAAACTGTTTCGGCTAATTTGCATGTCAAGGGCCAATTTTTTTTCTTTTGAAGGTACACATGCACCTTATTGCTCTGTACAGTCACACCCTCTACCAGACAGGACCCCTCTTGCCCACACTGACTGCCAGCTTAATATTATCGCATGACTTTCATATATACAACGTCCTTTCATAAAAAGTTGGGACACTGTAAAATGTAATATGTAAAATGTTGAAACTGAGAAATTTTTATTGTTTTATGACAACGACAGCTCTGGAAAACATTAAGAGACCACAGTACAATTTTTAATTCCACTCATTTCTCAATTTATGGGTGTGTGTCTGTGAATAATATATTTTTTTCTCCAAACTGTAGCCTATCCTTTAGAAGGTCGCTTGATGCCATCCTACGATTCACGAGAAACTGTTAGATAACTTAATGGTGATCTCTGGCATTAGAAAGTCTCTTCTGCCGCTTATCTCGCTAGTTTCTGGTTGTTCGCAGTGTCTCCTGCTTCACCTTCTTCTTGTGTTATGCTGTCTTAGAAACTTTGAACCTGGAAGTAATCTGACTCACAGTACAGCCTTCTGCTAGGAGACTCACAATATAACCAGAATTCTAAATTGTAGATTTGTTTAAAAACATAGAGTAGTTTCTTAATTTTTTCCTCAGCTGTATATGCTCAATTTGAATTTGATGCCAGTAACATGATTCTGAAAAGTTGGGACAGGGGCATGTTTACCACTGTTTTGCATCACCTCCTCTTTTAACTCTGTAAATGTTTGGGAGCTGGGGAGACCAGTTGCTGGAGTTTTGAAAGTGAAATGTTGTCCCATTCTTGCCTGATATAAGATTTCAGCTGTTCAACAGTTCAGGCTCCCCTTTGTTGTATTTTTCATTTCATGATGCATGAAATGTTTTCAGTGGGTGACAGGTCTGGACTGCAGGCAGGCCAGTCTAGTACCTGGACTGATACACTATGGAGCCATGCTGTTGTAACAGGCACAGAATGCGGTTTGGAATTGTCCTGCTGAAATATACAAGACCTTCTCTGAGAAAGATGTTGTCTGGATGGCAGCATAGGTTGCTACAAAACTGATATATATTGTTTAGCATTAATGGTGTCTTCCCAGAGGTACAAGCTACCCAAGCCATGGGCACTAATACACCCCCATACCATCATGCATGCTGGCTTTTGAATTGTCCACTGATCACCAGCCGGATTGTCCCTCTCATCTGTACTCCAGAGCATGGGGCGTCCATGATTTCCATAAAGAATTTGAAATTCTGATTCATCAAACTCCGGGACAGTTTTCCATTTTGCCTCAGTTCATCTTAAATGAGCTCAGGCTTAGAGAAGTCAGAGACATTTCTGGATCATATTTAGATATGGTTTGTTCTTTGTAGGGCGAGATTTCATTCTGCATTTGTGGATGCAGTGACAAACTGTGTTATCAGACAATGGTTTTTGTAAGTGTTCCTGAGCCCTTACAGTGATTTCCATTATAGAATCGTGTCTGTTTTTAATGCAGTGCCACCTAAGGACCTGAAGATCACGGCTATCCAATACTGGTTTTCAGCCTTGTCCCTTGCATATAGAGATTTCTCTTTTAATGATATTATGTACTGTAGATGATGAAATTCCCAAATTCTTTGTGATTTTACACTGGGGAACAGTATTCTTAAATTGTTGCACCATTTGGTGAACCTCTCCCCATATTCACTGCACAGAGACCCTGCCTCTCTGGGAGGCTCTTTTTATATCAATTACCTTAGTCACCTGTTGCAAATTAACTTGATAAGTTGTAAGATATTCAACCAGGAGTTATTTTGTTCTAGCAATACACACGCTTTTCAGTCTTTTGTTTTCTCTGTCCCAACTTTATTGAAACATGTTACTGGCATCAAATTCAAACTGAACATATATATTGTCAGAGTGCTGGTAAGCGGACGGGCAGGCAAGCGGGCAGGAAGCAGGCAAGGAGGCGAAAGTCGGGGGAAACTGGGGATTTATCACGGAGACAGCGACTAGGAAACATCTGACATTGACTAACATCAATGACGGACAACAAGCAAGGCAAGACGTGGACTGAAATAGAAAAGACTGGGCGAAAATAATCAGACACAGCTGGGCAAGATCGGGGAAGCACAAGTGGATAATCAGGGGGCGTGTCAGGGGGGGTGTGTCAGGGGGCGTGTCAGGGGGCATGGCACACACGAGGATCAGACGAGCTGGGCATGACAGTCATAAAACAATAAAATTTCTCATGTTGTTTTTGTTCTATTTTCAATTAAATATGGGTCTGTGGTCTTTGAAACTACAAACCATTGGATTGTGTTTTTATTTGCATTGTAAAGAGCGTCCCCAATATTTCGTAAACTTGGTTGTATTTCATTAATCAGAGAGATATAGTTTAATCTTCTTTCCAGTGATGGGCTCGTCCAGGTCTTCATATGCTGCTGCATCCATGAGTATTTACTGCTGTATCATGCTAGCAAACCCTTATGAATGTGTGTGTGTGTGTGTGGGGGGGGGGGGCTTCACTTATCTGGGGACCCTAGGCTGACATCAGCATGGACATTCAGGTCTTGCTGATTTAACTAACCGCTCCATTTTTCCAGAGGCAGAATGAGGCTTTGATGTTTGCTGGGGCTTGGCCTGGGCATTAATCTCTCCCTGGGGGTAGAACTGCAGGCTTTATGTGAAAGTGAAAAGTCAGGCCTTCATCCTCCAACCTGTGTCCCGGCTCCCTGTGAGGCCATGTTGCGGATCTCGGCAGGTCCCCCTGCTGCATCACCCAGCCCAGCATGCCTGCCATCTGTGTCAGACAAACGAAATGCGGTAACATTCAGCGCTAATTATTCTTTCTGGGTGTCCGCACCACAGAGGAGGGGAATCCTCCCACCCCCTTGACACCCCCCCAGTAATAACACAGACAGGGCGGCTGAGAGGACTGGAATGTGGGGGGGTTGGGGTATCACTTCAGACAGGAAATCGATATGAGAGCAACTTATCGAGAGCTTAACTTTCTCCCACCGCAGGAGGGGCCAGGCTTTCTCCCACAAGCCTCCTGGGAAGGAACTTTATTAATTTACACCAAAGCACAGGAACAATGAGCGAGATGCATGCCGAAGCAGCACCCCCCCACTGACACTGACAGCTCCAGTGACCCGCCACTGGGTGGTGCCATGGAGTAAGCTACCTGCTTCATTTCCTGTTCAAGGACAAACGCGGAATCCATGAGCCTGAACCATTGCAGGATATTTAGCAAGCAGCTCCGTCCAAAACAAAGTTGAGCACTGAGAGTGACCGTCCTGCCATTTGCTGAGTTCTCATTAGAATAATGATCATGAACATCGGTTTTGTGTTTAAAGGTCGCACCTCTGACTAGTGGGGTGTGTGTTCCAGTACAAAGAAGAACACGGTTCTCATACGGCTGAGCAAAGTGCTGGCTGGCCGGGAGGAAGAGAGAGTGCTGCGGGTCATTTTTCAAATGAATAATTAATAATAACAGCAAACTAATATAAGGGTCCACTGCAAACAGTGCAGTGTGTACTGACCCCTATGCCAGTGCCTCATCTCACCATGACTCACATCCAACAAATTCTTGGCTCGGTTCCAGGCAGCACAAATATATAATGTCGGTGAGGAAGGATTAGGCTCCAAGGTTAAAACGATGCTGCAATCGTGCACTTTCATTGGGAAGGACCTTGCATTACGGATCAGATTCCGGAAAACGTAACGGAATACACTGACTGCTAACCTAGCATGCTAATTGCTGATTTCACCCAACTGGCAGGGTCACCTCTCCTTGCAACTGGCTGCTGTGTTAACGCTCTGACTCTCAAAACGGCAAGCCTGCTTTTTAACGATGTCTCAGAGCCAATCCTGTTGTTTGTCAGGCCGAGCTGGTCACCTCAACACAGAGGACTGCTGAGGCTGGCTGGTTAGGCTAAGGTAACAAGGCCGGCTCCACTTACGCGGGCATGAATAATAAATGGCTGCCTGTTTGTGAGTCTCTTGCACCAATAAGTGATTTGGCAGAATCTTTCAATTTGGAGGCATGTGAGGGGCACAGTGCTCTATTTTCTGTGAGGAGAAAAAAGCGTATTGTTCAGAGGACCTTTTGGAAGATAAATAAATGAAAAGCAAACAAAACTGTGGTAATATCAAAGGTTTCGCAAGTCACTCCTCGTGTTTTGCAGAGTGCAGCGTGGCAATTAAAAGGCACTATTTTCTCCTCCGGGAGAAGCCGATTATCTTTCATCTTCTAGCATTCCAGTGAAATATGTAGTGACTCAGACAGAAGCACAAATAAGAGACTGTTTGTCATGAATTTCTGTCCGTTCTGAGCTGTTTGATCTATGACGAGCTGGGATCTAACATTGCTGTGACGCCCTATAAACTTTCTGGAGACGTTAACATGCGTGTTGAAATGGACAGTGTCAAATATCATGTGTGCCATGGGCAGGGGTGGGTTTGTTGTACGTAGACCCCGCTTGAAAAAATCCCCCCGGGAAGTTTTGACAGCTAAATGACTACCTAAGGAGTCATAGAGTCAATAGATGGTAGCTAGCATCTGCTAGTTAGCAGAACAGGCTACTGCAGCATCTCCTAAATATTTATTTATTTTAAGTGTTTATTTAATATTTGCGCGGCATGGTGGTTAGCACTGTTGCCTCACACCTCTGGGACCCGGGTTCGAGTCTCCGCCTGAGTCACATGTGTGCGGAGTTTGCATGTTCTTCCTATGTCGTCGTGGGGTTTCCTCCAGGTTCTCCGGTTTCCCCCCACAGTCCAAAAACATGCTGAGGCTAATTGGACTTGCTAAATTGCCCGTAGGTGTGCATATGAGAGTGAATTGTGTATGAGTGTGCCCTGCGATGGGCTGGCCCCCTATCCTGGGTTGTTCCCTGCCCCGTGCCCATTGCTTCCGGAATAGGCTCCGGACCCCCCGTGACCCAGTAGGATAAGCGGTTTGGAAAACGGATGGATGGATTTAATATATACCACACAGGGTGGCAGAAAACCTAAATTGCCCCATGCAAATGTGCGGTTTGAATGGTGGTAAATACCACCACTGGTGGTGAGGAGGCAGGAGACCAAGCGGCAAGCCCCCTCCCAGGTACCACCATAAATCAGTGACATGCATTGATGTCCCAGTTAGCAAATTAGCATTTCACACCTGATTTCTCACTCCACTGGATCGTTCTGTAATGGGACCTTTTCAGACGCTGTTCTTCGTGTAGCGTAAATGCTATTCTGTGTGCTTGTCCTGGCTACTGCATCTCAGAGACCTCCCAAGGGAATGAGGGACACTGATTACTCGATTAATCTCAGCGCAGGCAAATAAATGGCACGCTTTAACGAAGAGTCACTGGAGCGACAACTCTGGCTGAAGCCCAGGCAAAAAAAGCTTTGCAGTGCATTCTGGGATTAGTCAAAGTTTTTCCAGGCAATGCCCCAAGACACACCGTAGGGATTTTACCTGTGCGAGACATGGACACCCCAAAGACCAAATCCAAACAAGGCACAAGTTTCTACATAAAATGTTCCTTGACGGAATGTTTTAAAAAGGAGTTTAATTGGAAAATGTTTTTTCTTTTGAATAGATTTAATGATGTTTCACACTTGTGAATGGGAGTGGGGGATTCATAGGGGGGTATATGGTGATAAGCCATAATAGGTAAACACTGTTTCAACATTTTACATAAGCCTAAACACTCAGGCAGTGTTTACCAACCACAGGCTAGCTTACACTGCTGTGATCTTACTGGTGGAGTCTGAACCCCAAACCAGCTCCCAGTGATCATCAAAAGTTATGTCTCACTGGATCGAATATCACAAAACCCTAATTACTCATCGCTAGTTCTGGCAGAAAAGTTTGCTACTCTGGGACTGATGTGGACCTCATACTGATCTAAGATGCTCTGGCTATTTGGACAGGTTCCTGACTGAAAAGAGGCCAATAATGTCTGCCCAGTAAGGGCAGGGAGGGAGTGTGTAGGGTTAGCGCATGACACGGAGCTGTCCCGTTAGCTAAAAATAACACAGGTGTCACGTTTTTCTGTAAAAAAAAAACAGATTTCCATGCAAGTGTTCGAAGAACGAAAATGATGAAATACAGATTTCATCATGTTATTGCAACTGTCCTAAAACATTTACATGCACTGGGGTGTTTTCGCTTAGATGAGGAGTAATATTTTTAAATAAATATTATGCACATCATGATATATCATTTTTTGCAGTTTCTTTTGATGTGTTACGGTCTCTTGATGCTCCAGTTTGCTGGCACTATTTTCACAAGACGCACGCGTCTCAGGGGTGCATGTGTGTGTATGTGCGTGCATGCATGTGTACCTGTTTGTGTGTGTTCATGTGTGTGTGTGTGTGGTGTGCATTTGTGTGTGTGCTTGTCCTGTGAAGACAGTTATCTCAGGTGTGTGTGTGTGTGTGTGCGCGTGTACACGTGTGTGTGTACATTTGTGTGTGTTCATATATGTGTGTGTGTGAGTGCACGTATGTGTGCTGTGTGCATATGTGCAGTTTTCCTACCCCAGCTTACAGCGTAATGTGAGCCTAATCTGAAAATGTGTTTTTAGAAACATATGAGAGTAGGACAGATGATTTATGTGAGTGTCCTGCATGGAGATAATGCTTTACAGGCTGTCGGTGGCCTGCTATCCGCTCTGCGTGTTGCATATTAACCGCCTCAGATTCTGTGGTATCCAGGCTACAGAATTCCTGCCAGGAATCTGAGGGTCGTGTCCCATGTCATGTGCCTGCTGATGGTGACTCATCACACACGGGGCAGCTGAGGTACCCTGGCTGATTATTCCCCGCTTTGGCAAACAGCTTTGTTCTGCTTCCAGGGGCCTCTGGACCAGCCGAGGACACACCCTGGTTCCGAACTGAAGCATCACCCTGCCTGTGGTCCCCTACGGCCCTCAGGAACATGCATTAACCAAAGCAGGGGAATCACGCAAGTCCAGTGTTTATGCATGGAGAACTCCTCATGGGCCTCCGGGGATTTATATATATGCCTGACAAAGGGTGACACAGACGTCTCCCCCCCGCCCGCCCCCGGTGTGCTCTGCAGGGTGGATGAAAAGACCAATCTGACAGATCGACAACAGAGGTTTCGGCGCAGAAGCTGTCAGATCGCGGCTTGTTTTGCGGCGCAGCGCCATCTGGCCTGAAACGCAGATGTGATGAATATTTCAGCGTGCAGGCCGCTTCCGAACAGCGCTGCGGATCGGGGGCCTTTGATGGGGAATTAGGCAAGTGTCCGCAAGGTAGGCCATACCCTCGCCTCCCACAGGAGCGACGGCTCTCCGTGATCCGGCCAATTTGCCCGCCCGGATTCCTAAGCAGCCGATTCTCCAGCGTGAAACAGATCGGCGTGCTTAATTAACGCATCGACAGGCTGCCAGACGGGCCGGTGTTGACATTCGGGAGAAGACAGCGGAGTCACATGTCCTCCAGACTCGCTGGTTCCCTGATTGCCTATGCGTGACGGCCTGATGCAAGCAGAGTGAACGATTGCCACAAGATCCTCTGCGGTCTTTTTTACACGAAAAACATCATGTTTCCCATAGCGACAGGGAGGGCCGCGAGGTTATCCAACAAGTGGCCCATTAACTGGTGATGGCGCTGAAACCTGCACCCGGCCTTAAAGATACATCATCTCAGAGACTTTGTGACTATTGTTTCTGGGGATATTCTGCTGAATGGCGAGTTGCTAACCATTAATTGCCCTTCTGTTCTGTAAATGAGCTCTTCTTCTCGCTAATTCCCTCTAAATTACAATAATGAATGTGCTTAAGCTGTTTTTTAACATGCTACTTGTGGATTTGAAGTGTCTGTGTGCTTTGTAAATACTATAGAAAACAGGACACCACTTCACCTTCGAGCTATAATAAAATAATCTCCTGTAATAAAATAATCAGCCATTGGAAGTATTTCCTACTTCCTGTATATTCATTATTCCTCAAAATTTGGGTAATTTTCCTTACCTGCTTTGGGTCATGAGTACTCACCAGTACTCATCACTTATAACACAGACGTCTTTGTTCATTCCAACAAGAAAAGCTTTTTAGTTTTGGTTAGCTCTTTACACCATGACCCACACAGTAATGTAATGCATGATATTGCTGGAGGGTTAATTGCATAGATATTCAGGGTATATATACTGTACCATAAGACCAGACTGGGCCTGATTACATCAATGCACTTGGGCTTGGGCGCTTGGTAGATCTAGGTAACTTGTAGTTTTGTTCAGAATAGTGTTATCCTTTCTGAATTATAACCTTTCCTTTTCTTGTTTTCTTTCTCAATTTTGGTTCAAATTGTGCTGTTACTCTTTTAGTCTGTCTGAACACAGGTTTAATAAAACCCTTAATTCCTAAACGCGCAGATGTACCTGACTGTTTGGATGGCACCTGATTCATGACCAAAACGTGCTCATATCCTGCCCTCCTATTGGAGGTTATGCACATCCAATCAGCATGCTCCCTTCAGGGGCTCCTTCCTGACGGATGATGTAAGCCTGTTATGTTATTTGCTCATCGTGGTGCTGTTGGGCTGCAGCTTTAATGTCATACATTTCTAAAGCAGTACTTCCTGGTGCACTTGACTTTTGCAGCTGAAAACGTGTCATTTTGAACGGAGAATTGGCGAACTGTCATGAATTCCTTCTGTGCCATTGTTGATCAGTAGAATGAGTTTAAATTGTCTTTGTTTTATTTCTGTGCCTTTGGAAGTAGAACAGTACATTCTCTAGTAGGACTTAGAAGAGTTTTTGTTGCATTTCAGTGGTTTGTCTCTGATCATTTTTCTGACACACACAAACACATCTATATGAGTTCGTTGCTGTGTTAGGTATCTGCACAGTGTAACTCAAAGACGCCCCACACTGATGTACCAGGTGTTTGGTTGCCGCTGTGGCTTGCAGCCCCCAAAGCCTCCCAGGCAAAGCTAAAAACCAGCAACCTGCGGAAAAAATTAACCTTCAAAAGGAAGAAAGCATACCAGCCAGCCCAGCCACTTCCCTCGGCAGGGCCCACAGTGTCACGATCAGGGAATAGAAACAGGCAAGGGAAGCCAGGTGCGGGGAATAACGGGGTTTTATTACAGAAGCGAGGGTTAGGGCGCTTCGGACAGGGATTGACAACGAGTCCACAATGACGGACCAGGCAAAGAGGTAAGACCAGGACTTAAATAAGACAAGACCAATCAAAATAAGCGGACACAGATGGAGACGATCAGGGAATCACACGTGGGTAATCAGGGGCGTGGCATACACGAGGTGCGTACGAGCCGGGTATCACACACAGAGTGTGGCGCTCTCAATTTAACTCAATTGAGCTCAATTTATTTTTATATAGCGCCTTTCACAACAGAGTTACCCCAAGGCGCTTTGCGTGGGTGTAGTGTGATAAGAGCAACACTACAAATAGTGAACAATGGAAAAACAAAGAAATGGAAAGAAAGAAATAAAAGAATGTCATATGACAATGGAGGAGGGGTAGCAAAAACTCCCAAGTAGGGAGGAAAAAAACCTCTGGAGGTCCAAGGTCAACTGGCTGCCCACCCCCCTGAGTAAAGACATTATACAAATAAAGAGTGCAGGGGTGCAACTATTCACTTTTTGGGGGGTATGCAACAACAATTCTGGCGCCTCCCCCCCCCACTCCACCCCACCCCAAAAAAAGGATTTGAAAAAACATGCCAATTTTACAGTTCACTTACTAGAGTTAATTTAAACAGATTTTATATTTTTCACCATAAAAAAGGAAAAAAGTAAACAACCAGCTTAATGACTTTGCAGACATATTGCACATGAATTACACATCTATCATGAATTACACATCTATCTGATGCAGTCTTGCCAGTAATCATAATAAATCAGTTAGCTGAGTTTGTATCGTGGTCAGAACAGAACAGAGTTGTAGTACTTTCATCCGACTTTCTGTCAGCCATGTGTTAGCTATCCATGAATGCATGAATGCATAACATCTACTGCCAGTGGCCGGGCCTCACATTTCTTAAATATTTTAAACAGCATATTTAGAGCATAGTCATGAGTTAAAAGCACAAGAACAGTTTTAAAACATAGATGTCAATGATATATTTTTTTGTCCCTCCCTTGTTTTGGCGCCCCCCCCCCCGGCGGTGTGCCCATATGCATCGCATATACTGCATGCCCCAATTCTACGCCACTGAAAGTGTGGGCTTTATACTAAAAGGAAGGTGTAAACTACGGTCAAGGGCAAAACCAAAGTTCATCAATGAGTCAGTTCTCTACATCGGCCTGAGTAGGGTATCCACAATGTTACAGTTTGTAAGTCACATCCACAACCGCATCCTTAAATGGGACTGAACCAGGGCTCCAGCTCAGATAGTGCCCACTGTCCACCATAGGCACCATCCAGAGATGTGTGCTCTGTCTGTCAGGTTTAGCCGCTTCTCATTGGTCACTTCCTGTTTCCCCATGGGGCCGAGCCAAGCAGTGATTGGCCGTATGATGTTAGCCCCTCCCACTGAGGGCCACTCCAGGCCTCATTTCTGCACTGATTACTCTGATGTTCCGTTAATGCAGAATGGATGTGCTGGATAACATCCTCTTCTCGACTCCCTGTGTGGATAAGGTGCACTTGAAGCATCCTGGCCGCTGTTTGCCTGGAGCACATGGAGGTGACCATCTAGGGTACAGACAGTGAGCATCATCTTCTCAGAGTTATTATGGACCCATTTATACTGCTGTGGCTTGCTGGTGCTTCATGGGAAATGAACCACAAACCTTCTGACTACACTTACACTTAAAACAAAACACAAATTTCCTCCCCCAGGTACGAAACATGCAGGACTAGTTATAGGTGAATAATTTTTACGACAATCTGCTGGCTCAGGTGATGCAAAACCACATTTTGGTCCTGCTGTCAGGTCAGTAGGTAGGACTCCCAGACTGTCCTCAAACACGCTTCTTATCTTATGCTTTATCCACGTTTTAACTATAGCTATTTTATCGAAAGAAGTTATTTAACCAAACTCTCTGTGTGATTCCAATACGTGTTCCCTCTCTGCGTGATCAAAAGCACTCACTCCCGCCGTCCAATCAACAGCTGGCCTCGCCAGCCGTGAAACATAATGACTTTTCCCCAGAGCTCCACTCACCTCCTAAAAAAGCGATTAACCAGCCTAAAAGGGCCGGCGTTCCCACTTGGTGCCGCTGTGCACGCTGACTCACCAGGTGGCGACTCGTGTATAATATCTCGCCCTGGCTTTCTGCAGCCTTTGTGGTAGTTTCGATAGATTAGGATCCTGTGGTTCTGGATTCGGCTGCAGGATGGCCAGCTTTAGGTCCATGTGGCTTTGTCGGTTTGTGGGCTTTGATATCCCACCCTCCATGATCCCATGAACATCATGCCCCGAGGAGAGAAGGCTCCGGGCTGAAGTCACGTCATTTCTGGCTGTTTGGGGTTTTTGAAGGAGTTTGATATCAGAAAGCAGACAGACCACCTAATATGTAAAGGAGGGTAACCAGAAACCTTGTTGTCACCCTTAAGAAGAGCCTCAGCTTATCCCATAACATAGCAACATTGACTTTACACCTACAGATTGAATCCTTCAGCCTAACTTCTGTCACAGGCTATGATCATCTCTCACCTATGTCCCACTCTTCGAGCTGGGCTTATCCTAACCTCTGAACTTGTGTTCAGCCTCCCCAGACTCGCACATTCCTTTCCCTCCAGATCTCCATACGTCGACTACCTGTCAGAAGCTCATCTGAAATTCCCGACCTTCCTCTTGGTATATGAGGTAATTCTTGGTATATAAGGTAGCCAGGAAAACAGCATAATAACTCCAGAGTCTCCCTGTACTGTCAAGACGATTCCTTACATCAGCTCAATTGACAGTTCCAGGTCTGACGGGTCAAAAATTAAAATCCCATTTGGTTTCGCTCTTGGCCCCTGTGTGTTGAAACAAACCTCCCCACAACGGCACTGCCAAATGCCTCTCCAGCCTGAAGTGCCCACCACATCCTGAATACGTTCGTGATCCTGTCGTCGCACTCGTGTCTTCGTCTTTGTATGAAGCTGATTCTAGCTCTGCTGTCTGATTTCGAGTCCTCAATGTGAGTGTTGACTCACCCTGTTTTCCATAGATATTTACAGAATTATGTTGTCATGTGTAACATTTCATCCAACATCCACACTGCACAACACTCAGCACACTTAGTGAAACGTGCTGCATCTGATTTTCACCTTATATTCAAGCTTATTGTATGCTTATGTAGCCTGTTGTGGCCTATCCATTAATACACTGAGTAGCTTAGGGTATAAAACATGGCTACATTAAACAAATGTAAATGCAACAGAGGATTTTTAGCACGATAAGGTGATGTCATAACAGAAAACCCCGGTCTATGCTTTGGACAATGGAACCAGCTGCACTAGAATAGAAGCAACATTTTATGAAGCACTTTTCCTTTGATTGTTTTTGTCAGGAAAAATGACCACTGTCTCGAGGGGACCTTTGAAAGTGCTGGGATTTAGCTACTGAGCAATTTGCTCACTGGTAAGGAGACAAAGGAAGACACATCACTGTAAAACAGCAGTTATAAACCTCCCAGATTCAGCACATGGTAAGAACACCCACTCAAGGATTTTGCCTACCTTTCTAAAGTACAGCAGCTCTCCTGATGAAGAAATGAGCTCCTGAATGACTGCCAAAAGCAGATCCACTGTTAAAGCCCAAGTGGAACCCTGCTCTTGTACTCTTTAGTGCTCGATTTTGTGTAAAATAACTGAACTACTTCAGCTCTGTAAATGGCCGAAGAGTCATTTTGAAGAGAGAGACCACCCGCTAAGCTAATATGTAGTCAAAATAAATGAAAACATCTCCTGCGCCCCACAGAGGAGCTGTCAGTGGTTCTGCGGTATCACCCGCATTGGGAGAGGAGTCCCGTCTGTTCCGGTTTGTTCGGAGAAGTGTTAGCCTGCCCATTTGGCAATCAGCCACGGAAATGGTAACCTCAATTGTTGGACTCCGTGGGAAGGTGCTGGCAGACCCGCACACTCATCTGAAACAGTCCAGGCCTAATCCTTCGCTCCCGCTCCTGCCCAAATGCGTCCGATAACCGATAGGGAGCGGGATCGGGTTTCCCACTCGCAGTTTCCCGTCCGCTCTGTGGGAAGCTGAACCATAGGCGCAATTATACGGATATCGCAAGGAGAAACCCCGGCTGGATCCATCCCCACCAACAAAGTAACGCCATTGTTCTACAAGCCTTCCTCTTCTGAAAGAGACGAGGGAATATTCGTCCAAGCTGCGAAAACCTCGATCTGTTTATTGCTGCCATCACAACAGAAGATTCTAAAAAGGCTTTATTTCTCCTGAAAAACCCATTATGAACAGTGGGAAAAAGGGGGGAAAAGCAGCAAGTTTGTCAGTAATGCGCTTACTGAGACTCCTCCCAATAACAATAGGCCGGGCCGGAATCGAGCGGGGAGCCACTTTTCCATTACAGCAAGGAACGCTGGCGTGCCGTTTTTATGGGCTGGATATAGACACAGAGAAATTTAATTACCTTCTGTAGCGGTGATCATTCCCAGTGAAATGCAGGGAAAGATTAATGGCAGTCGTGGAGAAAATATTACGTTACTATTTATCAGCCTGGAATTGATGCCACCTCCCTGGGAAGCGACTGTGAAGGGGGGGGGGGGGGTCTGATAGCTTGATCAAACTGCCCACATCGATCCCTTCGTCTTTATTGCCACCTTTGTCTACTTCATCATTCCTCTTTTAGAAGATCCCATGTTTTCATCTTCATTCCCTGTCGACCCTTTCGAGCGATTTTACTCTTGTTCCCTTTTCACGGCCCATTTGGGTCGTGCTGTTCCGGTGAACGTGCTGACGTTAGTGATGCTGGCGACGTGACCGCCTCACCGTTTAATGGGCCTGTGTCGTCCCTGGCTGTTCGTGTCAGTCCCCGCAGGCTTTCCGGAATCTTCTCTGGGCAGCTTCTGGCAGGGAAGGCTGACTCACTCTGGCGTTGCGTCACCTGGATTGGGCTGAGGTTCGAGGGAACATGCGACAGGATGCCACGCAAACATGTTTCCTGGGGGACGGGTGGCACTCTCCCGCCTTGTGAAGATGATACTCTAGGACATGTTCACTAGCCAGGTACTTTAGCATAGGGACTAGTTATTGCTACTCATAATTAAAACAACAAGCTGCAGTTATATGCTGCAATGATAGTGCTGTACCCTTGAGCAAAGTATGTGTTGCAGTAATTGCAGATTGTACAAATTGTGCAGAATATACAAGCGCCATAATGGGAGCGTGAGAGAAGCTAAAGTAGAAGGAAGCCTTTATGGAGTAAGAAATGGCTTTGATGTCACCCTTATGCAGATGAGTCACTCAAAGGAAGGCAGTACAGTGCAAACAGGGGCCATGCAGCTGTGATTTCTGTGACCGTCCCCGGCGTGGACATTAGCCCGGCCTGTGTGTCTGTTAATGATTTCATGTCTTGACCACAAGGTGACACCAGAGTTTCAAAAACATCCCCGGAGATGCTACACAGGTCCCTCTCCAACCCGCAAATTCACCTCAAGCCCCGGAGAGCCGGTGTTGCTTTTTGTCTTTTCTGTGATTCACTGCAAAACACGGCAGACATTTTCTGTCACGGGGAGGGGGGGGGGGGGGGGAGGGTATCACATGACTGCGTCCATGTCGATTTCTGATTCACAGTCTCACCTACTGGTCAGTTTATTTTCCCCGTTAAGAGCGCAATGCAGTATGTTCAAATGTCTGCACTTCACACACTGCCCAAGGCTCCATGATTTATTAGTTTAGTCTGTTTTTTGTGAATCTGATTCCCGGAGGAAAGGGAGAACCAATACCAGGATGAGCAGCCCAAAAACCTCGCCCCCTACAGCATTTGGCTCACCATTGCAAGGTGGTTTAGCCTACATTTTAATGTCCTGTTCATAGGCAAGAGAGAGTGCTCCTTTGAGGACCTCCACCGTGTAGAGCTTCGTCTACAACAGATAAACAAGAACTTTGTGATCATGTAAGATGTTACCATCACTGATACCATCAGTATCAGCATAAATGACATCATAATCATAATCATCGCTCCATTCCCAGAGGCCAACTGCTCAAGTGTTGCCCATTTCTGAGCACCACATCCTGGTGAGAGTGCTAGATATTGTGTTCCATGGGCCAGGAGTTGGCAGTGTCTCAGTTTGACCCGTAGCAACCTCCATCGCTCAAAGTTTTACCACCTCCGCCTGTTCGTACAGCTGTTAGCTTCAAGGTTAAGGAACTCCTGGGTGTTAAGGCACCACCTGGGTTATAAAATCCATCACCTTTTAGTCACTTCACACCATTCTGATTCATTAACACTCGAGCCAACTGCTGTTAGGTCAGGCGGCCAACAGGAACTGTTCCTTAGGAGAAGAAAGGCAAGCGCAGAGGGCATGTGGCCATGCTGACCCGTCACTAGAGGCTCTGCCGGATGCCTTTCATTACAATAATGAAGTGGGGTACTGAAAGCAGCGAGGCCCGATGCAATCTGTTTGATTGCTGCACTTTACAAATGACCGGACGGCCCTTTTCCCCATTTCTCTCCCCCCACCCCTCTCAGACTACTCATCTGCCCCTCTCACTTATAGATTTTATGCTGGAATAACTGCAAAGACCTTCTTTTTCCTTCGCACAAATAACCCGGTGCCCACTGGCACAAGTATGGGCTGCAGGATGGGGCAAACTGCACAGTATAGCCTAAGAAAAATAAACTGCCAAAAAAGAGATCTAAACTGTCAGTCTTAACGTGAGTTGGAAGCAGCCTGACAATTGTAACAGACAGAATACTCGCACATGGACAGAGAGGTCTTAGTGGTTTATTAGATACCCTCTTTGGACAAACTGTAACAAACCAGCCAAAGTCACAGTTGAGAGTAATGTTGAGTCTCCATGATGGAGATGAGGAGGGGACAGGCAGGGTGGAGGCAGGGCAGGACTGGCAAGCAGGTTGGACATGGCAAGCAGGTTGGATTGAAACTGGATAGGAGACTTAGGAGTCAGAACGCTTAGTATACATATAGAACACTTGGTAATACCTCGCACTGATCACAGGACCTGACTGGGCTTAAATCAGGTGCAGGTGAGAGCTGTCAGCTGCGTGTTCCTCATTCTCATGAGGGGGGTGTGACAACAATAAGCAACTGTGTGTAAATCCACTGTCTACAATTTAAACAGTAGCGATTTGTGTGCTTTAAATTCTACGTGACAGAACTCCCCCTGTTGGCTTCCTCCTGGAGGCCGAGGGGTCTGACGGGAAACGTGGGGCAAGCCGGTCTGGATGATCTCGGTGGGACTGGTCAATCAATTCTGGGTCTAGGACATCTGTGGTAGGCGGAGGAATCTTCCTCCGGGCCGTAACCCTCCCAGTCCACCAGGTATTGCAAGTGGCCTCACCGGCAATGGGAATCCAGGGGTCCTGGACAGAGAAGGCCTCTCCATCCTCTAGCGGGATCAACGGAGGGGGTCCGGACACTTACAAGGGTAGGTGTGGTAGGCAGTAATGAATAGGCTTGAGAAGAGACACATGGAACGACCGGGTGATATGATATACTTGATGTAACTGTAAATGGTAAGTAACGGTCCCCAGTCGTTTCAGGACATAGAAAGGGTCGATATACTTCAGGGCCAAATGATGACCAGTTGGCATACAGAGGTTTTGGGTGGAGGGCCAATCCCATTGACTGCGGTGGACGATTGGGCCAGGTCTGCATTGTGGCCAGCGTGACATTTCTGTGCGGCAGATTGTTGGCAGAGGCGACAGTGAGCATGCTTCCAGACCCGACTCTGTCGATACTACTTCTCCACTGATGGGACATCGCTGGGCTGGGAAACCCATGGGAAGAGTGGGGGCTGACAACCCAGGATGCACTGAAAGGGAGAGAGGTTCATGGAGGGCTGGATCTTGGAGTTCCCGAGGTACTCTGCCCAAAGGAAGTACTGAGACCATTCAGTAGGGTTGGTCCATTCAGACCTCCTGGTTAGTCCTTTCTGCAATGCTATTGGACTGGGGATGACATGCCAAGGGGACGCTCAGGGTAACAATCAGGCAGGAGCAGAGGGAGTGAAATACCTTGGAAGTGAATTGAGGTCCACAATCTGGGATAATCTCCTCAGGGACCCCATAGTTTCGGAACACCAAAGTGAACAGCAGGTCAGCTAGATCAGAGGCGGATGGAAGCTTAGACAGTGGAACCAATCATCTTGAAGAAATGATCTACCACCGTCAAGATAGTGGTGAAACTGTGGAAGGGTGGCAGGTCAGTGATAAAGTCTAGGGAGACGTGGGACCATGACTGGGATGGTGTGGGAAGGAGTTGCAGGAGGCCAGTTGGTGGCAGGGGAGGTACCTTATTCTGAGCAGACACGGGGCAGGAGCTGACATACTGCTCCATCTCACATCGCCAGCCAGGCCACCAGTATCTGCAGAAGACCAGTCGGATGGTCACAGCCACACCTGAATGCCCGAACCCCAAGGAAATGTGGATCCACTGAAGCTCTATGCTGCGGAGCCGGAACGGGATGAACATCCTCCCTGGGGGACAATCAGCAGGAGGAGGATGTTGTTGATTGATCCTCTTAAATTGCTCCTCAAGAGCCCAGGTGATTAGACCTACAAAACACAAAATGGGAGCGGGGAGGCTCTGGGAGCATGGAAATCAAAGCACATGAAGAAGAGTGTCCATCTGGCCCGGTAGTAAGTAGTCCTCTTGGTGCTGTGGAGGTATTCCAGGTTCCAGTGATCGGTAAGCACTTGGAAGGGGTGTAGGGCCCACTCTAGCCAATGTCACCACTCTTCCAGGGCAGCCTTAATGGCCAGGTGTTCCCAGTTGCTCACATCACAGTTATGCTTGGTGGGAGTTTTTTTTAATAGAAGGTATACAGATGGGTCTTACTGGCCTCTGGGTTGCGCTGGGGCAGGACGGCGCTGATGTTTACTTTGCTGTGTCCGCCTCCATAACAAAGGGCTGCAACAGATCAGGCTGTCGCAGAAACAGGGCAGAATAGAACAGTTCTTTCATACTAAGAAGGCAGAGATGGCCCTAAGGGTCCACTGCAGCTTGGATCCTCAGCCTTAGAGAAGGTTGGACAGGGGGCCAGCCACAGAGCTGAACCCCTTGATAAAAGAGGTTTGAAAACCCAGGAAGCACTGCAATTCCTTCACTGCGCAGGCTTGTGGCTAATCCCGGACGGCCTTATCGTCCATTTCCACTCCTCCAGATTAAATCCGGTACCCTAGAAACTTGATAGAGGTGCTATGAAACTCACATTTCTCTCCATAGATGTAGCAATGGCGGTCTTTCAGGCTTTGAAGCACACTTCGGATGTGGTGTAAGTGGTGCTCCAATGAGTCAGAGTAGAACATATCCCCTAAGAACTCACCTATGAAAGACTGGAATGTGGAAGGAATATTTGCCAATCCATATGGCATCACCAAATACTGATCGGTAGACGTAATATGTTAACCCTCTGGGGTCTAGGGGTAGGGCACACACTTTCACTGACTGGGGCATGGTCACACATTTTATTCAATATCATAAACTTAATTCCCGGAACTCCTGATACTGAGGCAGAATGGTAGACACACCCTCTGGCTGGGGGCTCTCCACTGACGAAACTCTGCGTGGCAACATAAGACACGTTCCACTCATTGGACCAGGACCAAATCTCTCCTACCTTTCAGTTCCAGGTGGGGATTGTGCTTCGGCAGCCAGGGGTGTCATGATTCAGTTGGATGATTCAGTCTTGAACCAAACGGGGGCTGTCAACAGCTCCAGGGGAATGCTACAGTATGCTGGGCCGGTGTCAGGTTGTCCTCTCACTGAGCGCATAGGGTAGGTCCAGATCACAAGTACTGGTTCCCTATAGTTGACACTAAAATGCTTCTGATACCTCCACAATCTACTGGAGGTAGAGGGATCCCCTTGGGTTGCATTGGTTCCACCCAGGGAGCGGTAGAAGCACGTTGATTGTCATCGTTTGACTGGGAATGACGCTGTTCAAGGATGATGCTGTCCATAGCGATCAACAGCTTCACATATTCCTTGAAAGAACAAGTGGCTCCCTGGCAGGCAGTCTCTGCCTACGCCTCTGAATCTGTACAGCACCTGTAACAGCACCCAAACTAGCAGTGTGGCTGATCTGTTCCCTGGTGCTGATCACACAGTCCGTTGACCTGACTACGGCTTACGGCCGGGTGACCAAAAACTTCGAGGAATGCACCCTGGAACCCAGTAGAGGACTGCAGCAGTGCGCTGTTCTCAGCCCAGAGCATAGTCACCCGTTCCAGTGCTCAGCCACTTAGCAGCAAGACCATAAAATGCACGCGGTCTTGGTCATCAGGGAACAGCTCTGGGTGGTGATCGATATATAGCCCATTTTGCATCTGATAGGCCCAGAAGGTGTCAGGGTTGCTGTCGTAGCAGTTCAGCATCACCACTGACATGACAGAAGATCGTCGGGTGGAGTTGTCAATAGCAGAGCGGCGGTGGACATACCCTGCTGGAACTGTCCGACCAGGTCTGTGAGCCGCACAATCTGGGACAGGGTGCCCTGTAGCTCGGACTGCATCTCCGAGGGATCCATGGTATTTGGCAAGGAATTCTGTAACAGACAGAACAGTTGCACAGGGACTGAGTGGTCTAGTTGTTTATTAGATACCCTCCACAGGTAAACAGCAAGAGCAGGCAAAGTCGGACTCTAGAGTTCATAGTCCAAGAGGTCTGAAGCTGGGGAGATTAATCTGGAGCGGCAAACGCAGATTCTATATACAGGGACAACAGGAGGGCGAAGTCTGAGGAGGGCACAGGCAGGGTGGAGCCAGGGAAGGACTGACAGGTGCATCGGGCAGAGCAAACAAGGCAGATCGAAGCTGAACAGGAGACACAGGTCAGAATATTTAGTACACCTCACAGTGCACTTAGGAGTCAGAACGCTTAGTATACATACAGTATAGAACACTCGGTAATACATCGCACTGCTCGCGGGATCCAGCAGGGTTTAAGTCAGGTGCATGTGAGAGCTGTCAGCTGTGTTCCACATTCTCATGAGGGGGGTGTGACAACAATAAGGAGCTGTGTGTAAATCTACTGCCTACAATTTAAACAGTAGTGATTTCTTGCTGACACCTCTTCCTGTCTGCATATATTAATTTGTACATGCACCTTTACTTACAGGTATACCTAGGAACAGGTGGCGTGGATACCCAAGCAGATTCTGGGGGCCCAGTACTTGACAGGGGTACTTAAATATGTAAAGCAATAAGCAAATAAATACACATCAGAAATGTAAGTTGGCATAAACTTTATACATGCTTAATTTACACCAAGCCTATGTTGGATGCAATTGTCAACATGGTTTTTCCCATATTTTTGATAGGCTAATTAATTTTATTTCAGCAAAGAAAACGACTTATCCTACAGTAAGTTTCACCTAATGTTAAATTATGTGTGTTAAAGTAAAACAAAAAACAAAATCTATTAATGTATCCTCACATATTATGTAACATTACAGTATATTGGGCTTGGTAAATTTAAACTTGTAACACATTGTAGAGGAGCCTCTATCTGATGTTTATGCTATTGTCCAATAGACCATGTGTGGGTGATTGGCTGGTGTGTGAGTGTGCCCTGCAATGTACCATTAAGTAGTGGTTTGCCATTGCAAAGTATGTGAGCTGTACCCAAGCTGTAACCATGCAGGGTCAAAAGTCTGATTAAACCAGGCTGGTTTCCTCACTACCATCTGATGCATTAGATACCAAGGTTCTGCGCAAAGATTATCTGAAGGAAAAAGGGTGTATTCTGTAAATTATTCATTATTGGTTGCATTGCACGCCATGATGTACTGATGAATTCCCAATAACTTGGAACCTGAACCAAACTCTACATAAAAAGTACTATAGAACAGCTGAATGGAATGGATTCATAATGTAAACTTGAGCAGGCAATGCTAATTCCGCTAGCGTGTGATGCTAACCTAACATGGCGATTCTCACAGACATGCTAGCGGAAACTTGCACATAGCAAAGCATAGTTTACACTGTAAGTGTCTCTTCAGCTTTACGTAGCTCCAAACCCTACAGTGCCTTTAAAAAGCTTTAAAAAGCTGACCCTTCTGCAGTGGAAAACTGAAGTAAGCTGGAAAAACGCTGTAACTATACTTTATTTGCGGTACAACTCGGGTTTAACTCCTGTATTCCTGATTCCTGTATGCCAATAGAAAAGCACCAAATGTAACATTGTATGTTGGCCAGTTGGTAGTCGCGATGACTTAACTATGGCTTGTGGATTCATGATAAACTGAAAAGATTGGGAACAAAAATGCTGTAGTGTTAAAATAATCTGGGGCTAATGTTAGTCTACTATGGACATAATGTTAACGTAAACATAGTAACGTTAAGCTACTAGCCTCAAGCCTGCTCAGTACTAGCCTAATATTAAGATAAGGTTAACATAAACCTGTTAGCCTAATACTCTGTTGCACAATGCTAGCCTACTATTAAGTTAATGTTAAATTAAAGTAAACCTCTTTTACAGGCAAAAGTTTACCTATTATTAATCCATTGTTAAGTTAAAGTACAAGGTTGCCAACTCTGGCATGATCAGACTCTCAGGCTTTCAGACTCTCACGGTGCTCAAGAAATCTTACGGTAAATCTGTGTAACTCCATTATAAACCTAAAATTAGCTACATTAAAAGTGTTGTGGTAGTTTACAAGCCCTACATACATACTACATATTATTTAGAGGGTAATAAAACAGTTACATACATGTGCATGTATGTGCAGACTTGTCTTGAATTGATAATTTCGCTCCAGCAAGCTGACCAAAATTGGCAACCCTGGAAGTAAACCAGTTAGCCAAATGTTAGCCTATCATTAATCCAGAGGTAACCTAAAGTAAACCTCTGAGCTTAATTGCATATTGTTACCCTACTGCTAAAGCTGTTTTAAGTGAGCCTCATAGCCTAATATTCTGATTAAGACCACCAATGATATATCACAGCAGGAACGATTTCCAGCTTCAACAGTGAAACCGAACCATGACCTCGTCCTTACAGATAGTCTTTCCTTCGCTCCTAACATTGCTGTGAGTTGGACAGCTTCGTTATTTTTTTAGCTCTCATTGCAAAATCTCGAATTGCAGTGCAGGACCCTCGGAGGATTCTCTCGAATCCCCCTCCCGGGCTGTTAGACTGAGCGAATCCAACACATAGAGCAGCTTCCTTGCAGATATTCTGTTATCTCGTCAGATTAGCCATTCCTTTTGATTACATTTTGATGCTGCATTTGATCGACATTCCACGGGTCACTGGCAAACCATTCTAATGGGCACTAATGAAAGCAGCATGGTTTTTGGGCTTCTAATGAATGGATGCAGGGACTCTCGTGTGTGGAAGGTTCCTGGTCTCTGGCTGAAAGAGGCAGCCAGGAAACAGTTAGCCTGGGTGTAGTGGGGTCACATATGAGTCTTCCTTCCCAAGGGGTGTTGGGGGGGGGAGCTCATGAAATCTCAGCTCCCACAGGCTCATGGCTAAAAGACCCTATTTCCAGAGCAGACTGGATCTTCCCAAATGAGCTGCTCACAGCCTGCGACTCTGCTGCCATCTCCCAGCATCATTTCCAGCATCCCATGGTATGTGTCAAGAAATATTAAACTGACTCAAGCGGTGCTGGAAGCAGCTTCTGGGGGCAGCAGGGGGGTGTCAGCCTTGCCCCTGGGTTCCAGACATTTGGGCTGTGTGGAGATACTGCTCCCTCCCCCGTGGAATGGCTGGAATAGAGAGACCTGTTGGAAACAGCCCCCACACCTAAGAAAAGCTCTGGCTGATTCTTTTTTCCCTCTCAAAGGAAATACTAGGGGGGAGGGGGGCACTTTAATGAAAGCCCAGAGATTCCCTCAGATAGCACCAACAAGCGGGTCAACCGTTACAAACTGCTGACAGTTTTGTGGGGAGGGGAGTCGATTTCTTCATTATCCTGCGGCTGTGGGAGGCAGAGGCCAGGCCTGCTGGGCAGCGTCTCCGACCACAGCAGCCAGCATCTTTCACGAAAAATAAAAACGTTTGTGAGTGAGAAACCTCATACCTCTGTCTGTCGTCTTCCTTGAGGTTATTCCTCGGGCCTGTGACAGCCACAGGTGCAGAATTACGCGTAGTTAGCCTTTTGCCTCAGACCCCCATTAAGTATCTTCCATTGTAATTCATTGTGGGACAATTTGGACCTTTACATTATTGTATAATTCAGTCGTTTGTGTGTGTGGTGGGGGGTGAGATGGCTGTTTTGCGAGTCACTTGACTATAACTTCTTCCCCCTTGTTCATGACTGATGGCGCAGACAGATTTATTCTCATCTGTAACACCCAGGAGACGAGACCTCTTTGGGTATCCCGGTACACGTCCCCCATAGGTGACTGTCTGTCTGGCTGTTCCTGCTGCTCTCCTCCTGCAGGGGATCAAGCCCGACAACAGAAACCCAGCCTCCAGTAAGCCTGCTCTTCCATTCCCTGAGGAATCGAGTTCAAGCTGGGAGTGCAGGCAGGGTGAGAGAGGGCTCAGCCTGGGTCTGCCTGCGAAGAGGAGTTGATGCTCTCTCTTTGCGCTCCTCGTGTGAATAATGGCAGCTTGGCACCCTCTCCAGGTAACATCAGTGTCCTTGCCATAGCTTAGCTCGTGAGCACTTTGAGGTAAATCTAATAGTGAATTTAATGAATAAAATATGGCATCATTTAGCATAATGTTGCTTAGAAGGTATCTAGAGCTACTTGCATCTTCCCCATTTATAATGTTGATTATTGCTACCGAAAGGTTCAGGACGTCCTAAGAGTAGAACAGAGAATGCTGCAGTCCCAAGTCCAGCTCCAAAGGCACCGTCTGACTGAACCCTCCATACATAGATTCAGTGTATGCCTCTGTAATAGATAGATAGATGGATGGATGTACAGATGGACCGACAGATAGATATATTATTAATCATGACGGATAATTTCAAGTTTACAGTGTCACACTTTTATTCAGTGAAAAAATAAAATTAAATAAATGAAATGAAAATGACAACAATCCGTGATCAATACAGCTCCTGCCATTTACGACCTCGCCCATTCGAGGCACCGTTCACCAGAGCTTCACTTAACGTCTCACAGCTGTGAAAATGCCCCATGCACGTGTGGGGGGTGAAAAGGCGCAGTTCTGCTGACTTCTTATTACACACCTGCACACACGAAGCTAATAAGTGTTAGCAATCTTCAGTACTGGCAGGAAGGTCTGCTGAAATAGCCACTATAAAGTCAAGATCCACGTAGGTGAGGAAACCACCTGAAATATTATCGCTCAGCCATCTATTACCAGTTGCTGTTATGGGTTTTAAGTGCTGTTAAGACCAAAAAAACATCAACGTGATTAAGGCAGAATTTATTGCTGACGGTAAAGTAAGAGAGGAGAGCGATGGAGTGTGCATGAAGCCTCGTTTACACCGTGAGGGCTTCTAAGCGTTTTCTGGGCCGCGTTTACTGCCTTGGCATTCATCTGAAATGCACTAAACATCCCATCAAAAATTACCACAGCGGCAGCTCAAGGTGACAAGGCAATGTCTGCAGCAGGAGTTGAGACAGCCCCAAACCAGCCGACTGGCAGGGATGAGCGAGTGTCCCAGCAGTCGAGACTGATATCCATATCGGAATGGTTGTGAGAGAAGACAGGACACATGGCTGCTAGTACCAGCTGAAGACCATGTGGTGCCCTAAGCAAGATTCATCACTGGCACACCCCCATGTAAAAAAAAAAAGTGAAATCAACTGGATAAGTCTGCGTCCCCTCAGAAGCTGGAGTGCTAGGCAGCCTCCTCTCTTACCTACTGCAATAATTGGCACTGACGACTGCGGTTTGGTGTCAGGTGTGACGATAAAGGTCAAGGGCAGCTCAGGAATATCCAAGGAAGCGGTGGAACCCCCAGAGGAGGTTGCCCCCATGGCTTTTCAGGGTCCGGCTGTCTGGAATTTGGTCCTATCCCACTCCCTCAACCTCCCAGAATCCCCAGGCCTGCTGTCAGCGTCAGTGTCACTTTGTGTGATGTGCAGCCGACAGTAGCCCTGTGGCCACAGTGTGACACGGCGACAGCTCGGCCTACGTTCAGCTTGGATGGAGGGAAACTGAAGATGGAGAGTATAAACCTGCCACTAGCTGTAAAGTAGACTAATTGACCAATCGGTGAGGGAAAGTAACGAGTCGGAATTGTCAGGTCTCTGAGATGCAGTGACCTACAGGACAGTCTCAGGAGGATGCTGGATAACATGGGATGGGATTCGAATGGGGCAGATTCATAAGAAACATGATACGGTTCGGGTTTCGGTAAGAATCCAACCCTATGATATGGAAGCGTGGGAGGTTCACCATCCAACTTGTGGCGTGGAATGGTGGATTGACGATCTACAGTACGGCTCTCAGACAAAGAAGGAGTTTCACAGAGCAAAACTCGACTCTACAGGAAACCAGAAAAGAAATGGATCTACGAGGGGTCAAAATACAGCAGGTAGACGCCAAACACCAACTCACCTTCTGAGGGGAACAGGCAGGAAGCAAGGCAATAACAATCATAAGAAACAGACCGGACACCGAAACAGAAACACAATGACCAACTGAAGAATGGAGCATTAGGCACTTAAATATACACATGAGAGAGATCAGCGGGAAACAGTTGTGGGTAGTTAACAACACTAAGGACCAGGAACACTGAGGAACGGGTATTGGCAATCAATGTCAACCAAAGGATCGAACACCAGGGAAGACTAGATAGAAAAGGTTACTGAGCCTTACTACAAATACGAAAAACTACAAAGGGACAAGAAGGATCTGTACAGGAATACACCAGTATATAAAACATGATATACAAAGACTCCTAAATGCTAAATAGTAAACATGGTTGAGGCTAGCCTCAACCCCATGACAAGAAGGAAGTTTGGATAACACAGTCATACACTTAATACCTTAGATCACACAGCTACCCACAGAACAGGGGAACATGCTAGGATACACACAAAAGGGCCATGGCAGGGACCAACCATGACACAACTGTCATTGGTCCTGGTCTTGGACAAGTTCATACTGTGACTTGATGTGAAAGACTGTTGCTGCAATCCATCCACCCATCCATCTGAAATAACTTTTCCTTGTGAGGGTTGCAGTGTTTTCTGCTTGCGTGGTAAAAATTAAGAATTATATTTATAGCGTGGCTGTTTGGACTTTGATGAAAATGCTAATGTGCAATGCAGAATCAAGTCAAGTACGTTCTGCCTAAAAAAACAACAAGAAATTGCTGAATATACACAGCCTTGCAGTGCATATATCACTGAGCTAGTGGCTTCCAGAACCATAAAGCTCAAAGCCCCTTTTCTCCTATGTGTAAATTGACGCTGCAGATTAATCTTGATCTATTTTCTGTTCCACACTCTCTATGATGGCTTATTGCTGTTTTATTTTTGATATTTTTGGGTTTTTTAATGGTTCAGAAAGGATCTTTATTGCACTTTACTGTGTATATAGTGTATAATGGCCCTAAATGCTGTCTCTCACTAATAACTCTGGGCTCCTATTGTGTGCTGAGCCTGAAAGAACATGTTTGAGGAGGACCAGACTAAGTCGGGCTCAAGGTTCATGGCATCCACAGTGCTGAGGTTGGCTAGCTGATTCCAGAGGTGACTCCTGTCTAGATTTTGGGTTTATGTCTGTGAGTCAGTAACTCTTACCTGGGTATTGGGTTCATGTCCTTGAGTCAGTACTCCTGCCTGGATTTCGGGTTTATGTCTGTGAGTCAGACCTGATGGCTGGATTTCAGGTTTGTCTGTGAGTCAGAACTGATGGCTGGATTTCAGGTTTGTCTGTGAGTCAGAACTGATGGCTGGATTTCAGGTTTGTCTGTGAGCTCATACTGTTGTTGCTGTGCTGAGCTTCTGTTTTATCATTTTATTCTGTCACATGTTTCTGTTTCCTGAGTTGCCAATTCTGCCAGACTCATTTTCTCATTTTAAATTCATGTTTTTCGGTAACACTTTACTTAAGGCTATGCTTTTGGTCATTTATAAACACATTCATAATGCATTATACTACATTCATAAAGCATTATAAACATTCCCATAAATGGCATTATTGTCGTGCATTATGCATTATAAATGCTTTATGAAGTTCCCATCTGTAATGCATTATAGATACCTTTATAATGCAGTGAAAACCATCCTGAATGCATACACCAACCTATATAATGTGCTATAAAGGTATCTATAGTGCATTATAGATGAGAGCTTCATGAAGCATTCATAATGCATAATACATATGATTATAATGATTTATGCCTTTTGATAAATATCTATAGCCATGTTTGTAATGCTTTATGAATGCATTATAATACATTATGAATGTGATTATGACTTACTAAAAACAGTAGTAACAATGTTACCATATTTTCTCTTTACACTAGAAAATGATGTATTACATCTTACAACAGCAGTGGCAAAGCAGCTGGGAAAACTACCCTCGATGTTTAGTAAAATGCAACAACAGTGAAGTTCTCAGTGCTGGTCCTGGAAACTCCCATTGAGTTTTTGTTCTAATCCAGCTCTTAATAAATTAGCCCTAACTGAGCTGCTGCTTTAATGGATGCTGGGATTGAAACCGCATGAAATCGAGAGCTTATTGGGCACATTTCAATGGCGACTCAATCGTGTCGAACTGTTGAGTAATCAATTCTGGGCCTGATTGGTTTCGGTGTTAATTCAGTGTTTGTATCTCAATTCCGCAGGCGAGGGGAAACACTTAAATCTGATTCTCACGTGATTTCAATACAGAAGTGAAATAATAAACACAGCAGGATATTATTCTATGAAATGAAAAGTTTTACAGTCACCATCTACAGTTATGAGTCTTTTTTGGATTAGCAGAAATTCACTTTAACACCACAGGTCCCAAATTATGATTTGCATTTTAGGTTGACTTTAAAAGATAAGCGTGGTTTATCAAAACATCGTCGCTGAGAAAAAAACGAAACATACATTCTGGGCTCACTTTTGGTCAAAGTAGTAACTCTTGATGTTGAACCTGATAACTCGACTGTATCAAAGTGCTGTTTGCCTTAGCTGGGGATTTTGTGGAGCTGAGTGCGGTCTATTCCCAAAACAGCTACACTGCAAGCCATGCGGCCTCCTTTCATCTATAAATAGCAAGTTCGTTTTCTAGAAGATGCTCAGGGCTTGTATCTGTCGCTGGAGACTTCAGCTCTGTTTTGGTTGTTATTTTTGCAGTGCTACTCCCACAAATCCGTTGTGGAATGGGTTTATAAAAAAAAAAGGTGTAGACTGTTCTTTGATCCAAGTCACGAGTGAATAAAGGTTTTGTTTTGGTGGGGGAACCGGTTTTGTGGGACATAGCAAAATGCCTTCTGGATATCATTCAGTGATGCTGAGGATTGAGCTGCAGAGGTAAGCAATCAAAAGCTACTGGGTATTCAAATCATTAACCGTTACTATTACTGCAATGTCACACTTATGGTGAACGTAGATGAATGGCATGTATCTCTGCAAAGAGCCAGATTTGCCATAAGTAACTGTAAACGAAATGAAATTAACCCATTCTGCTAATAATGCAATTAAAACAAATAGAATCTTCATTCTAATACCATACGTTTTATAGCCCTTGAGTGATCTGAGTGCAATTTTGTGAATGGCAGAAATAATAATGAAGAGAAATGCATTCGCTCATTACGCCCGGTCTTATTGCACCATGAGCCCGATAAGGACGCGGGTGAAGGAGTGTAATAAATCAGAAGAGGAAAAAAAATCTGATTTTTCATTATTATAATGATTAAGGAGTATTAAAAAGGAATACATTAGGAGCTTCTGGGCTGACTGAAAGCGTTGAGAATGCGGAGGCTGGTGCCGGTGTGTATCTGGAATATATATCTGGGGGATATAAAGTGAATTTCGGGATCAGGCCTGAATTTCCAGTTTCTTCTTACCCTTCGCCAACTGGGGGCCAGGCCCAGGGCAGCGTGAAATTAACCATCTCCTTGGGGCTTTTTCATAATTCTCCCCCTGAACACAATTATCTTCTTTGGATCTCGTGTTCCCGTGCTCTCTGTGGTCCCTAAGATGGAAAATGGGCCGCCTCGATGGACAAACGGGGCCAGTATCTTTGCGCAGTCGGGCCAGAAGAAGATGAAGTGGGAGCTTGACAGGACCTGAGCTGCCTGCCTTGCTGCCCGACAGAAAAAGAATGAAGGGGACGCGCGCCTGAGTCGCCCTTGTGATGGCGCGCCGCTCCCAACGGACGGCTCATCCCAGGAAAGACGAGGTGAAGCTCCCGCCGTCTCCGCCTCGGAAATTAGCCCTGCTCCTTTGTGATTTTCATTACAGAGGCACGGAGAGGGACACCAGCGATAGCAGCAATGTGTTTCCTTTGTCTAGATTACTACAGTCTGCCTGCCCTCCCATCTCCAGTCGTAGAAGGGAAGTGATGTATTAATACATCTGAAAAAAAGTCGTTTCCATAAATCCTGGGAGCTCAGGAGCACAACTCTTATATTTTACAGCATCCTGTTGCTCAGTCCTGCAGGGTGCCCGTCTGACAAAACAAAAAGCCCTTATTGCTACACTCCAGCTGTAAGCCAATAAAAACGCACCATTTCCTGCAGAAATCAAGCTTGTATGCCTCTGTGCCGTGACTGTTTTAACTGCACAGTGGCAGCCCGGATTAATGGTCACTAGATAAGGGCATTTCAGAAGAGGGATTAGCTCTGTACGTTTCGCCTTCTCGAAAACGGCTAACTCCAAAAAAAAAACATATGGATTTATCACTTTACAGGTGGCTATAAATAAGAACTTCGCCCATCCATCACTGAAGATGGATCCTCATCATCAACAGGGGTTTTTGGGATTTGTGGTCAACTGCAACTTTATGTCGGTGCACGAAACCGATCATTTAGCCCTTCAAACATAATATGAGTAGATATTCAATGGCTTGCTTTATACATGAAGCTTGCTGTTGTCATCTGTTTATCTCACTTCTTCTGTGCCCTTCATCAAGCCCAACCCGGCCACCCCGCACCACCTAGCCAGCCTTTGAGGGGGCGGGGGAGTCACCACTGGGTAGCCCCTCAAGATGCAATATTGTCACGTTTGACAGTTTTAGACCTTGGAAAGTGGGACAAGTCACAACTGCCAAATAGCAGTTATTTCACGTTTTGGATCAATGATGCAAGGAATTTCAGAAGATAATATGTCATTAGCATCAGTTTAATTAGCAAGAGCGTTTATTTTAGAAAGGTTGCAAGGGCAACAAGATGTTGCGTGATGGATGCTAACGTGCTAACCACGCTAACTGGTGGACAGGAGCTCAGTGGAGCTTGCTAGTAATTAATCATAAAATTGTACCGCTTTTTAACTACATATTATATACTATATATATATATATATATATATAAATATATATATATATACTATTAGTGATGGTAGGAACAAAGCTTCAGAGTCCAAAGTGGGCAGGATTATCATGAACCATCAGCCAATGCCCGGCTCACCTCATTTTCAGTTGGTTAATGCATTGCTTCTTCTTCAAGACACAGAAAAACAGAGGAAAGAAATGAACTGAGTAGCGCGGTCTTTGAAGCCCAATGTCGACATTTTCAAGTATAATTAAGGGCAATTAAATGGATCTGTTGGTTCCTAAGCTTTTACCACAAACTTGCCCAGAGTCTTTTAGAGAACAGGGAACATATCCCTGCTGATTCATTCAAGCAAAGCAGGCTTGGATATGATGTAGATGGCATGCAGAGCTACCTTAGTCAGGGAGTCACACTGCTGAGGCAAATTACACAGTGAAATATAACTGCTCATTTCTGGAGCACAATGTGCCAAACAAATGTAGTAAAAATGCATTTTCTATGTTACTCACAAGTGTATTTAACATACCTTCACTTGACCTATGAAGAACCTTGTTGTTTTTCATTTCTAGTGCAGTATTTATATGTCAGAGATGTGAGCCCTTTTTTGCCCTTGTTTCAGTTTGAGGCACTCAGTAGCACCAGCTCTTATCATGTTGTACATTTACAGGAGAAATGTGCTCGGACATCAAACGTGAACAAGACATGCTGCTTGTTTCCCCCACCCCCTTCCAGGAGACCTCTGAACCTCATTACTTGGATCTACCTTTAATAAGAAGGACGGAGTTTGGATCAAGCTCCACCACAGTGGCAGAGACACCACGGTCATCAGAGAAATACGAGAAGTGGCCATTGTGAATAATCTTTGCCATCAGCTATGTGCCTGTCAAACGTATCTGTATACGTGACCAGATGAGGGCGCCATCTTTCCCTTAAAGATGTCAGATGACTTTGGAGGGCTTTTGGAGAGGAGCGCAGAAATAGTATCAACAGCAAACAGTTGTCATACATAGGTATCGATTCATTATCTAAAGCTTCTTCGAAGAATGATTGCTCTAATGAATAACCTCTAATGAATATTCATTATAGCCTTTTCAGTGAGGTTTGAGTGGTTTTAAATGCATATTATTCATTAATAAACATGGAAGTTTGACAAAACATCAATTTAACATGAGTTTCCCCTAAAAACCTCTTCTCACTAATATAGATACCTTACACATTTTCACCAGTCTTTAATTTCCTTGATATGTGGCTGTCCTGTTCTTTTAAATGTGCTATAAGTCCATTTTGTCCGTTGAACGATTGATTGATCCATCCATCCATCCATCCATCCATCCATCCATCCATCCATCCATCCAGCCCAGTCTATCCCAGGCAGCACAGGGCGGGGGTACCCCCTGAATGGGATTATGTCCTTTTAAGGAAGGACTGTTTTCCCATTTTTAATCGCATGTGAGGGCATTTCCACATAAACAGAGCTGTTTGGCAAACATACTCTTCTGAGGTCATTAATGCACTGCCAGATATAGCGAGCATCCATTACCAGTGTGCTGCGACAATGTTGTTAAGGCTCCTTAGCAAGTCAGATGCCGCCTTCTTGTAAACCTGGGCAAGCCCGAAAATTATTACCTCTGCTGGCATCCTGAGCTTTTTTGGTTTGTCTCCAGGACCTGGGTGAAGCAAACACGTCATCTGATATGCACATGAATTCTTCAGAATTTGTCATAAAATTTGTTACATTTTTTGCTCAGTAAATGATTAGAAGGTTTATGGATCTCGGAAGCCTGGGTTTGTTTTGAATTCGATTCGGATGAAGGATCACCTAAAAGGGGCGAAGGCACCCTTACACAGGCACGGACCCAAAACAGGCTGTCAGCACAGTGACCCCCCCTGGTGGCCTCACCTCTCACTCCCCGGGCTGCCTATTCAGGATATCCAACCCGTTTACACCCACGATCCAGAACGTTCTGGCCCGACGCCCCATACAGCTTATGGAATAAATTTTGAGTCATTATGACCCACATTTGGTTAGTAAAATCAGATTTATCATTTATTGTTGATGTATATTACTGTGAAAATATCTATCTATCTATCTATCTATCTATCTATCTATCTATCTATCTATCTATCTATCTGTCTGTCTGTCTGTCTGTCTGTCTGTCTGTCAGTCATCTGTTATCAAAAGACCATGTTATTTGGAACATTACTATTACTACCTTCCTGCCCAATGTGATTCGTCTTTGGCAAATTCGAACTATCACGCTTCCTCACTGAGCCTGATAGCAAAGTAACACTTTTCAGAGTCCATCTGCCCCAGTGAACAAAATAACAGTAGGATACCGTTTGGAAGGGAAACAGTTAGCTTTAGCTTGTTGTCTGTCTATTAGTGGAAGGGGTGATTTACACCCCAACCCTTGCCCCCGACGAGGGTTGACCATGCCACCCTGTCCCCCCATTACAAAAGGCTCAGACTGCTTCGGGGACCCGCGGGCTCGGGAGGTCGGAGACTCACCTTGGCTCATCTCCCCGTCACAGGGGCACGATCCCATTGAGCAGACTGGGAGGCTCACAAATCCCAGCTGTACTGAGCAGCCCACACACATTAAATAAAGCCATTAAATATCAAATCAGCCACAATCGCAGTGCGTCTGTGAACTCACGGTGAATGGTGGAAGGGAAACATTCATAATGCTCTCAAAATACTAAACTAGCGGCTGAATATATATCTTATACTGTAGATTGAAAGACACCACAAAACAAACATAATGCTCATCATACATAAACACACACACACACACTCACAGAGTCACAGATCTCTGCGAGATACCCCAACATTGCTATCCGAGATACTTTTTCCTGAGAGAGAATCTCTTATGTCCAGTTGGCACTGTGATGCTTGACTCTCAAAGTCATCTGTTGAAAGCCCTCCTACACACGTCATGACCATCTGGGGTGGTAATGTCATGTGTGAGTCCATGTGCAAAATCTGCATCTCTGATCTCAAATCCATGTTTAGCGCCCCCAACTGGTCCAGGACTGAATTTCACACTGAAACCCCTTCCCCATGCTGTGAAGAATCCTGGGATCGAATTCCATTGCACTCATACAGTATGTTTTTGGATTCTGCTCTGGTGGAGTGCTGAGTGGTTCAGTGGCTCAGGCCTCTGTGCATCTGATCAGAAGGGAACTGGTTCAAATCTTCTGCTCAGCCGTTCCAGCACGGCTCTTAACCCGTGAGAATTACGCCAGGGATGCTTGATGGATAGCTGAACCTGTCTTTTCACTTTCACTTTTGTATGTGTGTGTGTCTTAAAAAAGAGAGCAATATGGGGCATGTAAAAGCTCACACACTCCGATGTACCTGTACAAATTACAGATATAGCTTCAGTTCATTATTTATAATTCCATTTTACCGTAAGAGCCTTTCATATTCATAGGTGTGAAAATGCTCGTCACAGCTGCCAGGAAGATGAAGGGATGGGACTCAGTCAAGAAGGGGGACCTAAAATGATTCATTAGCAGGAACCAGGTCGCTGACAAAATTAAAACTAATTGACAATTTCTTATACCATTTGATACTAAGGAGGCAGATTATTTAAGGACTGGCATCTGTTGTTGTTCATCTGTGGACTCCGTCCTACGGATGGAACTCTTTAATTAATCGATGCGCTGCTGTTCTGAAAGCTGGTGTCGCGGGGAGAGTGTGACAAATATCCGTTTGGTGACAGTTTCCTTTGGAAAAGCTGCTTTTCTTTTGTCATGCATCAGGATCCGACCCAGAGGAGGTTGCAGCTCAGGACAGAGAAACTGGGCCAGAAGATCCTTATTCTCTTAGCAGTAAATACTGCTTTATTGAGACCTCTATGGCACAGAGGAAAACCACTGTATGAGACTTTATAAAGTCTGCTCGCTTTTTCTAAATATAGTCTCCTAACCTGGTGTTAGCACAGCTACGCTAATAGTAAAACATTTGAGCTCGTGTCAAAACCAGGAGAAACTTTTTGGGAAGATACCTTCGGTATTCGCTTCTGTATGGAAGATCCAGTTACAAAACCAAATCTGTAGATACACTCCCATAGCGCTTAAATGGGCTAAAGTCTACCAGAGGAAAGTATTGCGAAACATATTGAAGGAGGGCAAGGGAAACTAATTCTTAGAACATGGGTGTGTGGAGTTTAAGTCAAGGGAGGTAATGCTAAGATTAAACAATTCCTTGGTAAGACCCAAAGTAGAATATTGTGTGCAGGTTTGGTCACCATAAATTAAGAAGGAGATTGGTGCCTTGGAAAGAGTGTAACATAGGGCTACGAGAATGATTCCTGGTTATAGAGGAAGGTCTTATGAGGAGAGGTTAGCTGAGCTGAATCTGTTTAGCCTCCAGCAAAGGAGACTAAGAGGGGACATGATCCAGGTAAGATTCTAGCAGGTTTGGACCAACCAAATAGTTACTCCAATATTAGTTGAAATACAGGAACTCATGGCCATAGGTGGAAATTAGAGGGAGAGCATTTTAAATTGGATTTGAGAAAACGCTTCTTTACACAGCGTGTAGAGTATGGAATAGTCTTCCTGTTAGTGCAGCGCAAGCTAAAGCCCTGGGTTCCTTTAAATCAAAGCTAGATAAAATTTTAACAACTTCAAGCTATTCTCCCCAAGTGAGCTTGATGGGCCGAATGGCCTCCTCTCATTTGTAAGCTTCTTATGTTCTTTTGTTGACAGTACTTACTTAGGCATTGGCTAAATCTAATTTGTATTTATAAATATTTTGATTCATGGTTCCATTCATCACACATTGCACCCAACTCTGGCCTGTGAAGGTGTGCTCTCTCACTGTGAGTGAGTAGAAAACTTCCCATCTCCAAACTCCCAGTGTCTGGTTTTCCCAGAAGTGTCTTTTACTGCTACCGCCTATGTTCTGCTGGAGAAACATCTGATGATGCAGGACCTGGAAGAGCAAGATATAACTACTCCCGCATTTCTTAATTTGGATGAATTGACCACCTGGAATTTTTCCAGAACTCTTTGCCAGAATGTACTGTAGGCGAGCAGTGGAACGGATCCTCTTTAGATGTCCTGCTTGATTGATTCCCCTGACTTGCCACGGTAAATACGCCCCTCTCGTTCCTCACCCGCGAGTGGCATAAATCTTGTCATGATATATAACCTTCCTGGATTTCTGTGGAAGTTTGATATGGATGCATAAATGTGTGAAGGCTATTAAACGGCTGTATAATTTGTTTTCACGAACACGCTCAAGGGACGGGGCCTCGCATGCTATTTTGTTTGCAATTTGGGGAATTTCGGATGACATCGCGATAAGCTTAATGGTCCCACCCAGGGCCCTGATTTATTTGTGTACTTGGATTCATAAAGTTCACGATTCTTCAATGCCAACGTGTCTATGAAAGACAGGAACAAAACCTTGTAATTTATTTCCGACACACTGTGATGTTCTCCAGTATACTGGGGGTGGGGGTATTAACTGAGTTCACAGGCAAGACACTAAAAGGCCAGCTGAAACCTAGCGTTGATCTATAATTAGCTATGAAATTTCCTACTTTTCCAGTTATTCCAAGTTTAACATCATCCCACTGGCATGCTGCAGCGTAACAAATGAAGAGGAAGATTATAATTTGGTCTCATTGATTGCAGGACCATAATTAACAGAATTTGCACCTGGAAATAAAACTTGATGTTACTTTAACTATTTTATCCCTAACCCTAGCCCTAACCCCAACCCTAACCCTAGCCCTCTCCAACAACCTGTCCGAAAGTGCACAAGGCGCTCTGATAAAAAAAAGAGTTAAAAATAACATGTTCAGAGGAGCATCTAATCAGAATGACTCTTTCAGAGTAACCCCGCATGATCCACATCTCATGTGTCCACATGATAAATGTCTGTTGTGATGTGACTCCCCAAAAATCCTAACAGGTATTTCTTCTTCAGATGGTCCTGCAGCCACATGATGGATTCTGGGGCAAATATTTATGAAAAATTATTCACAATCCTTGTACTCATTAATCAAAGAAGGTGACATTTGAATAATGTTTACAGATACAGTATTCATACAGTATTTTTTAATACATGCCGAGTGTTTTTCCGACAAATTTGAAAACTTGTAGCTTGATTTCGAGAGGTTTTTTTTGACATTACAGATGTGAATAGCGAAAGATAACCAATCATATTGTAGAGGAGGGGGGGTCCAAGCAGCTAGGGGAGGCGGGACAAAGACAAATGGATTGGTTGGTTCAACCTCCTCTAGTTGCTTGGACCCACCTCCTCTGCAATTTGATTGGTTATCTCTCAGAACCAATAATTTTTTCTTCTGCCCTCAGGACATTTTTGTGTAAATAAAAGTCCCATGATCTTAAAGTGGCCATGGAATTCTCTCACGGGTCTCAGGACTGTTCTAGCGCCTGTGTTCCATTACGGAAGCGATTTAGATAACAGTTTAAGAGATTTTGATCATTTGGGAAGACTAGCATGGGAAGGTGTTACATCTGAAAGCTGAAGTTGAAAATGGTGTCCACAGAATCCCCCCCCCCCATATTCAATCACCTCCTTCCCACTGGGATGAGACAATTTGCTGTAGGGCTGAAGGCAGAACTAGGGCACCCCCCCTCCCCCCCCCCCCATTGCAGAACGTCATGCAAACAGACCTGTAACCACCCACTCTCTCATTATCTCACAGGGAATGAGGCTCAGTGACTCTGACAGCCGTCTCTCATCAGCGGTAGCCCAGTATCTGACCGAACTTGTTTCCTCTCTGAGGAATGTTTTGGTAGATCTCAGTTAAAATGTTGAAATGCTTGGTTTCCCTGCTTTTCCACAGTGACCAGACTGCAGCTCACCAGCTCAGCAAATCCACTTAAATGCACAATTCACTGTGGCTGAGTCCAAAAAGTGGCCATCTGCCGCATTTCTATACTAACATTTTCATCAAGAGCGCTTTATAGTTTTACCCATTACAGGCTTCATTTCAGGAGAAAATCGCTGTTTTTTTGTGATGGGAAAGACACTGTGAGCATGTGATGTGTGTGTGCATGTGTCTCTTTGTGTGTGTGTGTGTGTCCTTGCGTGTGCGTGCGTTGTGCTGAAGGGTAATGTCTCTGACTGCAACAGAAGCTGGGAGTTTATCCATATTTGCAATTTTGCCAGAGGCATCTCTTTTTGTTAGTGACTCCCAAACCCCCCCAAAGCACAGAAAACCCCTGTGCAAACACATATCAGCTCTCACTTGTCACATAACAGCACAAATAAAAACGTATTAGAAGTCGGGCACTTCGATCTGCAGCCTGACTCACGCCTCTGATGAATATTTCAGCCAGTTCCTACCAGATGGTAGAGGCTGACACCCGCTTCGGCACGGCCCCCACCGCATCCGGGAGGCCGCAGAGTCCCACACACCTATGCCCGCTCCCCGCCGGGCCCTGCGGCCTCGGTGCTGTCTCCTGCACCCTCAGAAGAAGCGGGCAAAGGTGAGAAAAGAAATGATAAGAACAGCGGATGTGTACCCTGGGATGTGACACGACAGCAGCGGTGAGGGCCAGCCCGTCCCTTGGCACGCAGGCCCCCGAAGGCAGAAGTCGCATACAGAGTTACCCTAAATAGCTGCCCCCATCTCTGCTCACCAGAAAGTTTGCGGTGGTACTGGCTCCTTGCCAGCGGTTAAGACTAGCACACTATACCTCTACTAGGAGGAAGCTCGGAATTCTTAAGAAGTTCCATCATTAGCATCAGCCGGCTTGTTCCCATTTCACTGCTCTGTTCTAATGATTTCCCGGGCGTCTAATTGCGCTGTTATCAAAATGGTAATATTTGAGTAGCTATAGCATCGGTGGCGCTAAGAGATACGCAGGGAGACGGCTCTTAATGAGGTAGGGTCAGGGACTGGCACAAGTGAGCGTCCGTGGTGTGCATGATGGTGGTGTCGTGCTTCAGGAGCCCCCCTCGCCCGCCCCACTGTCCCCCTCCGGCGAGGTGGCAGCCGCGTCTCCCATCAGCCTGTGATGAATAATACAACATCGCGGTGGCTTTCAGAACAGACAGTAAATTATTTCCTATTATGCACCTGCTCTTGAATAGGCTAAGACAAGCGCTTATGAAATTAAACCGGGCCTAGAGGATCCATGCAGGTCCTCTGGTGGCTGCGGGCTTTTCATCGAACTGGGGGGGGGGAGGGGGGGTCTCTGCTGGACTGTTGGACATGCGGGAGGGAGACGAGGGGGCAGGCCGATGAGGGGCTGTGTCTTATGGCTGTCGGAGGTCTGTATTGGCAGCAGGATTCCGACAGAAAAGAAAGTAAAGTATAGGTAGGGGGCGCTGATGAGTTGCTGAATATGTTCTCCAGGGCCAGTGAGAATGGACAGAAACGTGTTCTGGCTGCCGGGTATCAGTGCCCCCCCCCGAGAGCATGAGTCAGTAAAGTTCACCCAGAACTACAAAAGCATTTAGGATAAAGGTAAACAGCCATAGTGTTTAAACACACTGGGAAAACAGGAATGTTGAACTGGAAAAAGACATTTGTCAAGGTCTAGATTCCCGTGAAGATGAAACACTTCAGCCAGCCCACGGTGGGACACCTGCAATTGTTGTGTGTGAGCAGCCAGAAACTGGGGGCTTTAAATGAGGTCTCCGGGGAAAAAGCAGAGAGTTTGGGGTGGCGGGGGTTGTTTGATGAGCCCCCTCCCAGAATGGCTGCCCCCTAATTGGCTGACAGACTCCTGAGATTTTGACCAGAGGCAGGCTGGAAATCCAGCCCCTGCTGGCGGAGGAGACGGTGTGGCGTTTAATCGCTGGGTGGCTGTCAGGCTGCTCAGCGCTGAGGTTCCAGCTCGGGCCCAGAGGAAGGAACAGAAGCTGAATTTGACTTATCTAACTGCAGGAATGGCTCTGGACGGCTCATTCTTAACGAGCCTCGCTCGTTAGCATCGTGCAGCCCACTGCCGTGACCTTACAGCCGCCCGGCTCACGCAGCGATAAAAATGAAGCTCTGCTTAGTCTGATAAGCCTCTTTATTTCTGTTGTATTCTGGCTGATTTGATTTAAAAGCCAGTTTTCGGTGCTGGGCGAATTCTAAGGATACTTTTATGGATTGGGTGCAAAATTAACACCGGCAGGGGGCAGATATCTATATCCTGGATGCCGTTTGAGCAGAACTGGAGAGTTTGGTGCCCCTGCGTCTCCTTTTCTTAATTGTGATTGATCGCATGTACAATCATACTAAAATACAATGAAGAAAATATAAACAAGATTTTATGGTGTATATTCAGTATAGAAATTAAATTCTATGAAAAATCTTTGCTCATTCTATTCTCCCATTGGGGTATCAAAATTAACGAAAATGATCAAAATCAGAGAGATAATTGTGAGAATTGTGTCATTTGGTGATTTCCTCATTGCACGACCATCATATGCTGCAACAACATGATGTACAACACAGCATACTGTTTTACGATAAACTTTTTTGTAATATAAATAGAAAGAGTGCACTGTAAAATAACATTAAAATGTTCAGTAGTAAATATATAAAACAGTAAAATAGTTCAAGGATTGTAATATTATGGGACCATGCAGTCCATTGTTGACTGAAATGTCATTTTGTGACACATGACTGTACTAGCTGGCTTACCTAGCCTTGTATCCATTGCCCATCCAAGCCAATGTGACACCCTAGGCAAGCATCACTGCCAACACCTGTGGTCCGATGAACAGTGAAACTCGCTGGCAGGCTGACACCCCCTCAGACGTTGGCACCCTAGGCAATGTCACCTATAGCCCTGCTTGTATCCATCCACCCATCCATCCATACATCCATCCCATTTCTGAGATGTTTCTGAAGCCCCCCCCCAGGCCCAAGCACACATAATCCTCCATCTGGCTCTTCCCATTCATCTGTGATATCCACAATGTTCATCTACTTGTTTGTTGGCCGGTCTGTGTTGTAGGAACTCAAGACATAGAGGCACTGGATATGGAAAGGAAACAAGAAGCTGAGTGAACTTACCATGCAGGACAGCAAAGTGAACGCCAATCACTTAAAGCACCATTTTTTTTCCAGATCAGAGTGTTGCAGTATTGCTTGAGCTACAAATGGCACCAGATGACGCGACTGATGAAAATGGACGAGGTCACTTTAAGATATGTCTTATTAGAAACGGTTTTCATATGCATTATTGAAAAGGACTTCAGGACGAAATGAGATGGATCCCAGAGCTATCACACTGGTCTGACGCCTCCTGCAGGCACCTCAGCACATCTGGCCAGAAGCTCTCTACAGCCACGTAAAGCACGACTGCCTGGGTGTATGGTACAGGGGGTAGGGTGTAGGGTGGTGCTGCAGGGGGCGCTTCTGGACCAACCGGGGTGCAATTTCCTGAGCCGACTGATGCAGACCCCCACATGGGACGTGGCTTGTTCACCCTGCATGGAGAATTCTAGAATTCCCACCCTCCCCAACACACACACACATCGGCAGACTGGCGGTGATTAGCAGAATTTATGTTTGTATTTGTAATCATTTTGTGACAAATCAGATCAGCTTCCATTTATTCAGAGGTGGCATTGGGTGTGATCCTTGACAGCGGCAGATTTAATTATGAAGCCTCGGCTTTCCACCCCGAAAGCCCCCGATTGCTCCCAGACACGAGCTTCTTTAATCTACCGCTCTTAAGATCTGCTTTATTATTCCTATTTCACGTTATTTCTCTATACAGCAGACTCAGCCTTCCAAAGGAGCTTACACATCCTACAGTCCCACACAACATTGGCATATATAGCTACTGTTACATAAAAAGCAATTTTTATTTTCAGTGGCTTTCTTAAGGTCCCACAGAGAGCCCCCCTGCAGATTTTCCCTGTGAGGGGCTGCCTACCCTTCAGGCTCGCGGAGGTACTTAACTCTGGCGTTTTCCGTCATTACGCTGACAGGCCGATACAGGAAGGTGATATATTGCATATGAAAAACAGCCAGGAGCTTTTCGCGCGTTCTTTAAATCAAACGTTGCCCCATAATAAATGTAATAAATCGGTAGAAATATCTGAAGTGACAGATGCATGAGTCAAGGTTTGACGTCTACTCAGCAACACGAGATTAACCTCTGTCAAGCCTCCGAGAACCAAAGTCCCTGTGCTTTATGTTTGCTTCTGTGCAGACGGTCCTGGCGCTAATGTTTGCACCTGGTATCCTTCAGGACCCCTGTCAGAAAGGCCAGCCCTTCCGAACCTGGGAGCAGAATGGAAGATGGAGTCGACAGATGAACAACAACAGATGCCAGTCCTTAAATAATCTGCCTCCTTAGTATCAAGTGGTATAAGAAATTGCCAATTAGTTTCAATTTTGTCAGCGACCTGGTTCCTGCTAATGAATCATTTTAGGTCCCCCTTCCTGACTGAGGCCCATCCCTTCATCTTCCTGGCAGCTGTGACGAGCATTTTCGCACCTATGAATATGAAAGGCTCTTACGGTAAAATGGAATTATAAATAATGAATTGAAACTATATCTGTCATTTGTACAGGTACATCGGAATGTGTGAGTTTTTACATGCCCCATATTGCTCTCTTTTTTAAGACACACACCCGCTCGCACATGTATACACACACAATCAGACACACACACACACACACAGGTGAGAGTGAAGCTTGTGGCCTGAGCACAGGGTCAGCTGTCCATCCAGCCCCCCTGGGGCATTTGTCGGGGGGCTAAGGACCTTGCACAGTAGCGTCTCTGCTAAGCATGGAATTCAAACCAGCCACCATCCAATTCACAGGCACGTCCTCCAGCCCAATTCAGTAGCACAGTCACGCTGCTGGACTGTGGAGGGATAAGAGCGATTCTGGCATTTCTGGACGTGCTGGATAGTTGTCTTATGAGGATTTTGCTTTGTTTCAAAGATGTTGTGTAGCTTCTGCCCCGATACTGCTTAGACCTGACCTGTGGCTGGGTATGCATTAGAAGCTCAGCCTAGCTGCACTTATATGTAGTTATCTGCTATGTTTCTAATGTGTTATCTGCCGCACCTGTATGTCACTTTGGACAAAGGCGTCCAAATTAAAATAAACATAAGCATAAATAAACATAATGGCTGCCTGTCCCTTTCCTCTCTCCTGGTTCAATTGACACGTGGGCCTGGGGCAGAGACCCATCCAGAGAACAAGGTCATCTCTCCGGGCCCTGGGGGCTGAGGAGTGACCGGCTGTCAGCTGAGACTAACTGCTTCGGCTCATTCTCATAATGGGTGCCTGAAGGTAGGGGTCCCCCCTGCCATCTGTAACCTGTCCGCTGACCGACTTCAATCCAGGGGTCTCTATTGCCAAGATTGGAGTGAGGGGGCAGGAAGGACAAATAAGCCTGGAAGATGCTCAGTCGAAGGTGAACCCAAACTGAACACAAGAATTTTCTCAGTAGAAAAATGGGAAGCAACTATGTTTATTGTGAGATCCAAAAAGAAAGTTAACAATGCAAATGAAGCACACAGCACAAATTTAGTCAGATATATAAAGGATCAGCATGCAACGCAATACAAAGAGGTTCGGGGGATAGGTGTCTTCCTTCTGAATTAGTAAAATATTCATCTGTACTAACCTGTTAAGGTCGAGATGTGACGTGCATTTTTTTCACAGGTTAAAACATTTTTTGAGAGTCGGTTGAAATTTCTGAATGAAGACAACAGTCTGCAATTATGTTGATTACTGTTGATCATTCAGATACAGTAATTGTGCAACTGTTAAATGTGTTTATGCTTTGAGACTATTATACATTGCAATAATAATGTAAAGTCGCGTCTAATTTTTAATGGTGAGTATTTACTGCTCACGAATGTCTCTGAATGTGATTACAGGACAATTACAAAACAATGACTGCTTTTAAACTGTATTACGCTTTGACTGATAAAGTGGTGCTATGTTTTTTTTTCTTTTAAGATATAAGTTTATAAAGGTCGTGAAGTTTTTACTACAAGCAAAATTGCAACTGGATTCTTTTTATTGAGTTACATTTTATATCATTTAGAATTTAGTGATTAATTGTCATTGTTGACACACCACAGCACACAGTGCACAGCAACGAAATGCGTACAAGTGAATTATTGTACAGAATGTGTACAAGGGCACTTATTTAATGATTAAGTCACCACTGCCTATGCTGAGTATCAAGACCCTGCTTGGTATTGTGACAACACTAACTGGAACAATTGCTAAGGTTATGGTGAAATCATTCTCTGCACACTGGGATTTGAACCAACAATGTTCTGATAACAAGCATATCACTCTAACCTGCTGAACCACACTCTGCTGGTGTTGCTTCAATGATAAATCCTCCACTCAGCTTCTCCAAAAACTAATTTTGAAGGGTATACAAGATTGGGGGAGGGGCAGCTTCACTGGTGACCTCCCGACACCGGAAGGCAGGATCCTGGTTAGATATCACCGTGGGTGGGGGTCACAGGAGCACTGGGGCTGGGGTATGCTAAACGGAAACCTGAAGGTAATGTTCAAAACCCAGAAGATGGATGGTATGAAACATGCACCTTTACCCCTGTTACACTTAGGAGACAGGAAGGACAGGGGACTCAGATGTGGGAGACCGAAAAGTTTAGTGGGGAGTCCAGGCAAACAGAAACCAAGTCACAAGGCAAGAAGTGCAGTCGTAGTAGGAGATCCTGCAGGTCCGTAAGGTGAGAAGGTCAGTCCGATGAAGATCCAAGGGCAGGGCAGGAGCGGGCAGGTGGGAGACATGAGAGACAAGGTTATAAGAGTGCTTGGTGAAGTGCATTGGGGCAACAATGCTTCGTGCTGAACGTGCGGGTCGGAAGGTTTTTATAGAGCAGCATGGGTGGGGAGCTGATTTCTGCTCAGTCCGCAGGCCCCGCCCATCGGGGGCGTGACAACCCCACGCTTTTATTATTATGCAAATTATGCTGAAACCTGTCCAACTGGTGTCAAAGTCCTCCTCGCCTTGTCTTTACAGACACATTGACACGTTAAATGTACTTCCAGAGGTCGAACTTCAGTTTAAGCCAAAAAGTCATCTCCGCCATCCACCCCATCAGTGTGACATCCCATAATGCCAGTGACAAATGCGGTGCTTTCTTCAAAGTGAGGCCTAGACTGAAGTTGGGAAGCCAGAACATCTGCAGCTACCCCAAACATGGTCCTGGTTTGCATCTTAAGCGGGCAAACAGGAAATCCACGTCGCAGTGCGAGTGGCTTCTACTTTTGCCCAGTCTGCTGTGTTTAATGTACCAGTATAAACTTTACTTGACTTGATCAGAAATTATTGTTCTTGGGTTTTGCATAGAGTGTGCTGATGGGAACATTATTTCTGTATGCGTGGTTAAATGATTGCCTGAAGCTCTCCAGAAAACCGCCTTTTCTGACTGAGTTCAACTCACCCGAATCGCGGTAGGAGTGCGTGAGGGGAATTCTGGGGCACTCTGAGTCACACAGTGGGGTTCTCACATAAAATCTGCGGGACACCAAAGGCTAATTCCCCATTTCAGGGCCTGTCAAAGTGGCCAGACTGGGACCAATTTAATGATTGCCCATGTCGGAGGAAAAAGTCATTATTCCCTTTTTAAAAATGAAAAAGAAATTGCAGAGGAACTTTGCAAAAATGCCAGTGTCTATCTGATGTGATTGTACTAGGGGAATGTCAGCTGTCTATCCAACCCTCCATCCATCCATCCATCCATCCATGCCCGGTAACTGCTTATCCAGTATCACAAAAAACAGCAAAGCATTGATGCTTCCTTGGCATGGTCTGTGATATTCATTTGAAGCCCTCTGCCCCCTGACAGCTACAAACCTCCACCACAAAATATTGGGCCAATTTCCAAGGTCTAGTGTAGTGAATGCTGGGCTGGGAGGAGACTTACAACAATAAACCTAAAAGGTCCAGTTTCTCAGCCAGCTCTGCCTTTACTACTATTCACACGCATGCTTTCTGAGCTGCTTGAGGCTCGTCAGAAGCGAAGACCACGCTGTTGCCCCCTACCCTCTCTGGGACGACACGTCAATTTATGGAACCACTGGTGCAATGTTATGCCACTTTACGATATACATTAGCGCAAGCTAACACATAGGGCTAAACCCAACCTGCAGAATACTGTGTGTCTCATTGGGTCTTGAAGCTGTCTGCGACCCGGAAGATCATCAGTTCAAAACTCAGGGTAGGCAGAGTGATTTCATTCTTAGGCTCCCAAGTAAGGCCCTTAAGGTTAAGATCACACTACATGGATTTTTAGCTCGTCAGACGTCACATGCTGTAAGAGTCTTTAAATTGTTGTTCTTTACACACTTAAATTTTTTTTTCACAAAATCAGAACCCACGCCAAATTAACCCTCGCATACATAGGACTCTCAGGAAACGGTATCACATACCTTGGCATATAATATATATCTTCTTGAACACTAAGAACTAAGATTTGCCGGCACCGATCGAACACCGATTTGCCTCTGATCTTGGGGTTTGGTTGGCGATCTCCAAAAACTTTTGGCAAAATCATGTAGTGTGAACTTTGCATACGCCTCAGTTGCTCCAGAGACTGGAGGATGCTATTGTTTCTCTATTAAGAAATATACATTGATTTGGATAAATGCAAACGTTAAAATTTTCTACTTAACATCACTTACATACACTTGCCTTATGCCTGCCACCAGATGAACAATTCACTTTCTGTTCCTCTCATGTCTTCTGCTGTTTCGCTAATGTACTTAATGACATGTTTTTAGCGCATGGCATTAGTGGACAAAGGGAGACGCTCATCTGCCTGTCATCTCCCAGCAAAGTAGAAGCAAATTTAGGCGAATCCGTTCTGGAAGGTGGGGAAACACAAATCCTGATCCTAATGCCACACAGGGGTCCCAGTGCCCTGCGTTGGCCTCCTGATATACTTGCTAAAGGAATTACACAGCCAGTGATAGTGGTTTAGGCGACGGCTTTTGGGCTCCCCTAATTATTCGAATCATAGAAACTAAACACACGCTACTCCCATCTTTTTCTGCTCCCCGAGTAATAAAGCATTTCGAGATGAGGGATCTGTCCTTCCTGGGGATTTAGTCCCTGTTTTTAGAAACGCATAAGCTGCAGAAACAGGAGGCAGGAGCAGCGCATTTGAATGTGTGCTTTTTTCATCCTGCAGCGCCTCAGAAAGAGAGGAAGAGAGAGAGAGCATAGCGGTGTCTCCTCTGCATAGGGGGACACAAACTGCTGGGGTTGCACATTGCTAATAATGACATAATAAGGCGAGGTGGCAGGGGGAGACAGCCCTCGAGCGGCAAGCGATCTCCCCGACCTGCCCGGTAAAAGTGGTGTCCCGGGCGAACGGTGACTCACACATCGCTGTGCAGCTCAGAATTACGGACTGAGTGGCTGCGATTGGGACTCATTACTGGCTGGTGGGTACGACCTTCCCGCTCATCCTACCTGCCGGAATGCCACGGTGATTCGCTTCACCGATTGGCTGCTTTCTGTGCCGAATCTGCGCTGCGTCTCGATGTTGCAGACTTATTGGCACGAATCATACTATCGGGCAGAAATATATTTATTATCATGAATATGATATAAAATCACGTGCTTTTTATGGACAACCATCGCTGGATATTTAGGCTAATAATACACTGATGCCTTTGTAGGTGTAGGACAGGACAGAACAACAGATGAGACCAGCAAACAAACCACACAGATGAAACAGAACAAACACTGGACAAGATCAGGCACAAGAGACAAATGCCAGATATCAAATAGGGACCAAGTAGCAGAAGAGACAAAGACAGACAGAATGTGCCACACCAGAACAGGGTGGATAAGAAGGGGAGCAACAGAGACATACTGGAGGGAGTTATAGGGGACCCAGGCCAGGGCAAGACGGAGGCAAGACAGATGAGCGGGATAGGCACCAAGGGGGGAGCAGAGGAAACGCGGAATGTTCGGGAAGTCTTCCAGAGCCTTGGAAGCTGGGTAGCGGCAGGGCTGACATCACTGGGGAGGCTAGAGACTTTGCAGCTGGCTCCCCGTCCTGGAGATGGAGATTTGGCCAGTCCCTCCCTCTTCTAGGCCCCAGCTGACACTGCTGACTGCAGTAGGACTTAGGGCTGGGTCAGTGTGGACTTTGGGCTGAGGCAGGGGACCATGAAGAGGGTCCCTCTCTAACTCCTACCGCAGGGCATCTTCCAGGGAGTCAGATGTCAGCCTGCCGGCAACTGGGAAGTCGGGCGCAGGACTAGCAGTGGCCTACAGGGGATGAGGAAATCACTGGCGGGGAGCTGGGAGGCTGCAAGGAGGCCATCAAGGTGACGAGAGGAGGTGAGGCGGGCATCGATGGGATGGCAGGAGGCGAGCTGGGCACCAACGGTATGGCAGGAGGTGAGGTGGGCACTGATGGGATGGCAGGAGGTGAGCCGGGCACCGATGGGATGGCAGGAGGTGAGCCGGGCACCGATGGGATGGCAGGAGGTGAGCCGGGCACCAATGGGATGGCAGGAGGCGAGGTGGGCACTGATGGGATGGCAGGAGGTGAGCCGGGCACCGATGGGATGGCAGGAGGTGAGCCGGGCACCGATGGGATGGCAGGAGGTGAGCCGGGCACCAATGGGATGGCAGGAGGCGAGGTGGGCACTGATGGGATGGCACGAGGCGAGGTGGGCACTGATGGGATGGCAGAAGGTGAGGTGGGCACTGATGGGATGGCAGTAGGTGAGCTGCGCACCCTAAAATATAAGGACTGACGAGGGGTAACAAGCAACAAACGCGACGCATCAGGGCATGTTAGGGAAGAGACAGGAGGGTCAGCTGGACATGATGGACAGAACGTGACAGTAGGTATATCACTATGAGCTGAAGTGTTATTTTATCCATCCATCCATCCATTTTCCAAACCGCTTATCCTACTGGGTCGCGGGGGTGTTATTTTATAAATAAAACAAATGTAACCACAGTAATGGTATAAGACAAGTGTTTAGCAAAAAATTAATTTGAAATATCTTGGTTATCAAATAAGGACTTTGTCCGCGACACCACATAGAACTATTAATTCACTGGAAACTTGCCCAGTACATTAAAAAACCAATGATTTAAAAGATTTTAATGAAATGTAACGGATAACATTTCTGGCTGTAAATGATTCGGCTTTTCGTTCTATGCACATTCCACTCTAAACATTAATATAGCCATGCTTTGCACACACTGAATAAGCAATAAAACTGATGATAGATCCGACATCAAATGAAGAAGGGTTTTATGTTTGTGTTATAAAAGCTATTTATATGAGTAATAAAAATAATTCTGAACAATCCAAAGACCTTTCCATGTGGGACCCGCATTAGGAGATGAAGACCAAGACTGGCAGGAAAGGTATTAGAGAAGTAATTTTCAAATTGAGCACTGGGAGGAAAAGGAAAAGATTTTAAAGGGAAATAAAGTGAAACATTCTCGACCACAGACTTGGAAGTGATTTTCAAGACACCAGTCTGACACTGGGCACCATCAGGGATTTTGATTCAGGTAATAGAGCAGAAGATGTTTTGCAAATGGAGGCTGTAGCTCGGTAAGTTTTTCTGAATCTCATTATTATGTACCAAATCGTTATGTAGCTCAAACAGTATCAGCCAGCAGTAAGCGTACAAGCATTTCTGGGCTGAAAAGCAGCCGAGCTGAAAACAAATAATGTTGTTTGGAAATCACCAGATGCACGAGCATGACAGGTTTTAAACGGATGGTAACGGTGCCACAGATCCGGACCGGACGGACCCGCCCCCCGCGTTTCAGCCTGACAAAGCGAAGTGTCCCCCTCTACCCCAACTCCACAAGGTGTGACAGCGTGGTGTGCACCTGTAGTTTAGCTGTGGGGAAAAGGTGACAGTAAACGGATGAGTGGAGGAAAAAATGGTAAGAAGAAGGAGGGAAAAAAAATCTGTCGAGACCGGGAACTCCACACAGTTACTGCGGCGGCTTCGCTCCGGATGGTATTTTTAAATCACCTGACAGAGCCAGCCGGGAGCTGCGGATTCTTTTGCGCTTGCTAGGGGCATGATGGGATACCAGAAATAGGTGTTCCCACCTTGAATCGTGACGAGGTTGGGAGAAGAGAAAAAAAAAAGAAAGTACAGCTGTCAGGACACGAGCTGTCACCCCCCCCACCCCCAAACTCGACGACGGAAGAGCGACAGCTTCCTAATAAACTCTGTATCTGGTGATGAAATGCTCTAAAGAAGATTCCAGAAGGGTTCCAGGCCTAATTTGAACGATTATACTGTTTCTTAATGTTTTTGCCGCCCCCTGTTTTAAGGTGGCCCTTCACACCTTTCGACGGTCTTCCAGCATCTCACTTTCCTGTCTCTGTTTTCCGTGAGGCGGCTTTGTGACCGTTAGGGCTCGATCAGCTGCGGCCGCAAATGCAGCAAATTATTTGCGTTTCATAGTAAATCATAAGTAAATATCATGTCAAATAAAAAAAAAATCTCATTATTGAAGTTGGCCTTTTGTGTTTTAGTTAATTAAATTTTTGTATAGGCTGTTATATTGAGCTTGAGAGTGAGTGTAATAGCACACAGAGTGCCCAAATCCCGATTGTTGGTATTGCGAAGCAAAGTAGATTAATATATGATTTATGGTTGCGAGGGCGATTTTCCATTTTGTGTGTGCCACTGTGATGTATGACTGCGTGAGAGTTTCACCCAGCTTTTCCCCAAGACTGCGTGTGGGAGCGGATTGGATGATTTATTCGTATGGCCGGAGACGAGCATGACGGCTCTATCCGGCCTGTTGTCAGGGGATGATAAAAGGCCAACGATAGCGGCAAGCGTCTGAGCGGGACCTGACAAGCTCCCTTGGTCACCGGAGCGACCATGGTGAGGTGTGGGTGTGGGGGGCAAAATGCTGCGAGTGGTGTGATCGATAAGGGGGGGATTCTGTGGGATTGTTCATTAACACTCATGTCAGCTTCAGGCTGTGGAGAACTCTTTTTGAGGTGTTTACCACAAAAATATGGGATTATAGGGTAGAGTACTCCAGTGTGTTGGCATTTACAGGAAACAAATGTGTGACATCACAGAGTGAAATATTCCAAGTTGTTGGCCTTTGTAAAACATGAACGTGTGACATCACAGAATGAAATACTCCAGTGAGTTGGCCTTTAAAGGAAAATAATCTATGACATCACGGAGTGAAATACTCCAGTGCGTTGACCTTTATAGATATGAATATATGACATCAGAGTGAAATAGCCCAGTTGATATCCTATGTTACTGTAGTTACTGCAGTTTTCCTGTCTTCCTCCCTGTGTTTACTATTGCTGTTCCCAGTGATGCTCCCTGCCTTAGTTTCTGTTTTACCAGTTTTGCTTTGACCCCTTTTCGTCCATTTGTTATCTCCTTCTCCCTGGGTGTTCATTTTGTCAATATAACCCTGTTTTGTTGAGAGTTCCTACAGGGATCCCTCCTTTTCCATGCCCCTCCATAACAGAATGAACCACTCAAACTGATCATCCCATGGCTCCAGCAAATGCTTGGTCATGTTGAGATCTGCATCCCTCAGCCCATCTCCAGTTTCCGGCCCAGCAGAGGGAACCATGGTAAACCTGTTTCACCACCCGGCCAGAGCTACCTCCCATCCCAAGCCTCCAGCCCAGGAGAGGCTGCCTCCACGTCTCTGGAACCTTGCATAGGAGAGGCCACCGCCTAGCCAAATCCCAAGTCACTGGCCCAACAGAGGCTACCTGGCTGTTCCCGGTCCTGAGGAGGACAGGGGGTTTTCCTCACCCCCCGTGAGTGCCATGCCTGGTCCTCATCCCTAGAGGAGGAAGCAGAAGAAGCTGGCCACACCCACTCCTCCTGAGCCTCCAGAGCCCAGCCCAGAAGGGGCCGCCGTTTAACCCGAGTCTCCAGAGTTTGGCCCAGGAGGGCTCACCACTCATCCTGAGCCTCTGGAGTCTGACTGGAGCCCACTCTGCCCAAGTGTCCAGAATCTGGTCTATAGGGGGCTACTCCCCTGTCATTCTGTGTCTCGTCCTCCCTGGTTGGTTAAAACCCCAGTGTCCTGTCAACTCCAGTCTAGTCCTGCCTCTCCTAGAATCCTTCCCCCTCCATTTCCTGCCTTGCTGTCCTGCCATGTCCCATTCATGCCTTTCCCTTTTGGTTCTCCTAATCTGTCATGGTCTCATTTCTTGCTCCCTGATAGTGTACCTGTTGGGTGTCATCTTGTCTGTCCCCTGTGTGGTTCCAGTCCTGGTGTCCAGTTCCCTGTAGAGTTCCCTAATCAGGTGGCCCTACACCAGCTCCTTGAGTTCCACATGTCTGTCTTGGGTCCCCTTTGTGTTATGCCTTGCTTCAGACCTTCCTGTCCTTTGTTCACCTGGATTCCCATTTCTAGTCTTGTACTGTTTTTGGTCTTGTTTATCCTTCTCTGTGGTCCCGGGAGTGACCTCGCACACCTGGTGTTAGCATGTTTGGTGGGGAGTACTGTCAGGATCAGTCCCCGTCCTGCCTTGGTTCATGTGTCATTTCCCTGTTTGGCCAGCGGGTGTCACTGGTCATTCTGATTCCTGTTATGCTCCAGGTTAGTAGCCCCTAGTGTTTTCCTGTTCTCCTGGCTGCCATGTGGTTTAATTGGCAAAGCAGGCACCGGTCATCCAGACTCTCCTACTTGTCGTGTTTGTGTTTATTTTTCATTTTTGGTTCTTGTTTTATTCCTGTTTTGTATTTCTGCTTGGTTCCTTGGTTAGTATCTTTGTTTTATTCCAGCTTGTGTCCCAGTTATGTAACCCTTGTAATCCTGATTTCTCCTAGTGATGGAACCCTTAAATATTTATCATAAACCTCACTGGTGTTTTATTCCCAATCCTAGTCTTTGGTTAATTGTTTTGGTCTGCGCTTGCTCCATATATAGTCCTCATTTTCTGTATATTTAAGTGGCTGCCCTTGTTCTATTCCTTAGTTGTAGTTTTTCTCTCCACCCTTAGTATTCCTGTGCCCAGGGTTGGACCCCTCATGGGCCATTTTTTCTATTTTTCCCTTTCTGTTTGTTTCGTTAACAAAACCCTGTTTTGTTGGGAGCTCCTACGTGAATCGTCCCTCCCTCGTCATGCCTGCCGTAACACCAGCATGTTGGCATTTATTGAAACTGACGGTATGATATCACAGAGTGAAATACTCCAGTGGGTTGGCATTTATAGAAACTGATAGTATGATATCACAGAGTGAAATACTCCCATGTTTTGGTATTTATAGAGAAAACAAATGAATGAATTCATACAGTAGAATACTAATAGAGTTTGGTTGAATCATGAAAAAACGAACAAATAAAACGTTTACGGTAATATATTACCCACAAGTTTTGTTTACAGGATCGATCTTTCTCCAGTAATCCTCAGTTCCTAATAAAAATGCCTTTTTGACATTTTCAGTTTGTTTAATCGGCTTAATTGCTGTTATTATATCATACGTGCCGCAAATGTCCAGAGAGAGATGGATGTACCATGTATTCCTGCAGCCTCACACCTGCGATTCTGCACAAACCGTTGCAAACAAGCCAACCCTCGCATTTTGAGGTGGTGCTGTGGGCTGCACATGCACACACAAACACACACACACAAACACACAAACATAAACACACACAAAACACACACACACAGGTTTGTAATTATATCTTTGTGGGGACTCTCCATTCGTTTCTATGGGGAAAGCCCTAATTCCAACATGATGAGCTTAACCCCCACCCAGCCCTAACCTTAACCATAAATAACCAAACAAAATACAAGACTTTTGGTGTGATTTTTACATTTTATTTTTTAATTCTCAGATCTTCATGAGGAACTGAAAAATGGTCCCAACAACATAAAAATAACAGGTTTTTATTACATTATGGGGAACATTTGAGCCCCACAATGTAATATCAATCCAATCCATACACACACACATACGATACACACACGCACACACACACACACCACACTTTTCCCGAAGCGTGTCCCGCCTCAGCTTTCACTGCACATTTACATGGATTAAATGCTGCCCTAAATGTCAAACATATTCAGTTCCCACGACTCATTCTCGCCCATCTTAATATGGGGGGGGGGGGGGGGGCTTTGTTGATTTTGATGGACTGTCTGTGGATGACATATAATTACTCTAGAGAGATACCAAAAATACATAACTGTCAACTATATATGCAACTACATGCACACTAGCCTTATTAAAGCATAGACTAATAAACTCAACACCACATGAATAGAATATGAATTTAATATAAGCATAAAATACATATTAAATAAATAATACAAAATAATAGTTATACACTAAGTATAGAAATGCATGTTAGTGCGACTAGCATTTCACTATTCGGTCTGCCTGTGATGCCATCAGTCCTTTAAATCGCTTCCGATCTATGTGTCATATTTCTATATTCTCTGTGAAGCACTTTCAGGCAGCTCTGTGTGGAGCGGCTCTATTTAAACATGAATGAAACTGAGCTGAATGCTGCGTTGTTTTCGTGTGATGAGTGCCTGCAGTACAGGGGCCTCAGAGGCCAGGCTTTCTGCAGATCGTGGGTTTCGTTCTCTGGCGCAGTCTTCGCTGACTGTCACTGTAGCCCGAGCGCCCCCCCCCCCCCCCGCTCATGCTGATTTAGTGAGTGGGGGTGTCGCCACCAAAGCTGGGGACCGGGCTGATGAGCAATGCGTCGCCTGAACCTGAAATGCTGGCTGATTTACGGGCAGAGTCCCCTGGGGGGCGCTCTGGGGCCTGTAGGCAGCTTCAGAAGATGAATAAGGGTGGGATGTCATCAGGGATGTTTTGAAGGAATCATATGAAGTGTGTCTTGTCCTCCGCGTTCCCTGTTTTTTGGCGGCCTGCTGCATTTCCGCCCCTTTCTTAAAGCGCATGGAAACGATACTTAAGGAATTGACTGTAAGCAGAGTCAGGTTTGTCTTTCCCTGCAGTCCCACTCGAAATGTCACTGCTTACCTCCCGTCGTCTTTGCTGGAAGATTTTTGCTAAATATTCTTCCATAGACTTTCATGTCTTTTATGTCCTTTCTCTTTGTGGAACCGCTGGGAAATGATTGGTTGATGGTTGTATAAAACGTTAACAGAAGATGGTGGATAGCCAGCTGGTTAGCAGAACACGCTGCTTACGCATCTCCTAGCCCAGGGGTAGGGAACCTGATCCACGGAGAGCCGGTGCAGGTTTTTGGTATGGCCTCTCAATCAGCCAATAACAGTGGATTCCAAGGACTGGAGTTGAGAATCGCTGCTTTATTATTGGCTGACTGAGAGGTCATCCCAAAAACCCGCACCGGCTCTCCATGGATCAGGTTCCCTATCCCTGTCCTAAATAGATGCATTTCTTCAATACTTAGTGCAGTGAGTTTTGTGGCCAGCAGGGGGCTCCACACAAATGCATGGTCTGTGTGATGGCAAACACCATCAGTGGCTGTAGTGCATTTCGAGCAGAGGGCCAGGGAGAGGGCAGGATCATCTGAGCTCTTCCTGTGTCACATTTAGGTTCTGACTGCTCACATACTGTAGTAGTCATAAAATGTGCCTGATTTTTGCAGCAGAGAATGTGGAGTTTGGTCCAAAGGAGAAAAACTTTAACTGGGAGATGGGAGGAGACAACAAGCCCTCCTCTTGTTGCAATTAGTTTGTGTGTGATGATTCGGGCTATGCTACTCGTGAAGTATGGTTCTTGACATTTGGTGTCATTAACTTGGTAGGCTCCTGAGGATCTGGCCTCCATATTGGCAGGCAGCGTGAAGTAAATACCTCAATCTGCCTTTAATTAGCTCGGTTTAAAACAGGAGGCAGGGCACCTTGTGGTGGCGGAGTTCTGCTTTTGGCTGCGAAATTGAAATTGCGAATGAAGATGTTACCAATGGCTGAGTGGTCAGAGACTCTGAACACCAGAGGAGGCAAAGGCATCTCAATAGTGCGAGTAATTTTATTCAGTCATCCGGAAAAAGTGCAAAAGTGAATAGTGATGATAAAAATAAAACTGTGAATAAAAACCCCAGTGAGCTGTGCTTTAGTGCACCCTGCATCAGTAGCATCCATATACAAGTTACAACGTGCTTTACCCCAGTGTCTACAGTATATAGGCTTTAGCTCTTCCCCTTGGAAGAATTAATCCAATGAACAATTAACATTCTATGTACAAAACATTGCTTATTCACAACTGTAAAGTTTACGAATCCAAAATACAATTTTATTTATTAAGTAATAAAACTTACAAAGTATGGAGAGTATCATTTTTCATGATTACATTCAGTGATCCACGCACTGACTTGGTTTTGCCCATCAGATTACGAGCACCCCCATCACAGAAGTGTAATGGTAGGGTCCCCTCAGATTCGCAAATACAACAGAATGAAAATACTGCCAAGGCTGGAGTTCAAGGTGCGAAACTTAATCCCTCCCGACTGACATTGCTCTGTCCAGTAATCAATGCAAGCACAAATATTGGACTGAATTAGGTACATTAAATTGCAACGCCAGTCAAAACTGGAGATTACCAGTAAAGTGTGAGAATGAAACAAAAATTTAATATGAAATATCAAAACAAAATAGTGCAGTCATATTCATACAGGGTTGACATTATACTGTTCAACTTAAAGGAAATTCTAAAGTTATCGGGGATTATGCTTGTGATTATGTTCACAAGTTAACGTTAGTTTGTCAGCATTTCATAGCCCTAACATGCAGTTATCTTGAACTACATGGTTACGATGCAACCTGTGACAAAAGCTGTGTCCCAGTTCAGGGGCTGCATCCTTGAAGGTCTGTACAATGAACCTTGGGACAGGTTGGGCCGCCCAATGGATTCTCTGCAGCCTGGGGAAAGAAAGATGCGATTCCAGGCTGCATTTTCTAAATGGGACAGCCTTGTCACGCCGCTGTGACGCATTTGGTCTTCAAATGCAGTCCTTGAACTGGGGCACAGCCAAAGACTTCAATTGTCTGGGAGAGATGGGTTTTTGATACTTCCTCGTTGTCTATTGCCAGCGGGGATTCTGGGAATGACACATTCCAAGCTTGGCCAAGTCCTGTTGAACCATTTTGACAGACAGCTGATTTGATATTCCCCACATGCATAGCTGAGCTGGTTCGGAACTGGTACCTGCCCCAATATCACACATGGGCCATGTTACTGCTGATGTGAAGCGGTACTGGAAGGTGTTGGGTTATCTAGGTCTGGCCCATAAGTACCAGCATTCAGATTCAGTGTAGAAATTCACCTGCATAGTTATTCTCAGTTGGGATTTTATATTACTTGAATATCAAGGATCCACAAAGTGTAGCTAGGAACGGAGATGTTCATGGGTCTGAAGTTACCGTGGTTAATGCCAGAGGATCTATTTTGATCCAGAGATTTCAGCACAATACAGCAGCCTTTTCTTAATAGTAAAAATGCTAACATATGCATTTATCAGTCATCTAAAATGAAATATATAATGCATCAGTGCAATACTGACATTTTTCCAGCAACTATAAAAATCCTGAGACGAAAATATGAGAGGGTTTTTCAAATGGTATGTGGCGGAGTAATTTAATCGCAGCATATAATGAAAGACATATGAAGTTTATTATTATTTTGTGCACATCAAATACAGATGGATGGATTGTTGGATGGAAATATTTTAAAAGGTTTGAATGTGTATATTAAAGGAACTAATGAAAAAAAATCTGCCCAACAGGCAAAATGACTATTGGACCTCTGAGTGATCAAACAGTCTATTTGATATCTAGCGACATGGAAAACTGCTATTCGGTGCGTAGGGGCGTCTACTGGGCTAATACAGCGAGTCGTTAGGAGTGAATTAAAATAAAGGGCCGTCTTCGTGTCGTAACCCTGACGGTCTCCTATAAAATGATCTCTAACTGGCTAATAAAACTCCATCTGGCAGCCGAGATGAATGAGGCCCAGCAGATGCCAGCTTCATAGGCTGCTCCACACCCCACTGCAGACTTCTCCGAAATAATGAAAAGGACACAGGCAAAGGGCAGCTAAGCGGGGGGGGGGGGGGGCGTTAATCCAGTGAGGCAGCACCTCTGAACACATTGACATGGATGAGAGTGGGCTGTGAATGCCACTTTACCTCCCTGCCCCCCCGCAAAACACTCCACGGCGATAGCAGTGTGACCTGGAGAGAGTCACATCTCGGAGAATCCCGGTTTTTCCCGCCGATCAGGAGTAACTGATGTTCCACTGCTTGTAATTGAATAAAAAAATAAACACTGGCGGATAAGCGGATATGGGCATAGGGAAGGGAGAAGGGATAGATAGATAGATAGATAGATAGATAGATAGATAGATAGATAGATAGATAGATAGATAGATAGATAGATAGATAGATAGATAGATAGATCTTCTTCATTGGATTTTAGTTTTGTGTCTGATTAGCCAACTGGCTGTACTCGTGGCATTTATGTTCATTTTGTATGACAAAACATGCTATTTTCTTGACTCTGAATGAGTGAGATCCTCTGCGTTTGGCCACATCTATCCCACAGATGGCCCCAGCAAACACCCCGAGCCTGACTGTTTAACAAGCACGTACTGGATTGGAAGGGCTTAGCACAGTTCCATCTTTAAAACTTACATTCACATTTATTTCATCAGCAGACACTTTTGTCCAAAGTGATGTAGGCGTGAGGCAAACAGTCCGTCACAGGCGTGCAGCTGTCTGCGAGCTAACTTAGCTACCAGTGCTGCTGGGCAGAGCTTCCAGTTCACGACCAGCGACCAGTATAGGATGGTCAGGAAGAAAAGCTAAACAAAGCCCTGCAGGAGCAAAGTTTTCTAATAAATACTGCATCAGCAAGAGGATGTAGTAGAAAAGTGTCCAAATATCTACCACAGTCTGAGCCTGTAGCAGGGGTGGCCAATCTGATCCAGAAGGGGGCAGTGTGTGTGTGTGGGTTTTTTGCAGCAACTCCCTAATTAGATTACTAATTAGAGGAATGATTGGCTGAAGAGTCCTCACACCTGGGTTTGAACAGCTGCATATACACTGGCTCTTTGCGGATAAGATCGGCCACCCCTGACCTACAGCTTGTAAGTTTCTGTACTGCATCGCTTTTGCCTTTCGAATGCGATCTGATCCGGTCCGGGTGGGTAATCGGCATGCCCGACGGCGTATCCCTGGCTTTGAGCCACAGGCCAGGCAGCGCTCCCTGCCCTCCCTGCCCTCCCTGCTTCCTGTAAGGCGGGAGTCACCTCCCCGCTGAAGTGCGCTTTCTTTAACAGGACAGCAAATCGATGTCAGCAGCCACAGGCCTGCCATCCTGGGCAGTGCCAGCCTGTCACTGCTGCTTTGCTGACCTGTCGGGGGTGCGGGGGTCTCTGCAGGGGACTGATGGCATCATTCACTCGGGGAAATGCATCCAGATCTGACATTTCAGTGGAACACCATGGGGGGCGGGGGTTGATTCTCTGTGCGGGTGGCCGTCAAACAGGACATCGACGGCCAACGGAAAGTGGAGGGAAAAGTGTCACAGGGCATCTTTGGAACTTTTACTCTTGTCATCGTTTTCAAATCCATCCATTCATTCATTTTCAAGCACTTCAGGTCAGGATGAGCTTGGAGCCCATAGCAGGCAAGGTATGGCCATCACAGGGTACACACAACAGGCAGCTTAGGAACATCATTTAGTGCAGGAAGGAACCAGAGTACCCAGAAGAGACCCTCCCAACATGGTTTGGCCCGGAAGGGTTAAAAATAACACATTCAGACTTCAAACACATGTTGATGTGTCATAATGTTGTGAAGAGTGTACAACCACCAAACAATACTGAGGTAACATTCAGGGGATCAGGCCTTTGTGAGATGGCACACCCTATAGCTTTAGGGCCGCGTCCCATTCAGCACACTTAAGGACAAGCACGTGGAGATCATAGGTGGTTCTAGACCCTATCTAGACCCTTCATCTCCCCTGATTTTTCTTTCAGCCTTCCTGAAAGATGTTTTTTTTTCTGAAACCATTTAGCAAAACCAGATTTATATATTTATTTTGCACCCATCTCGGTAAACTTTATCATGGGGATCTCCCCTTCTCCCAACAATTTTAATCACAGGGGGGTGATGTCCTGTATTTAGCCCCCCTAAGGCTTAGGGATTGTCCCTGGATGAGATACTACACACTATGGTGATGTATGTTAACATTAAATGTGAAGTGCTGAAGTGTATATAAAGAGCCAAAGTGCGCAGGTATTTCTTAAAAGCAATGGGACACACTTGGTATCTGAAGAGGTAGACAAGAGACACGCTACAACTGTGCTTTCATCTGTGTTGGTTGTGTTCGTGGGTGTCCACTTGTGAAACAGAATGACACATATGTAGACACTCGTCATACAACTTTGCGTACTAATGTTGAAACGTCTTGGGAGACATCCTGTGTTCTGACAAGCCCGGACACTTCCTTATGTTCAGTGTGAATATGAGTTATCACTAATGCAGTACATTGTGGTCTATATACTTAATCAAAGACCTCTTCTACGTAGTATTTGCCAATGTGTGGATAAAGTGCACATCAAGTGCGCTGCACTTGAGAAATGGGACACCCTTGAATACTTGCATGCCAAGTGTCTTAGTGTGTAAGTGTGGACGGAGTGGGACAAGTGGGGCAGAGCCAGTGTTGGTAAAGCAGACCTGGCAGGGCTCCAAAGCCTGGACCCGCATGTGTATTTTCTCTCAGGTTACGTTCACACAGGGCCATGTGCAAATTTTCCTTGCCCCTCTCCTCACCACAAAGCCCAGATCGATAGGGGATGCGGGCCGTAAGCACCAGGCTTAGGAGCTTCTGCAACTTTAAATGCCAGCTGCTTTATTAGTGTGGACACATCCAGGGGTGCAGAATGCGTGGGGCACTTAGCTTCATGCTTTTGTGGAGGTAATAACATGTCAGTAGTATTCTGCCGGTGCCTCGGCGTCAAACTAACTGATTAATGTTATCTGACTAGCAAATTCTTCTACTAGCTCCAGACCATAAACCACGGCATGGTTTATTTATCTGTTTATAGCACATATTTTCTTTTGGTCTTCTGTGCTTGGACCCAGTCCATCCAATTGGGACAAAGCAAAAAAAAAAAACGGTGGGGGGGGGGGGGGAGTGTAATGATAGATGAGACCCCCCCATCCCTGGCTCAGTCCTCCACCCGCTTTGGTGCTCAAGGGATCAAAGTAATAACTTGAAATCTCTCAGCATTAATTGAAGATACATGCTTCTCGGGTCATTTTGGAGATAGATCTGCTCGATAATCAAAGGGCTTACCCCCAGTATTAACTAGCCCTTGTTTCAAGCGCTGGATGCCCTTTATGCTGAGTAGGTGACCATGTTATTAAGACACCACTTAGAGTCCACAATAATGACCAGATTAAGGACCCTGTATGAATGACTGGCCTAAAAATACATTTAAGTGAATCAAGCGGATTCACAATCGTCTTTAAAAAGAAGTTAAAATCTCTGGTTAATGAGAAATATTGGATTGTTAATTTCACTGAACTTTATCTTTCAGATGCTGAACAAAGTCCCAGTTGAACTTTTGTAAATGGATTCCTGATTGCATAACAGTGTGGATTTAAGAAGGCAGCTGTGGGAGAAATGGGGGGTTGGCGGGGTGAAGTGATCACTGCCCTTCCTGATGATTGGCTCCTCTTTCCCAGTGATGCCTTGATATATTAGTGCGTTCGATTTTCTCTCCGAAGTCGTAAATTCTGAGGTGCGTGACGTCATATCTGACCGATCTCCCATTCGAGCTACGCATCCCGGAACGAACATGGCCACCTCCACGAACGCGCTGTCGTGTGTTGCCGCTATGTACTAGCAGATTTGAAGCCGGGTTCTTTTTCTCAAGAGACAAACAAACAAGAAACATGAACTAGTCAAACCACATTAAAAGCTTTTAATATTTTAGTACATTCATAGCGATATTCTGTTTTCGAGAGGCAAACAAACTACAAACAAACAAAAGACACTAACAAGTCTGGTAAAAATCTGATATAGCTGCTAGGATGCGGTTTATGGTCATGATAGGGTATTCTCTGAATGGACCATTATAACTATTTATACATTTAATAAAATAAACATTTAAAAATATTTATAAAATAGAATCACTGTTGACTGTGTAAGCCGCCAAGTTGAAATGATGTCGCAGGGAAAACTCGGACTACAAAATTTTGTCCAATTTCAATATGGGAAAGGAGGCGTGTTTCCAACAGGAAGTGACACATTTCATGATGTTTTTATACAACTTCCGACTCTGAGAGAGATAATCGAATGCTGGGTATTACAGTGTGCTGCTATGTTTTTTGTAGCCCCATACACGAGAGCCTACTTTGCCTTTTCCACTGCATCTGGGTAGTCAGAGGAAGCTAGTTGTATGGCTGTACCCCATTAGAAGCCCATCTTGTGTGGGGGTGGGGGTGCTGACTTACTCAGTTGATTGACTCACTATGTGTTGGGTGCTCTATATGTTCCCCTCACCTCCAGAAGTACTCACACCCCCTGGCGACAGCTATGTGATGGTGGTGTTGGTGCGGGCCATTGGCGGTGAGGCTTAACTAGGGCTCCTCTTAGGCCTCGAGCTGTGCTGTGTGCAGTAATATATGGTTCTGGTCATTCCGGTTAACTGGCTTTTTCACGATGAAAAATTAATATCTTCCTGCTACATGAGTGAGCAGGTGACGGGTGACTGGGTGCGTGGCAGCGTGTGTCGATTGATCTCGCCCATCTGAGTCTTTCGCCGTAGATGTCGTCTGCCTCTGGTTCTCTCCCTCCCCCAGTAAATGGGCCTGACGCCCAGCCCCCTGACCGCATCCCTGTGTAAAACCCCCGGAGGATGGTGCTATTCAGCTCACTTTTGCCTTTTCCCTGTATGACCAAAAATCTGCCCATTTTGTTATGTTTTACTTCCCCGTATCCCCCACCCCCCTCCCCGAAAATAACCCCCCCCCCCCCAAATTTCCTGCCCAGAAAAAAAACAGCAAAGTACAACGGCGGTGTGGGCTGAAGCTGATCCAGCCCAACCCCGAGTGTCAGGTGGCAGGATTTAAGCCCCTCCTGGGGACCTCAGCCCACCTCAGCTGGCCGATTATGTGGGATTGATGGGCACTTTGCACCGTGACCCAATGGGCCGTGCAGCGTGTTTTATTGCCACACAGTTTTTTCGCCGCGCCGTACATCTCCAGGCCTGACGAATGGTTGCACAGCTTTGCATGCATGCGATGCAGCTCTCCACCCCCCCCCCCCCCCCCGGCCCCCTCACCAGTTCCCTCATCAATTTTAATCGTCATGCAGCGTTGTGTTTTTCTGATCCGTCCGGCGCTCCACAAATTTGCAGCGTGTGCTAAAAAAAAAAAACCATGGTAGAAATGATGAGTTGTAATTAATAACATTATTTCAGGTTATTTCGCAACTGCGCCGCATCCTCAATCACGTATCGACTCCCTCCCTGGGATTCCAGTGTTCGGCTGCTGTTCAGAAGGGCAGCTTTTTAATCATCTGGTCTGTTCGGCTGTTGACCAATTTAAAGATGCCAGAGAGATCAAAGGCAGAACATTTCCTCACGAGTCCCTTAAAATGGGGTTTCTGATCCCCTTGAACTTCGAAAGCCGCAGACATAATTGGAAAATCAGTGCCACAGAAACCGTTAATTTGGACTTTGAGCTTCATCATGGCCGTGATTTCAAAGGACACTTATAAAGGAAACTTCCTTTGCCGACTTGGTGCCACTGTTTTCGTATTGTTCATTGATAAGCTGTTATCCGTTTTCTGGGTTAGATTTGATTATGGTAATGTGGTTGATTTATTTTCACTGCACAGTGCAGCGCTAATTAATCAGAAATGACAAAAAGAGCCAGTTTGCTCCGCGGGAGATCATTAGGAAATGGCCTCCATGAACCTCTTCCCTTTGAACGTCATCAGATGACGCAAGCGCACAAACAGTGGCATTTGTGGCACGTTTACTTAGCCGAAGCGCTCATCTGGAGCAATGGGGAAGGATAAGAAGCAGCAAATTCAGTGCAACAGCCCTGCAGTCTGGTGATGGCATGGCACTCCTCACGAGTCATGGTAACTAGCACTGCAGGCTGCTCCTGCAAGCGTGTTTGTTTGTGTGTGTGTGTGTGTGTGTCTGTGTGTCCCAAACCAAGGTTCTGCATCTGAACCTGTATGTCTGTAACAACAAAGCTCTTTAATTTTCCATTCCAGTTTTCACTAAATCACCGAGTTCTCTTAAATCTACGCTGGAGCATCCCATGAATCAAAATTTAAGGCAGATAAAGGAGCTTCATTTACATAAATGAGGTGTGCTGCGAGAGGATTTTCTCAGAACATTCCAGATCGTTCACTGTCAGGAGCATTAACGAGGAAGCGCTGGGAATAGTGGCCATGCAGGCTTCGTACGAGGGTGCCAGCGGCGTTTCGGATGCTCTGAACCTGTCACCTAAGGGTCAGGTGGCATCTCACCCAGGGATCCGTAACATGCCCGCAAGGATGACCCAGGATTAAGAGACATCCAGAGCAGAAACCGGGTTCGAGGCGCGGGTATCGGAGCGAACAGCACTAGTGTTAAATATGGAAACATATGTGCAGGTATTTATATATTTGGCAGTGCACTGAAGTGTAACAGTGTATTAAACTGCAAATTCAATGAACGTAAGCACATAATCCGTAAGTAAAGTTAGTCTTGCTTAGCACTGTTACCAATATGAAACACTGTAAACACCATAGTCTGGATACCAGTGCTCATTTTGCCTCAGGTTTGTCCCCACAAATCATAGCTCTTTTGCGACCTGATCTACACTCAGGTATGCGATCATCCTCCATCGTCATCCAACGCCCATGATCACACTCATACTTCGGATGCTGGAGTTCCAGACCCTTCAGATTGACCTTTAAGAAGACTGACAAGAGCATTAATGATGCTCAGCAACCTCACTCGGGCAGCGGGACGGTGATCGTGACCGCACACTGCGGGCAGGTATCTCATGGTCGACATGCCAAGAGGCGCAGATCCCTACCTGTCGAGCTGCAGACTGATTACCAGACGATCAAACTCGCCTGCCTGACATCATCTCCGAGACCGAATCCAGCACTAAATAATTTGGTTAGATAATAGACTCAATTACTACAAACCAGTAATAACCAGAAACATCTGCATGACTCCTTTCCGCAGTGCGGAAAACAAAACTAATCCTACACCACATAAAGGGTAGTTTAATTAATGAAACATCACAAGGATGGATATTTTGGGAATTCATATTTTTGCGTGTTTGCAGAATGTTTTTTTCAGTCGCTCACCATTTCTGTTAAGCAAGCCGGTATCGAGCCAGCAGGAGCCACTAGTGAAGTAAATTAAACAAGAATCAGTAACATTAAACCAGGAAGGTCAATAAGCAGCCCAGAGTAGAGACGTGTTTCCTACTATGTGGAGAAATTGGTTACATGTAAAGTTTTTAACCCTGTTATTAGCAGTTACTAAGCATTTATGGATGTTGGCCTTCTTAAGTACAATGGGTTGATGCGTTTCAAAGGCTTAATAATCAATTCTGGGACCCCATTCAAGAAATATTACAGCTCTTTGTTATTGGGTAACAGTCAATGTGAAGGGTAACGTCTCGAAATTAAAATGCAAATCCTTTCCTCTTTGCAGTAATCAAAGCCAACTAGTATAGATACAAGTAAAAAAAATGACTCAATATAATATGTCAGAACACATAATTAATTCTCCTTAGATAACTGTATGGTGGAAATATTAAAGCATGCTCAAGTATTTTAGTAATTTTCTCTGCGGCTTGGCACTGCGCACAAGGCTATCAATTTTTTAGATGACAAAAAAGAATGGGGGGAAAACGCCCGTTTTAAGGGGCAAAACAGGAAGTCAGTGTTTTCCCAATAGGCGTGATAAACGGAATGTCACATCTGTCCAATTATTCGGAGGGAATAGTGGCTGTTTCATCCGAAATCTGACAGCGGTGCTTGTCATCGTGAAAGGTAGCAAAAGCCTTTTTTTTTTACCGGCAATTGAAAAGAGCAGGATGTCTGAAAGTCAATGACTGCCGACTGAGCCCCGGCTGAGCACATAAAATAAAGCACAGTGCTCAGCCTCTCTGCTGCGGCGGCCATTTTGTGACAGGCAAACATTCTCCTTGCTAAAAGCTATCTGCCTGCTACGCTAAGCGGGCCTGCGTGACTCAGCTAAAGATGCGGCTACAAACTAAAAGCTTTAGTCCTCATCTCTGCCCACAGGACACCGACGTGGCGGCTGACAGCAGCAGATGCTCAGCCGTGCCAGCACCAATCACCAGAGGTAATTATCACAGTTTGGTATCAGGAAGCTCATTTGATAACGTTTTCCGTGCAACACAATCAGGCAGAGTGTGAATTGTTTCACCCTATGCCACCCCGCCCCAAATCGGCACTTCACACTTTGTAAGTTACACTTTGCTGATTGTATAATTGCAGTATTGTTATTTTACAAATAGCCTTTTAAAAGAAAACGAGTGGCACTTCTGGGATCTGGCAGTGTCGTTTGCTAATTTTTCACGTTCTCACATGTATAAAATGTGTGCAAACGGCGACAGACACCTCTCTGTCTCTGTGACTAATTTTGGCCCCTCTTGTAAGGGCCCCCTCCCATCCTGCTTCTGTCGTTTATCGAAGGTCACTCTTCTGTTGTCTGCCTTCATTTGGATCACAGGATGTCTGACAAAGTGCTCCCATTGGATCAAAGCTTTGAAGTCACCGCAGATCTTTGCTCTTTCCCCATTAAAGACACCAAGACAATAGCCTTTTGTCTTTATATTATTGTCTCCCCATTTTCTGAGAATTAATAGCCATTTAACATTTTAGATCACAAAGCCTCAGAATGTCAAAATGCCTCAGGGTTATAAAGACAAAGAGAAATAAAGTCGTCAAGCTGATGCGGGGAACAAGCCCCGTACTGAGAGGCTCGTAGATGATGGAACAGGAACATTCGCCCGCTGATCTCCCTCATGGTCTGAACGCATCAGCAGACCCGCTGCGTCTTTGTTACCCATCTGCGTCTGTTAAGTTCCTACTAACCTCCTGCACCGTTACGCATAAAATCAAACCCCCCCCTTCTCCTTCACACTGCTGCTGCTTCTGTGGATTAAAGTACATGGGTACATTTGTCACTGTTCTTGGAAAAATCCGGAACAAAAAAGCCTGCATATGTAGGAAGGAGATGTAAAAGCTGCTGGAAAACTCTGGAAACTCTTGCTCTCAGATCCCGAAGCCGCACCTTTTCACGCCAGACGCCGTCCTCAGAAAGTACGTGCCGAGCGCATGAGACACACAAACACAGAAACAGCTCACGATTCCTCCTTAAATCTAAACGTTTCCATGCAGTCGTACAGAGGATCAACAAACCAGGAGCATCTCTGAGTCAAGTGACTGAGCGCTTGTTGTTTCACTCGCTTCATACATCCTTGTCGATTTATACTAGCTGTTCTTCAGCCTCTGACGTCTGACGTCTGTGTTCTTTTTGACAGTTTTCATGAATGAATTCCTCAGGCAGCAACATCATCTCACAAACTCAGTTGGGTATGGAAGTCTATCCAGAATTTATCTAGAATTACTGACACAGAGATTCATCCAGCTCTCGTCTTTTTCCAAAAGCCAATTGGATTCGTACTGAAAAAAAGGCTAAAGCAGACCCTCCAGACATATTTCATTAAACTTAACAGCTCTCCAGAAATCTTGCCAGTGTTACAATGCGAAGAAAGAGACAAAAGCTGTTTTCTGCGATAAACTAATGTAATATTTCATCCAGCCATGTTTCAAACACTATTTCTGTACTGGGGCACACTGGGGACTTCAGCCTATGCACAGCAGGACAGCACAAAAGACTGGAGGACTAATTAGGCAGGATGCCAGTCCATCTCAGCATGCACACACAGACACGTGCACACATGCACATACACACACACACATGTCGGGTAAACATATCTTCATTCATTTCTATGCTATGACAACCCCTCAACCCCCACCCAGCCCTAACCATAAGTCTAAGTAACCAAACAAAACAGAGTTTTTGCATTTGTATTTTTTTCATTGCAGTCACGGATTTTTGTAAAATAGAGAGTTTTCCCATATGGGGGCCAGGAATAAAAACAGATATTTATCACGTTGTGTGTACATTGTGTCCCCATAAGGTAAAGGATACCCGCTTACACACACACAGACACACACACACACACACACACCCACAGGTTTGTAATTATATCTTTGTGGGGACAGTCCATTCATTTCCATGGGCAAAACCCTAACCCCACCATGGCAACTCTAACCCCACCATGGCAACCCTACCCCCACCCAGCCCTAACCTTAATTATATGTAACCAAACAAAATACAAGACTTTCTGTATTTTTTTGTTTTTTGATTAAAGTTTTTTTAGAATATGGAATATGGAGCAACAAACCTTTATCACCAAATGTCTCCACAATGCAATATATGCATACCCCCCCCCCCCACACACACACACACATGCACACATATTAGTGATAGCTGTCCATTCATTTCAATGGGCAAAACTTAACTTTGCTCCACTTTGCAAAACTTAGGGCAAAACCCAACCCAATAGCCAAACAAAATACTAGGCTTTTGGCATTTTTAGGTTCGTGATTGCATTCACAGGTCTTTCTAGGGACCTGAAAAATGGTCCCAATACATCAAAATAACAGGTTTTCATTACTTTGTGGGGAACACACACACATGCATGCACACACACACACACACACACACACACACACACAGCCACACACTGTGGGTGATTAAGTGATGATAGCTTGTTTTGCTGCCCGTCTTTAGCTTGCAGGAAAAAACCAGAGAACCAGCAGGTGACTGGTGAACTGGGAGCGCATGTAAAGGCACAGATATGAGCAGCTGACCCAGATGCCTATGTTCTATCACCCCCCCCCACCATTACCACAAAATGTATCTATTGTCTTGTTGTACACACTGCATTTATTCCTTCATCCATTGCACTGACATGCACTCCTGCACACTTGTCACCCACACTTACACATGGAATATATCAACCGGACTGTACACGGCCGTTATCTTGTCCTAACTGCGTCTGTATCTGCTATCTGCTGTGTGTATGAGAGACGAGGAATGGACACAAGCTCCCTATGTGTGTGCATGTGTCCAACCAACAGACTGGATTGTGATTCTGGAATAGAGCAGGGGTGGGACTCAAACCCCCAGTCCTGGAGCTGTGAGTCAACAGGGGCCACCTACCATAGCCGCTGTGTCACCCTAACTGAATGCTCATAATACAGAGGAAGAACAGGAAGGAGGAAGAAGAGTAAAAACATAAAAATACCTTCCCTACTTCCCCCAAATGTCTAATGTACCCTGTTCAAATGAAACCATAACTTGATAATATTGTGAGTATGGAAACACACTCTTTTATGCAGAGACTGAGGCAGGACTATTTTAACAAAAAAGCTGTTTCAGTACAAAAAGCTGAGTAGGGAAGCACGGCATGTACCTCAGAGGGTATAAATCACACCTGCAGCCGGAATCTGTATATATCAGAGCATGAAGTGATTTTATTAAATCTCCAAACACTGCTAGACAGTGTACACTGAACATTAAATAATAATACCTCCCAACGTTAAATAAAGAACAGGCTGGGGACATAGGTAAACCCTTCAGCAATGAAAAATTTAGAAAACCTTTTTTCAAAGACTAACAGCAGATCTTGACTAGATGATTACCCTGCTGAATTGTATATTTTTCTGCACCAAGAAACAGTTGCATGTGCCGGGCTGTCATGTGCCACTAGATATGTGGACACAATGGAATGAAGCAGGGATACTTTATTCTTTTCTGTGGGGATGTCATGCTCTTCATGAGACAGACAATCAAGTGAGAGCAAGTTTAGGGGTCCCAGCAGAGGGTCAGCCAGTGTGCAACGACTTTGGAGTTATCAGGGATTAAGGACTTCAGGGGCCTAATGGCGGCATCAGTCTGACTGCCCTGGGATTCAAACCAACAACCTTCCAATCAGTGACATGCACAGATTTTTCTAGGGGTAAGTGCTTGAACAGGGAGGCCTGGGTAAATGGTACATTTTGCTGCTCATCCATTGTCATCCCCCGGCATCCCCAGCGTCCCCCACCCATGTGCTCCTTCTCCCAATCTCAGGCCAGACTCACTGAGCCACACACCACTCCCAAAAGATGCAGCCAACCTGAGACTTGTACCTCAGTCTATCTGCAACCCAGTAATTCGTCTCTAAGCAGTTAAGCCACCCAGCTGATACCAAACGGCCATTTCACACAGCTCTAAACCCACACAGATGCTCACTCCCTATAAGTCATCACCCTACATGCCTTATCAGTACAGATGTGAACATCTTTAGCAGTGTCCGGAGAATATCAAACAAATGGGTAATCATCCAGTCTCTTATTCACCCCAGTGGGACAGCATCTATCAAAGGGCTCTGATCACCTGTGGCATGTACTGCTAATTCACTCATAAACATATCTCAAACGGATGCAAACATTCTACAGTAACTGAATTTCCTGCCATTGAATCTTTGGCATACTGAATTATATACTGTACTAATATCCTTTTAGGTTTGGAAATTCCTTTATTCAGGGGATTTAACCTTTTGAGTGTGCAAACGCAGCATCTATAATCATTAATGATTAGGTGCTTCAGGTTACCCATTGGCCGAACACAGATGTATACACATGTAAAACCAGTTTATAGTTTAGTTACATCATCGATGCTGACTAGGCTGCCACCTTCTGAGGGGGCACCAACTCCAGCCAATTTCACTTTCCCTGGATGGGGGGGGGCACCATTGGTGATGCTGACGTAGAGTGCCACATAGGCTAGGTACTGACTGATTCAGTATTTAACTGTATCGTTAATCATTCGGTGTTTAGCTGTGTTACGACTGATTCAGTGTTTAGCTACATCATCACTGATTCAGTGTTTAGCTACATCATCACTGATTAAGTGTTTAGCTACATCATAACTGATTCAGTGTTTAGCTACATAATCACTGATTCTGTGTTTAGCTGCATCATCACTGATTCAGTGTTTAGCTACATCATCACTGATTCTGTGTTTAGCTACATCATCACTGATTCTGTGTTTAGCTGCATCATCACTGATTCAGTGTTTAGCTACATCATCACTGATTCTGTGTTTAGCTACATCATCACTGATTCAGTGTTTAGCTACATCATCACTGATTCAGTGTTTAGCTGCATCATCACTGATTCTGTGTTTAGCTACATCATCACTGATTCAGTGTTTAGCTGCATCATCACTGATTCAGTGTTTAGCTACATCATCACTGATTCAGTGTTTAGCTGCATCATAACTGATTCAATGTTTAGCTACATCATCACTGATTCTGTGTTTAGCTACATTATCACTGATTCTGTGTTTAGCTACATCACTGATTCTGTGTTTAGCTACATTATCACTGAATCACTGTTTAGTTACATTATTACTCATTTAAGTATATGATTATAATAATTGCTGTTGATAATGATTTGATTGAAGGTTTTCTGTACGTCAGTGTCGCCCTTCATCGCCTGACTGTGATCTGTCACCAGACTTGTTTATTTACGCGTGTTCCCACCCAAAATCCCATATGGCTTTCATTGCTCGCCCCCCACCCAATGGCTTTGTTAAGCTGCCATCAAGCCCCCTGCTGAACACCCCCCATCCCCATATCACATGGTTCTGTTCTCTGTCCCATTCAGAGGAGGGGGGCAGACATATCACATCACTGCCAACTGCAGGGTCTTTATTTACCCAGAAAAGCCTGCAGGGAGAGGAAAAACCAATGATTGTTTGGGCTCATCCCGGCCAGGATGGGTCTCTTACGGGAGTGACAATGAAGAAATGGGTCAGCACTGATGTCTTTTTACTGGTCTTGCTCTCTTGAGCTGCCTTTAATCCCCATCCTTAACAGGGGGATTATATGTAGCTTCGGAATGTTCCGGGTCCCGATCGTCTGTTTGTTCCTGGTATGGCTCCCAGAAGTTTTAAATCTCTGACAGCAGGGAGGCTGTCCCCTCGAACCCTGCGCCGATCCGCCGTCCCTTTCCACCCTCCCCCACGCATGTTCCCTTCTTGTGTGTTCATCCATGAACTTCCCCCTTACATCAGCGTCCGTGCACCTCCCACCGCGTCTCGACATTTCCAATAAATGCAGAATTTAATTCCTCCGCGGCTCGCGAGTCCCATGCAGCCTGCGCTGTCCAGATGCAGAGTTTTGGTTTTCCTGTTACCTGTCAAAAAAAGAAGAAGGATTCAAAGGGATTCAAAAAGAACCCAAAAATGCTTTATTGCTATCTGTGCAAGTACAAGTATACATGCAAGTACAGTAAAGTACTTGCTTGGTATCTCCCTGCAGACTTCAGCAACAAATAACCAAATTGAACAATAAATACCAATAACGGAATCGTGGGAACAACACCATGCATAAATATATACGCTATAGATGCAGTACATATATAAAACACGTCTGCTAATGAGTAATAACAAACAACAAGGTACTGAGGGTGAAGTGTTAGTGCTTAATCAATGATAGTGGTAACTGGAATTATACTGATAGTTATTAGTGTGGATTTAACTTTCTTATTGCTCTTTGAAAGAATCTTTTCCGATGGACATGTAGCACCTTGTCAAGTCGGGTTTGCCCCAACCCAACCTGTATTGCTCTGGAGGTTAGGCTGCTTGCATTGCATGACGGTGGGGGGGGGGCAGGTGGCACCTCAGTGCAGATTCTGATTAATGAAATAGAGGGTAAATAAGCATGAGAAAGATAGATCAAGAGTCAATGTATGAGGTCCCGTGTCCTGCTTGAAATTCCCAGAACACTCCAGGTTATTCCCCAACCTTCCCATTAAAGATACCGATGGACAATGTATGTGTGTGTGTGGGATTGTGAGATGTTAGATTTCCCCGCATGTCTGCTCAAAGGTCTGTCTTCACTGAATCACATTTGCATTCGGCTCATATGCATGACAATGTCGTATTATTGTATTTCATTTCTGATATTTAAAGTCCAGTGAACCAGGTCTGAATTTTGAATCCCAGACTCACCATCCAAGCATATAAATAGCCAATATTAAAACTGCATATTGTCATCGATTAAGATTAAAGATGCCATTATTAAATATGAAATCACTTATTTTATGTATCTCTTTAAACAGTCACGTCTGTCGCACGCAGGGTTAGGTGTTTGACGGAAGAATGATGTGCGTTGGAGTTGTGATGCTTGACTGAAACGATGGAATGCGGCGTCGTGTCCCTCTTGGCGCTGACATTTACATCCTGCCGTTATCTCGGGTACTATAAACCCACTGCCTGATGTTTATTAGCGTATTTTCTCTCCTGTATGCCACTGCGAAGCCACCGAACAACGCGCATAGAAACAGAAATGCTAATCACAGCTGCATTTATCACTCTACACGCCGGCTTGCCCATTTGCTTACCTCCTACACAAAGATATCAGCTTTAAATCTCCAGGTCTGGAAAAGAGTGATAAATACTGAAAACGGACTCCTGGATCCTCATATCGTCCACTTATTTATGCGCTAAGCAGGGGGCCAATTTCTTGTTTCTGGGGTCCCAATTGAGAAAGTCAGTTGGGTTCCCTTTGCCACCCCTCAGATGTTAAATGAGATAAATAGCTATAAAGTAGAGTCAGAAGATGGTAGCTAGCTAACTGGTGAGCAGATCGTGCTACTTCAGCGGCTGATAAATAGCTCAGGGACCCCCATGCAAATGCGTGGATAGAATGGCGGTAAATACCACCGCTAATGCTAAGTTAGTGTCAATCACAGACCGGCCACCTGTCAGAGCTATACATCAGACCCTGTCATCCAGCATCCAGTGAGACGTCAATGGCGGGGTCATGGGGAGCGTTGAAGGGTATTCAGGCTACTTCTCATAGATCCGTCCTTCCCTTCCGAATGACGCGGCTTCCCTGAAGTAGCGGCGAGCAGCTGGCCGGGTCCCCTGGCGCGTTTGAGATGCGGGGAAGACGGGAAGGCGGCGAAGGAAACATTTGGCCATTCTGTGGAAATAGAACCTGATGGCAGGTGGCCAGGGCGAGAGGGGGCTTGGGGGGAGGAGCATCTCATGATCCTTTGAAGTGTGTCGATCAGCCTGTCGCATCCCATCAGGGGGAGAACAGACTCATGACACCAAGTCAGTGTATCGAACAAATAACTGCTGTAGAACAAAATGACCCATGTTGCAAAGACCCAGATACGGAATGCGGCGTGTCTGTAATGCTGTGCACTGCGGCTTGACTGTCATTTCCATGCAAATCCTAGTCAAGCTGCTTGCCACTTCATCTTCTGCAAACAGCAGCACCATCCACTTCCTCTCTTATCTGCTGTTACACCAATCTGACAACAGGGGGTGCTATTTCCCCTAAATGACCATTACGGTTTCCTTAGTATTATGGTAATATTCCCGCATGGATGAACGGCCAGAAATGCTCAAAATCAATTTGAAACTTATTTCAAACGCAAAGTTTTCCACAGCTTCTGTCCACGTCACAGTAAAACTGGACAACACAGTCGGACACAGCCTTTATTCCCTGTGAAGATTTCACAATGGTTCACACTTTGGTGAAATGTTAATTAATGTTAATGTCACCACAGGGAAATTCTGAAAGGTTTATGATCTTTGAAAAGAAGCCCCTCGTTTTTGGCAGGAAAAGGCCCCGGTCTCCAGCCCTGGCGCGAGGCAGGACCCTGGCAACAGATGGCAGCATTTTACATACCCCCCCACCCCCCCTCCATGCCTTGTGGATGTTGTTTCTTTATATCATCATGTGACTTGAATAAATCCTAACTTTCACCTTCTGCTAGCAAACCCCCCCACCGCCCCTCCACACCTTTCCCCCTGTGAAAATGTTTAAATGTTTTCAGTACCGACTCACAGAGTCCCTGCGTCTCTCAGCCACATGCTGGTGTCAGCTTGTCTGTGTCTGCCTGTGTATATGTGTGTGTGTTATTCTGTATGTGACTGTGTGTGTGTGTGCGTGTGGGTAAGATTTAGTGTGTGTTTGTGTGTGTATTATTTTTATATTATGGTTTATATTTGGTTGACCAAATGGCCCCCACAATATGATAAAAACCTGTTTTCTTGACGTTTTGGGGACCATTTTCCAAGTCCCCACAAAGATCTGTGAATGCAGTCAAAAATCTAAAAATGCCAGAAGTCTCGTTTTTTGTTTGGTTGCTTTTGGTTAATGTTAGGGCCGGGTGGGGGTTAGGATTAGGGCTGGGTGGGGGTTAGGATTAGGGCTGGGTGGGGGTTAGGATTAGGGCTGGGTGGGGGTTAGGATTAGGGCTGGGTGGGGGTTAGGATTAGGGTTGGGTGGGGGTTAACGCTAGGGCTGGGTGGGGGTTAGGATTAGGGCTGGGTGGGGGTTAACGTTAGGGCTGGGTGGGGGTTAAGGTTAGGGCCGGGTGGGGGTTAACGTTAGGGCTGGGTAGGGGTTAGGATTAGGGCCGGGTGGGGGTTAACGTTAGGCCTGGGTGGGGGTTAGGATTAGGGTTGGGTAGGGGTTAAAGTTAGGGCTGGGTCATTATGCTGAGAATTCCCGATAGAAATTAATGAGAGTATAATTACAAACCTGTGTGTGTGTCTGTGTGTGTCTATGTACAGTAGTGTGTTTATGTGTGTCAGTAGTTGGGGGCCCAGTGTGGTTTCCTCTCCACACCAGTAAGGACCCCCCCTGGACCCTGGCAGAGCTCCAGCCACAGAGGCTCCCACCAGAGGGATCCGGTGTTCCTCATGCCGGACGCCAGCCAAATAACGATCCACTTTGCAGCCAAATACATATGCATCCCCCCCTCCCAGCTTTATTCTGAGCTGGACGATTTGGTGGGGCAGGGGGCGAAATAATCTGGAATGTGAGTGTGTCCTGGTGCAATACCTGCAACATGAGTACCAGCAGACATAAAACAATGTCTGTAAACGGGTGTATGTCCCTCCCCCCACAGGGTCTGGCACGTCACCCCGGAAAGCACAATAACGTGGAATATGACTGCCAAGCTTCCCGAAACACACCACTTCATTGAAACCTGTAGATGAGGCTAAGCGTTCAGGAGGAGTTTCCATTTAAATGAGATCCTCTCCGTCTGGTGAATGAAGATCCACCGACTGGAACCTCTGTGCTCCCGTGACATCCCATCCATTCCCGGCGGAGTGCGGAGCAGAGACGCCATACAGGGGAGGGCGGAGAACCCTGACCACTGTCCCCGTGAAACAGCCAGCTGGAGAGACTAATTTGGCCATCGTTAGCCTTCCGCTTAATCTGCAGCTTGGGAATTCTGCTCCCTGTCCGGCTGGAGCTCGTACTGTAGTCTGTGCTATAATAAACTCTCCTCCCACACTGCTCCCTACACGTTTTTACGTCATTATAAAGCTTCCATTTCCATACCCGTCTCAGTGCTTAAGTAAAGGCAGAATTCATACGACTCATGCAACAGAAAAAGAGCCTCGTATTAATCTCTTATCAAGTTCATTACGAGTGTGGGTTAACTTCATTTCGCCATTACTCATTCTGAAAGTTGGCCCTTTACGCTAATTGATCTTGAAGCAGCACTTAGCATGATCGAGATTAATCGTTCCCTGAATTAAAAAGAATGTGTAATGAATTGCTGAATTATTAATTTTGTCATTTAGGTAAATCACTGCCTTTTCGTTATCGACAATCAGGTATGCTGGAAACCTCCTCTTTGTTCCACTTTTTTATTAATCAGTCCTCTGTCATCTAAAAATATATTTACGTCCTCTAACCTGCAGAGGTCAGAGGTCAACATCACAGACATAGTCTATTCTGAGATAACAGAAGCATGCATGGGGAGACAAGCAGGCACAAAGACTGTCTGCCTCCTAAGCCCACCTGACTCCCTTTGGCTGGCAGTTCCCGAGCAACCTGCCTGGATACTCCATGGCGACACATAATATCACCCGTGGAAACCGGTATCCTGGAGTGACACGAGTTTCTCTTTCGACTTCCCAGCATGCTGTGGGGTCAGTTTCACTCCTAGGGTTCTCAATGGTATTGAAGTGATCCAGTGCATCCATCCATCCATTTTCTGCCACTTATCCAAGGTCAGGTCACAGGAGCAGCAGTCTAAGCAGGGATTCCCAGGCCTCCCTCTCACCAGCCACCTCCTACAGCTCCACTGGAGGAATACCAGGGCGTTCCCAGGCCAGCCGAGAGATATAATCTTTCCAGCGTGACTCCTAATTGATACATTTTTGATTCATTTTAACAATTTAGGTTTAGCATTATGGGTATTAATTCTGAACTCACCATTTATGCCAGGTTATTATTAGCCATAATCAAAGGCAAACTGGGATGATGCCCCCAACAGGTGTCCCCAGGTAATACAAGACAGAGTGGAGGCTTAGTTTGATGTTGATCCAGCCATGTTTGGTCACCTTGGCAGGATAAATGGTGCTTGAGTTGTTTATAAAGGCATAGAAAGCAAACCAAGCCACATTGTATTTACAAGCTGAGGAAGCTCTCCAGGGACGTGTTAGAGTGCACAGCCAGCCAGGCCGAGAACTGTGGCCCAGGGAAGATCGTTAGGTACTTTTGTGAAAGACTTGCCTGAATATGCCAGTCAACGAGCAACAGAAGGTGTCTCTGGAGTGCGAGACATGGGAGAGTCCATGACGCCAGTATTTCTCAGAGTCATTCGCTTGATATCGATGACTCAGCCTTGGGCTGTGCTAATTTATCCTGTAAATGATTAACATCAGTTAAGGTCAATTAATTGTTAACGATCCATAAGGTGCATTAAGGCATTGGGACGCAGCTGCGAAAATGCCCCATAACCCAGCGTGTGTGGGAGCCGCTCACTCGAGAACTAAAGTGGAAAACAAGTTTGATGCTGAAGGCACCGGGTATCGACAACCTAAATGGCGGTCCGGATTAGCATACTGATAGAGCTGTGGAAAGGCGTTATTCTGAACTTCTCTGCTGCGTATTGCAGCCGTAGGGGGGGGACAGTGAAGAATGGGAAATTTAACGACATACACACAGACAAATGGTGTCCCACTGCAGCATTAATCCCACCCAACTCTGTCTGCTATCGTATACTTCTGAGTTCTTGAATCATTGAAGGTTTCAGTGTAGGAAGTTTGTAGGCTGTTCCTACAGAATCAGTCGATCAATCAAACTGGTTCATTCGGAGGAAGTAAAAACCTGACTCAACCCCAAGACCACCTACACCTCACACCATGAGACCACCTACGCCTAACCCCAGCTAACCCTACACCCACGCCAGACCACCTCACTCGATGTCTTGTGACCTCATGGGGCCCATCCTGGTTCCTCCATATAACCCAATCAGCAAAGCTCAACCCAAAGGACACAATCTCCTGAACATCCCCACACTCCACCGGCCACCCTGCCTTCCTTCTGCCCAGAAGACATTCTGAAACACTGCCTATCCCCCACACCATGCCAATCCCAAACACTCGCGTTTACACTGCACACCACGAGAGACAGATATCGATTTAGGAAAACATAATGTAATATCTCCTTTCTCCGTAAACCTTTCGCTTGACATCTTGAGGTTTTTCTTTATTTCTTGAACTTGAACGAGTAATATTTGAAGAATAGATTTAATCAGTAATCTGCCATCATCTGGCAATCTCTGGATGATTCTGGAATGAAATCCGATGATTGCTGTTCATGACAGACTCGGTCTGGTACCAGACGCTGTATGGATTTACGTCAGGTCTCACGGCTGTAATTAGGTGTACGAATACCGCACAGGAAATATGTGTGTAGCATGTCTGCGTATTTCAAGCACTATACCAAGCAATATGTATGTTTCTTGCCTAATAACACATTCAGACTGTAAACACGCATCAACTATAAACACATTTACACAGCTTCTCATAGGATAATATATCATTAGGTACTTGCATGTCACTTCTGTGGGTCTAGCAGCTGTTTGCTCCTGTAAGTACTGCAATCAGCGTGATGCCGTATGTCTCAGCTGTTTGTTTGTCACATAGTATAGTTGGCACTTAACACACAGTGAAGCTTATTCGAAGATGGCCGTGGGCTCCCGGCTCTGCCAGATCTTAAATGGATACCCGGTCGGATGCTCTGAGCGGCGGAAAAAAAAGCCTGGCTGAGCTAAAAACGACGGCTTCTGTGCCGGAGCGCTAATTCCATCGGCGGGATTCGTTATCGCTATCTGCCAGCGCGGCCCAATTACGCGCCACTGCCGTCCTTCAGCTGTGGACAGCACCGCGCCGCTAACAGCCTGCCGATCACACAGAGGTTATTCGCCTCCAACTCCGCCAATCTCCCGGGCTGGAGGTAAACAAACGAGGGTGTCGGCCATCTCCTGTGCGATGGGATGTGTTTGCTGGACTGCTCAACCTACTCCGGATAATTTCTCTGCTTTCTGTCCCCCAAGGAGGCTCATGTTTACTTTCTTGATTTCCTGTCTTCCTTTTCACTCTACTTCCTCTAGTAGGGCACGGGAGGTGCATTGTGGGATGTGAAAAAGGCCACGTTGCCTTACTTTACTGAATGAAAGGTCAAGGTTGTCTGATAAATCTTCAGCCATGAGGAAGAAGCAAAACTGCTATACTGCTTCTACTAAGGGAACCCTCCCTTTCCCTTCCCAGGTAAAATCAATAGTGTCAATCCAGGTATGGAAATGAAAAACGTACAGACTGGAAAAAAAATAGACCAAATTAAAAGGCATACTAAAAAATCATGCAAGTCATGGTTACTTACAGCATAAAGGCAAAACTTCTCACATGGAATCTGTGTCCATGACCTGGATTTACCTGGTGTAACATGAAATCTTACTGGCCCACTGACAGCAGAACCAACAGTCCAGTAGCCAGTTAAGAAAAACAAGATCACTCACCCAGGTAAGAAAGAGTAAAGGCTTGAGGTGGTAGGGATGAGGATGATTGGCTCTTAGAAGCTTCTGGCAAACCTTTTTGCTGATTTACCTCAATAGCTGTACATGGGAGATCTCAAAAAATAGTTTCCACCAGTTCGTACAAACTGAAAAGGAGTCAAGCATTCTGCAGACGTCCCAAACTGTACCACTGTAGCAGCGGCTTCTGCAGTCGGGATGCTGCTGAGGGCATCATACTGCAGAGAAAAAATAAGTCTCAGCTCGAGATTAGTGCAATGCAAACGCGTTGTCAGGTGCAGGCGAAAAGCTAACAGCGAGCGTTTGATGGCTGGTGAGCAGACAAAACAAGACCGACGAGTTATTGTCAAGAGCCGGATTAAGCAGCACGGTGACAGCAGTTTGTTATAGATATATGTGACCAAATACAAAGACCGTGTCCTGCATAGTTCATGCTCGAGGATGAGGTCAATGAGACCAGCACCGCTGAAATCTTATTTAGCCACACAGAGTCAACAGCCGTATAATTATGGGACCCAGATGGCTAAATTTGTCTGAGATAAATAATGAGGTCACACGTAATTTTGTCACTGCCTCCATGGTCCCCTACACACTCAAAGAATGTGCGCACTGACCTCTGGAAAAGCATCACTGACACGCCAGTTTCCTCGCCCTTGCGATATTACTCCCTCTACGTTAAGTCAGTAGTGATTTTCCCAGTTAAATAATATTCCCCATGTCTAAGGATAAAGAAGGTTTATTGTATATGAACTTCCCTGCTGGATATTTAAATGAGCCAGTGAGAATCGGAAGACAGCTGTGGCTGTATTCTGTGTCATTTTTACGAGAAAATAAAGACGTCGTTCAGAGAGCTGAATGAAGATGTTCACGTTGGGTTAGCGAACAAGCTAACGTAGAAAAGACCCCAAAAAGCTACAATTAATCCATCGATTCCAGGCCACACCAATCATAATTATTTCCACATTATGGTTCAGAGATAAGCCAGCAGCAGCTTTCTATACCCTTAATATAACAAAGGCCAAAAATTAAATGAACTAATTTCTTTGCTTGGCAGACACGTTAAATCCGAAGCAATTTACATAGATTAAATATGGCTGAGGGGAGCTGCCATTTGTCCCGAGAGGCTAGTCATGTGACTTTGCAGGTTTGGGTAGTTTTTCCCTCCAACCTGCCCTGTTTATCTTGCAGTAATATTTACATATATTTATATCTGAGTGCAGCGTAGGTGTCCCGCTCTCCCACACCAGCTTGGCGCTACGGCGTGGGGGCTCAGTGGGGAGTGTTGGAGCTTCCCACCTTCAGGGCTGTGGGTCTGAATCCGGCCTACGCTCTGCGTGCGTGAAGTTTGTGTGTTTTTTCACACACAACTTTCTTCCCTCAGTCAAAAAACTAATTGGTGTCCCTGAGGTACCCATAGATATCCCATCCATGGTGCAGCCCAGCCTTGTGCTCTCTGCTGCCTGGGATAGGCTCCAAACCCCCCGCAACCCTTTCTGCTTGCTGGCTGGACATGAGGGGGTCCATACACCACCCCCCGAGCGGGATGCCCATCTCTCAGAACTTCTTAACGAGGCCACTGTGCAGACAGAGGCAGACATTGGCTCGCTAAGTCTGTCAGCTTTCCACAAGGTGACTGATGTTTCCGGAGAGAACACTGGAGAGGGAACCCACCTCAGTTGCTCGTCCCCGAAGCACGCTCCTCTTCGCGTCGCGTTGTGAGGAAGGCCACTGCCAAGGAAACTCATGCGAGTAATGAGAACGCACCGTTTTCACCGCCGAGTCAAAAGCCGACTTTTAGCGTGATTTAAAAGGGAGACAAATCGCTTGTCTCTCAAACCCACACGTTGGCTCTGAATTATACCTGAATAATGACACATTTCTGAGGGTTCCCATGACAACACACCATCCCGGCCCACAGACTGACTGTTTACTCAAGTTTTCATTACGGAGTGATTTAAAAACTGTGAGTATTAATGACACACGGAACTCAACAAGGCGGTCCAGGGCAGCTTGTACCCGCTCAGGATTATCGGTCGGAAGGATGATCCCATTAGGACCTGGAGAAAGATCTGGCACCCCTTCACATTTGGCGTGGAGCATCAAGACGACGGAGAGATGACCTAGTTAGCGAGCGACTTGACTCCTGTACTGAAAGTGAAATCGGAATCTGCATCTGAGTCACTCGTCAGCTGCTGTATCTTGGCAGATGCTAATAAGTTGTAGCAATCACTGAGCTATTAGCCTTGTTGATGCCCCCTGACCGCACACGGCAGGTGTGACACCGCCCGATTGGTCGAGCCTCATTACTCTTCGCCACAGGCTAATTCCGAGCGCTGACCCTGAACAATGGCCTCCTTTTTAATAAGTCTGCACCGTGAAGTCTAATGAACAATTAAAAGTTTGTTAATCAGTCAGATTTCATCAATGCCCCTCTCCCGCCTGCAGCGATAAGGAATGTCTTATCCTCAAAAGATTGTAACGAGATGCAAGTCATGCACATCATATGAGGTTGTCAGAAAGCGAAATTATGAAATATTAATTGACTGAATGCCCTCGTTATCAGATCTGCTCAGATTAGGCTCAATCGCACATCTCCTCAACGCGGATTATTCCTGATGTGCACTAATGATCTGACATGCTGTGTGGCTTTACATATGTTCTTAGCTGACTTCTATCCAGATCCAGATTTTACGTGGCAGCTGTCCTTCTCCTCTTGAATTATTAAGAGCTGTACCACCAGGCGAGCGCAATACTAGTGATCCATCCCGCAAAGCTAGCAGTTATCGTCACATTCCTGCATCTCCCTTTGTTCCCCTCAGCTTTGGCTGATCCTGGGACGTCACCCGTGTATGTCTAACATGGCTCACTGTGAGGATCGCGGGTGGACGGGCAACCAGGAAGTGGGGAAGGACGAGGCAGGCAAGCAGATTGCAGGTAAGCGGGGTTTCTTTGGGAAGACAGGTTAGACAGCGACGAACATCAATTATGGATCCGGGGAAACTGACTTTAACGTGGACTGAAATACACAAGACAAGCAGAAAATAACAGGTCATCAAAATCGGGGAAGATCAGGGGGCGTGGCACACACGAGGGTAACGAGGTGGGCGTGGCACACACGAGGACTGGACACGCAGGTCATGACACTCACTAATTACTCCTAATACGGGGTTCTTGATCTTTGTGGTGCATTTGTTGCAGTGACACCTGCACACACACCTATACAAATGTGTGCGCAAACACTGCATTGCCTGTGATTCAGCACCTTGTTATCCATCCATCCATTTTCCAAACCGCTTATCCTACTGGGTCGCGGGGGGTCCGGAATCTATCCCAGAAGCAATGGGCACAAGGCAGGGAACAACGCAGGATGGGGGGCCAGCCCATCGCAGGGCACACTCACACACCATTCACGCACGCATTCACACCTACGGGCAATTTAGCAACTCCAATTAGCCTCAGCATGTTTTTGGACTGTGGGGGGAAACCGGAGTACCCAGAGGAAACTCCACGACGACATGGGGAGAACATGCAAACTCCACACACATGTGACCCAGGCAGAGACTCGGTCCCAGAGTTGTGAGGCAACAGTGTTAACCACTGCACCACCATGCTGCCCCCCACCTTGATATCGTACTTATATATTATTGTATTTAGTTTATTGCATGTATAGTGTATATTGTATGTATACGGTAAATTGTTGCTGTCCAATAAAAAACACCAAGAATGCATTATTTCAGGAGCATGAAAAAAACACATATTCTACTATATTAAAAACTACTGTAAAAAGCTTATTACTATTTAGTGAGACACCACAAATTGAAACCTTTACAGAGCCATCAGTCAGCAGTTTAACGATTTAAATGGACTTACATGGATCCTTATCAGAGAGGCAAATATGTCAGTGTCAATAAGATAAAGATTAATCTCAGTTTATATTCACAGTTAACGATGTTACTTACTGTGGCTAGCTATGTAGCTATTAACATGAAGCTGTTAAAATTAGCGATGTAAAGTAATCTATCCAAGCGATCATCATCAATACAAATGCTAATTAGTACAAAGCAGGCCGGCAGCCATAAATAAATTTTGTGGAGTATCCAGTATTAAGATTAAGATCAACTTTATTGATCCTGGGGGGAATTCTGGCATAGGGCCATGGGTCCACTTCAGCAGATTTCAATAGTAGGTTCAAAGTGATAATCTTGCTATGTAGCTACCTGCCTGGTACGAACATATAGTCATGACTTCATAAAAAAAGAATTAGTCAGTTAGATGTAAAAGGCCATCAATTGATAGCCTATACAGTACAGAGATGAATGACGGTATTTCATCTATAGTATAAAGTCACAATCATTAAAAAGTCGACACGCATTTTCATCAGAAAGTGTGTGATTTGTTCGCATGTATATTGTTTGCATGTCATTGGTCTCACTATTCTTTTATCCGGTATTTATCGTTCTTTATGATTGCATGTTGTTTCAATCTGCATGGAGGATGCAAGCAAGTATCAGCATAATGAGCAAAGCTTTTCAGTCCTTGAGTGCTTGTTGTAGATGTCATTTTGCAACGTGTGTTACACCGTATTTTTGGTGCCCAGCGGTGAAAACATGGTAAAGTGTCAAAGCTCTTTTTCTGCGAGCAGCAAAACCTGTAGGCTGCCCCCCCACCGTGATTCCCCATCAGGGTTCCATGTGAAACAGCTGCATGTTAATAAAGACGCCTGTTCTTCATAGAGACCTTGGTTCACGCTTCCTTCTCCGGAATCCTCCGCCGGGCGAGGCAGCGGGATCTTTAATAGTGTCGTTCATCAACACCTGCCATTTTTACAAAAATGAGAAATACCAGGCTTTTTCACAAAAAAAAAACCTGTTTGAAATCATTCAGCTTTTTTTCCTGTGGCTAAGTAAAACATAAAGCCTTTAATCTGCCTAACCTTCAGCGGGGCTGTAGGTAAATCATTTTGCATCTTAGAGTGAGGAGATTTAAAAATAAAACAATCTTCAGAAGTATGACGGCAGATGTGGTGTGTTTCCTCTCGGGGGAAATGTTATCGTATCCTTGAGTGGCGTGCTTAAACATCTGTCTATATGACAGAAACAAGCAAGGATCTTGTTAGGTGTGCTGGTCTCTTTGGTTGAAAACAGCTGCTAAGTAATGTGATGTTGAAAGGTTTCCTGTTTGCTCTCGACTCAGAGGAGGGACTTCTGGTCCCTGTATCACAAAGGCTGAAATAATCAACGCCTGTCTCAAGTTGTAGACTGCACACTGTGTGTGTAATGGAGCCCTACATGCATGACTAGGGTGACAGCTGACAAGAAGATGGCAACCATGAACAACAAGTTATCTGTTCCTGCCACTTTGTCCACCCTCCGTTTTTATAAAGTGATGTCATGCAAATCTGGCCCCACCCATTCCCCACCCCTACTTTAAATAAGTGATCTGGCACAATACATTGAGCCTGCCCCAGTTTTTTACACTTAATAATTATAATAATTAATAATAACACCAAAATTGAAGTAACACCACATACTGGCCACAAATGGAAGGGTGACTGCAGAAGACACTTGACTTGTGAATATAATGAAAAAATGAAAAAGTGGCCTTATTACTGTTTCACAAATCACTATATTGTACAGGTGAAGATCTACACCTGATTTCAGGTGAGAGAAATTTGAGAGAAATTCCCCTAACTTTGAAGCAGTGGTGCAGTACGGCAGCAAAGGAATGAAGCACTGGCTGCAGAAGATACTTGTGAACCCAGTATTTAATGGAGCTTATTCAAACAGCTACATTGCATATGTGATTATCTCGGAATAATTTATTCTGAGCCAAATCGCACCAACATGAAAGCAGTGCCAGTGAGTGACGTCAACTTCAAACCGAACAATTTTGAAAAAAACTAAATTTTTTTATGTCAAATTAAATATCCATCCATCCATCCATTTTCAGTAACTTGTCCTATTCAGGGTCATGAGTGTGGATTCTAACCTGGAGGCTACAGGCACAAGGCAGGGAACAAGCCAGGATGGGGCACCAATCCATGGCAGGAAATAAAAAATTTCATAAGGAATTTGTCGAATAGAATTTTCGTTTTTTGGTGCCTAAACAGTTTGTATTTACTAATGTCTGAAATGAATAAATCATTTTTTGAGATGTTCTCAATGTTTGTGATGGCGTTGCATGACTATTTTCTCCTTATCCGTTTAAATATCCATCATAAAAAGGCCAGTGAAAAGTGTTTCTTCAGGATGTGCGCTAGTGCTGTGAAATGCCACTGATGGCCCCATACAGTTTTATGCTTCATGTTGTGCTGGACATTCACCAAAGGAACCCGGCATGAGACTCTTGTCGAAAATGGAGGCTGTAGGGTTTTACTCCTGGGATTTGAATCAATGATATTTTGATGACACGTCCAGTTCCTTAAGAGCTTTCTCCGGTATCTGCTTTTACAGATGTAGTTCTGCCAAGAGCCCATTCACACCACAGCGAAATGTAAGGAAAATTAAAGCCGACTTCCTGGTCCACCCTCATACATATTTAGAGGCCCAAAAAAATAAAATTCATTTTCAGCATAAGTCCAGCCTGATCGAGCATAGCGACAACGGATGGGGTTTTGGGATCGGCTGTGAATTCTTCCAACTGGTCAGACTGGAGCGTTTATAAGAATGGGGCATTCATAAGACAAGGAGCGAAAGGGGGGGGAGGGGGGGGTTCTCCCTGCAGTGTGATAAAAACCCCGATTCTCACTATCGATGCACTTCACATCGGACAGTGATTAAAAGCTTGATTTTCCCCTGGATCACACAGTAATATTTCATGCCCATTTACAGATGTATTTACAATTGGATGGTTTTGGGATAAAAGGAATGAACCTCATTCTTGAGCAAAATCTGCTGCATCAGTCTTATGAGAAAGTTAATAAAGTTAATAATAAGGGACCAGGTGTCCAGGTGACCAGACCTTGGATAAAGCCAGTTTTTTTAATGGATTATTGTTAAACTTCCCAGTCTAAAAGTGCTACGAAACACCCACTCACAGTGATCCCATAGCTTAGCGATAGGATCCTAACTGAAATAGTTAGTTAGGATCCTAGCTTAGGATCCTAACTGAAATAATAGATCTGTGTGTTCTGCTGTGATTGTGTGTACAGTACAAGTTGAGTGCGTTTTTTTTCCATATTATGGTGCATCAAGCATGTTCCGGTAGACATCACTGTCCATTCATCCATCATCTATCCATTCATCCATATATCCATCTGTCACTTATGTTGGTCACGGTCTCAGAAGGACCTAGAAATGATGAAAAAGAGAACGTGTCTGGGGATCGGAATATTAATGTTTTCATGTTTACTGACCAATCAGGTAGCACTTCTCTCATGCATAGTTATAAGTGTCTGCATTCACTGGCCAATCAGGTAGAGCTGTTATTAATATTAATGGGTTTTCCCTAACCACCCTGTAAAACGAAAATTTGGGTCCATCTTTTTCAATAAAAGTTAGAAAATACTAAGCTAAAGTTTGTTAAACTTAAAGCCAATAACACAATTCACTGTTCGCATGAAAACAAAAGTAAAATATCAAAGTGCCAAAGGTTTCCTGAAGCAACAGTGCTGTATGGCAACGAAGGAAGGAAGCAGCAACTGTAGAAGATATTTGTGAACAGAGTAACTCTGAAAGTATTTGATGGAGCTTTTTCAAACTTCCCAGGCACATTGCATCTTAGAATTATTATTCGCTCATTCAGGCAAATCACACCAACAATAAAGTCAAAGACGTCAAAGGGACAAGCCACTTCTGGAGTCACGAATCTCCTTCTATGGACCACAATTCTTATCTGAGCTGAGGCAGAAGACATAAGACTCAGAAGGTTAACATCACTTGCGGGCAGCGTGACACGTAGCGATATGCATATCATTAGGTTTTTTTCAAGTAAATGTGTGCATGAGCCTTGAGGAAGCTGTGTGGCTGAGCGGCTGCTGTATATTGAAAATTGGTGCCTTTTCCTTCTCTTGACACTCCAATGTAACTTGAAACATTGGGCCATGCAGGTTGAAGCGCTAAACCCGGACGAACTGCCACGAAGCCCGGACTGGCCCCAAAAAGAGGACGTGTCTGAGGAAACCCAGACATATGGTAACCATACCCAGGCAGCACAGGGCACAAGGTCAGCGTACTGAACACCCTGGATGGGATACCAGTCAGAAAAAGAAATTGTTAAATGTTATACATTTTTTTTTAGCAAATTCAATGTGCTGGCCAGAGAGCGGGGAGGAACGACAGAGGTGGTGCTGGGGCCCATGTGACTCTCTGGGTGTCCCGACCTTCCATTATAAAAGGCTTTTATGTAATTGGCCTGATGAGTGGTGAGGCTGAAGTCTGCCTGGACGTCTTCGGATCAATATCACAGCCGCTGGCAGTAAGGCCTTCAGTGGCAAAGGTCAAGCCGCCGGAATCGCCTGCAGAAAAGGTGTGTGTGGGGGGGCTGCTTCTCTTACAGCGTTATATTCATACAGGTGCTGGTTAGCCATGACTCACTGCAGTGAGCACTGCTGGACATTTTGCCAGTTGCAGCTCTTTAAGCATGAGTTTTTCGGGCGAGCACTGCGGGCAGTGACCCCATAAACGCAGCTCTTTATCATGTTCCAGATTCTGTACTCACCCAAACCTTTCTTCCCTCTTTTGCCACGCTCCAGTGCCTCTGAATATCACCGGCACATTCCAGAAAGCTGGAATAACACCCAGAGTATTTGAAACTATCATTGCTACCATCTTGCATTTTCTCTGTGATAACCTTAATTTTGCTTAATAAAGATATGGCATTGATTGAAGTTACATGAAGCTGCTGGTAAATTGATTCCAGTGTCTATATAGTGTGTTCCTAATCATCATTAAGCGCTTTGAGGAAACTCTCTTGGGATGAATTTACACAAAGTGTCAAATTTGCGCATTTTGTTTCCTAAATACACCAAGAATATTTTTCTGTATTCATAATTAACAGCTTAACTGGTTCTTTCTTCTGATAATGTGAACACCTCACACAACACCGCCCTGCTGAAGAACATACGCTCTCTTTTATCATTTTCAGCAGTCGATTAACCATATTTTTATTGGTAAGAATAATTTCAGTTTCTGGGTTTGCATCTAGCGTAGATCTGCTGCTCCGTCACTCTGGTCTTGGGGGCTTGAGCCTCTGCTCTCACATTCTCCCACGGTCCCACAGGATTCCGACACACTTGTCCTTAGGCATCTAGGCTAAATTGTCTGTAGAGTACGATCATGTGTGTGTCCTATTATCGACTGTGTTATGATATGATAAATCATTGATGGTTGTAAGGCCTTGTGAAACTCTCGGCCTTTTGTGTAACAAGCTGTGTGTATTATTTTGTTATTTTGTTTCTGCATTAAACATAGAATCTGTACTGCATCAGGAACCTTTTGTTAATGTTACGAGTTGGGTGTCCTCAAATTGAGGCCGTAACAGACTTGCATCTCATCCAGGGTGCACTTCTGCCAGTGCTGCCCTGTGACTCTGATTAGGATAAATCCTGGAAGATGGATGGATATTCAGCTCCCAGCCTTATACCTCTGAAGACTTTGAATTCAGTTTCCGGCCCTGTGTGTGGAGTTTGCATTGTTTGCCCCCACAGTCCACAAACATGCTAAAGCGAATCAGAGTCAAATTGTCCAAGTTCAGGTACTGTTCCCTTTCTTGCTTTCAGGATCAGGACAGATTTTGGATCCCCTACAATCTGGCATAGAAAACACCAAGCAAGAAAAATTAATGAATTCTAGGCTGTTGTTTTAGCCTTCATGTGCTAACATGGTTTTTACATTCTAACCTGATATCTTAGCCACTCTGTGCTGATAGGCTTGTCCCATTTTTGGTGGACACCATAGCCTTCTGTACTAGCATGCTTGTTACATTCTAACCTGATATCTTAGCCACTCTGTGCTGATAGGTTTGTCACATTCTAGGAGGACATTTTGGCCTATCTGTGCTGACATGTTTGTTACATTTTAACCTGACATGTTTACCTTTTTATGTGCTAACATGCTTGTTACATTCTAGCGTGATAGCCGTTTTGTGCTATCGGGCATGTAACAGTTGTGTTTTTTGTACCAGAATAAATAAACAAACATATCTGAAAATTCCATTTCTCTCCAGTGGTAACAACAGCTGGTCTTTCTCCCTGGTTCTCCATGGATTTGAGGGATCACTGGATGCTGTAAACAAGTAGCATCGGGAAAAAGCTAATTACAGTCAATAAACATACTTTATAAACAGAACCGCAATGCCTTCCCAGGAAAGAAAACAGTATTCTATGGCGATGAATGTGACGGAGGGGATGTCATTCATCCAGAGAATCTACGTAGGGACAGGGGAGCCTCAGTGAAGCGCTGGAAGGAGTTATTATATCGCAGAACGCCCCCCCCCCCCCCCCCCCCCCCCGTAGTGGGGTGGTGGCGGCGGGTGCGAGATATTGGCACACAGTAATCCGAGGCACCAGGAGATCCTACAACACAATGCAAATCTTCCAGAGCTAATTTTGACGGGCTATCGGGTTAATTAAAATGGCAGAATTAATTGGCAAAGTGCTCTTTGAGCCACACAGAACGATTTTGCCACTTCCCTTCGCATGACAGTTCGTTTTCTTGCACTTCCCTCGCCTGTTTTCGGCCAGACCTTTGATGTCAAGGCTCACACCTCGATCGGCATTTAAAAAAAAAAAATAATCTACAGAGAGGAGAATGTTTTAACATTTTATTCACTGTGATTTTAAACATATAATTTACAATGTTATTGAAGGTCCACTGTCTCTTTCCTTCCACATCATTACAATACTGTTGATGTCTTTAAGCAGAATACAATTACGTTTATTTTATATCGCAGACACTTTTGTCTAAAACAATGTATAAGTGAGGCAGATAAATCAAGCCTCCTGCGCTCCACTAAATTCTTTTGTTCGTCTTGTACTTTTAATGATTCGTTTCCTTGATTGAAAGACTCATCCAGCTGTTTCACATTAACATTAGTGACATGCTGGGGGGACACTAAAGATTTTGGGCTCCATGAAAGAATATAATTTTGGGGCCCCTACCCAGATCAACAGGATTACTGTATGCTCCAAATTTTTTAGGGTCGCAGTCACACAGGGGCCCTTGGAATCGTTCCACCGCTTTACGTCGTCCCTGGATACATGCATGAGTATAAGAGACTGACCAATCAGCACACTGTATGAAGTCAGTGCTAAATTGTAATACGGGTTCTTTTAATTGAAATGGTAGTGTTTACAAACCCTGTCATTAGTCATAGCGACATGGATTAGGTGGTCACCCTACACACAATATCTTCCAAACAAAGCAAGAACATAATAAAACAACTAATCAAATCTACAGAATGAGCAATAAGAATATTCGGGGAATATGGAGTGGTGTGAGGTAGTGAAGGTGATCCCAGAATAGAAAGGTCTTCAGGCATTTCTTGAAGCTGAAGAGGGAATCTAATGAGAATAACTTACACTCCCTACATTTCACATAAGTTGGGCATCTTTTCTTGTGCACAGATGTACGTCACGCTTCTGCCTCCAAGACACAGTAGGAGCCAGGCAGAGGACACGAACCCTCTTCTTTTCTTGCATCATATTTTAATATTGTTCCATAAAATCACGGCTGTGATCCAAATGGATGCTGCACCGACAGACTCGCTCTTTGCTGGAGAAAAAAAAAAAAACATAATATAGTGGAGAATTCCAAATGAGAAGGGGTCACGCTGAGTGTCACATTCCCGCCTGACCTCCCGTGTGTTCATGGCTTAGCTTACCCAAAAAACATGATGTGCTTTCATCCCTCAAAAGCTTCCCCTGTCCCTAAGAGAAAGCTATTTCACTGGTTTCTGAAAGAAAAAAAATAAAATAAAAAATTGCAAAGTAATGTTGCAAAGTAGTTCTTAACCCCAGGCCAGGGATGACCCAGTTTCAGGCAGGCTGGCGTTGGACCCGAAGGGGCTTTTTGAAACATGACTATGGAGAGTAATATAATAATCCTGCAGGTAAGAACGCAGTGAGAGTGTGAGAGCCAATATTGGGGGAGAAGCTTGTTCACTTGGTCGTCTCGCCATTATTTCAGCAGAAATTGTGAACGATTGTTTTCATCCTCTGGAAGAGCTTTTGATGCGATTCATGAGGGCTTTATACAGCCGGCCTCTTTTTACCGCCCGTACTGGAAAATTTCACAGCCCCTGCCGCTTCCGCAATTCGCTTCCCTCGTTAACGGAACATCGCGCTCTACTGCAGACTCATCTGTGAAAACCTCAGCCTTTAGTACTTCGTACTTTTAAAAATCCATTTTACCAAGCATTAAGAAAAAATTAAAACACGAAGACATAATGTCCTACCAAGCTCTGTTTATCTTAACCAAGCTCCACCAAGCCTTATCAAACCCTATCAAGCATTACCAAACTGTAACAAGTTTTACAAAGCTGCACCAAACCTTTCCAAACTGTACCATACACTACCAAGATGTACCAATTCCTACTGAACTACTGCATCATCAATCCACTGATTCATAACAAGCATAGCAATATGTGAAGGTCTTGATCCTGCACTAAGATACAAACCTTCTGGCTCAGAAAACATCTTCAAGCTGATCTTTCTGATCCCTGGGTTGGATGAATGCTCACCATCACCATGTACAAAAAAAATGCCGTGAATTTTTTTAAATGAAATTTCCACTTCTGCACAGCCATCTTCATTAAATGTCAAATTACTTGCTGTTACAGCAGAGATTTCTCTAACACGACTGAGAATTACAATTTCATGTCGACGAGTTTCCTACACCCACATAACTGTGCTGTATGCTTTTTGAATTAAAACTACTCTGGTTTTTATTGTGTTGCAATAAGGCACGAGAATATTTGGAACCGGACACACTCTAACATCCTCTAACATCGTTTTTTCTCTGAATATATTTATATGGTACAATATGCAGTTTGTTCAACTTCAACTAACCAGATCAGCTAGTCCTGTAATTAATGCTTTTTAAAATGGTGTCATTCCTGTTCAATCAGTGACCTGCAATAGAGAGAAAAAATACAGTGGGTGTGGTCTGGTTCCCCCACAAATATGTTACGTAAAAACACAAGAACATAAGAAATTTACAAACGAGAGGAGGCCATTCGGTTTGGGGAAAACTCAACAAATAACTCAGAGTAGTTAAAATCTTATCCAGCTCTGATTTAAAGGAACCCAGGGCTTTAGCTTGCACTACACCAACAGGCAGACTATTCCATACTCTAACTACATGCTGTGTAAAGAAGTCCTTTCTCAAATTCATTTTAAAATGTTCTCCCGCTAATTTCCACTTATGGCCACGAGTTATAATAGTTAAACTAATATTGAAGTATGCATTTGGCTGAACAGCATCCAGACCTGTTAGAATCTTATATGCCTGGATCCTGTCCCCCCTTAGTCTCCTTTGCTCGAGGCTAAACAGATTCAGCTCAGTTAACCTCTCCTCATAAGACATTCCTCTAAGACCAGGAATCATTCTCGTAGCCCTATGTTGCACCTTTTACAAGGCGACAATGTCTTTTTTAAGGTATGGTGACCAAACCTGCACACAATATTCTGGTTGGAGTTTTACCAAGGAATTATATAATCATAGCATCACCTCCCTTGTCTTAAACTCCACACACCTAGAGATGTAACCCAACATCCTATTGGCCTTTTTCAGTGCTTCCCCACACTGGCGAGAGTGGGACATGGAAGCATCAACATACATGTCCGTTCTTGTTTAGCACGACAGCTGCACACTTGGGAGAAATGGCATAGGAAGTGATGTCACGCCTCTTCCTGTGATGTCACGTCAAAAGCACGCAAACAGACCGCTGTGCTCAGAAAGCTCTGACTCTTGTTTGGCCAGTTCCTCTCCCTTCTTAGATGCTGAGGGCCGGGACATAAAGGTCCGACAAAGCCGCCATGAAATGTTAAATCTGTATATTGCGCTATGAATGTGCAAGAGGCATTAAAATTGCCTGTGCTTCCCATTAACAGAGCAGGCTACCCAAGGGGACATTTCGACCCCAGTGCCACTCAGCAGAGTATAAAATTCTTGGTTATACTCTACATCTCACTGCTTCTTTCATTGCCTCCTAATCTGAGGGCAGCTGCATCTCGGCAAGTTTTAGGACCTTGTGAAATTAAATGAAGAGTCCGTAAAATCTGCATTGTTCATGCTTTATTTAAATTCCAGTTTGCCTCAGATGTGCCAGTTTTCTCTGGTGTTATGAGTGGAAATATGGTAAGAACATCTGTGGTTCTTGTTTGGTTTTTGTTGTAGGTCTGGGTTCTGACCTGGGGTGGCATGTATGGGAAAGGGGCAGGAGGTGGGGCTTAAATACATAATCATGCACTTGCTGAACCAATGAAAAGGCCAAAGCTTCCATCAGCCCGCCGTGTGGCAGATGGGTCAGTCCTCTACCCTCTCAGCGCTCAATGATGATGTCATTCACGTGAGCTGCTTTTCTGAAGATCAATCTAATACCCGAAAGGTCCCAAGATCAGTGCTCTTTTCTATTTTAGGACTTTGATGGGGGGGGTGGGCATCTCGTAGCAGCGGCCCACTTGTTATGCTGACGCCCCACATCCCTGTTTGTTGTTGAGGTGATCATGTGTTCAATATGCCTATGCGCCAGCTGAAGAGATGGAAGAACACCTTTTAAAAGGTTTATAAGATGTGTTTCGATGACCTTACGCGCAGAGATAAGTGCAGAGAGGCAGAGATGTGGAGAAATACGGAGGCCTTGCCCTTCTGTCTCCTTGTAATGCCTGGAGAAGCATGCGCCTTAGAGTGAACTACCTGAACGCAATGTACAGATGCATTGTGGACTTTTTGGACTGTTTCAAAGCAATCGTGAAGACATCTGAAATACGCCGTCTGCATAAGCAAACTCTCCGATGTTCTCATCTACAAGCCCAGTATTAAACACAGTCTGCACTCCTTCCTGTGTGTGATCTATAATATATCGATTTTATACTGTATCCTTTTGTTAGTTGGACGAAGAAGCTAAAATGCCCCCTTACTGAGTGAAATCATTACGCCTGAAGCACAAGATGGGAATTTTAGCAGAGCTATCAGGCGAGTTATGTCACAGTTTCCAAGCTTTCCACCATAAGCAGCAGCAAAGCCAGCCCCCTACCCACTGTGTTGGGGTGCCCACCCCCCACCCAATGTTTGTGGTCCTCTCCTGAAGCCAAATGTGAGGCATTAATAATGGAAATCAGGCTTTCCTTTTACAGAAGGCTGCCATCTGTTTACCTAATTGACTGTAATTAATCATGTCGGCACAAATTACCAACCTGGTTAGTCAATCAGTAAGATAAACTATTTAATTGGCGGACAGATAGATTAGGCGTGTATTCTGGCAAAACACACAGACAACATTAATGGTTTTCATGGAGCATATTAGAAAAAAAAGTATGTAAGACAAAATGTTGCTTGGGGACATAAAGATCACAGCGGTCAACGCAGCGTCTGGAGAGGAGAGTCCCTCAGTCGGGGAGAAGCACAAGACTCTGTCTCAAGCTAAATTATCTCCACATGAACATTACCCACAGTTCTTTCTTCTCCACTTCAAAGGGAACAAAGGCTGCATCACATGATCAGGGACTCTGCATGGATCCATGCTGATGTCCGGGGGAGCCTTTCTCCAAATAGCCCGGTGCTTAAATATATTTTCATCATGATTAAAAAAAGGAACATTTTGCTCTCCGATGGACGGTCAGCCGGTGCCTATTCTTACACATGATCCGAAGTGTCCGCCGCCATTTGCCTTATTATTAGAGAGGACCGTAGTAAAATCCCTTCATATGATTTAATCTGAGAGACAGAAAACAGCTAATGAATGTGTAATGATTTATCGTGCATGACAGCTAAGATTCAGCTGTGCAAGTTTTAAGAGATTTACGTGTTCATACATATTAGGAATGAAATAATGCAATTTACTGAGTGCATATGCTGCAAGAGGCCATGACAATTAAAATATATTTCAAATAAAATGCATCCCGAAATGTAAACCCCCCCCCCCCAAAACAAACAAACAAACAAATAAATAAATAAACGCAAACATTTACAGACACGGTATATAAAGATACAAGTTGGGTGAATCCTAATATGGGAATGAAGCTCTTATTAATGAAGTTATTTGGAGTAGCTACTGTTTATCTGTTTATTTAATGACGATGCTGGATCATTTATATCTCAAGCCCCTCAGTTATTATTTTCTGTGAGATCATCATCTACATACACACCAGGAACTCAGCATCATGCACGTATACTGCAGGTTACATGGTATTATGAAACAATTCAACTGTATGGTAAATGTATAGCAAAGGACTGATATTCCAATATGTTTTTTTTCAGTAATTAATGGAATAGGCTTTAAGCTGACCATTACCCTGAGCTGGATAAGCAAGTGGAAGATGGATGGAAGGATGGATGGCATAAAATATTGCCAAAAGTCAAAAGAGGAGAGGTTTAGAAGCTGTTGTCACAGATGTACATGTAAGATGTCTTGGGAGCAGCTTTGGAATTGAGGACATGGTGACAGAGAATGTTACTGGAACCGCTGTTTTAAAAAGAGGAACTCTGTTCAGGAACTCTCATTATATGTACGGAAAATGACTCCCTGGGGGGAGGGGGGCAGCCAGACTCCCTGGGGTGTGGAGGGGGCAGCCAGTTCGGTAGAGCCTGGCACTCAGAGTCCATCCTCTGTTATGGCGGCAGGCGGACACGACGGGGGCAGGAAATTGTAAGGAATAAGGATGGAACCTACAGTGCCAAGAGAAACCCGACAATGAACTAGTTTAACGTTTTACGATAACGAAACAATGACAGGCCTTTGACAAAAATCCCATAGATTTGCCCAAGCTTTTACGTCTCACTGCTGTCATTTATGAATACAAAAAAACGGCATCATTTATGAACAAAAAACCATTTTGTCACACGTGCGTGCACAGAATTTGAGTCTGCACCCAGAAATCTCAGCTCTTAGCATGAAGTTACAGAACTTATTTTTATTCTCTCAGCTGTCCACGGCTGAATGGGGTTGGCTGCGTGAGCACTCACTGTGGCCAGTAGAGGGCAGTACCAGTGATGTCCACTTGGCATCACTGTTGGCACCATCCTCATCTCCACAAGAGACTTCTAATTGGTCATGTTCTGTTTTGTCACGGCTCTAGGACAGTACATAAGAACAAACCACTTTGATATGTCGAGTCCCTTTTTTATGGTCTGTTGCTTGCAGTGACTGTCCTGCTTGTTTATTGACACCTGAGAGCACTGACCGAGGCCTCTGACCCTCCCACAAACTACCTCTCACCTGTCCCACTGTCCCCGCTGTCCCACTGCGACCCTGTATTCTGACTCCAGTGCTCCAGTGTCTTTGGGTTCCCTAAACTGTGTTCACTCTTCCATGCTTCAACTTCAATATTTGCCCTAGTGTCACTCTTACACTGGAGAGCTTCACCAAATCTGCTCTTCGGGGGGGGGGGGGGGGGGGGCATTTCTGATGGTCAGCTGGGAGGTGGCAGGTGGGTGTGTCCTGGCAGCTGCTTGTCACCTGCGTCTTCATCAGACGCCCCTTAATGTCTCCACTGGACTATAACTCAACATAAAGAGTCGGCATATATTAATCAGGTCTAGAATTCCCATCTGACCTCCTCCCAGCCTGGACTTTTATTTAACTCCATGTGGGTCCCTTGTGAGTAGGAGGCTGGAGCGCTAAAATAAGATTAGGTTCATTCACTAAGGAGGAGCTGACCTCAATGTGGAAGTTGCAAAGTTTTGGTACGGTGTGGCTGTTCGGTATGTAGCTCAGTGTCCCCGGGGGCTCACCATCACAGGTCTTCAGAGCTCCTTTGCCTCCCGCCGGCAACCGAGGGCTATAAAAGTGACTTCCTGTCACAGGAGGAAGCGTGACGGTGAAAAAACTCTTCTTCAAAATCTCCAACCTGACTAGGGTTATGAACCACAGACAATGTGCTCACTCATTACAGTGTTCTTATCTAATGGAGTTTGCCCATTGTATCTGACGGGAAGCATTTAATTTTTCATTTATACTTCATGGCAGTGGCCATGGGATTAAATTAATATTTAAAGAATTTACTGAGTGGATATGCTGCAAAACGCCATGACAATTAGAATGTATTTCCAATTAAATGCATCTTGAAATGTAAACAACCACCCTCCCCGCCAAAGAAAATAAATAATAAAAAACCACAAACTTTTACAAGCATGGCATATAAAGACATGAGGTGATACCTAATATGGGAATGGAGCTCATATCAATGACTGGCTGAAGTTATTGAAGTAGATACTGTTTATCTCTTTATTAATTGACGATGCTGGGTTATTTATATCTCAAGCCCCTCAGTTATTATTTTCTGGGAGATCATCATCTACATACATACCAGGAACTCAGCATCATGGGCATATACTGTCTAACAGGAGTTTATTTTATGAAAAATTTATAAAGGAATATATACCTGATTTTTTTGTAAAGCGTCGTTAAACAATGGAGTTAGATAACTGCCAGACTTATAACATTAATACACCGTACATTTCTAATTTAACAAACCTGACAGGCACTCTGGTCTCATCTACTACCTTCTCCAGTGTCAGTGTTCACTGGTACTCAAACCACTAATTTCTGTATTGGCCACAAACAGTCACTACACTCCATCCATCCATTTTCCAAACCGCTTATCCTACTGGGTCGCGGGGGGTCCAGAGCCTATCCCGGAAGCAATGGGCACGAGGCAGGGAACAACCCTGGCCAGCTCATCACAGGGCACACTCACACACCATTCACGCACACATGCACACCTACGGGCAATTTAGCAAGTCCAATTAGCCTGTTTTTTGGACTGTGGGGGGAAGCCGGAGTACCCGGAGGAAACCTCACGACGACATGGGGAGAACATGCAAACGCCACACACATGTGACCCAGGCGGAGACTCGAACCCAGGTCCCAGAGATGTAAGGCAACAGCGCTAACCACTGCACCACCATGCCGCCCCAGTCACTTCACTAAATATTAAATAAACACATTCCTTATTTAAGAGATGTGGAAGCAGCATGTTTTGCTGACCAGCTACCTGCCAGCTGCCATCTTCTGTCTCTGCTTATTAGCTATTTAGATTTTCAAGCATCAAGGGAGGCATCTAAGTGATTTTGGAGTAGGGGTTAAGAAAAAATAATATTATTCCAGTAGGTTCTCCTACAGGTCTACAAGGTACATCATGGTACCTCTGCTTGCTAGCATCAAATCACAATGTTGCATTAGGGCTCAAAAATATGACAGAACTTTTTGAAGTTCTATAATTATTTGCATGTATAATTTACAATTGTGATTCCCTTGGGGCCGTTGTCTCCTGACTGCCAACTCGGCCCGCATCTTTGCTCACAGGCTGCCTGTTTAGAGTCCAGCACGACTCCATAGCTCTGCAGCACATTGTACTGTAGTTTATCGTCAATCTAGTCTGTGCATCAATGCCTTTGTGGGTGGTTTCATTGCTGAGATCTTTTCTATTACACGGTACTGTGTTACTGACATCTCCAGATCATCCTGACTTGTTTGACGTTTGTTCTGGCTGACTGGAGGATGGACATCTGGTCATTACCTCCTCCCATGTGGCAAGTACAGCGTGGCATTCGCAGATGACTCGGTCACAAGGCAGGCAGACTCGCACTGATTGGATGAGGTAGCTATCCCGAGTTTTCATTATACCATCACAATGCAGCCAGCCTCAGCACTTATTGGATGATATTGGTGCCCTGAGTTTTCATTATACGGCCACAATGCAGCTAGCTTTAGCACTGATTGGATAATGGTGCCCAATCATGTCGTGTCACGGTACAATAAGGTTCAGCACTGATTGGTTAACGCAATTCATGCATATCTGATTCACAGCTACCCTGGGTTTTAATTATACCATCACAACTCAATCCTCAGCAATGACCGAAAGTTTCAAAACTCGGTAGCATCTTGCAACACTCATACTCTGTACATGAGCACACTGAATCTACACTAAACCTACATTTTAAAATTTAGTTGCCAAACAATTTTTAGGCAGTTATGTAACTGAACAACATATAGAAGCACTGAAAAAAAAAATCAAGCCTTACTGGGACTTGAACCAATCACTGCACTACATGCTGCAGCTTCACTCAGGTTTGTTTTAGGGGTTTAAACTCCCTCAGTTACTTATGCATGTGAGAACATACATCTATATATAAAGTGAAATGCCTAGAAACACAACAGTAAGCCTCAGAAAAGCACAGCAAATGAATGAAGCCACTTGCCATACGTCCCCTGCTCTCCCTTTATTGCTCTGCTGACCCTGTGAAGCTCCCCATTGGCTGACCGGGGTCAGACGGGACGCATCCACTTTCTCAGCTACAGGGCTATAGATTAATTAGTGCGGAAACCCTAAAGCTCACCTAAAAACAGGCCTGACTCAGGGCAGTGCAGAAAGCACTTGAAAGTCAGCAAACGTCACCCAATCTCAGGTTCTTCTGGAGTACGATCCTAACCAGGTGAACCATGACAAGTCTATAAAGGTGTTAATTTCAGCATATGAGTGCAGAGCCACACTGAGTTAGAACAGCTAATGTCAGTGGCAGGTGCCTGATATGCATTATGATTTAATCAAAGCATTATCCTCCCTGCAAACCTGACCTGGGTTGGATACAGATCAACTTTCACGGTGTTACAAGCAAAAAAAAAGAACGAAAAAAGTAGGAAAACAGTTATTTATAAAAGCCGCGTTTCTTAACTTGGAGGTCGGGGAGATCCTTGAAGACGCTTTTTGACGGTACAGATTCTGATATTTATTTTTAAAATAATCCTGTGATAAATCATAGTGAATCACGACGACTGAAACGAGATTACTCCAATGGCATGAAGGATCCTCAGAGTGAAACCGGGCAACTCTCCTTGACAGATCGATACGTGCGTCTGTCCTGCGTGAGCCTGTCATGGATGAGCATGACACCGATCTGTGGGAGCTTGGTGGGTAGAATGGAGATCAGAGGGGCCGACGGTGCCCCCCAGCATGCGTGCCTTTATCACCGCTTGCTTCTGAACCCAATCTAGGTCAGATGTGTCAGCATTCATTTTCTGCCCCTGTCTGCTTCCCGCGTCTCACGGCACCAAAGGAACACCATCCTTCCTGAGTTTAATTACATTTATTTTTAGAGAGGATATTGACTGAAACTCATCTTGGTGGCAAGGGGCCACTGAGTATCTAAGCATTTAACATCACTTGTAGGTTCTGGCTACAGAAGATCTCCGACATGCTCTGAGGTTAACTACTGTTACACTCTGATATTCACTGTTAGTCATTCTTAGCCATTATTAGCTGGTTTTAAATCCAAAAGCCTTTGACTGACAGGTTAGATTACATTCTGCACTATATAGTGTCCATTTTTCCTTTCTTATTTTTGTAATTATGTTAATTGTGCCTGTTTTTATTCTGTCTTTATTCGTTTTTATGAAAGAGAACCACATGCTGAAGACCTAAGAAACCATATAAATGCCTTTAGAAATTTTATACATATGTGGACAAATTTGTTGGTACCCTTCCAAGAAAAAAACAAAACCATCTCTGAAATAACTTGAAAGTGACAAAACTTTAATGACGTCCCTTATTCTTAATTCCATATTTAACACAAATCAGACTTTGCTTTTGATCATTGATTCAGTTGAATATTTTATAGAAGTAAAACAAATGGCAGTGACAAAAAAAGATGGTACCCGTAATTTAATATTTCGTGGCACCACCTTCTGCATCAGTCACTGCCAGCAAGCGATCTCTGTACTTCACAATGAGGCGTCTGCATTTGCCAGCAGGTAGTCTGGCCCACTCTTCCTGAGCAAACTGCTCAAGCTGTCTCAGGTTTGAAGGAGGCATCTCCACACTGAAATTTTCAGATCTTTTCATAGATGTTCAATAGGATTAAGACCTGGGCTCATGGAGGGCCATTTACGAATAGTCCAATCTTTTTTTTTCCCTCAGCCTATCTTGAGTGCTTTTAGCTGTATGTTTTAGGTCATGATCCTGTTGGAGGACCCATGTGACTGAGGCTGATGTTTCAGACACTAGGCAGTATGTTTGGCTCCCGGATGCCTGGGTAGTCTTGAGTCTTCGTTGTGTCCTGCACAGATTCAAGGTTCCCTGTGCCAGATGTAGCAAAGCAGCCCCAAAACAAAACCAAGCCCCCGCCATGTGTCACAGTAGGTATGATGTTCTTTATTTTAAAGTTTCATTTTTCCTTCTGTAAACATAGAGCTGATGTGACTGGCCAAACAGCTCCAGGTTTGTCTCATCAGTCCAAAGGACGTCCTCCCAGAAAGTTTGGGGCTTCTCAACATGCATTTTGGTGAATTCCACTCTGGCTTTTTATGTTTTTCTCTCAGTAGTGGAGCCCTCCTGGGTCGTCTTCCATGGAGCACATTATTGTTCAAAACGTGACTGATGGTATGAGCAGAAAGTGACGTACCTTGACCTTGGAGATCAGCTTGTCTCCTTTGCTCTTTTTCTACCATCCACACCATCCTTCTGTTCAGCCTGGGTTGCATTTCCTCTTGCATCCACGTCCTGGGATGTTGGCTACAGTCCCACGAACCTTATACTTTTTAATAATATTGGCTACTGTGGTCACAGGAACATGAAGCTGCTTGGCGAGGGTCTTATAGCTTTTACCATGGTTATCTGTAATCTTCTTTCTGAGCTCCTCAGACAGCTCCCCCCTTTGCTTTCTCTGGTCTGTGTTCAGTATGATGCACACAAAGATACCAAACCACACAGTACCATGTTCTTTCCCTTTAAATAAGCTGAATGTCTGATGAAAAGCTTGACGGCACCTGTGATACTAATGAAGGTTAAACACTTAGTTTGAAACATGACTGTAATGCAAGGATAAATAGTCTCTTTAGGGACGCCAAGAAATCTGTCCAAGCTATTTTAGCATATCTTGGTAAAATAAACAACAAATAATTTCTTTTCAAAATTTTAGTTTACTCTGTCAAATACTAAAGACATGCAGGTATATATTAGAGAATTTCTTTTAATCGAATCACCTTTCAAGAGAACTGAAATGTTGTTTCAATGAGCTGTAAAGATACCAACAAATTTGTCCATGTCTGTAATTATTTCAAATCTTGTCTATTGTTTTTCATTATTCCTAGCTAAAGTACTTTGCATGGCCCTTGTGGACATATAAGACATAAATAATTTTTTTTTGCTTTTTGCAGTCTGATTGCTTTTCATCCATGAATACTTTCATTATACTTTATTATTGCCATTATTAAACTATTTGCCCCCCCCTTCATCCCTCAGGTAACACTGCACCACTGTAGATATTATCAAAACTACACCACATGAGACAAAATACATATTTGTTAAATATTTAGGAGGGAATGTCTCCGGTGCTGTTAGGAAATTATACATGCTATAGTTAAGGTAGATAAGGCAGATATGATATCGGCTTATTAAGGAGACAAATCAAAAGCATTTTTATAACACAAAAACTGGAGACACTTTTAGGTGAGAATTAAGTGGAAACTGGGAAAAAGAGGGAAAGTCACAGATGGGGGGTTTTAAAGTTGAATGTCTTGAATGCAGTCCTGCAGGCACACAATTCCGAACACTTTCGTCTGTCCCGACAAAACTGGGAATATAATTCAACTAGACAAGTAATTAAGGCTTAGATTAGCTGGCCCAGGTGTGCTAATGAACGGCGGTGACGTTCAGGACAAAGGCTGAAAATGTGTGACATTAGCCCAGGATTAATCACACCCTGTGAGAGGCAGGCGATTTGCAGCAGCTGCTGATGACCTGGGAGGAAGATTCACAGAAAGGGGGGGCTGTCAGGAGGAAGGCGACTGGCACTGTCAGGAAGGCTGCAATCCTCCGCTGCTCCCTGTGCTTCCATGTCTCCCCGGTGGAAATCTTTGACCAGTTTGCTTTTCGTTCTTTTTTTCAAACTTGACTGCTTGTTTGTTTGTTATTTCCAAATATTTGGGCTGTGAGGCAACCAATTTTAGGAGTTCATAATGAATAACTAATGCAAGACTAGAAAGGAATTCATACTCTTTAATCTTCCTCTCATGATTGTTTATTACCTATTGTTACTGTTTGTATATGTGGAATTTACATTGTTTACACTGTGACAGGTACACCTGACTCTGTGTGTGTGTGTGTGTGTGTGTGTGTGTGTGTGTGTGGACCATGTACATTGCACATTGTGAGAACCAAATGTTCCCACAATGTGATAAAAATCTTATGGTTATGGTTAGGGTTGCTTAGGGATTATAGTTGCTATAAATGGGATTAGCGTTATGCCGATGTCCCCACAAAAGTTATAAATACAAACCTGTATGTGCGTGCATGCGTTCCTGTGTGTGTGTGTGTGTGTGTGTGTGTGTGTGTGTGTTTGCTGCATGTGCCTTGGAGTCAGAGCGAGTCAGTGATCAGTCCCCTGAGCTGAAGACTCAGCTGTCTCCTCCTCACACCCAGTAAATCGGTACTGGTTGAAGCTGGTGGTTCCAGTAGTGGCCGATTCTCTGCCTGTTAGGCGTATTCAGCTTCACAGCAGGGAGCATGAGGCACAAACCAGACCAGCCAGTTTGGAAAGATGGTGTCGGTCCTCTGAGCTGTGGAACAGGACCGGCGGGACGCCACCTCTCTTTGTAGGCTATTGTCAAACTCCTGCTTCCTCGCCAAGTCTTTTCTGGAGGGAACCTCTACACCGCGTGCTGGTCTGAACGATCTCCAGATGCATTAATTCCCTCCATAATGTCTGTATCACACAGCCATGTCAGGTTCCTTGCAGAGCCCCCACAGCTAGCCTGTTGTTGTCACAGACCTGAAGGTTTCATCCACAGGGCTTTGCGTGATCCGTCAAACAAGCTTCTGCTGTGAAGCATCGAAGATCTCTTGACAGAACATTGTGAATCAGGTGAGCAGTGGAGGATTGTGGGAGTCCAGGCACTCATAAGCCATCTTAGGTCTTCAACTATCTTTCATGCTTCTGGCCAGTGAGGACCTGATCTTCAGGGAGTCAGTCCATAGTCCATCCCCTGGGTTTTTATCTTCATCAGGCATGACTTTTGCCCAAGCTTGCTCTTGTTAGTGAATGCAAGAAATAACTTGTTGAGGGGGGCTGCGTGGGGCTAGTGGTTTAAGTCTTGGATCTGTGATCGGAAGGTCATCAGTTCTAATCCAGGGCTCGGCAGAGAAACTACATCTCTGTTGGGCCCTTGATCAAGGTCCTTAACCCCTGGAAAATGCTCCAGGGGAGCTGGATGGATGACTGACTCCGTGCTCAGACCCCACGCTTGACTTTATGTGCGTGTGTCTTAAGATGGAGAGCATGATGGGATATGTGGGAAAAAGAAATGCATTCAATTGCACTTGTACAGATAGCAAATAAAGCTTCCTTTCATTCTTATTTCTAGGTTGCTAGCCTTCAGGCATTGACCAGGAACCCTAGATTGCAGAAGGCTGCATATTCAGTATGCAAACCTGTTTCTGCTGCTTAGCAGATACTTCCAGCAGACACGTCATTTACCTGAATGTGCCGCCTCATCATACCAATCATCCCACCATGGAGGAGCATCCAGCATTTCTCTGATCTCACACTGAAATGACTTCATCTTCTCCAGGTCCCACATCTGATGAGGCTGCTCGTATTGTTTTGATAAATGATACATCGACCAGCTGTTGGCAGCTAAAATGTGCCTACTGACTGAGTGAAAGACATTGTCAGGCAAATATAAAGTTTTAATGTAAGGCAACAATACTGTCATTTTCCATCTTTCAAGAAATGCACTTTTTAAAAATCACGCTCCAGCTCCACAATGGCACCCTGCCTCTTTACAGGCCTTAAGTCTGAGGTGTCATTTAAATCTTGAAAAATGGGGCCCTTAGGGAAATTACTGCAGGTCCTTCTTGTAAATAGTAACTAGTTTGCATGTGTCAACTCACTGAATGAGTAGTATAAGTGCTTCAGCCTTAGGTGACTGAGCGTTTAGAATTGTAATAACGATAGCAATAAAACCTAAGCTAATGGTAGGTAAAATAACAATTGCTGAGCTAACAATAGCTAATCTAATAGCAGCTAAGATAACAATTGCTAAGCTAACAGTAGCTAACGGTTGCTAAGCTAAAGGTAGCTAAGCTACGAAGCTGCACCTCTCCCTTCGAATCCAGTCATTGACGTTTACTTACATTGCCTGTGCGCCATAACTCACGACTGTCTTGATTAACGCTTCAAGATGAATGGATTCATTTTCCGAGTTCTATTCGGCAAACTGAGCAGAAGAGACCTGACCTTGCTAGCGCCGAACATTCCCAGTGTGTCCTCTGGGAAGTGCTATGCGAGCCGCTTTGGACCGCATCCAGCGGAAGAGGAGTTAATTCATTTTCCCAGCATTCTGATGGATGATAGCTGACTCTGAAGGCTGTCTCTCGATTGCTGCCCAAGGTTTTTTTAGTGTTGAGGACCCTATTTTTCTTGGAATCGTAGCTGTTTCTTTTTTCCCGGATTGCAATTAGCGAAGACAAGAGGGAGGGCGGGGGCCGGGCGGGGGCCCCGGCATTTCTTCTCCACGCTTTTTGGAATGGACATCTGGCACGTGATTCTCCAGCAGAGGCTGTGGAGAGGCAGGGGGCTTCTCAAACTCATTTCGGCATGAAGTGGTATCACCGACGTGCAGCCATCAAGCTCCGCAAGATAGGCAGCCATGACCACTGCTGGCTCACGGCACTGGGACAACAGTGACTCACGGAGTGTGAAAAATGGCCTGCGGGGGCAGCAGCAGCAGAGATGCAGGAACGGCAAGCCTGGTCGCGGTTTTGGTGAGCGTGGAGATATTGCCGGGCTCCCCCCAGAGAAACACGGCAGCCCACTCGCTTCCCAGTTTTGTCGTAATGGGTGTTGTGTTGCAGACGATAACGAGAGACAGTTGGGGGAAACATGATGCAAGCAGAGGCTCAAGCCCAAGAAACTCAGTAGCTTCTGTGCAGATGGACCTCAATTTATTCCACGCCGCTTGAAAAGCAAGACTTTGATGGTGGACTCACTTCACTTAAGGCACAGCCCAGCACACGTCTGGAACTGTTGAGGCAGATGAAAGAGAGAGAGACTGGATTTCACTTTAGCTGTGGAGGAGTTGTGCATGTCTTATTATCAGGACAATTTGGATCTCATTCCATTGATTTGGCAGCAGCGCTTATGACCGGCGACCATTAAATTGCTCCGACTTTTGAGCCTAATCTATTAGGCTGCTCAGAGTGACAACAACCGACAAACAAGTCAAAAACTTTAAGGCTAGATTGCTCTCATTTTGACTTTCATTGTTCTATTTTTATTTAAATGAGCAGTTCAGGTGAAAAAAGGAGACTAGCTAACAATCAAGCTAACAAACAAGGTGGAATATTCAATGTTGATCTAATCCTCCTCTCTCTCTCTCTCTCTCTCTCTCTCTCTCTGTCTTCAGTTTCCAGTAGCGTTTCGGATCGAGTTTATGATCCCATAGTGAGCGTGACTGGTCCCCAGTGGCGGAGGAAGCCTCTCCTGTTCCCTAATTTGTAGGAAGGCCTCCTTGAAAGTGCCACCCAGAGCTGTCTGTGAAGTACGGCTGGAATAGACCCCACCTGCCCAGTGTGCTGTCAAAATAGTGACCCCTCCTGGCTAATAGCCCTATCTGCTCTCCACTGCTGCCCTCTTCACTTATCTATTTTGACATCTGTCCCAGGAAATCGGCCCCTCTCAATTGGGGGGCAAATTCACCACGGTCACGTAAACACTGTCAATTTAAAAAAGAGCTGTACATCTTTCTGTTCCCTCTGTATGTGCCTGATGCCGCATGATTTTTACAGACAAGAGAACAGCAAAAATTTGCCCCGCTCTCTGGTGGGGGTGCCATTCTCCAAGCTTCCTCTGCTGAATGGCAGCATGACGTTAGGTTGTTTTAACTCTCTGCGGATGGATTTCCAGGACATTGCACATAATTCGTGGGAGTCAGGGATCTGCTGTCAATTTGTGGGAGACTCCTGGGACTCCTGGGAGACGAGGGATGTCTGTTTATGTGGACAGGCACACATGCAGTGTGGGCTTCGATATATATGTGTACATGTATGTCATCCTCTGTCTACAATTAAAGCGACAGTGCACACACACACACACACACACCACACACACACATATTATACCCATAGATACACACATACTATATATATATATATATATATATATATATATATATACACACACAGTACTTTTAATTGTACCCAGAGAGTAACATAACACAACAAGCTTAAAACGAGCTGAACAGGAGAGTCACCTGCAGGGAATTGAGGAACAAATCAAATCATAGCGAACGGCAATTTGTGGCTGAATATCTTTAATCCCGGACTGTGCGATTCGGATGAGTGCATGACAACACTCGCATCATTCACTGGGGGGATATTCGAAACGGCCGTGTACGAGGCTCGAGATTAGCAAAACGCAGATGCCAGGAAAGAAAAGGTTTAAAAGAGGAGAGAAGAGTGGCGCGACAAACACAGCAGCTGCCGCGTCCTGCTGATTTAAAGGTGCCTGATTGCCTGTGGTAACCAAATCTATTTTGAGATATGGAGGCTTTTGACCTGCCACTAAATCGCTTATGCGCAAATGGCCACCGGGTGTAATTTCTCTACGAAATGGCTGCTAGTTCCAGGGCAGGATTTTAGCGGAGAGGTGCTAATTATTTGAGCAGAAAGAGGTCCAAACGAGGCTGCCTGATAAACACGTTTGTTTTCTGAAAGTAGCACAGTGTGCTGGTACTGTGTCACTGTACTCTGTGACATGACCAGCAGTACTCATTTTCTGGCACTAAAGATGTTTCCTTTTCTCCTGAGTTCAAATTCTTTTTTAGCCTCTTTTCAGTATAGCTTCGGTTCATCTATCAGCTGCTGGCTGGCCGTCACCCGGATTCGGTGCCGGGACTGTGAAAGCAGCACCAATGAGGTACTCCGGTGGCAGTTAACGGCCGGCCCCGGAGTAACGGGAGGCACAATCAGCCAGCGATCGATGGCGGACCCCACCGCTACAGTTTCTCCGTCCTGAAAGCTTCGGAAAGTTTATTCCTGTCCCATTTTTTCTCCGCAAAACAATCTGTCATAACGCACCGTTTGGATTGTGATTAAAAACATGGAGGGACCCCAAAGAGGCACTGGAATCCTCCACACAGAGGGGATTTTCACACATGGTTTGAAACTTCAGCCAATTATTAGAGTCGGAGGAGTGGGTGATCTCTCTAGGGACCTGCTGCCTCATCGCATCAGTGTGTCTGAGCTAAAGCGCTCCTGTGATGTGGGGTGGGGGGCTGTAGCCATGTGTCTCTGTAGCTACATCCACCCCCCCCCCCCAGCTCAGTGCAGGAGGTGGTCTAGTGGTCAGAAATGGGACTTCATTACAGATGGTTGCTGGTTTGAGTACGGTGAGGAGAGCTGTTATGATGCTCTTGAGAAAAGTAGGCCCAGGCACAAATATGAATGTGGGAAATTTTTGTGTACTTTTGGATTAATGAGCTCTTCTTTAATCACTTTGGCTAAATGAAGGTAGATTGGTGGGTAACACTCATGCTACTCTGAACTGTTTGTATGCGTGGGAGATCACATGTTCTTACCGGGTTATGTCAGTATCCATCCATCCAGACATAGCACCTCAATACTTGGTTTCTGTTGTACAATTTTCTTTTTCTGACCATCTAAGCTGAAGCTCTGACCCATGACATCACCAAGCTTGGTTGCAGCTGGCTTCATCAACAGCGAGATGCGTGTGAAGTTCATCATGTGGTGCCTTGATGATGAACGCAGGTGTCTCCAGCCCTAAAGTTGTTTTTTTCTTGTGTTGATGTTCAGATGGTGCCCCCCCCCCCCCATGCTCATTTGATCCAAACTGCACACAGATAATGCAGAGTCCCTGAGGTATGCATGTTATTTATGGACATTGACTGAGGGGGGGATGGGGGGGGTAGGGTTGAATCCTTTTAAAAGTCTCTGCATTGAAGATCATTCATATTCCTGCTACTGATACCAACCATCACTAAGTATAATGGATCCAAGAGGTTAAAAATAGTTTAGGAAGAGAGAGAAAACCATGAAAAATGAATTGCTTTAACTTTCATAACTTTGAGCTGCGTTTAAATTCAGCAAATGGCCCACTTACACTGTAGCTTCCAGACTGAGTCAACAGACATAATGTGTGTAATACACTCAGTAAGATTATGTGTAATAGGCCTCCACCTGCTTCGGTGGGCTCAGAATAGTCTGACATTGTTAAGAATATTGTTCTCCTGGTTTTATTCAGTGTATGATAAGTGTTACTCCATCCATCCCTCCATCCATCCATCCATCCATCTACTTTCATAACAAAGTTCACGGTCAACCAATTGTCTACACCAGGGTCTTCAACCTTTATTAGGCCAGAGACCCTTTGCTAGGTCTTCTGTACGTATCATCAAACTGTTACGGATTAGGCCTGGCACATGTTAATATAAGAATTAACTATATTAACCTGTTTATTTATCAATAAATATAACTGAACCTATGTCCATATATCTGCAACTTTGGCATTTCACAGGTTTACATGCATCTATTCTGTACATAAAAAACCAATATATCTATATTAATTCATATGTCATGTATACTCTCCCTTGTATGTGCTAATGGCTCTAAATTCAATTCCATATATAAACATACACACACACACGCACACACACACACACACACACACATATGGGGTATACCTATCCTTATGGGACCCTCTCATTCACTTCTATGTGAAAAATACTAACGCCAGCTATGACACCCTTAACCCCCCACCCTGCCCAAACCAAAACCACAAGTAACTAAACAAAATATGTTGGCATTATTACTGTTTTGAATGCATTCATAGATCTTTGTGGGTACCTGAAAAAACAGTCCCCACAATGTAAAAAAAAAAAACATTTTTTTATGACATTCGTGGGGGACAAAGTTGTCATATGGGGTTAAGGTCGTCATGTTGGGATTAGAATTTTCCCCGTAGAAATGAACAGAGTTCCCACAAAGATATAATTACAGACACTATGCACTATGGATTGTGTTCCTTTACTTGTTTTAATACAGGCGCTTAAAGCACAAGACACAAAGGAGACGGAATGAAGCAGAATAGACAAAGTGTCTAATTGCGGTGGAAGTTATACATGCACATGAACATACAAATAAATCAACGAAATGAATAAATTACAATATTACCACATGTATGGCATAAAACCTTGTTAGTAACTATAACTACAGTATGTGGTTTGACTTATTACTGGAAGGGACGGATTGTGGGTTGTGTGGGCCCCTGGGCAAAACGTTCGTGAGGGCCCCCCCCCACCACCACCACCACCACCACCACCACAACCACCACGATTCAAGGGCCCTTGGCAGCCAAATGCCCTCCCTATAGGGTCAAGGGCCCTTGTAGGCAGAGGATCAAAGAATGTAGGCCCTCTAAAATAGACAAACGAAAATACATTGTTGATAAGCGTTGCAAATTGTTTTGGGCAAGGGGCCCCACGGGCCCCCTGCACCCCAAGGGTCCCCTGGGCAGCGGCCCCGCTGGCCCGGTCTATAATCCATCCCTGATTACTGGTTTATTAATTTATTTATAGATTAACGCAACATTAACGCAATATTTTGCAAAAAATAGTGTCATCCCACAATGATTCACGGACCCCCTGCAGTTCCTCCGTTGACCCCCTGGGGGTCACGGACGCCCTGTCGGAGACCCCTGGCCTGTACATGGCACCACCCCCAAAATACAGCTTCTTGTTCCTATATGGCTGGTGCCCTACAAGATGACCAACTTCCTGTTTCTTGTCGTTCCTGAGTTGACTTCCTCCCAAACTCTGTTATCGCTGGTATACATGGGGAAACGTCCACAGATTAACACGATAAATTCATTGCGATATTGAATTTATTTTTTATTTTTGTTGCTGGATGCAGCACAAGGCTGAGAATTATATGTAGAGAGACCGTAGGCCCCCTCTGTCCTGGAAAGCGGGGCAGGAGGAAGCATTACCAATAATTGGAAGTTATCATCTTAAACTTGCTTTTATAATCCCCCCGCCGTTTAATTCCCTGCAGCGGCACAGGATGTCCTGCAGAACCCTCATCAAGAAGGTCATGCCGCTCACTAAAAGCCACGTTGCCCGTCCCTCTCCAAGACGAGCAGAGGCGTCATGTGACCAGAGCCAAGCCAGGGAGCACAGTATGTGTGAAACATTAGCATTTCAATAGATCACCTTCAGGCAACCTTCCACATGATTAACAGTCGGTCCTAAAGCACGTGAACGTGCACATCAGCCTGAGAGACGAGTGTGATTGGACCCAACATGGCCGAAAGATTAGGCTGTAACATGTGTTATCTGTGGTTAATCTGGTTTCTCTGCTCTTACATCAGAGTATCTGTCCTGCCATCTTCACATATAAGATACACGGGTCACACAGAGAGATGAATCATCCATCTAGTGGTCATATCATAGTGCAAACAAACAGCAAAAAATACAAAATAAATATGTAAGACATTTAAACACGATATATTGAGAGATGGACAATAAAACATGGAAAACTACAAAAAAAATAGTGTAAAGGGCCCCTAGTGTGCTCATTTTAATTGTTCATAATTTTATTTTCAGTGTCTACTGGAATAGGTTTACATGCTTCAATGTTCCAAAAAGACATAATTTTTTTTCTTATACTGCACATCTCTACTCACTTTCTCTATTAGTCTGTTTGAAATGCTCTGTTAGAGCTTCACCCTTGTTGAGCCCAGTGTGCTGTGATTGGTCATCTTGCCCTACACATTTCGCCTGTCTTGCAGTCTCCAGACCAATCCTTGCAGGTAGGCAGCCAATGAGGGATATGTTATGAGGTGATCTCACCATGTCACAGAAGTAAGGGCTGGAATTCCAACAATGCATTTCAGGCAGATTAGAAAAGAGTAGTTTCTGTGGTGAGAGTTACTCCCTTTGGCGTGTACTTTAGGCCTTAATACTTTGCAGACTGTTTGCATGCACATAAAGCTGTATAACACAGCTGTGCAAATGGACAATAAAATTACGTGCTGCTGGGCATTCCCACAAAAACATTTTCTGTAACTGGACACATGAAGGAAATCAGCCATGGATTGCTGAGAGGGCAGCACCTGTGTGTAAGTTGAAGGTGCGGCACTGATGTCCCTGGTGGGGTTAAGTCAGCTGGCAGGTGATACCTGCAGGCATTTTACTGATGATACGTTTTTCGTTCAATCCATCTCACCCCCGACAATCTGACCTGCTCATGCTACAGAGTCCCTTTCGTGTTCCTGCATTTCTTCCCTGTCCTCTCTGTCCTCCTACCCCTGTGTCCTGCCGGATCTGTTCACCATCAGAAAGTCTCACACCATGCTGCTCTGGGACAGCACCTCCTTCTTGGAATGACTTCAGGATTCCTAATAGCATGGACAATATGAAAGCTCTGCCAATATGGCGGGGGGGGGGGGGGGGGGGGGAAGGACTGGGGAGGCTTGTCCCTTTTTACTCCGAGACAAAAGATTCTGGCTCAGCATGACCAACCAGATTCAATTTCGTTTTTGTCCCGTATATCCATGCGGGTCACAGCGCTTGTCTGTCTCATGCTGACAGGAAGATTCCGTAGCATCCTGGACCTTCGCCCTGGAGACAGGGCCCTGTCACCTTGCTTGTCTGAGCTGGGCTCAAGACATCCAGTCCTGGTTGGAGGACTCTTTGGTGAAGATGTATGTGTGAAAGGTGAGGCCTTCAAAATGTCAGAAGGGGAGCGGTTTCAGCGGCGCTCTTTATGTCTGCCTTCAGGCATTCCCGCTAGTTTCTTTTATTTATAAAGCACTCAATTAATGGAGCATTTGACCGATGCACTCAAGGCGGGACGTTGACAGGCATTACTAAAGGATGCCTGATATGTTATGCACGGGAGGTTGCTCAGACTCCATGTCATTGAATAAGAAGCCATGGAAGAAAGTACACCTAAATACAGCATCTCTCTAAAGGGAATTAGTGATCTGTCTTTCATATTAAGGAGGACGCTGTAAGGAATCTGTCCAAACCAGTTCCACATACCAGTACACCATACTGGAGATTCCAGTCCCCTATTTTCTTGTTCCATTTTCTTTTTTTTTGGCTGTCAAATGTACTGAAAAGAAAGAGAGTGTAGTGAGACGTACAATGATTTATAACTGCCGTCTTTCGCTGTCCTGGAAGCACGCAGCCACGTTTCAGATGAAAAGGCTATTGCAATCTGACGGGAAGCTTCACATGGTAATGTGGGTCAAACATTCTCCAGAACTCTTTGTTGGGTTTGAGCGACTCACATTCCTATCAAACACTGTGTCCTCCGAAGAAAGTTAATAAAATGTCAGAAGCAGGACGACATGATCCTGCATATATCGAGAGGGAGAGGCGATATCAATCTGAAGAAATAGCTTGCTCAGTATGGGAGTCAATGGCGGCGATTCAGGCTTTGGCAAGGAGCCCATGATGTGATATTACGATTTGTGTGACGGTTCATTTTAAGGATGTAGGCAGCGGTGAATTATCTGCCCCATATCACGCAGGAAAAATAAAAATGGAACACTAATACTAATGCTTCATCCCTCAGTAAATGCCCACAAGCTTAAAGAATAAGAAGTTTGAACTTTCAGTTGCTAGATTCTCTTCAAAGAAACGTTCAAAGAAGACCATCCTCCATGATCGCTTATCTGGCACGGGGTCGGGGTGAGTCTGGGGCTTATCGCACCATCACAGGGCATGAGGCAGGGGACCCGTCGGATGGGAAGCCACAGTCTGGCTCACTGCATGTTTTAGGACAGCGGGAGGAGGCTGAAGAACTGGCAGGAAACCCACATATCAAAGGAGGAACATACCAAATCCACACATAGAGCCAGAGGACAGACTCAGGCCTGGAATAATGACAGTACGAGGCTACACAGCTCACCACCAAGCCGTGTACCTCTCCGTAAATCTGGATGCCTTAGCCGTTTTCCTCAGGGGTCAAACAAAAAGTCTGCATCAGGAAAATATTTCAGACAACCCATAAATGACCCTCATGCTTTAAGTCCTTCCCTCCTGATAAACTTTTCAATAAACGTTCCATTTTAAAATGCTTCCGTTACCTCAAAAAGCAGAACCGTCATCTTAAATCTAGTATTTACTCGTCTAGCAAAAATACAACAATGGAGCTTTAGTTCGCTTTCAATATAAATAAAATAAAAGAAGAGAGTCCATTCATTGTTAGACTTGACAAAACTGCAAATGGGGGAATGTCAAAACTGCATAATTCGGTGCCTTCTTGCCTAAGTAAAGCATGTCTTATTCAGTATTTATAATATATGCATAAATAATACATAAAGTTAATCATTAACAAATCCTAATTATTGATAATTTATTTATAATGTGCTGCTTGCGAATTTACCAGAAAAATTGGTTGACACATCATTTTTTCTAGAAGAAGGAAAAGTCATAGAAGCTAAACATGCAGTCGCTACCTCACTCCCAGAACAGCACTGGATGTGAATGTGACATCAATAGTTAGGACCTAGACATCGGTGTGAAGTTCACATCACTGTGGGTGCTGTTGGGGATGTCTATGCATGTCAGCTGGAATGTGGTGTGAGCGTTTATTAGAAAATCATATAAGCTTAATGAATTTTCTTACCAAAACACCTTATAGTCCAGCGGAGTTAAATCATTGTTTCTCTGCACCCTGGCTGTGTGTGGCCTGCAGATGTCGGTTGTGGGTTGGGGGGGAGGGGGGGTACTTGTTATTGCTCAATCGGCAGAAAATGCCAGCAATTTCATCAGAGGTCATGAAGACACTAAACAATTTTCAATTTGGACATGATAGCAATCTGAGTTGCCCAGTTTTACCGTCATTTGAGAATGGAGTTTTGAAGACCTGCGAGAAAGCTTTCATTGCGGGGCCCTTTCCGTGAATGTATGCTCTGTGATTTATCTGTTATTTACAGCACTGTACGAGGAAATTTTCCTGAAAGGGGTGTCGGTTTGAAGGGCTTCGCGTTACTGGGCTGACTGTGGGAACGGGTCCGCAGATGCGCAAAGGGCTCATCCACTCGCAATAAGAAAGCAGACTGAGGCCTGCCCTGATTTCAGATGGACTCATTGAAGTGCAGGATGTTCATTTCCTGGAGGCTAGCGACTCTTGTGTCCCTTATAATGACAATGCCAGAAGATTTATAGTCAGAGGTGTGGGGCCAAGAGCCCAGGAGAGGCTGTTAGGACCTGAAGGCGGCTCCGTCGAAGGACACCGGACCCCTGATCACGAGACCAAGGTGAGCCGTTTGCTCCTGTCTGCAGTCCACCTTTAGGGTCATGATCATCGTGTTGGGAGCCTCGTCTGCATGTGAGGCGGAATCCTTCGTGCGAGAGAGTGAGACTAGGCCGCGTTGTGAATGATCTCATTGTGGCAGAGAGCCCTTCATTCGAGAGACAAGTGAGTGCTGCGTTTTCATATTAGCATAAAGGAATCCACCCATAACCAACATGCTGTGGGAAGCATTAGAAAGAGCAGCAGCGCTGCTATCTATAATGGAACTGTTTCGTCAGTGCTTACCTTGTTTCTGCTATCCTCCTCATATCCTGCTTATTATTTTCTGTCTTCTCTGATAAATGTAAGGGGCATGAAGATGCTACCCTCGATACCGTCTGAGACCAAACACTCCATCGTTCTAGCTTCTCATATACTGCTCTGATTTGAGGCCAGAGTACCACCATGGAGCATCATTTCGTGGCAGCGGCAGGTTCCAGTGGTAATGGATTAAATTCATGAGATTAACAGTCGCCATTTTCCCCATACGGGAGAATGCTAATTGGCTGACGTTAGCACATGCTAATCAGTGCATTAGCGTGACTGCGTGACGGGCGGCCGACCCAGCGAAGACAAACACGTGTTTCCCGCCGACATGGGGCTGTCAGCTTGCATTTCATAGTTGCTTCGGCTCGTTTGGAAAGCACAAACTGTCAACTCGATTCTGCGCTTCCAATTTTCCCAAACTACTCTATCATTCTGCTGTCATGCCAAAAAAAATAAAAATCTGCCTTTTCTGTCTCAGCATGAAACCTGAAGTATTTTAACTGTTACTCCTCAGCCTTCCTAAAGTATTTTAACTGTATTTTAACTGCCATCCATTTTTAATATCTTGGCAGCTGAACATTCACTGGATATGTCTCTGCCTTGAAAAATATGGACAGCATTACCTGATTACCAGGACTTTCAAGTCGCACATCGAAGCGTTTCCGAAATCCCAGAATCCTAAGCGGTCTCCTTGGCCTCTTCAGCTCCTCGCACCCAGGATATCCTGGGGTAAAATATATCATCTGTTACGTAACCTGCATATAAACTGCCAGCACCTCCCGTTTATCAGCTCCGTGATTCTCTGCTCTGACCCACATGTGCTTCTGGATCCACCTTCTCTGTCTTCAAAGGATTCTGGTGATTTACAGCTGGAAGAGGACTGTGACGTTGCCTTTCAGAACGTGCACACATGTGGGCCAAATTTCAGGTGGCAGTATCTATCAGCGCACACAAACTTTCCTACCTTTAATATTAAACGTAGAGGAGCGGGTCGATTTCCACTTTAAAAAACAGAGCCGGGGGGCTGGGGATGGTGGTGCGGGGTGATTTACGAGGTGCCGATTCATTCTGCTGTGGCTGCATTATGGAGATTCCTGTCACACTCGTGAGCTTCTCTATTTCCAGTTATTTCCGTGCAATTAACGGTTCCCTGAGCTACGGCAACTTTAATTATCTTATCATTATAGATTTCTTTTCCAAGCACCTCAGTAGATTTACGTGTTAATTGTATTTGTTACCTTTGACTATGTTAAAGACAACAGCAGTGTGATTTTTTTGTTTTTAAATGCCAACTGAAACCGACCCTGTCAGCATGAAAGGCGGAGTCTTCATTTTGCCGATCATCCTGGCCAAATCTCATCCATTTGTTCTTTTAGCCAGTAATCCATCAGAGGGCTCAGCGACTGGGGAAGTGTGATGCCCCCCCACCACCCCCAGACAGGACAGAAGTACATCCCAGAGCACTTACCCCCTCACCACAGCGGCCCAACTATTCCCCTAGCAAAATCCATATCGCTATGATGATGTTACACGTCACATCCCATGGTCAATAAATCAGATGTTTCATTCATTATTATAAGTGCTTATGTCACAGAAAGTTACACAGGCTTGCACACGTGGCTACTGCTGCTAACAGTAATCTATAAAATATGCTGAAAATAGCTAATTAACGCACTTATGGTGCCTGATGTTAGGATTTGGTGCATGTGCCTCATTGCATTGCTATGTAACAAACGTTACTTCCTGCAGATATTTGCCAGTTGCCAGGTATTTTCCTTCACGTTAAACTGGTTAAGAATGCTGTCCGAAGTCTCTTTATATTCCCTAAAGACAGCACTGGTGTTTACCACCACTCAAACCAAGCTTTTGAAAGGGCCTCCTGCAGTTTTGGGCCCCCCTTATGGCCACAAATAGTCACTACACCAAATATTATATAAACATGCTCTTTCATTGGGAGATGCTGAATCAGCATATTCTGCTAACCAACTAGTTAGCTACAATCTTCTGAATCTTCTCGGTAGCCATTTATTTCGTTTTTGAAACATCAGTCGGAGGGCAGGGACAGCCTGGGTTGGGCAGGTCCCCAAACTGGCTTTTTGATTGGTGCCCCAGAAACAACAGTCCTCTCCCTGCCAACAGACAGGTAGATATTGTTTGAGTGACAGGTGTTTTCTGTAATCAGAAGTCACCTTAGGCTCATTGGTCGGAACTGGAGCCGCCCATGGAGAGTGGATTAGGCTGAAGCTGAGAAGTGCTGGCAGTTGCCAAGTGACAGTTGTATGATGTGAGCTAGCAGATGGTGCTCCATTTGCCTTTTTGTGTTCCTCCTATCCCCAGCGGAGAGAGACAGGCAACGCTTCTGTTATGGCAAATTTACTAAGGAACGTAGCTTCCTGGAATGCCGGACAGCTTCCCGGTGGACCCACCATCGGGGTCAGCCTTGCATGCCGGGGTGATCCGTGAAGATCCACCGTAAGTTCCACCAAAATAGCTCGGAATCACCTTCCGAGAAGGAGGAACGCTGGGGCCGTCATCTCAAAAGACACCTGACGAGAACACAGAATGCGCTAGATGGTCCTGTCGTGAGTTAAAGACGACAATGAAGGCAGAAGATGCCATAAACCACAATGATGTGTCTTCTGATCTATGAGAACCTCGGAGAGCGCTGTCTTTATGTGTTGCTCACTTCATCGTTTTATCAGCTAAAAGGGGCCTGTGATTTATGTCGCCTTGTGAAAGTACGTACGCTCCAGCCTGACGTCAACCTAGGACGCCATGACTTTGTTTAGTATGAATTGTAGCATGATTGTTAAATTTGGCGGTAATGGCTGCCAGCTTCATGTCCCAGTCTGGCTCACCGCGCAGAAACGGCACTTTATAATATACGCATCCTCACGCTCACCTCCCCGGCAGCCTTGTAAGTCAGCGGTAAGACAGGAGGGAGGTATTTGTCGTCCTGTGGGTCAGAACTCACTCTGAAAGAGGGACAGGCAGAAACTGAGGCTGTAATTAATGATGCAGGCAACAGGGCAGCTCTGAGTCAGGGAAAAACTCCAGATGCTCCATCCTAACCCTAGACTACGCACATCACTGGAGGGACTTGGATCAACACTTTTCTTTTCGATGCCATACAACTTCAACATCCTGACCTGGACATCGTTGGGGATGTTCATGTGTTGGACTCACACCTCAGAAGTCATCCATTAATATTAATGACCTGTAACTATTGCACTGGGCTAATTAACATTGTCGCCCCACTGTGGGGTAATTTAACGAACAGACTCATGGGAGACCTTATGAGGCTAGATACCCTAGGCTGGGAACTATGAATGTTAGCTGTCATTGATCATGTTGGGTAAGCTGGGGGTGAGTGGGGCTGCTTTTAATTAGTCATTACAATCTTTCTGAGTCCTTCGGGGGGAAAAAGGACAAGATACAGCTGAAATACTGACTGCAACAAACCAACTTTTGTCAAGGAGTCAGCGTATGTGATCTGAGGCATCATGATGGAAAGCTTCAAATCCCAGGAAGGAATTCGATTAGGATACCATCGCTAAGTGTATAAATGCATAAAAGTGCAAAGTGCAACCGATAAGAGTAGCATTGGAACAAAAAAATGCCTTTAATTCTCTTAATGTGTCCAGTGGAGTCAATAGTTGCCAGCTACTTAGGAATGTAATCCTCTCCATCAGTAGAAAATGACTTCGGTTTTTCAGAGGTCACGTGCAGGAGTGTACAGGCACAATGGCAAACCGCGACAAACTGACAAAGTCATGTGGCTGACCTGGATATGAAGGAAGAAGCGATAAACATTTGTTTTTATCAGATCCCATTTTATGATGACTCAATTAAATCACCGTCAGACGTGGCCCCAGCAGGCTGCTCGGAAAGTCACCTCTGTCCGTCACGCTATCGAAGCTGGAGGTGGCATTCGGCATGAAAGAGTGCCAAAACCCACAGAAGTGCTCATCCTGAAAACCAATAAGTGCCCGACTTTCGTTGCACCTCGCTTTAATGTCCTCGTTATGTCCTTGAATGAAACGGTGATTCTTAATGTGCCCAACAGAAGCCGCAGTCATATTTTAACGACGTGGATGTTGGAGTTAACGGAGAGCTAGAAATCTTATCAAACAAAACGTTAAAAGGAAACAAAAATATATCTCTGCTGAAAACTTACAATGGTCACCAGTGTTTCAGTGTTTTTGATGTGAATTATTTGAGCTTGTGACAGAGACTGAGAATATGACAACGATGGATCACTCGATGCATTAGTAACATAGAAGAGACATAGCCGGAAGACGCCGACAACACCGACAAGCCTCAAAATGTTCATGGCGCTGGGAGATGGGCAATGCAGCTCACGTCTGTCACGCCACCACCCTGAGAGCACCTTTCAGCGCGAGTCTCCCTGAAAGATCCGTGGCCCACAGCCACTGTAGCGAAACGGCGCAGAGCGTCGATGGAGGGACGGAGACGTGCCGTGAATGATGGATGGAGCATGCAGAGATGAGGAAAAGAGCTGCGTGTGAGAATGTGAGTGAGTGTATTTATCATAGAGAGTCTCCGAAACAGCAATTTTAAGATGTGCATCTGTGTCAGACATTTTGGGTGCAGGAACCGGTGGGCCGTTCATTACACTTGGAAAGAAAGTTTATCTGAAACTCAGGGCAGTTCAACACCTAAAGAAGCTCCAGCGGCTTCCATTTGCACAGCCGCTCTGAGCCGAGCGTCCATGATCCTTGTGTTTGTTTAACGTTTCCCATCAGATCTGCTTCTCAGATCTGCCGATGCGGCTTCAAGACGGTGCACAGGTTTCTGGGACGTGTTGGCACATCGCTTAGGGTGCAAATCAGGCAGGCAGAAACACAGATGGCGGCAGCCATTGTGGCGCCGACATGGCTGCCGGCATAAACAGCGTGTCGCACGGTGTCCCGTGGTCACATGCATGCTCACGTCGGTGGCTGGCGTCCTTTTGACTTGGAAGCATGACAGGTCGCGATCATGCTAAGTTATACAGATGGGTCTGTGTTTAGATGTCGTCTTTCAAGAAACGTCCTTGCAGTCATTGAAATGATGATGTTTGCACCTGTCTTCTACTCGAGTCCTGACAATGATGGTATGGGGCAGTGGGGCACTGCTAGAGTTCCATGAATTAAGGGGCGTGAATTAAAGCAGGACCTCCATCGAACTCAAATATCGAGCTCAGCTTGACCCTTGAGTGATGCTAGATGGCACCACAGGTTAGCATAACCACCCCCTCGGGCCACCTGCTTCCCTAGTGGCTCTCATCCCACCAGCCTCTCTCCTCCTTGCCTGGCCAACCTTCCCATACAGCCACTGTCAGCCAGCTCCCAGATGTCCTTCCATGCTGTTGCTATGCAGTAACAGGTTCAAAGGCGCTAAGCTGTTAGCTAAGCATCGTTCGTCTCCCGATGTGAGGCTCCTGTGGTAACAGACTGTCCTCAGGTCGTTCCTTCAGGATTCTACAGTTTTCTTCAGAATTAAAAATGTAATCTGTCTGTCTATCATTTTCACACACGTGTTTCTGACACGCTTGCTGGGTTCATATCTGCAGCTGCCCACGGTGGCCTGCAGTCGTGATGTAGTTGCTGGCCCTCCTCTGTGGAGCTCTTTGTGTTGCTTCAACTTCTTGTTTGGAAGTTTCCAGAACAACGCATTCAATAATCAGTTCAATTAAACCCCCCACCCTCAACTTCTTACATGAAATGATCATTAAAAGACTTCTGTCATGACCTGCTGGTACGATCCTCCTGTGTGCCACGCCCCCTCATTTACCGCGTGTGCAATCCCGATTGTGGCCAGCTGTTTCATGTTATTTCTGCTTAGTCCTGTGCATTTTAGTCCGCTTCTGAGTTCGTTTCCCTAGGTCTGTCATTGAAGTTTCTCGTGCCGGTTTTCCATCCATCTTTTGTTTTATGTACTCTCTGACAACAAAGCCTTCGTTTCCCCGACTCCCTGCACTTTTCCTGCTCTGTCCCCCCTACCATGTAGCAGAATGACAGACCTCCAAGAAGAGAATCCTCCCCTGACCGAGAACCCGCACCTCGGTCACCTACTGATGACCTGGAGTCAAAGTTGAAGAGCTCAAATTATCTTAGTGACCTTATTCGGGTTGGCTTGGCTGGATCCTAGGGGTCTACCATGATGGGATTGGATCCTATAATTATGAGATCCGACTGATGACCAGAGAATGAGCAAAATGGAGGGGGGGGGGGGGTTTATTTATGTGATTTTAGTATCGTCCGACATTTGACCTGGGATGCTGAGATACTCCCCTTGCTCCCTGTTCGTAGACATTGACGGTTTGCCACCGTAATGTGTCCACATTCCAGTGATGTTTTTTTTATAATAATCTAGAAAATCTACCTGTTTTTGCAGTAAGAAACATATATCAGGCTCTAAGATACAAGACCAGGAACCCTCTGCATCCAGTTCCTTATCCACGATACTCTCTGTGGGGTTTGACCGTTGCAATTCCACATTGCAAACATTAAAATAAAGCCGACACACAAAGGCTTCCAACTACAAGCCATATACATACACACACACACACATATATACACAAATATACATGGATACCCCTCTTAATTCTGATCTCTTTATTCATTTACAAATAACCCTGTCACACTCTCTGCATAGTTTGACACTTTGTCTTGATTTTCACTCTTTGTTTGTACCTGTGCTCTCTGTGAGAGATTCCCCTCGGGATCTATAAAGTACAAATGTATGTACCTGAAAAACACACCTCGGGAAAACGCGGCACCTCTCTTGGCAGCCTCCTCATAACCAGTGTTTATTTTCCCCAAGTAGCGCGACTTTTCTGTTTGTCTCGTGCTGATTAATGTTACTCCATCGCTCCATCTCATTACTCATTACTGACTCGTCCCCCGAGGACCGATGGACGTTTTCAATTAATTTTTGGATGTTAGTAGAAGAAAACTAGCTTGTCACCGTCATTATGTCTTTCTTCTAGTTTGACTTTATTATTATCTGAAATGATAACACACCTACATTCACACTAGGAGGTTTTTCCCCTCCCAGCGTTCTTGTATTTTTATGAAAAATAACTTTAAAAAATTTAGTCAGCATTTATAGACCTACTTTTAGCTCTCTTTTTCTTTTAGCTGTCCTAATGAGTATTATTCATTTTACAACAGCTGCAAAGTCACTTTTTTGGATTAATAATAGTAGTGAACCTTACACGGGAATGTACCATGAACGAAAGCACAGGAGGGAACCTTGAGATATCCCTGAGTGGGGATTCTTTCCATCCATCTTTTGGCATAAATAAAAAGAGTTCTGTGCCTTTAAGACCCCCCGCTTCCATGTTCACCTTATGTAAATATAAGACTGTGTTGTGCATTGTCATGATGACCCCCACCACCTTCTTATCAGTAATACAAGTGTCTGGACTATTAATATTTGTAAAATCTATAGCTAGTTTTTTATAATATAAGCGTCTTCTGTCCTCAGCCCCCAGAAAGCCCAGAACTCAGTCCTACACCTTTATGGACATAATACTCTCTGTCTGACATAATACTCTCTGTCTGACATAATACTCTCTGTCTGACATAATACTTCCCCCCTCATTTTAGAGTCAAAATGCCTGTTCCTTTATCTACCATTGTTTGTTGAAACCATGAACCCAAAGAGAATCTCTCTAGAGTCACATGAATCTGTTCTCCTTCTTGGCTAGCTTTTCTCTAACATTCAGATATGAATGTCTCAGTGAGACAGAGGCATGGGGATCCTGCCAGAACATACAGATATGGGCAGGGGGATAGAGACAGGGATGTCCTATCATGACATACAGATGTGCACAGGGAGTCAGAGGCAGGGAGACCCTGTCAGGACATACAGATGTGGACAGGGAGTCAGAGGCAGGGAGACCCTGTCAGAACATACAGATATGGACAGGGAGTCAGAGGCAGGGAGACCCTGTCAGGACATACAGATGTGGACAGGGAGTCAGAGGCAGGGAGACCCTGTCAGGACATACAGATGTGGAAAGGGAGTCAGAGGCAGGGAGACCCTGTCAGGACATACAGATGTGGACAGGGAGTCAGAGGCAGGGAGACCCTGTCAGGACATACAGATGTGGAAATGGAGTCACAGGCAAGGAGACCCTGTCAGGACATACAAATATGGACAGGGAGTCACAGGCAGGGAGATCCTACTCGAACATACAGATATTGTCAGAGTTTGTATTTCTGACAGCTGGGATTGGCTACATACACAACAAAATACGAATGTTAATTTATAAATGACACTGCTAATTTAACACTGTCTGTTTGCATACAAATACTGTCTGCAGTGTCACAGCCCAATTTGCATGTATAGAAAAACAAACCAAAACAGAATATTCCTGTCAGAAAGTACTTGAGCTGGTAAATCAGTCATTTATAGGCATTGAAAGAATTCAGACAGGCAAACTAAAACAGGAGTGCTTGTCAAAGGAAAGGAAGGCAGGATTTCCAAGCATCTGTTTAGAAACGTCTGCCTTCAGCACCATGGACAGCAGGTTAGCTCTTTCACAGAAAGCACTCGGAGCCAGTGTGACCAGCCAGTCCAAATCCTTGTATATAAGAGGAAGTTTGCTTCTCTGTCAGGGTTTTCGGTGTGACATTAAGAGGCTGCAACCTTAAAACAATTAACCATGCTCCTTCTGGAGCCAACACACTTCACGCTTGTATTTTTCAGTATGCTGTATGATGTAACGTTAAAAACAGGAACTGCCCCCATTGACTGTATTCAATACAGTTACTGGGAAAAAGAAACGGAATCAGATTACAGTTACATTTGTAATAAATCAGAATTACTTCTAGATTACATTATAATAAATCTGAAAATGAAGAATGGTTTTCTGATGCATTTATAAAGAATGTGAAGCTAACATCACAATGTTTTCTATGTAAACAGCACATTTCACGAGATGTGTTGATGTCCCTCTTATAATAAATCCCTCCTATGTGCGGCTTAAGTCCCTCCTACATGTGCAATAAGTCCCTCCTTCTTATGATTTAAGTCCCTCCTACATGCGCCATAAGTCCCTCCTTCTTATGATTTAAGTCCCTCCTACATGCGCCATAAGTCCCTCCTGTTTATGACTTAAGTCCCTCCTACATGCGCCATAAGTCCCTCCTTCTTATGACTTAAGTCCCTCCTACATGCGCCATAAGTCCCTCCTTCTTATGACTTAAGTCCCTCCTACATGCGCTGTGAATCCCTCCTTTTTATTACTTAAGTCCCTCCTACATGCGCAATAAGTCCCTCCTTCTTATGACTTAAGTCCCTCCTTCTTGTGGTGTAAGTACGTCCTACTTGCAGCTGGATCCAGGCTACAGATATATCGTTCTCTTTTTTCTCTGATTATTTATTTTTATTTTTTTACCACGTTCCACAGGAAAGTGACACTGCTGTGCCACACGGATGGCTGTAAAACAAAAAAAACATTTTGGAGGAGAGGAGAAATATTACAATGTGATGCATATTATGTAGTCCATTTGGGAATATTCTGGCAACATCAAAGAGCTCGAAGTCAAAGTCAAAGAAGACTATAAGACCAACTGCTAGCATTAGCTACAGAGATCCAAGTATTGATATCCAGTTAGTTAGGAAATTATTATGTGCTTTACATAAAGCTGGACAAGCAGATAAATTACCAGCATATCAATACTACTTCTGCAAATTAAAACTCTACTGTACAATACTTCACTTGAGTATTATTTGTAGAGCCCCAAATCTCATGGACAGGACACATGATACTGTCTGTTCTTAAACCCTCACAAAGGATAGGATAATTTTCTCTTTGTAATCATTTTTCTTAGGTCAAACTGCATTCCTTTGTATATATAGTGTGATTTGTTTTTTATTTGTTATCTTTGTCTAGAAGGGAAAAATTTCCATGTGGAAAGATTTTTAACCTAATGGTGTTCCATATAAATAATAATTCCATTATGTGTGTGTGCGTGTGTGTGTAATTTTAACAACACATTTTTTGTTGCCTAATAAAAAAATAATCTTCCTGACATTTCTTTACTCTTACTTTAGTTAGCATTGATGTAATCCAAAAGTAACAAAAAGTAATTAGTAATTAGTTACATTAATACTTATATTTTGAGATAAAATGCATTACTGATTACATTTTTCAGCAGGTAACTAGTAACTGTACTGGATTACATTTTTAAAGAACCTTACCCAACCCTACTGACAATGTTTGAGTTATAGTTAAAAATATGAACTGCTCTCACTGACGGTGTTTGTGTTATTTCTGTAAACATGAATTGCTTTCGCGGACAATGTGTTTTTGCTGTAAACATGAATTGCTTTCAAGGACAATATGTTATTGCTGTAAACATGAATTGCTATCATGGAGAATGTCTGTGTTATTGCTATAAACATGAATCGATTTCACGGAGAATGTCTGTGTTATTGCTGTAAACATAAACTGTTTTCAGTGATGTCATAGCCGTAAATATGAACTGCCCTCACTGACAGTATTCATGCCATGGTAATAAACCTGAACTGTTCTCATTTACTTCACAATTTTCTCGTTATATTTGAGAGGAAAAGCAGGCTCAGCTGGTCCCTGGAGCAATGAGTGGTTAAGGACCATGCTCAAGGTTCTCAAAGGCGAAATGACTCTTCTTAAATTGGGAATTGATCCGGCACCCTCCTGATCACATGTGCAGTATCCTAACCCACTCAGACACACACTTTCCCCTTTGCATTCTAATTGAACCTCTGGCAGGAAGTCTGTATGTAATTCTGAGGGGTTTGATAGCAACTTGATGGGCTTACGCAGAAGGAGAGCTTTTTAGTGGGTGGTCATATCTAAGCAACCACAGATATATGAATATTTAATCATAACTATCACATTCACCCTACAGCCTACTGAGAAGGGCATATTGCTAACATTGCTCATTTCTTTCTATCGCTATATACTTGAAAGCATAACTACACCTAATTCTTTTTAAGTCTTGCCACCTATGTATATGAAATCCATAAACTGTAACCGTTATATCTCTATTACCATCTAATTTGTTTTTTTTTTGGAGAGCATTTACAACAAACAAAAATAGACACACACACATACACACACACACACACACACACACACCACACGTCGTCCTCCCATTATGTCCTTGACATGTTGATGGTGATAAATTGCCTCAGTATCTATGGCAGATGCTGTATATTTATCTAACAGCTACACACACCTGTCAATACACAGAGTCAGCTGACTCCTGTTAATCTTGATCAATGTATTTCCTGCTGGTAACAGTTCCACGTCATTACCTGTGACTTGTAATTATTTAATGAAAGCAATGACCATCCCCTACCATGACAGAGCAGTTTAACAAAATCTGTCCTTTTTCGAGGCGTTATGAAAATCTAATTTTGCTAAACGGAAAGGTCATTCCCAGCAAGAGCTTAAATGCGGGGACACACATAGAAATTTATTTTAAATGAAGACATCAGTTGGTAAGAAGTACTTTCCCCTCATCTGCTAGTGAAGGAGGGGTAATTGGGTTATAGTAAGCTGTGAAATGGCCAGTCTTTGCGATTATGAATGTATTACATTTTATTTAGTTTTAAACACTGTGCCTGTAGGTTTACTTCCAGAGTGTGCCGACCATCAGGTGTATGTTTGATATGGTATACCGACTTCCCAGACATGGTAAATCTGAAGTGTATGATTTAGCCATAGAGTGGATTTATGAAAATATTCCCACTTTGAAACTTTTCATTTTAACCCCTCCTGTTGTTAAGCATGTGAACGGTATATGGAGTATCTTGAAAATATATACGGAGACAAAAAAGTCCTGAGAAATCTGGAGCAGATTTAGAAATTGACATAGAAATGGTCAAACAATTTCTTTTTGTCCCCCCAGATCCGTGATACTGGGTATGTTTGTACTAAATGAACGATACGGCTAATATATAAACAAACGCTAAGTTCGTGCATCTGCCTAGTTCCCAGGGGGCCTATGCAGTACATGACTGTGGAGGACAAAGATTGTCACATACAGTATATTTTTAAAAGTCTCCGTGAGTTTGTGCCGCACCAGCATGCAAATACTGTCAGACTGGGCACAAGCGGCACAGTCACTTATTTGTTTAAGTTCTAAGTTGTAAATTCTGTCAAATGTGTATATTCATAGCTATTCCTCACAGTGATGCTTCTGGCATTTTAAGGTACCGGAGAGAGATGCTTTGGCAACGTCTGTGCAGTAAACTCTCAGACTGGAATTTTCCAAACTCAATGTTCCTCTTCGAGTCCATCGTCGGCATCGATTTGTTCCTTGGATCCTTATCAACACGCAAGTGGCTGTCAAGGATGCGCACCTCATCCCTGGTGAAGGCTAATCCTGCTTCAGATGCTCATTTTCAACCTCCTCAAGCAGAATAGAGCTGGGCAACTGCAGTGATTTGTCGACAGAGGATGATTACCTGTCCAAGGTGAGACCGTGTGCTTCGTGGGTGAGCTGTCATCTGGCTGAAGCCTTTTCAAGGAGAGTTTTTTGCACAACTCGTCATCATCCTGTGTAATTTCATGGCTTCAAATGGACATTTATCTCTATGGCTAATCAGTAACTGATATATATATATATATATATATATATATATATATATATATATATATATATATATATATATGTTGAAAAATCGATGTTACAAATTAGGACCAGATATACATTTGGTAAAGCGTGATGAATAATCATGTGGCAAGCACTGATGCATTATCAATAAAGACAATAAATAACACAGTGGTTATAGAAAACGATGACTAAATACAAAAAGCATCTATTAGGAAGAAGTTAACAGGAAATAAATACCTACACATCTTGTGGATTTATAGATTCAAGCAAAATTAAAATTAATAAAAAAGCTCTAGATCAAAAGCTTTAGATACCAAAGACAAAGTACCCTCTATTCCCTGTCCGTCCTTTAGCTCAGGGGTCACCAATCTTTTTGAAACTGAGAGCTACTTCACAGGTACTGAGCCATATGAAGAGCTATCAGAGCAGACTTTACCTAAACTTATTATCTAAACTTCATGTATAATAAACATGGTTAAAATGCTTGTCTTTTAGATATTGTCATTTTCAAATCTATATAAATGCAAATGTGATTAAAGGAGAATAGAAACAGGATAAAATTAAATTTTAGATGCTGCTCACTGGTAAGTTGTGCTATTTTTAGAACAGGTCCAGGGGGCGACTCACGTGGTCATTGGGGGCATCCTGGCACCATATTGGTGACCCCTGTCTTAGCTGTTCAATATGAATACTCAACAATTCATATATATATATATATATATATATATATATATATATATATATATATATATATATATATATATATATATATATATTTATATTTATATTTATATTTATAAACTACCTGGCACTTAGAAAATCCTTTGGCATGAGTTTCTGTGATAATTTCCACTGTTCACTGCGACTCTCAGTACAGCTCGACCACAACAGCCCACTTTCCTGCTTTGTTATTTTTATGTTTACGTTACGGATTTGTCGGAATAATGAGACAGGCAGCGCACATGTACTTCCGCTTAAATCAAGCTCTTATAGTCTATTTTTGTTCTTTTTGTGACTAATAACCATAGCTTTGCCTAATGCATGCAATTCTGAGAGCCTGTAACGCAAAGTCAGTTGGGCAAACTTAGTTGGAACTGCTTTGTCAGCGATCCAACCTGTCCATGGTATTTTCTGGTAAGGTGCCCTTAACCCGTCTGACCCGTGGGTCTCCCAGCAGGACTCAAGGGTTACCGGGCCACCCACGCATTACTACTGTAAAAAATATTTCAGATTCCCCTTATTTATAATTGCCAATTCAAATGTCATCGTTTTGTAAGCTTCTGTCTGTATTATCCCGTTATTTTAATGCACACGGAAAAAAACTTAATGGTCAGTCGACTCACGTTTCACCGTCAGCCCTAGTAAACTCCTTCATTAAAATTCTGACCAATCATAGCATAGTGGTGTGACACATGCTTTGGGATCCTGGGAAATTGAGTTCACTCACCCCACTCTGTTTAAACTATTGTGACATCATAGAAGATGAGGTCTAAGAGTGAGTCTAAGTCATAATCGCCCATTCGTTTCACGCCGTAAATGCAGCAACAGGATGTGTACGGGTAGATTTCTAGCTTTTAGTAGGGGAATGTGGTCTCCCTGGAATGTTTCTCTATATTTCAGTGTGCCGTTAGTTAGACATGTACGTTTCATTAAGGAGACAAGGGATCGGGACAATTTAAAAAAGGTGTGAAGGAGCAGTAGTCAGTATTTAATAATGGGATGCTGGCAGAGTCTGATTTCCCAAATGAGTATTTTAGCTTATTGGAACCAATTAAAAATGTAAGATTCTGCTGCACGCCACAAATATAAACATATCAAGCCTTTTCTTCAGCGATCTCAGGAGGAGTTTTGTTGATATTGTGCATAAGAAGTGTTTTTGTTCTGATTGATGTGGTAAAATATGGTCGAGTCTGGAGGGAACCTGTTGGACGTAATGAGCTATAGGAGGACAGATGAAGCCTGGGTTTCATTAGGCTTTGGGCAAGGCATCCTCCTTGGCCCCAACGCAGCTCTTAAATATTTTGCCATTGAGCAGAAGGTGTGACTTTGATTAAGACTTCTTTTCCCTGGAGCCAGAGTCCTCAACTAAAACCTTCAGCTTAATTGGAACGTCAAGTAGGCCAGTTAAGGTGGAAATTGGTGCGCACACTCCTGGGGAGGGTGAAAAGATGAAAATCAGCCTGTACTCCTAGGGTGGGAGATATCTCTCTTCAAACTCATCCCCATGTGCGAATCTAATGTTGGCAATTACTTGGCAATCATTTTACCTTGTGCTAAGATGCTGCAAGGAAGATAATTAAATAGGGATTTTTACCCCATTTCAAGTGGGGAGTGATCAGATAATCTCGTCGCCGGATGAGCTGGGGACTCAGTTCTGGATTCCCTGTATTTCCTGTTGTTCTGGCTCCGGGTTCGAGAGACTGGATTGTGAGGTGAATGTCCCTCAGGGGATTATAAAAAGCTGTCTGTCACAGATGTCCTTTGAATATAAAGAGCAGAATATGCAGATATGCAGAAGGCTGATTCTCAAAAGCTAATCAATGGATGGCGCCCTCTACAGGCACTCGGGGGAAATATCTGCTGGGCTGGAGAGGCCCCGAAGATGTGAAATCCCACCCTGTTATCTATAGCAAGCAAAGATTTTGGTGAAGGATTGGGTGAGCATGGTTCAATCCAAGCCTCTGTACTGCCATCTTCAGCTATATGATGCATAGGTCACACACAGGGAACAAATATCCATCTCCTTGGTCTTAAGGTAAAGCAACAGTAATAAATAAACAATTAATAAATCATACATTTATTCAACACATTCTGAGGAAAGGACATAAGACACAGACAGAAAATTCCTATTTAAAATACAATTTAAAAACACTTGAAAAATACACTTAAAATGCATTTAAATGAATATAATCAAAAACACTTGTGCAAATAGGGAATAGAATGGAATGAACAGGATTATGCAGTGTGTAGGTTTTGGTTGCAGTATTATGGCTTCAGTGCAGAGGAGATACAGTTAGTCCTTGTAGGAGATCCAATCTTAGACCTGGAGGGGAGTACACTATTCCCCAGGGAAACCGCCTTGGGGAAAAAACACAGTTTTTAAGCCTTACAGTTCTGTCTTTCAGGGTGCAGAACTTAGGCTACTAACTGATCCGGTTATCAGGTCCTGTTAATGAAACTTGCTCAAGAAGTACAAGCTAATAGTTAATTTTCCTTACTTTATATTTTTCCACCCCAACATTATGTAATTTCATACAGTATATGCTGATTGTATCCACTGTGATTTATAGCAAATCCTAACTTTAATTTGATAAGAGGAAACTGCAGAAATGGTCTACGCAGGGGCAAACAAAATGCAGTAGTGAAGAGTATCTTGAGGATAAATCAATCATAAACGCCAGCACCAAGCGCTCTGAATCGAGGCCAGAACGCTGAAACTCCAGGCCTTCCTGGTAAGAGAAAACGAGCTTTCAGAAACGCCTGTTTTTTATATACAGATTCTGGGGAAGGGCTACATCTGACAGAGGGTTCAGGCATCGAGGCCTAGGGGTTGCAGGCCGAGAGAGAATGAACAGAACCCAATGCTACGCAACTGGAAACACACGCAAAGTAAGTATTGGCCCAAGCACCAGACTCCACCCAGCCCAGAGATGGCCACGCCCCTTACATCCACCTGTCATGTGACATCATATTGTGTATCATGTGCCTATGAGGCCATTCATCCCAGAGCAGACATGGAAGTAGTTAAAGCCTAGAAAGTGTTTTATCTAATAGGAAGCATGTCACCAGTGAACAGCATTTGGCTGCAAGTGAGTTTACTGTGCATTTCTCAGTGAAGTCTTCGGCGCAGAATCATGTATTAATAATTACGCAATTCATATCCAATTAGCATGCATGTGCTACATAAGAAGTATACCCTATGCAAAGGAATAGCCCGTAAAAACAGACATGCTGTCACAGAAAGAGATTCGGCTGACATAAGGCAGGCAGCTGAGAGCCCATTAGCGGAAGGTATAATGAGTCACTAATTGCATTACTAATTGTGAAGGTTTCATTTTTTTAGTAATTTAAATCGACCACCATAATGTCTGTGGCCGGTGGGAGGGTGAGTTGGGTTTGTCGCTGTAGATAATGGCCATGCAGAAGATTCCGATCTTACTTATGATGTTTGTCAAAGCTGGTAATAACCGGGGATGTTGGGGGGAAGCAGTGCATGCTGGGAGGTGACAGCAGCTGTCTCCCCAGTACCCAAAGCACCCTCATAGACTCTGCCCGCTGCGCCGCACACCACTTGTTTGACCTGCTGCCCTCTGGTAGGCGCTGCAGGTCCAGTCAAAACACGCACATTCAGACTCAAGGGCAGTTTCCACCCATGGGCCATAAGATCATTAAATAACAACAAAAATTAATCTGTGTGCAATATCAGTCTTTAGTGATCAAAACACAAGTGCAATAACTCTTTTTATCTTAGTCATCCAAAGTATTTATTTCCTACATACCTCCTATGACTGATTCTTTTCACACATGCATAATAATAGTCGCATTTCATAGTAATGAAAATATCCAGGCCTGATCTGTCCAGAATCACTATGCATTGTGGGTAATGTATTTTCGAGTCAGTAGGGGTCATGACCTTCTTGAACCTGTCAAATATCACCTGACAGCTGCCACCAAGCCATCTGGTTATTGTAGAGATTGAATGTAATTTGATTTGCTAGCGCTCTGTGACAGTACTTAGCTGACTGTAAGGAAGAACCAGAGCAATGAAGATTATTTTAGCCAGTAAATTATTTAGTGTGATCAGGGAATGTATTTCTGTCAACAGGAATATTAAGAATCCTTGACAGTCAACATTGTGTTTTTTCCATACTTCATCTCAGCTGTATTAATATTTAATAAAATCTCAGTAGCTGAAATAATTGTCCAGGAAACAGGATCTTGAGACTGTCTCTGGGCCCCTGACTAGAGGCCATGGATTCTACTGGAAACCTTTCCCTTTCATCATCCATCTGGGGTGAATTCAGAATCGCTCCCTATTGGTTCTGGTGCAGCCAATCACACCGCTTCACTGCCTGACGAGAGGCAGGATTGGATGGAAATGAGAAGGAGGCATGGCTCTGGGGGACAGGAGTTTTAAAATGGAAAGCACATCAGGAGATGGAGTCTGCACATTTTGATAAATGAGTCACGGGTCTCACTTTCCAGAGTCTCATCATTCCTGCATGCAGAATCTCTCAACATGCCCCCGGGGCAAATGGAGCCCCATGAGAGCTTTAAGATGGACACAAAAACCACGAGGGAGAATGTTCCGGAGATGAGGAGCAGGGATCCTGATACATGAGGGAATTATTCACCTTTATGGGAAAAACGCAGGGGAATTAGAACCTGAAACCTTTTTCTCTCATGTCCTGTTTGCTGGTGTTTGTTTACAACCCCAGCTGTGTCAGTATAATAAGAAGAATTTGCATCATATTGATAAATATGAAATGCTTTATTTTAGCACATGCAAAACAGGTATTTTTTTCCAAAATCAAACAGGTGCTGGATTGAAGATGCCCTTCGTAGGTGAAAATGCACTGCAGATTAAAATATGACTAGAGGCACAGTCAAAATGTGTTATGAATGATGTATCATATCGGTATTTTCTTTCGCTTTTACAAATCAAAGAGAAATGTAATATAATTAAAGCGGTCTCTGACTCTGCTATTGATTTATTATTCGTATCGCCTGTGTGTAAAATCATGACATCGGACGCGCGTTGGATAAAAAGCCACTTTAATTGTTGGAATTATTATTCTTATGCTGACTGTTGCCGTTAATCTCTTTTAAAAAGAGGTCAGAGAAGTTAACAAGCTGGGTGTTTTTAATGTCCTCCACAAGGCCCCCTCCATTATATCGAGATAAAAAATGATTACATTTACTTATTTTTTCTCCTAAATCTATGAGTGAGGGACCCCTTAACCGGGCCTTCGGAACAACATCAGGATGCCACCGACTGTAGCCATTGCAGGGAAGTCACCAGAACCACAGTGTTTAGTGACGGTTCGACATTATTTCAGAGGGGGGGTTGTGGGGAGGGTGGGGACAGACTGGGGACGGTTGTTCTGTTAGGGGTACCAGAAGCATTTCACCTTAATGTCCTTCACATATTACTTACACTATATTGCCAGCATTAAGAAGCAAAAGGCAGATTTGAAAACCAGTAAGTAGTGCAATGCTTTGCAGTCGCATTTTACAGTTTTCACAAATATGTAATTATGTAAACTGTGGTTTCTAATTTAGACTGTCTTGCTTCCACAAGCTAAAATTTTTTTTTCCTGTGGTTTACTTTGCTTTTCACCAGCCGAAGCGACTCGACCACCTCGCGCACCCACATTAAGTGTCCGTCAAGAAAATATGCTTACGTTTCTGTTTCGCCTGTTCCCAGCACACATAAATAAATATAAATAATAATAGTACCATATGTATTTGGGGGGGGGGGGGTGTTGTCACGGCAGCACTCACCCCACACCCCCCCCCCCAGAACCACCCCTGATAGTGTTTTACTGTACATTTAACATGCTCTAATTTATTAGCATGCGAGCTAACAGGGTGACTGTGGGGGATGTGTAGAGCCTACCACTGATATTATTTAAAGCAGTATTTTTAAGGAGCTGTCCGAAATTGGCTCTGCCGTTGTGTCCTTGAGCTTCAGTACGACGCTAAGAATTGTGGGTAACTTTGAGCTAAGCATTTCTGTTAGGCAGCCATGTGTATGAATAACCTTTAATATCTGCGGCTGCACAAACACTGTTGTGTCACGCTCGGAAATCAAACACTCACCGCTTTTACATGATTTTTTTTCGCCCCTCAAACATGATGTCAGCTGTTTAATTAACTTTGACAGTTTTGTTCACTTGGCTCGGCTGAGATTATTTATAATGTCGAATTTCAGAGTCAGACGCGATTCGATTCAGATCTCAGGTGTCTGCTTGCCTCTATAAGGCAGAGGCTGCTTTTGAATTCAGATAAAGTTCCAGTAAAATTGGAATAATTATCTGGCAAATTCCAAAATCAAAGGGATCTTTATAACTGGATTTGCTATAAAATACAGAAACGCTAATACACAAATCCAATGACATCAGCTAAAGGCTGAGGATCAGATCAGATCCCCGGTTCTGCTCCTATAATCATCCTACCAAGCTGGTTAACACTCCAACCAGAGGCCATGATGGTCATTCGTGCTCCACACCCACGGCAAGCAGGTTTCCTTCAATAATTGAACTGCACTTAATACAAAATTTTACAGACTGCGATTTAAAGATCTGTGCCATCAAGGTCTTTGAAAAAATAAAATATTAACGCTAACGAGAGCGCACAATAAATATTGCAGGTTTTGTAAAAATCATGCGGCGTAACAGATGTTAAGCTGGGGCTGCTTTGCCAAAACTGAGATCTGAGTCGGCGAATGTCTCCCCCGCTGAGGGGGCACCTTATTATCGCAGGCTGGCCGTGAGCGGCAAGTCACAGCATTCAGACAAATGCGCTCGTGCCGGCCTTATCTTAATTACAGAGCAGGAAATAAAGGTCGGAAAATAAAGCAGACTGAGCAGTGGGGTAGGGCCATTTGCAAGCTTTTCACCCCTCTGTGTTTGTGCAGAAAGTGCTCCCTGTCCTCTGTGGGCACAGAACCGTTCAGGTGCCAGTCAGCTGTTGAAATTAAACTTCATGGCATCCAGATTTAGCACATTTTGTATGCCGGAGTTGTACTCAAAAACAGCACCTGCAACTACAGCGGTTTAATATGAAGTGATGTTAGTACGTGTCAAAAAGAGTTTGATGGAGTGATATTTATAATGTGGTTATGGAGTAGGGGGGCAGCAGCCCCCTGCGAGAGGGAGTCTGTGCTTCGGAGATATTTGGGAGAAACGGTCCCCCGGTCACTGAAGTAGCTTTCTGAGTTTCACTGGCTTGTTTGCCTGTTTCGGGGGGTGAGGCTTAGCGGGTTCGGGCACTATGCCTGTGATCAGAAAGGCGCTGGATCAGATCCCAGGCCTGGTAGACTGAATGCTGCTGTTGGCCCCCTGAGAAACCCCAGATGGCTTTAGCTTTTTTCTCATCTGTGTATTTATAAATACATGTGTGTTTCGTGGAGGAATTAATAAAGTATTACTATCCTACGGATAAAAGTCCAGCGACCAATGACCGCGACACTGCTTCATGGGATCCTGCATTGCTGTGAACACTAGGGGCAGATTAATGCATAAGGTGTCCTGTCTTATAGCTGGGGGCCCCAGGAAACATGAGGGCCCCATCGTGCAATGAGAGCGAGTGGAGGCCATTGCTGCCTGTCTCGGATTGCTTCTCAGAGACTCCCTGAAACGTATTTACACTGCTGCAGTGAGTCATATAAACTGACACTGCATTCTGGGAAAGACCCTGCCCACCTTACCGACATGCCTCGGCCCCCTTCAAACATCAGTGTGTGTTACGAACACTTAGTCATGAGGCAAACGCGCTCATGCACACACACACAGGCAGACACACACAAGCACGCGCGCGGATCTGTATTCCGAAGTCCTGGCTGACACTGCGCAGAATACATAATCCACAAATACGGTTTTTGACAGCATGGCATCGTTTTCTCCATTGATTTATTGCAATCATATTTTCTTTAACTATGTATAAAGTATCTTGGAATGATTGCATTAAAAATGCATGATTCACGGCTGCTGAAGCCAGGCTTACTGAAGGCAGCTAGCATTTTAATGCCTGAAAGCTTAAGATAAGAACTGTACGTTGGTCTGTGATGAAGGCTGGGTTCAGTACAGATGCAGTCTGTCTGATACAACTTGTTAGGTAAACTAAAAATAATTTATGTGCTAGATGTACGCCGAGCTATTTTTCTCTTTAAATTGTCCCTGAAAATAAAACAGCAAATGACAGAAATGTCATCTAACTAAAACCACACTCACAATTTTTATTTTCCTCATAAAGGAAAGTATCAATTGTTGGTTCATGATCTGAGCTCGGTATCTGTATCAGCTCAAATTTATATTTATAAGCCGATAATGCCTTACCTGTCAGTGTTGATGGATGGCTCATTTGCTTAAAGATTGTGATCATTTATCATCAATTTACAAAGTCTTGCATTGTCACCAGATGTCTGAATAGATACATCATTACATGAATCTCTTTTATAGTTTCTCAGCCTCCTCTGGGTTTTCGACAAACTTAGTTTTCCAAAACACAGCTGTTTGAAACTTTTAAAGCAAGTTATTTTATATAATCGCTTTTCTGTTCCTTGCTGTACAATGAAATTTTCTACAAGGGGGAATTAGACACTATCAGTCATATCTAACGCCTTTATGATACTGTGTTCAAAGGATCTAAAAGCTTTGTTGCCATTTCTACAAGTACAAGGACAATGAAATACTTGCTTCAGTATCTCCCTGCAGACTTAAACAACATATATCAATGAAGAACAATAGATAGCAAACAATATAACAGTAACAATAGACAATAAACTACATACATTATATAGGCAACATACCTATAATATACAATAACACAGAAAATGGACAGGGTGTTGAGGTGGAAGTGGACAATGAGTGGCAGTGATATTTATTTTTATATTTATTATTATTATTATTATTATTTATTTACTGTTAGGAAGGAGCCTTGAAGTCCTGATGGATCCGTAGCGTCTTCTGTAAGGGAGGAATCCTACTGCAAAAACCCACGCAGTCCTGTGCCAGTCTCTCTCCAGCGTTTCTGCATTTCTGCTTTCTTTTTCCTGCGTGACATGCAGATCGCGTCTCTGCAGCTGATCGTCAGCATCCAACGAGGCCCCGCGAATGAAGCACGCATTAAGACCTCCTCAGGTCCCCGCTTTGAATGTAACTGTTGACCGCAAGTGTCGACGTTAGCATACGTGTAACTGCGGAATAGCGATCGAATTAATCTCGTGACTGAGGGTCGAGCAGTGGTGTGGGGCTCTTCGAGATGAAACGTTATTGTAGGAAGCTGCGTGACTTTGTGAAGACTTACTATGCAGCGTGACTTGTCTTTGCAGCCCCTGCCATAGCAGGACCATCACAGTCAGCTACAGAGGATGGAGTTAGCTGTTCCCCTTGAGGAAACACAGCCTCTCAGCTGCTGAGCACGCATGACAACGGAAGCAGCCCCTCTGAACTACAAAGGCGGAATGGAGACCCTCAAGGACTGTGTTTAACTTCACAGAGTATCACAGGATTACTACAGGAAGGAGAAACTGGCATTAACATATGGGAGGAGAGTTTTGGTTGACACCTTTACAGGACAGGCTGAAGAAATCACTCCAGGCAAAGGTCATTTTCAGGTCCTGTGTCAGTTTGCACCTGCAACTTGTTCCTTCTCCCCAACATGCATACTTTGATGGTTAGCTGGCAGGGACTGAGCTCCAAGGACGTGACATGCTGCAAGACCTTCTGGAACTTCAGAGAACAAAATGTCGTAAATACTCAAGATTGCCACTTGCAGCCAGTAATGATGGTGTTTAATTTCAATTTGCGCCTGGGTATATGCTATGGCCCACCTTTCACGCCGCCTGGGTGTGGCAGCGACATGATAAATCGACAGGGTCTTTTCACAGGTCAGGAATGTCCAAACAAATGAAGCCGATGTTCATCCATTAGCAATGCTGGATGCCGAAAAAGCCAAATTGGGTCAAATCAGTAATCGGAATTTGTACCAACCCCACGCAAACTTCACCCACACTCCTGTGACTCACATTTTTAACAACGAGTCCCCTCTTTCATTTAAAATCTGCTCCCACTCAATCTCAAACATTTCCAAAATCTGAAAATGTGTCTTTTTAGTTTGTCAGCGCTCACTGTCAGAGGTAAGAGGTCTGGATCAGTACCCTACGTTGTGATTCGCTCCCAGAGCATCACGTGACATGATCAGCAGGAAGAGGCACGTCTTTATTATTTTGTTGTCAGGGGTTAACGAGCTATTCTTGGTTGAGAGATGCATCTTGGAATAAGATGTTATTAAGATTTACACAGATTATATGAAGATGATCGATGAAAATATGACAAGCTGTCAAAATTATGTCAAGCTTCTTTAGCTCCGTAACATCAAACCTTGAGATGCTGTAGGAATCGTTTCTGACCAGCGAAGCAGCTTCAATTATTTTACCCAAATACCCCCCCCCTCCTGCCCCACCCCCTCACCGAAGGTGAAACCAAAGAACAGAAAACACTCCTGCAAGAACAGTGGTGAATCAGCCCCCTTCTCTTGGCGTTGAGGAACCGCAGAGGAGCCCAGGGGTGAGATGACGAATCGTTTGTTGTTCCTGAAATAGGGCATGTCACAGTGAGTCTTATCTTCCTCATCGGGCTGAAGAGAAGACGCCGCAGAAACAGGAGGCAGCGGCAGACAGAGCAGCAGCACTGGTGCCGGCCCGGCCAGCACGCTAATGAGATTCCGGGCTCGGGGCCCCGGCACACGCTCTGCGCCACGGAAACGCTCCTGTTAATTAACGCGGCGGGGGAGGGGGGTGCCGGCGACGGAGTGCTCTTGGCGGTGGCCGCCTCGGAGAGCTGCCATTTGCCCCACCGCGAAAGCCAATCACGGGCAAACACCTGTGTGATGCGTCACCTGCGGCGCAAAGAATCCAGCTACGCGGAGCGGTGGGGGATCGAGGCTCCAGCGTAGAACATCAGCCGTTTAAAGGCCCCTCAGCATCTCGCTGATGATAGGCTTGCACCCCTAACTCCTGCCAGCACTGCTAATCATAACATACATTTCAATTCCCTCCTTTTTAGAAGCGATTTTCTTGCCGCTCATGCTACCTGTCTGTTGGATCAGAAATGTGCTTTGCGGCTTCCTGTCATCGCCGCTGCTTAGAAAGCAGCCAAAGCCTGGAAAATGCGCCTTTTCTGGAGAAAAATGACAGTGATGAGGCTCCATTTGGCCCTTCAGGAGGCTGCAGAAGAGAAGCGTTGATCAGGCCGCATTGTTCACCGAGGTAAAGCCATGTGTTTCTATGCTAGACAGCTTGAAAAGGACCCTCCAGCTAATCAGCCCCCCATTCAGTCCCATAGGGCACCAAAGTTTCGCTGGTAGGAAAGAAACCCGTGAGGCTCCTGTTATCTCACGGTGCTGGTGCAAGCGGGGAGCTTGGTTCTTGCCACCCGGCACCCGAACGCAGCTCCAGCTGGACGGAATCACGGTACCGTGCCGAGCTCCTGCCTGCGAGACAGTTCAGCATTTAAGATTAAGATTAAAATAGGACTTTATTGATCCCTGTGAGGAGAAAAATCTTGTCCAGTAGCACAAAGAGGAAATATAACAAAGGATAAGAAATAAATAAGATTAAGATTAACTTTATTGATTACGGGGGGGATAACTTGAAAATGCATAGTAAACACCCAAGGAAAATCATTAATAAGATAAACATAAATGCAATACTATTGTATATGGAGTGCAAGACGGCTGTTCATGATAACCTTCACGATTCATAGTCACCGCAGCCCAGAGAATTTGGACCTTCAGCTCTCTCCATCCATAATGCTCTTTTACCTCGGACTGAAGTAAGACGTTTGTTTCTATGTCTTTAATTGCATCCTTCTGGCAGTGCCTGAATGCAATTCAAAGGAGGTAAAGCGAATGAGGCCATTTCGGTGAATGGGACACTGTCCCCTCTGCACGAACTCAGGGGGGGCAGCCGGCGTCACAGCTGCTCCTGGTTCTCGGTCTCACCTGCACTGGACCTGATCCATCTGTGAGCAGGAGATTGCTTGTTGAGGTTGGCCTCTTGGGTGTCTGGATCTCCTGACGACATTCGCGGCTTCCTGGATCATGACGTAGGCTCTCCAGGGAGCATCTTCAGAGTGGATACATCCCCAGACATCTGCCTGGTCTCATTGTCTTGCACAGAACTGGAACATTATCAGGATTGACCGACTCCTGGAAAGTCCAGGTTCAATTTATTGGCGGGATATCAGGAATGAAAGACCGATGAGGATCCTGGAATTGGGACTGGCAGTCCCTGGAAAGAGCATCCTTCCGATGTGATCACCCACAGGCTGCTTCGACCAGAAGGAGTGTGAGGGGGGAGGTGGGAATGTCAGAATTGTGCTCAGGCTGTCTGGGTGAAATGCGGAGATCAAACTGGACATACCATGGGTGCCTGTTTGCTGGGAGCTGTAGTTTTATTCCACATTGGATAAGTGAGCAAGGCAACTGGAGATGCATGGTAACTGGAACCAAAGTATATTAGTATCTCTCCAAAGACTGAGCAGATATTTGTTATGTTCGTATTATATTATGCCAGATGAATATCATACATTTCTACACTATAAGTACTAGGTTCACCTAAAGGTTAGTGGCATGACAGTCAAATAATTAGCAATGGATGGAGGCAGATTCATTCTTGAACCATTTATTCAGTATCCGCATCTTTTAGCTTATAGACCTACTCTATATGCATCTGAATGTGCTTTTTGCCTCTGGAGCAACATAGTTTTCACTACAAACAGGCTGTTTTCTGATGCCTTTATGCTAACGCTGCTCCCCATTATTCTTAATCTAATTGAAGGTTTCTAAGTGAACCAAAATTAGAATTTAACCGAAGCGTTTTTTTTTCCCATTGACCCCTATTAACTAGATACATTTCCGTGTAACATTGATAACGACGACGCATGATGGCCAACATGGGGACACGACTCACATGCTACACGTAGTACACACTTGAAAACACTGGCAAATAGTCGGGGGTTGGTGGGGGCGGGGGGCACTATGAGCCAGGACAGGCTTTGTAAACTACCGTTTCAATTAAAAAGACCCGGAATTCACTTCTTCAGCGCTGAGCTCTTGCCGTGTGCTGATTGGTCAATCTCTTATAATGTTGCGTGTCACTAATGTTAATGTGAAACAGCTGGATGAGTCTTTCAATCAAGGAAACAAACCAGTAGAAGCACAAGAAGAATGTAACTAATTAGGCAATCAGGAGCCTTTCGGTTTTAATGTAGTTTGCAAAACCCGGAGTAGCTCCCAGTGTCCCCCCTGATATGGTTTAGGCGGCCACCCTACTGGCACCCTACAAACACAGCACCAGTTACTCTGAAATTCCCAGTAAACGCTGCTGTTTGCTGAGGCTCAGATTTCAGACTGGCTTACAGCCCAGGGTCACCGTAACGAGAGCAGAGCGAGGCGTCCATGGCTCCGCTACAGGGTGCCATGCGTGTTTCTTAATCTTACTCCATACGTCTGAGACGTAATATTAGCTTTGCTTTCTGCTCTCGCCACTGGCCAGGTGCAGAAAGTCTTGTGTTTCCCTAAGTGAAATAAATGACTGGCTTAGATGACAAACTTGAGCAGCTTGGATAAATAAGGATAAATGGCTGGTGAATATGGTCCTGAGAAACGTTTCTTATGCATCATCACATCAGCTTCATCCCTCCTGTCATTACAGCTGTTTTATACAGAACGAAGACACTATGTCACTTGGCGGTGGAGGGGGGTGGTGGCTAAAGCAGGGGGCCGGTTATCACTCTGCCAAACCAGGACCTTGAATTGGCAGCCTTCTGATCCCAAACAATGTCTTAAACCCCCACATGAAGCCCCATTAATATAGAAATGTCAAGCATTACTTAACAAAACCTACATGGCCCACATGTGATAATATCATACAATGGAATATCAAAAGCTCTTGAGAAATGGGCGGGGCCTAAAATACATCCACAGCATTTCATTGGTTATTCTGGACATGCTCCACCCCTTGAGTCAGTCCTCATCACCGCTGGACATGGTGGCATCACTCATACACACCGCCTGCAGCATAAACGGAGCTCTCCCAAGAAAACAGCACCGCTGCCCTACATGTGATTGCAATGTGACTATTATTCCAATATTCATTTTCATTTCACAAGTCTGTTTTGTTTTTTTAAGATATCTTCTCTCCAGTCATTCATAGGCTTCAAATACACCTTGTGAAGAGATGAAGCCTTTAAGTATGGATGAAGTGTGTTTGAGGCTATGCGCGTAACTATACCCTTTCTTAATGTGAGGGGTGCGATGCGGTTGATGTGGGGGGGCTCTTAAATATGCCACATTAATCAGGACTCGCTCCACGGCCACCCAGCTCGCAGACATGCTGCCCTCTTAGGGGGGTGCTTGTTAAACCCGGGATTTATACACTTGTCAGAGATGGCGTGGATTACACATTCGTGTCTGGGGGGGTGTGGGGGGGGGCACTTTTTGCAGACTGCATAAATATTGCTCTCCTTTGCAAAAAACTCAAACGGCAGTCATTCTCTGACCACTGCCAGTCAATAGGGTCAGCTTTTCCGTTTCGAATGCCAGCAGTAATTAACATGGACGTGGGGTTTCAAAGAGTCGGGAGAAGAACCGCAGCAGTCAGGAAAAATCCTACTTGTTCAATGAAAGGAATAAAAAAAACGTATAAAAGAATGAAACACCACAAGGCCAACATAAAGCGATACAGGAACTTTTCCAGATTCAATATTACACCACTTACCTACCATATATTGTAACACTATTCCAGTCATACATCTTTTGATCTCATATTCTTTCAAAATGTGCAGTGTTATTAACCTATAATGTATTCCTTATTTGCTGTGGGAGAGAGAGAGAGAGGCATGCTGTTGTTGAGGCTGAATTTTGTGGATGACACGCTTTAAATGTACCATTTTATGTTCATGTAAAAATCAAATTGTTTATTATAGGATAATTAATCAGTGGTATTCTGGGAATTTGGACCGCTTGTTAATTGCGCTTCGATTGTATCCAAAGGCGCATGTGGTACCACTAAGTGTCACTTTTAACTATGAATGATTTTTCTTGCCGCTGGATTACGGGCACCAATCACAGAAGCTGAAAGCTGTTTGTTTAACTGCCCCGCAGACGGAAGATAAAGGTTTATATAATTGATTTCTCCAGCAGAATTAGTAATGTCTGACTGCCCACCCCCTAGGAATATGTTTTCAGAGGTAATTATATTTTATGCGATTGTATTTGGAACGTTGGCGCGTGGGCATGGTCTCGATGTATAGCTCTCAATCCCAGCGTGTTCCATTCCAGCTTCGGCAAACAGCAGTGTTCGGACGGGTGCATTTTCCACAGGGGACGTCCAGCTGAATAAGGAAAGCTTCTGCGCGTCACACATATGCTGAAAAACCCAGCCAGCCACCAGCTTTCTGATACTTCCCGGGGTAAGGGGCCGAGGGGGCTTGGGGGCGCCTGGCAACTGCACATAATTAGCTGTCATGTGTGGAACGTTCTTATTAAATGTAAAAATACCACAAAAACCTCCCTTTCTGCCTGATGGGGTACATAGGATTTCACACTGCCCTGGAGTGGGTACTTTAAACCCCACACTTCCTCATTGCCTCTCCCAAAGACTGGCTGGCCACAGGCTGGGGGGAGGGGCTAGTGCCAAGGAGCTCGGCTATGATGTCATTGCTTTTATTCAAGTAGATCGATGGTCTGATGCATTGTGGGATAGCAACATTCTAATTAAGCAGTACAAAGACCAGGACTTTCCTTAAACACATTCCTTCTTGTACATAGCTAACATATAGAAATTTTGAAAGATTCCGTTTCTATGGGTCTTATCCATTACTGTACATATCAAAAATACTGAGAATAATTTACAGTGTTTACTGAAGCCCAGCTAACTAAATCACCGGTTCTGGGCCGTCGTCCTGGCAGTACTGCTTCAATAGTGCTCTTCGTTGGACAGATTTGTGTTTATAGCTTTCGGTGTTGTAAACACGATCACTTCACCTGCTGACTCCTTTTTTCCAAGAGTGAAAAGGTTTGGTTCGTGTTGAAGGCTCCGTGGGTAACAGCTGTTGTCATTTCCTGTTGAGGTGGTTAAACTCCGCTTGCTGGTGGGATCTTTGTGTAATTGCGATGCTGTGTATGCTCTGGGCTTTTACAGTGTTACACCATGTTCTCTGTGCAGAAGTCTGCACCAGACATCAAGTCTTTTTCTTACAGATGGGAGTTTTATTTCTCTCAGCCAGTTTAAGCAGAATAATTTCTGTTCTTGTTTCGCTTTCATGCCGTCTCTTTCAGCCATGCTCAACCTCGGGGTGAAATGACAAAAATAGCTACAAGTATTTAATATTAGAGTCAAGCGACAATGGCAACTATAAATGAAATCGATAACACTAAAATGCAATCATCGAAATATTATCAAAAAAATTCTCTGAAAGAATTCGCTTTACTTAGCGAAAATGGGCTTACGGCTTCGTTGCATATTTCCTTATTGAAATCCTGCACGGCGGAAATATGCTCCGCTGTCAATCACTCATCTATGCATCCCTGGGTAGATGTTACTCATTGTCCATCCATGGAATTGGGTGAATGGGCGAAGGGTTCTCATGGAAGGTTAGCATGCTAATCGTCAATGCAGGCCAAGCGCTATGTTAAAATATTCAATCCACAGCAGAGGGAACTATCAAGATTGCTATTGGCTCCCACACTGACAGGGAGATACGGACCCCCCCACACACCCACACTGAGGCAGCCACATGCTCCTTGCTTGAAGGGGGGGGGGGCTTCATATATACGGTTCATGTCATAACCACAATCTCCACAGTGTTTTGCTTCATGCTATCACTGGAAGCTCTGTTACCTCTATTTGCATCCAAGCAGGCTTCTTGACAGCTGAACGCTTGTGATGTACTATCTGCCTCACTTCTAAGTCACTTTGGGCAAAGGCCTCTGCTGAATAAATAAATAAAAAATAAATAATAATATATGTAAGCCATGCGCTGGGACATTGCCATCGTTTGACGCTTTGACAAAATATCAGTAGACTTTGGTGTCTCTGAAGCGCTTCGTAGTCCGAGGACTCTTTACTTTCTTATGTCTGGGCACTTTTCTCGGGCACTACTTCAACTTCAATTGCATTCGTGAAGTGTGTATCTAACGGGGATACGACTGCAGACGTGAGGCTTAGCTCTTAGCGGTGGCCACAATAAGGTCTGTCTCGTCGCAGGATTATTGTCTTCAGAAGTGAAATTAGCCGGTGGAACAGGAAATGACACCTGGGTGAGAGAGTCCACTCCTGCTGAAGGAGAAGCTTCAGGAAGCTGCCCATCAGAGCCACTGATTATAGTTCTCAGCCGAGATGCCCCCCCATATACAGAGCTGATGTTCGCAGTGCCACTGAAGTCCCATTTGGGTGGTAGAGACACAACATGGTTTGTTTTGTTATGACACCCTAAGAATCCCTCCCCCCCACCCCACCTCCTCACCCCCACCCCATACACCTCCATTCCGCTGATGGTTAGCAGCGCAGCGTCGCCACGGCAATATTGTACCGTGGCTCAGTCAACCCAGGAAACCGGGCCCACGGATGTTCCAGGAAGCTCAGTGACCAAAGAGCCGGGTTGAGTCGCATTTCTGGTATGCCGATGGGACGTGCTTTTTATACATTACTCTAAAAAATTGCGATAGCTTAGGGGCATTTTCTTAAAACAAAGACTAATCACAGAATAGCTCTTTTCAGATAAACATGCATTGTGTTAGAAATAAAATACATATGTTTAACAAAACCAGCTCACTTTTAATGAGTGGGAGTGGAGAGTCAAGGGCGCACAGCTCATTTCAGGTCTTAAACAAAATACTCTAAAATTAAAACTGCTTAAGAAAAAGGGTCTGCTACATCCAGTGCAAAGACAGTTAAAATAAGCAGCTCTTTTCTTAAACATACAGGCACACATGTCATTCGGCTTGGGCACTTTGGTGTAATGACCAATTAGCTAAATATCTGCTTTATTAATGTTGTAGTTCACAGGAAGGGGTATGTTTTTACCACATAAATAAAAAATAAACATGGGTCCGTTCTACAACATCTGGGAATACCCTGGTATTTCAGAAACAGATTCTGAGCTAATGACTAACACGAAATACACACCCAGGAACTCTAACCCCCCCTCGGAGGCACCTGGGATTTTGACATATAGAATGTGCTGGCCAGCCACCCCTCATCATACGTGGGGGTGCAGAGAGTGTCCCAGCACTGTGACAAAGCTCTGTAGCAGTATCTTAATAACTCATCATTAACTGACTAATCAGCTCCAAATGAAACCTGGTCCGTCAGAGAGCGATTAATCGGAAGTACGACGAAGGTTCCATTCACTCCAGATTGGGCTCCTCCCCCATCTCAGGCGGTTGCAAACACGACCTATATGCGACATCTCGTGCGATGTCCTGGAAGCTGGCTTTGTGTGCCCATGTTTCCGGGAAAGCTAAAGAATGACAAGGATTCAACACGGCTAATTCCTCCCGTTCACTGCGTTCTTGAAAGATAAATACAAATATTTACCCTCCGCCCGGATAATTCGCATCTAATTACACTCAGTTGTGCTGCGGCCAGGAAGAGGGCGGTTAGCGACAGCTAACCGGGTGTTCGGTGATCCCGCCTCATCCTGAATAGCTATGCCGTCGCACGCACAAGCCGGCAACCGAGTGAGGAACACGGCACGTCATCCAGCGAGGGAGCCGAACATCTTTTAATCACATTTACAAAGGCGCTGCAGGCGAGTGAAAAAAGAGGGAAAAATGTGTCAGCATCTTCTAAGATTAAAAAACAAAGTTAACTAAGCAGGATAATTGAATCTGAGGGAGATATAAGACTCAGAGGCATTGATCATGCATTCTCTCTTTCGAATGAGACATGCGGCTATTTTATTAACAGAAATCAAAAGGATAAAGTGCAGAAGGAAGAGTTCAATCTATCTGCTAAAGGTTTCAGTTTTTACTTCCAGCATTTTCTCTCCTGGTTTTTGCTGTCCCGCGGCCTGGATGCATCCTGGATGTCATACCAAAGCAATAAAAACACAGAATCGAAAATGTTTGTCGTTTCTTTCTGCTTAATTTCAGATGTGACGGTTCTTCCGTCCCGCCGGCGAGTCGGGAGACTGTGGTGCACCATCGATCGACGGCATGATGGAAAAGGGAGGAGGAGATGGGAAAATAGCAGGTTATTCATCAAAGCCGTGCATTTTCACGCCTGCCTTCTTCAGCTCACCTGCTGGTATTTCACCAAAGCCCCACACCTCGTCCGCAGATGCCCAGGAACAGAGGCTGGAGCTTTGTAGATGAGGGGCTTATTCTGCTGTGTCAAAGCCCCACACCCAGGCTTTACTCAACGCTTCACCGAGTTAGATTATGCCAGGCAACAATTCACTAGTGAGGTCTTTCTTTGGACAAAAATCACTGACAATGATTGCATACAATGAGGCTGTCTGTGGTACAATAGGGATCTTGATTCTTTTGGTCTCAGTTACTGGAACCTGGAAAGCTCATGTCGTATTTTGGCTGTAGAAGATCTGAGCATGTGGGGCTGAGGTATTAATTTAGCCTCTTGACTGATCTTGAATATGGTGCGTCGTCACATGGGGCTACGGTCACGTGATCACGCAACGGAGTGCAATTTAACGGCAAGTGGGAAATGAAAATGGATGTCGCTCGTTAAGCCAAAGGCGTTTCACACATGATCTTGACTACAGCTAGATGCTTGTTGCCATAGCAATTATTTATTTATGTTGTCTGTGTGGAAGCCATTAAGGACGAGTGAGGCGGAGGATGGAGGGGAGCCTCGCCAAGCTGACCTCGTTAGATGGAATCTGGGTCTTGCTTTCTCATTTGCTGGTTTGTTCATTTTCTGGGCTTGGATGTTTATTGCCTACATTATAGCTGGATTAATGGATTATGGCAGCATCTTGTGGACGGTCCCCCTTGGTAGCTCATCCAGCACGCTGCAGAGTGAGCCATCTCCCTTATTCCTCCTGACGCGACCGGCGGATTAATCGCCGATGAGGTTCCGGCAATGTGCCGACTTCTTCGGGGGAGGTCTGACTTTGTGAAGCGTATCGTGGTCAAAGGTCATTCTAATCTCCTACCATCATTAAGATGTTCTTGGATGGAAACCCATTCACTCTCACCCTCACCCTCAATTTGCATGGATGTGCAGTGCAGTGGCTCTTAAAATTCCATAATACTTCTATTGCAGCCTGAAAAAGACAAAAAAAAGACTCATTAAATCTATAAATGTGAAGGATAGGGGTGTATCACCCCCCCCCCCATGGTATATGTATAAAGCTGGTGCTTAATTCCATGGAAAGAGCCATCCCTGACCTCTCACTTTTTTACATTTGCTTCTCCTTCTGTCCTCGTGTCTCACATTCTTTGCTTTTGTTAAACGAGTCCCCCCCAGCCCCCTCGCTCCGCCAATCCTCCATTTTTCTTGTCATCCCAGGTCACATGATTCCAGTCCCACTCTGAGGTATCGGGATGCGCACTAATGAGGGCCTGGGAGGGAGATGTTCTTTTCACAAACGGTGAGAGGCTCTGCTGTGACGTTTCCGTAAACTTACCGTGTTGAACGATGTGTCACCCTTAGCTGAAAGGTGGCTTTACTGTGTGATTTTTAATTTCACAAGTGGCTGTCATCCACTGTCATCTTTAAGTATAATCAGTTGAGGTATTATAGTAAATTGTAATTGTAATGCCATACAATTACATAATGAATGGCGCTACAGAATCTTATACTAGATAAATGGAATTTGATAATGAATTTAATCGGTTTCTGAAAGTCACTTGAACAACACTGTGGACCTGGTTTGTTTCATTAACACAATTGCAGTATGTACTGCTATGCACGTAAATCACTGATGCATCTGAGCTCTGGAGTCTCCCAGGTAGGACTGGACCAGAGATGTGAAGTTTTGGTAAAATTTTGAGACACACCACTGCACTGATGTGTGGAATCTGCAATTCATATTTATAAAACGCTCCAGGAAGAAACTTTGTTTCCATGGAAGAACATCCCGTAGTAGAAAATGAATGTTCACAAACATACCTTTTTGACAGTTCTTGGTGCTGAGGTGAGGTTTTTTTTAGCTGGTTGACTTAAAAGGAGGAAAAAAATAAAATAAAAACCCAAGTGTCATTTGAAGAGGGTGTGGAATTGTCACCACAGCTGTGAAAGCGTGCCATCGACTGGTAGGGTGACTGCAAGCTAGGACAGGAATCTAGAATCGGTCAACTGATGAATCCGCATATGGGCTTTTGTGTTTGTGGTGCGGAAAAACCACACACTTTAAAATAATCAAACCTGAGCATTGGTTTGTTTCTGTTTGGGCTTTCTGCCTGTTCGCACCCCTGCCTTTTGTTCCTGTAGATACACTTACTTGTAGAGCTTGTTTCTCTCTCTGCCAGCTGGACCTTGACCCAGAATAAATTCTAATCATGCTTCTGGAATCTCACTGTTTCTGTCATTCCACCCTCACCAACCACTCACATCCAACCTTATGGAACCATCCCTCCAGCCAACAACCCCAAATTCCGTCAGTTTCCTTTTTAGATGTCTTCCTCTTCCTGTATTTCTTAGTTAGTCATGTATAGTTCAGAGTCTTCCTCTTCCGGTCTTTCCTGGTTAGTCATGTATAGTTCAGAGTCTTCCTCTTCCGGTCTTTCCTGGTTAGTCATGTATAGTTCAGAGTCTTCCTCTTTCTGTATTTCTTAGTTAGTCATGTATAGTTCAGAGTCTTCCTCTTCCGGTCTTTCCTGGTTAGTCATCTATAATTCAGAGTCTTCCTCTTCCGGTCTTTCCTGGTTAGTCATGTATAGTCCAGAGTCTTCCTCTTCCGGTGTTTCTTAGTTAGTCATGTATAGTTCAGAGTCTTCCTCTTCCTATCTTTCCTGGTTAGTCATGTATAGTTCTGAGTCTTCCTCTTCCTGTATTTCTTAGTTAGTCATGTATAGTTCAGAGTCTTCCTCTTCTGGTCTTTCCTGGTTAGTCATGTATAGTTCTGAGTCTTCCTCTTCCTGTATTTCTTAGTTAGTCATGTATAGTCCAGAGTCTTCCTCTTCCGGTCTTTCCTGGTTAGTCATGTATAGTTCAGAGTCTTCCTCTTCCGGTCTTTCTTAGTTAGTCATGTATAGTTCAGAGTCTTCCTCTTCCTATCTTTCCTGGTTAGTCATGTATAGTTCTGAGTCTTCCTCTTCCTGTATTTCTTAGTTAGTCATGTATAGTTCAGAGTCTTCCTCTTCCGGTCTTTCCTGGTTAGTCATGTATAGTTCAGAGTCTTCCTCTTCCGGTGTTTCTTAGTTAGTCATGTATAGTTCAGAGTCTTCCTCTTCCGGTGTTTCTTAGTTAGTCATGTATAGTTCAGAGTCTTCCTCTTCCGGTCTTTCCTGGTTAGTCATGTATAGTTCAGAGTCTTCCTCTTCCGGTCTTTCTTAGTTAGTCAGGTATAGTTCAGAGTCTTCCTCTTCCTGTCCTTCACGTTTCTACTCCTGATTATGTACTTGAGTAAATAATGTGACAAAGCAGCTCTCCAAAGCTGTCTGGGGATACCAGTATGTGAATCCTGTATGTAAATACACTGCTTTGAAATTCATAAAAAAATGCTCAATAAGGCACTGAGGTATCTTGGTGTGAGAAGATGAGTGTGAATTTGCAGTGCTGGTTCCTTCCGTTGGATCCCAGTGGGGGGATAAGTGGGTGGATTCATTGTGCAAAGTTCTGGGAGATCACATTGATGCGGGGGTGTCCTCTAATTGAAACGTCACACGTTTTGCCTGAAGATGGAGCCTGATCACTTGGGAGCTGAGACGTCTGGGACTATGTACCAGAGGTCGAGCTGTGCAGCTCATGCAGGCTCTCTTCTTCTGAAAGTCAAGCGGATGGTCCAGGTTGTCACAAGGAGGAAAGTCACTGATCCTGTCTGTCGCAGTAGGCCATGCCCTGGGGGAGTGGGGGGGGGGGGAGGGGGTGACAGAGTCACATGGGGCGGATGGACCGAGGTGGAAAGATTCAGAAGAAGTGTGATGTGACTGCAGAATGGACCCCAGTAATCCACGGCTCCAGGTTTCTCACCCGGTGTTGGTCTGTCTGATCTCGTTACTCAGCCCCCCCTAGCCACCTTTCACCCCCAGAGTGGTGGGAGTTCTGAGGCAGACTGAGGGTAGAGGTGCCAGTGGGCTACAGGGTGCAGGATCTGTCAAGTGGCAGGATGATGGTAATTGGGGGGGGGGGCTTCACAGGCTCCAGTTTACGCTTACTGCTTTATTTTCGGATGATGCCATTAGCTTCAATGCCCCCCAATACCTGCACCCATTAGGGACTAAATCCCCATATAACAATGCCTTTTGCTGATGACCATTGTTGGTATCGCCTCCATGGAAAGATTAGCAGCCCCGCAGAGTGAGAGAGGGCCGGCGTATGACTGGACTGTAATGAGGCCCTTGGAGTTCCCATCCATCCCAGCGCATTAAATCACTCATGCCACCCTGCGGCATGCTGGCACTGCATACCGTCCTGCACTTGTGCTCTGCACTGGCTCTGACCCAGTGCATGAAGTGGTCTGGTACACAGCGGCAGTGTTTATCCCCATTCAGGCCACCGCATTTGCATGGAACCCCCTCTTGGACATAAACAGATACTACAGTGGGAGGCTCCAAAGTGAATGGGGCAGCAAATACAACATGCCGCCCCTGCCAGTTCTCTCTGATACGCGGTACCGCTACCTCTTTGTTTGTCACTTCAGAAAACGGGGGATTTTTCTTGCGTAGTGACACTTCTCACAATCTGCCAGTGCTGAATAACAAGAGGAGTGCAAGTGCTTCAAGTGCCGCTCTGACCATTACAATCACACCACTGCGTCTCACGTTGACACTGATCACTGTGGTCCATGCAGCAGCAGCACCACATCTGACTGGCGCTCTGCCCCATGTCGAGATTCAGAAATCCGACCAGCGGTGAAGTGAAGGTAGAAGTAATGCATGTGACCAATAGCTGGCTGTACACAGAGGGAGTGTGGTCTTTGTTTTTCGTGAATTTGGCATATTTATGAGGCATGTGTGGAACAACTGTCCCGTGGAGCTTCGCTTGAAAATTAGAAAAACTTAATTACGATGATGATTATATCCGTATTTAAGGCCATGTTATGACAGAGATGCCTGGAGCGGCCAAGACGGGAGCAAGGATGACTGTGTTCCTGCCTGTCTAAATAGTCGTTAATTTGTCTGACTCATTCTGTGTAATATTCCTGCATTTGAATTGAAATTGGAAAAAAAAACATTACATCACATTTATTAATTTAACTCACACTTATATTCAAAGTGATGTACAATCGAGGCAGACAGTACATCACAAGAACATTCACTGGCAGATTAAAACCTTCAACCTACAGATTAAAGAGCCAGTACATTAGCCACAGTGTCACTCTGATTACAGCTGTAAAACTACGTTTTGCAATGTATTTATATTTCAGCAACCCTAAATATTATTAGATTTAATATCAGATTATGTTGATCTTCGGAAGCTAAAAAGAGCATAAAATGTCATGATCCATGCAAGTGGCAGCTTTAAGTCAGTGCCGTTTATCTTGAGGTAAACCAGATCGCCCCCTACTTCTGAATGCATGAAGTTCATGCTTGGTATTCAGACTAAAAGTTTCTTTCAAATCCCTCAGATCCAGTGTGTTTGTGGACGGTGGGTGGTGATGTGTGCTTCACTGGGTTAGGATTCTGTGTTTGTGCTTGGAATGTTACCTGGTAGAATCCCGTATTCAGTAGAATACCCACATCACTGTTGGGCCGTTAACCCCTGAAAAATGTTCCAGGGCTGCTGAATGGAAGCTGACCCTGCACTCAGACCCCGAGCTTCACTCTTAGCTCTATATGTGTGTGTGTCTCAAAGGAGTGCATGATGGGATGTTTGAGAGCTAATACATTCCCGTGTACGTGCACGCAGTACAAATACAGCCTCATTTCAGTTACTGGTTCAAACCAGCCCGATTGGCTCTCTGCCGAATTGTTTGTGTAAAGACACACTCTCACATACAGATGACTGAAGGTGTTTCCATCAGGGAATTAAATAGTTTATTATTATGGCTGTGTCAGGAAGGGCAATAAGCTTTCCTTTGCTGTCAGGCGGCCAAATCACATGCCCCTGCGGATCCCGCTCTACCTTCTCCTGTCTCCAGCTGGACATCATCTCACAGCATCTTCACACCAAACTATGTATAGGTGGTTTTCAGAGAAGAAAATGAGATTTATTATCGGAAACTCTGTGAATTATTTCACCCCCCCCCCCCCCCAAAGGGTACCAACCACTTTGCCCTTGAACAAAAAAAAAATATCTGATTTGCCTCGATATAATATCCAGCTGTGCGAATGTGAGAAGTGATGGACGGTCATTTGCATCAAAGGAGAGTGGCTGCTTAATAGCAGGAGCTGAAAGCAGGTAGCAGGGCTGCTAACAACTCCCGCAAAAGCCATCAGCGTTGATCAATCGGCGGCGACCCGTTCGGCCATATTTTAGGCATAATTGAGGATGAGGAAGGCCACTTAGGAAAGGTTGTGCATTAACGAATGTAAGCTCTGTGTTATGTGCTTAAAATAGCTCATGGTAATAATTGAAGGACATTTAATTGTAATAAAGTCGGACTGTGGCAGCAGTAATTCATAATGCAATTATTTATGCTCCAGAATGGATTCCTCTACGCCATACCGAGGACCTGTCTCTCAGGTGGGAGGGACACCATTATATAAGATGAAATGAAGGCGGGGACAGGATATTAAGTGTTACACGAACGCAGCAGGGAAATTAAACTTCAATCTCTCCATTTTCAGAAACGTACTTTTAATTTCGGATCTTTTTTGAGAAGTTGTTTCAAGTTAACTTTAAATGATATTTTTGGGGGAAAAAAGCACCCGCATCGAAGATAATATGAGATTCTGATCGAGAAGCAGTTTTGACGACATTTCCTCAATCATGGTGGCTCGAAAAGAACTCCAGGAGAAATATGCTGAATAATTTTGAGATGGATACCATACCTCGGTATGTCAAGCCATTTCTGCCTGTCAGAAAAATGTGCTACTTGGTTTGAAATGTGGGAAATCTTAGTGATTCCATCTCCAGCTATTAACTAACTTCACCCCCTGATAACTCAGCTGCATTATGGTAAGGGCTTCACGATTGGCTGTGATCATCGCTGATAAGGGCAGCCACCTAATGGTAAGGGTTTCGCAATTGGATGTGATTGTCACCAATGAGGGCAGTTACCTTATGGTCAGGGGGCTTCACGATTGGCTGTGATCATCACCGATGAGGGCAGCCACCTCATGATAGGGGCTTCACGATTGCTTGTGATTATCGCCGATGAGGGCAGCCACCTCATGGTTGGGGCTTCACGATTGGCTGTGATCATTGCCGATTGGCCATAATGAACACTATTGAGGAGAGCTGTCCAATAACTCGTGATGTTGAGTTTATGCCAGAAAGACAGGGATATATAAGGGAGACAGGCCTTCGGATCCCTGCAAATAGCTGGTGTCAGGATCCAGCCTTCTTTTCCTGGTCTTCTGTACATCCCATCAAGAGGATGTTGGCTTTCTGTAGGGGGTTTGGTAGCATTAGCCTGTCAGGCTAAGGTGTGCTAGCTGGTTTGGCTCAGTGCCATGTGACTCTGTTAGTCTGCAGTCCTTCACAGTGCAGCACAGCTGTGAAAATCTGAGAAATCCATGCTACCGTGTAATTCACAAACATCGCATGTCAGAAGCCTCACCGATGAGCACAGTGTGTTTGGGAAGCGCGGTGTGGCAGTCCCACTGTGTCCCCACGCCCATCTTTACTGCTGTTTACGCCACCGCCCCCCCCCCCCCTTGCTGCGGTAAGCACTGTAAGCTGTTCTCCTGAATGGCGCGTTTGCATTTTCCCGTGTTCTCGCATCCTCAGCGGGGGCTGTAATTGCCCGCCAATTGATATGTAGATGCAAGCTTTCAGATGTTTTCAAAGGGATGGGGTTAAGGGCTTAATGGCTACGCTCTCGATGTGCGTGTTTTTTTTTGTTTTTGTCCCGTGGGGGGGTAGCGCAGCTGACCTTGTACTGAAAGCGACTCCCGAAATCGCCCGCATAGCGGGGGGAGTAATCCCTGGATTCTGTTGCCGAATTGATGCTGAGCCAGGTGTGCAGAGTGAAAAGGGAGGAATCGGAGATGGAAAGCAAAACTGTCAGCATGTGACATGATTTAAACATGCAGCCACAGCTGTCGAACATCTCGAATTAATGTTCCTTTAGTTTGACCACATTTAGCCAATCCACAAACCAATTATTTGCTGTTTTTTCGTACTTTAGCTAGCAATCATTTTTATCTGAAACAATCGATGGTGACATCATGCTGCTGAGCTTGGGATTTGAACCCACAACCTTCCGATTACAGGCATGGCAGCCTAAACTACAGAGCCACACACTGCCCCCTGGTGTTCTTGAAAGGCAATGAAATCTCAATCTCCTTGCCTTCGTGAGCCTAAGCTCACCCAGAATCCCCGTAAAATTATAGTCCTCAAAAGTATTATGGAGCTCTAAATGGATGACATGAAAGATGGAAGCTTGAGATTCTGTAAGGGGTTTGAGTGGGGTGGAGGAGTGAGTCTCATTTCTCCGTAGTGGCAGTAATGAATGACTCATGTCCAGAGCAGGAGGCCAGAAAACGAAACACACCTCTTCCTCTTGCCTCATGGAATTGCCCGGGCCTGAAGGACCTGTTCTCGGCAACTTTTCAACCAAACTGGCTGCACAGCTGTTTCCTGGGGTACGTAAGGTGGGATTCACCGAAGGTGCACATCGCGACAGTCCCAGAGAGGTCCCCGCTGTGACACGCGCTCTGAGGTTTCCAGTAACCTCACCCACGTGTTTTTCCCAGGAAGTGCGAGGATGCTGAACAGCCTGTATATTCATCCCTTGCGTCTCTCGTTTGCGTCTGACAGTAAATAAAGGTGCTCAGTTCCTTCCTGGCACCTAGAAAGCAAAGCCAAACCCCAAAACGCCCATTTTGGCTCACATTCACACATCCTTTGGTTCACATCACAGCTTCCTTCTCTTGCCAAATGGCTCTTTAATTCCTTGCTTTCCCGGTAATCCTTGAATAAGAAAACACTGCCCCCAGTAAAGCTGCTCTCTCGCACCACCCCCCCACACAAAGAAAAAAAATATGGGGAATATTATTTGTAATGTTTTTGTTGCTGTGGTTATTCATCCCAGAAATTATCTCAGCAAATGCCTGACATTTAAGATTATGCCTTTTAATTATGTTGTACAACAGGAGGAAAGGATGCATGTAACATCCACTTTGGCAATTTATGCTCAGGCTCTGTGCAAGGCTGAAATCTTTTGTAAATCAACAACACCACTCTGCAATTTAAAAACAAACACCAAGCCCCGTGAGAGCTCTGGGATCTGTACACTTGACAAGGCAGCATTACAGAGCGAGACCAATGGCCCCAGCTCACTTAACGAAGACCGAGACTGAGCTCCTTAATGTGGCGACGCCCTGTGGGCTCATCCTCAGCATGGGGGGTGTCTCCTGCTGTGTTGGGTCGATGCATGGGAAGCAGTCAAAGCCTGAACTAGAGATCACTTACAGCATTTTCACCCCCATCGCACACAAAATTCTTTTGAATACATTTTTGCACTAGTTCTGTTCCATTCGGCATCCCAATGTGGGGAGAATCCGGGTCGGTACTAAACTCCCATTCAGTAGATCCACAGTTTCAACGTACAGTGGAGGAAGTGTAACACAAGGACACTAAGGCATTTTTATCCAGACATGGTGTCATACCCTATGGTTCAAAAGCAGTCCCTACAGCGGGGCTATGCAACTCATGGTCCTCAAGGTCTCAGCCCTGCTGATTCTCCAGGTTTCCTTTACCTGTGAACCAGCTATAAAGCCTGTGGCCAATCAGAATCAATAATGGTTAAACTAACCACCTGGGAGAACAGAAAACATGGCCTGGATGTGGAATCGGGGTCAAGAGTTGAACAGCCCTGCCCTACAGTTTTCCCCTAGTCACAGTTCTGTATTTTTCACCACTGCGTCACCTGCTGGTCCTCTTACTATATGATACCACCTACCAAAGAGGGGTTACTGTAATGAACACATTGAGGGGACCCTAGTATAGAGATGGTGGATGTTTAATACAAACGCACTAGTCGTGGTCAAAAGTAGGCAGAAACCGGAGATACAGACAAAGCGAAACATGGTGAAAACAGGATCCAAGGGGTAAAAGGCAGATAGAGATAAAAGGTCGGTAAAAGAATGGCAATCAACGAGGCAACGAGAATGAGGGTAACATCCAGGCAAAAAGTCATACACACGTGTCGTACACGGCACAGCTATCGCAGACTCATGGAACTGCTCAGTAAGGCCTAGGCCTTCGATTCTTCTCTCTGAATTAGTGAATATGCTCAATTCAACACGAAGACGATCAGGTGGGATGATGTGCAGCCATCCAGAGCTACGGAGGGTTACGATTGTGGCAGGTGGTCGAGTTAGACTGGTGTGGTTGTGGTTGGTCTGACCTACGAGTGACACCCACAGATGGCAGAGACAATATGGGATGGAGGTGTGACTCTCAGCCTCAGCTGAGACCCACAACCTCCCACCAATGATGTCCCCCTCACTGTAATGGGATGGGGCAAGCCTATGTTCTGTCTATTCCTTCTAAATAATCCCATACAGATGTCTGGCTGAGATACATTCCCAGAATGCTTTGCTTTTAGTGACATGGTAACATCTTCTGCAAGGTCATGGTAGCGCTGAACTGAAATCAGCACTGTTATTTATATTTATATATTTTTTTGGGGGGTAGGCCTAGCAGACTCCTTCATGCAAATCTCTTTACAGAGTTACTCTTTGCTCATTATACAACTATGTTATGTAACCTTGCTGAATGGTACAAGAGCAGGTGACGGCGTGGAACTGTAGCAACCTTTTGATTATAAGCCATTGTCCTTAAATGCGACAACCCCTGCTGTTTGGTAAGCGATACAATTCCCTGTTCAGGATCTATTATGTTGGCAAGGGAACTAGCTAAAAATGAAATGAACTGATGTGAAATCAATTGAACTGAATCAATGGACAGCTGGCTTGGGTTTAGTTTTGGGTGTTAGTTTTTTGTTTCCAAATAAGCAGAAGCGGCAGTGCCGGACCCAGTCCAGGGACCATGCATAGTGGTAGAGATCCAAACCCAATGTACCCTCAGGGGCTATTCAGTAGGAGTAGGGAACTTGCTTGATGCCGACGGATCTTAGGCTTGGCGTTTTCTGGAAAAGACGGGCCTCGGCTAACTACCTGTCTTTAATCTGTGAGTTGCGTTTTCCAGCCTTTAGTTCACAGGATTTTGGTACTGTCCAGTCTGTCATTGGCCCGAACACTTGTCAGTGTCGGTTTCCAGTGGACTCATGGGCCCAAGCTGAGCGGAGGGCTCTAAAGCTCGGTCACACGCCTCTGTCTGGGGTGATACCACTGGGGGGCAATGTGTGGCTCCAGCCAGAAGGTTACAGGTTCCAGTCCTGTGCTTCACATGGTAGCTGCATTTCCAGTGGTCCCTCGAATAAGGTCAGTAACCCCTGGAAATGCTCTAGGGATGCTATATAAATGGCTTAAGCTGCACTCGAAAATAGAGTCAGGCGAGCAAGCAGGAAGCAGGGAATGAGGGTCGGGTAGACGGTATTCCAGAACAACAGGGGTTTATTTGGGGCAGACAGACAACAACACGATACATACGATAATGACAGACTTGGGGACACAGACTTGAATGCGGACTAATGCACAGGACTGACTAGATCAAACCAGAAACAGCTGGTAACAAGCGGGTTTCACACGAGGGTAACGAGGTGGGCGTGGTACCCAAACGAGGACTGGACACTCAGGTCATGACAGTAATGTTTGCAAATGACAAATAAAGCTTCATTACATTTGATCCAAGACTAATTTGTGTTCTGTGTCAGATAGTTGGGCAAATAAAGTATACAACGTTCCCTGAGTATGAGGTGATGACTATCGCGTATTCCTGAAAATACTGTTGTGGGTGTTTTATGGGGACAGTGTGGTGTTTAGACTCCTTTCTGTAGTGGCATAAATGCTGCTTGTAATCCCCAAGTTCTACTCTTGTGTGTCTGAGGAGGGAGATTTCGGACGAGGAGTACATTCTGGAATCCTGACTATGGAACAGAGCACCAATTTGATTTCTACAAAGAGTGGCCATTTACACTAGAGCATTATTTTGAAGAAGTGAGCGAGGTAGAGCAGTTGACGGAGAGGTGAAAGGCGGCCTGACCTTTCTCTCGCTTCTCGTTTTCTTCCATCTTTCGGCATCTAATTGATTTCCTGGCCACTTTCGCTGCCTCTTGCGATCAGCTTTAATAATTCAGGCATGGATACTGGAATTTGATTAGATTTTTATGTTTGCTTCTGTAAGGCCTCACAAATCCGTTCCAGGCGTATGAGGGGAGATTAAAATCAATTGCTACATTAACTTCACCAATCACTGCATGTTGGAAAATGAGAATAAATTGAGAGAGGAGCTTTTGGGAATTGCGGCATTGAAACAGCCACACCGGTAAGCATGTTGTGATAGACATATTGCACTCTGAAGCAGTAACCTCCTGTACAGCACCGGCATACGGTGCACTTGTAAGCAGTTTCATCACACTTTGTTAATTATGGAAAATCGAATGAGTGCCACGGGACCCTCAAAGATGTTAATTGCAGAAAAAAGTCCCGTATGTGGTTTGCAGGCTCCTTATCTTAGCCACCAAATGTAATGCAGGATGTGTAGACAGTGATTAACTGTATAAACACTGAACTAACTACATATAGTTAGTTATTGTGATATTTATGCCTCTCAGGAGTTTAGCAACCCATATCCCCCAGGCTCTGTGTGGGTGAGGTTTCCCGCTGTGCACAATGCAGTTTCCTTTCACTGTCCAAAGAGGTCCCACCCAGAGTGTCCCTGCCTTGTGCCCTGTGATGGACTGGCATCCCGCCCAGAGTGTCCCTGCCTTGTGCCCTGTGATGGACTGGCATCCTATCCAGAGTGTTCCTTCCTTGTGCCCTGTGATGGACTGGCATCCCATCCATAGTATCCCTGCCTTGTGCCCTGTGATGTACTGGCATCCCGTCCAGAGTGTCCCTGCCATGTGCCCTGTGATGGACTGGCATCCCATCCATAGTATCCCTGCCTTGTGCCCTGTGATGGACTGGCATCCCATCCATAGTATCCCTGCCTTGTGCCCTGTTATGTACTGGCATCCCGTCCAGAGTGTCCCTGCCATGTGCCCTGTGCTTCTTGATAATAAACTTCATGCCACCATGCGACTGTGCAGTAGGCATTGGATACAAGCCGGATACAGAATAATGCAGATTGATATATAAATACATTGTAATTCACCCTGTAAATATGCATATGAACATATACATACATGCATATGCATGCTGCATGTTTCAGAAAACCACAAAGAATAGTCTCAGAGAAAAATGGGCATGCAGTGTGCACCGAAGGCTTGGAATCCCCTGTGCAAAGGTCTTCGCTTCCATGATTGTTTTTACTGCAATATAAATAATCACCACTTAAAAGAAGAATTAATGAGCAAGGAGCTAACGATTGGGAAGCTGGGTTATCATCGTACAGCCCACTGTAGGCACATCGCCTGATCATTAACGACACATTTGAATGCATTAATAAAAGCACATTACTGAATAATTCAGCTGGATGCCACATCAATATTAAAGCTGCAGCCAGTGAGCGTTCATGTCTCCTGCTCTTGGGTCCTAGGCGAGAATGGGGGACCATTACCTCACTAACGTACGGATCTCTATCACTGAAGCTCCATTAAAAAACTGTAATTGGTATTCGGTCAACACTCCTAATCCGTGTATCCAAATTGGGACGTTTGCCATTTCTGCGCCCGTCCTTATCGCCGGGATTGTGCGGCACTGGGAATGACGTTTATCTGCCGGCTGAGCTGGCTGCTACTACCCCCGGTTTTTCTGGGAAGGACGACGCTTTCGTGTTAGCCCCCGCACTGCATCTACTGCCTACATCTTCTCCCTGTGCGGAGATGAAAACGCTCGCCGTCAATCAGCCTTCCGGATCGCTGGGACCTTGGATTCCCCAGCTGCTGCCCTGCCCCCCACCCGACTTTTATAACTTTTTATTATTATTCCGGCAACCTGCCAATCATCTCAGGCCCATCTACGCAGAGAACTACATCTCTGCGATGGAGCTCATCAGTTTCGGCCATCCACATTCTGCCGGCGTTTCTCGTGCTCTTTACAATGTTTACGGCTATTAAATCCTGTTCCTGCTCTTTTTTTTTGGGGGGGGGGTGTGAGGTGACATGTCTTATTCCATTCTTCTGTCATTGATTTAGATATATTTCCAACAGCTTTTGCATTGCGCTTCCTCCGGAGTCTGTTTTCTGGCTCTCGGTTTCACGTGGAGTAGAGAGAGGACGGGAGTGGATGTCACTTCCTTCAGAGGACGGCGGTGTCAGAGACTCCCACAGGATGTGACTCCATCCTGGGGGCTGGGGAGTCCCTGTACGCTGTGAGTGCCAGGCTGAGCCGCTTCTCCATGCACGGCCCTTGCTGCTACGCCAGTCGATCCGTACATCACATCCAAACAGTTGCTAAATGCCACATGTGGTCCCGGGCATCAGGCTTCCTCGATCAGCTCAGCAGCGCTGGCATCCTCCTGGGGTACCTACCAACTTTAAGCTATCTGAGTTTCCTTCATCTTCAGAGCTTAGTAGTGGATGTACATGCTGTCCACCCTCACTATATCGTCAGAATCTCTGGTGTCTTGGATCACACTTGAGTGATGGTATTTTATTTATAATCTTTCTGTCTTATTAAATATAAATATTACGACCCTTGAAATGTTTGTGGAGCAGAGACAGCACCTTTCTCCTTCCATTCCTCTCACTTTCTTTCTTCCTTTCATTCGGGTCGTGATAAAGACCCTTGCGTTTGGACCGTATCCAATCTCGCTGCTTCCTAAATCTTGAAATCCCGGCATAAATCGTGCGCGCCGCCACCCTTCTGCCTGATGGGTAAATAAGCATGTCAGTGGCTCGGAGGTGGAAAACAGCCTCACGGGCCATTGATAAATCCGCCGAGCCATGCGCACGCTCCTGGGACAGACGCGGTCCCTCATACACAACAACAGAGAAGCTCAACGACTTAGCTTTGAGACCAATTCAAAGGCTATCTCTCCAGCAGGTGAGGGGTGTCCCCCCCTCCAGAATTGCTGACCCTTCTAAGAGACTCCGGTGCCCTTTTTGTTCTAATCTCTCGTCAGTATCTCTGAGAATCGAGCCGCGACAGTAACCTTTGTGCAGCCTTGGTTTGCTTGCTATAACATTTATCTGCTGAAGGGATGCTTTTATCCTATTTAGACAGCTCGATATTCTAACAGAGCAATTCAGGTTAAGTAGTTTAACTGGAGATATCAACAGCAGGGCCCTTCCTAGAATTTGAATAAATACCTTGAATAAAGCGCTAATGGTTGCATTCATAACCCCAGCTACCCCAAATGGCTCCTTTAGACTGAAGCGGAAGGATTTCTGCGGTCCTTCCTTCTTGTTCTCTGCCTGGGATCTTTACATTTTTTGAAGCAGATGTACATTTTTGAGACAGTCCCTTATGTGGCTGGGGAATAGGGGCCTTGAAATAACCCTACCAACCCTAGGATTTGAGCCAGCAACCTTCTGATCACAGGCACAGCATCCCATCTTAGGTATTGCCACCAATACATATGAATTTCATATTCTCATGGGCAATCTAGCACGTTGCTGGTGTGGCACACTAACCATACGTTTGAAGCCCATTGCGAGTCCTGACCGAGGATGCATAGCTGCACCAGAGTAAAATGGCCATGGACGCATAGGCCATACCTGTGATATGACTGCAAATGCACAGCTACACCCAAGTCACATGATTGCAGATGCACGGCTACACCGGGGTCACATGACGAGGGACACACAGCTACACTCGATTCAAATGACAATGGATGCACGCATACGTCTGAGTCACATGACCACGAAATGCATGGCCATGCCCAAGTCTCAAGACCGCAGACACATGGCTACATCCGAGTCACATGACCACAGATGCAACTGAGTCACGTGGTCAGCCGTGATGCCAAAACTGCCAAAGCATCAGAAGTCAACATGTCTGTCCTTGTTATCTTCACACGGTGCCCCGGTGCTTTTTCCCCACAGAAGGGCGAGAATCACTGCAGAAGGAAACTAAAACTGACAGCTGCACAAAGGAGAAATGTTCCCCCAAGCAGGGAGGAATGAAGTCAGGAACATGATGGACGAGTGGACAGTAGACCTTCGCTCTGGACCACAGCAGATAAGAAGTCAGAGCGCTTATATTGTCTGACTCTAAAACCCAAGTCACTTAAAGACCCCCACCCCATCCAAATAGATGCGACTAGAATCAGAAGATGGTTCCTAGCTAGCTGGTTAGCAAACATAATTATTCAACATCTCCTAAATAAGGAATGTTTATTTAATGTTTAGTGTGGATACTGCTGGTGGCCAACAGGGGGCCCCAAACCTCAGGGGCCCCATGCAAAGGCATGTTTTGATTGGTGGTCAGGCTGATCCTTCCCTGGGTGGCTCTTCTACCTCATTAGTCACAGATCATTGCTGCATCCATAAACCTGCAATTAGGGCTCGTAAGAGCAGCTCCACTCGATTAGCAACACAATACCTGCATTGTAACAGAAGAGCTACTCCTGTGGATTTGCTTTATTCCAGGCATAAAGCTGTGAAATCCATAAAGCATGTTAAAAACGGTGCACCTCTTTATGGAGCTGTTATAATATGTTTGCGTGTTCAATTGTGTGACGGACGGTGGCCTTGACCTGCCTCGGAATGACTCTTAATGGTGCGGAATGTTAAATGTGCATAATTTCCCTTTGATGAGAATAATAAACATTCTTAAGCAAATGGAGTCAAGCAACAAACGGAGGGTCATTTGCATAGCAAATATGTGTTGTAAAAATGACCGGGGCAATTAGAAACTACTTGTTTGGTAAGGAATGATATGTGGCCTTCTGGGTATGAACCTGGTCCGTGAGGTACTCAGACGGTACTCCCAGTGGAGTGGAACAAAGCAAAGTTTCACCAGACTTCCTCAAGACAAAAACCCCAAGTAGAGAAATGACTGTAAGACTTTCATCTTGCAGGTACATTGTTTTGCACAAATGAGTCTTTTATATGTAAATAATGATTCTGCTGGGGAAAAAAATGGCAAGGTGGAAATGTCAGATCATGATTTTTTTACTTAACTCTGGCAAATAAAGAGAGCCACACAGTGGGACTGAGACCCCAGAAGAATCAACAATCGGAATGCAGTATACTTTAGTGGGGCTAAATTTTGATTATAAAAGGAGATGCTTCAGTGAATGCTGCTCTTGAGAAACCCTCTGAGGTTTTGATGGGGGAAGGGGACCAGTTACAGGTGAGAGTCTGAAGTGCCTGTGTACCGGTTCAGTGGGACTGGTCCGTTACTGGTTGCTTAATAACACTGCAGAATGACACAGGGGCGAGGACACAGGGTATAAGTGACCCCTCTCCCTCAGCCCACACTTCTGAAGGGGAATTACTTGATGGGGTGACACAGTGGGCCCTTCTATTGCCAGAGTGGAGACAGGAAGTGATGCGTAGAAGCATGTTTCTGCTTACTCTAATATTTATTGTTTAATGTCTAATCTCATGGCTCTTCACACTAATGTCTCCGCTCCATATAAACGACCAGTTAAAACTTCTTACACACACTGAGAATTTCTACACTTGCATGTTACTCACTTAACATTTACTAAAATATATTCAATATTCTTTGCTAACAAATACATTTACCATTTAAGTACCTTAAGTAGGAAAATATCATATCTTTGATTAATCAAAGTTAATCCTCTAACAGCAGAGTATTCGAGGCATTCTTTCTGTGAGGGACATTAAATACTGCTCTGTTTCATAGGATGAAACAGTTAACTAGTGCATTTAAAGTTAAAGGGCAGCCTAGAATTTGATTGTCATCACCACACAGCCAGTCCGTAGGATGTCAGACATGCACTCTTACATTCTCTTTCCATGTTATGGACTGGCATCCCGTCTAGAGTGTCCCTACCTAGTGCCCTGTGATGGACTGGCATCCCGTCCAGAGTGTCCCTGCCTTGTGCCCTGTGATGGACTGGCATCCTGTTCAGTGTGTCCCTACCTAGTGCCCTGTGATGGACTGGCATCCCGTCCAGAGTGTCCCTGCCTTGTGCCCTGTGATGTAATTGATGTCAAGCTGTCAAACTTGGAGCCATGACATAAAAAACAGATTACTGATTACTTTTCTGGACAGGTCTCACTCCTGATGTAATTAATGCCCAGGTCATAACGAGCTGTGGTCTAGGTCGCTCTTCAGCATTGGTGGGTATGAGCTTAACCGATTGATTCGATCATTTATAGCAGGATATAGGTGGGCGGGGGGGGGGGGGCATGCACTGGAAACTGTACGTTTCCATAGCAACAAAAGCCACACTTTACTGTACCCCTGGTGATGAATCGCCCCGTCAGCGAGCGCAGGTCTGCTAAATCGATTGAGCCTAATGACGACATGTGCCCCCCTTTCGCTCCACAGAGGCATCTGCCCTGACCCAAATGTGGAGAGAGCTAAGGGAGGGTCTTTGCAGGTGGCATTGCTGTGTCCCTCAAGTATCAAATCAGCGCTAAAGTGCAGAATCATTATTTTACACTTAAGCATTTACACAGTAGGATGTGCAGCAAAGCAACCAAAGTTTTTCGCATTTTGCTCTAGGGTACAACAATGGATCCCTTTGGGATCGGGGTCAGAAAAACACACTGCCGAACCAAGCGTGGCCTCCCTGCCCACATACGTGGTCTGGGTTCCAGGAGGGCTAAGTGGTCCATGAGAGAGTCTGGGGGGGGTGCTGCGGGGGAAAGTTTGCCATGCTGGAAGGCCTGCTGGTCAGGGGAGGGCAGGTACGAGTCCCCCCCCCATCCTGAAACTCTCTCTTTGTCCCGAATCAGCTGCTCGTCATGTGGCCACCACGTGTGACACGGCGTCAAAGAAGCGTTCACGTTCGTGAGAGGAGGATCTTGGAAGGTTCTGGAGAGTGACTCTGAATGCTCGTCCTTTCATACCCTACGCATCTCTGTAAGACAAAAAAAAAAACAGAAAAACTAGCTGATAATGAAAGGCTCAAGCTAAGGCCCTGTGGTCGCCCGTCCTGAAGAAAAAGGAATATTTCATCTGAAATGTTGAAAATAAGGCAGCTTCCGCATGAATTCCCACGGGGGATTCTCGATGTTGAGACTTGCAGAATTCTGAGGTAAGGTTATGATCTGCTCACTTATTTCAGAAATTCAGCATTCTGTCCCTCAAGATAAGCACTTTTCACTGTATCTGAGACTCTATAATATATAAGATATGCTCTGGAGGAATCTGACAGGTGTTTCCCACAGCCGGTGCTTATAAAAAAAAATAAAAAGATTGCTTAAACTTCTAATCACCTCGCCTAATGGAAAATATTGTGCTAACATCTACAGTCAGGAGCTCATGTTGGCTCTGCCTACAGCTACAGATTCTGCTAGGATCCACTAACGAGAATTAGAATGTAATTTGTCCAAAAGCACAGACCTAACTTTTCCCATTCAAACATAGATATTATTGATCCATTGACGTAAAATGACTTGCTACAGAAGATATTCCACTAAAATGCTGGCCAGAGTTTTGTCTGTCGTTCATTTTTCCACAAAGGGAATCTCAGGGATTTTCATTTGTTTGTTTCTTGATTTACTAGATCCTTTGTATACCGACCCCTAGCCCTGCAGACTGACTGTGACTAATGCAAATCCGTTCCCTATCCTAAACCAAAATCCTGCATCGATGTTTACGGAAATGGAATCTGATTCCGACAATTGAACCTTAAAATTATGTTGGTACAGCTGCAGGCCATTAGGAATGGACTTAGATCAGGTCTATGTGAACATTTTATTCTGAAGACACACTCGCATCCAGAAGGTAAGGACATTAGAGATACTTCCTGACATCCAGAAGGTGAGGACATTAGAGACGCTCCCTGGCATCCAAAAGGTGAGGAAATTAGAGACGCTGCCTGGCATCCAGAAGGTGAGGACATAAGAGAAGGCCCATCACCATATGGACAGCTCCTGCATGGGAGAGGTAGATCTTGGCCTCTCGAGATTCAATCATGACATGAAAACAAAAGACTTGAGTGGAGAACAAGACAGAAGCGGTGAAGTGAAAAGTGAGAAGCTGACACCTTTGCTGGGATCTCAGCTCTGCTAAAGCAGACAGCTTCCGTACAGGAGATACGATCGTAACAATCCAGATTAAAGGTCCCATGAAGATCTTGCACACAAAATCAATAGCACATACACAAACCATTTTTTATGTATTAATACTTAATTATGGGTCTTTGATGAATCATACATTGCCCACCTTCACCCCACTATGTGATCTATGAGCCCAGCAAGCTCCTCTGGATACTCGCGTGCTGCTACCCGAGGTACCACCACAGTTAGATTCACCGTTGCCTGGGAGATTGGCAAAAATATCTCGTTGGGCATCTGCTAGCTGAAATGTCCTGTATTTGATGATGGCTCTCCTGAATCCTTTGGAGACAATGCCCCCCCCCCCCAGATCCATCTGGAGATGAGGGCACCCCATGATCTGTCTGGAGGTGACGGCCTTCCCAAACCTGTCTGGAGATGACATGAGATAAGGCTAGTGTCCCCCCCCCCTTTGCAGTCTCAAACCAGGATCTGCACTATTTGATGAGACACGTGACTCAGTGGACAGCAGGTTGAGTGGTGGCCAATCGCTCACTAAATATTTCTCTCCCCCCCCCATAATGGGTGGGGAGGGGGTAGACCGGGCCTGACGCCGTTATCCAGGACTCTCTTTCTGGATTGGTTAGGAGGCCAGAGGACCAGCAGCGAGGGGAGGGATGTAAGGCTGGGTCTTCAGGATGCACTGAACAGGGGCTCAGACTTGGCGAATGCAAAAAACGAACAAGCTTACCGTCGTTACCGATGGCAACGCGCTACCGCGTCCTGAGTGTATGAGCGGCACTATAAATATCCACAGGCACGTCCCAGTCGTATCCCGGCACAGAACCTCTGTTGCCGCCCACGATCGGAAGTTTCACAGCTTCCTGGCAAAACAGTGCGCTGAGATGTGTTTACTTATTGTGTTTTATTCAGGATTCTCCCATACGCAAGGTTATGTTTATGTTTGGGTGCAATATGTGGAGAATATGTATAAAAATGTGCTTTAGTTAAGAAAACATAACTGTGCAGCTTGAATGGGCAATTATAATAATAATAATAATTATTATTATTATTATTATAAAATCAGGTGATCACATTCAGTGAGTCTGCTAATGCATAAACACAGGGATGTAAATTCATACAGTAGCTGCTCTCTGCTTGTTCCTTTCATATAAACAATGAAATCAGTTTAATGTTGCACTATAATTTTTCTTTATCACTTTTTGACTATGTGTTGATGCTGTAGATTGCATTACGGGGTTAGTAATAGTCTGGTTCTGCAGATTTTTGCCCTCCCCCTGTCTCTGTGACTTAGCATCGCCGAGCTAACACGCTAGCCTCACTGCTGTATTTGCTCTGTCAAAGGCCCCTCCAGATAAATTCATCTGGATGTTCAGGTAGTTCCCAACGTATGTGAACCCAATTTAAGTACACGCGGTACTTACGCAAAAAATAGCCGTAATACGTAAAACTTTCGGAAGCGCTAAGGCAAGAAGGCGACATGTGCCTGTTTTTCTGTCATTACATTGTTTTCTTTAATATAAATGCGTTCTTTACGTATTACTAGTATATTTTAAGCTCATGCTTTTTGGCTATAAGGTGTCTGGAATGTTATGGGGGATAAACCCAATTTAGGAATATATATAAAATGTAAGTTATGTAAGGGTTAGTGGGAGGGATTTCTTATGTCAGCTGGGAACTGTCTATCACCTATGAAGGGTCCCACCGTGAATAATTACAGGAAAGCGGTCCATCTCAACCACCCCCCAGGGAGACTCTCGCTCCAGACTCAGCAGTTTGGTACATGAAGATCCACAGCTTGCTGTCTGCCCATATCCCGCTTTAGTCTGACCACGGGCCAGTGCTGCTTCATTTTGCTAGTTCATATCATCCGTCTGCTTAGCTGAGACCAGGCTTACGCTCCTTACCATCCGCCCGTCTGTGACATACCCATCAGTCACTCTGGCACCGTAGTCAAGCAGGACTTTGCGAGACCTTCCACAGAATCGCAGCCAGCTCGCATGAGACCCAGGGGCGCAATCTACCGCAGTTAGATTTTTCTTTTTTTAATGAAATCGAGTGGATCGAGGTCAGGCAGTCTCCTAATACTTAGACACGTGGATGCAATTTTACCGTTGGTACATTTCAAATACACAACGTCATATCTTAATTTTTTTAAATCCCCTTTCCTTCTGACTGTTTAGCAGACGATGGTACCTGCGACTAACAGCTAACAGCTGCCCATCTCCTGCTACCTGACAGCTCCTCTCTTTCTCTTTTTCGCTTAAACACTAATTGGATTCGGCTTCTTGGGATGATGCTGCCACATCCCAGGTATGCGGGGGACTGAGTGGCGAGAGGACGGAGGGGCCGGCCGGACCCACTTCCTGCGCTTTTCACGCAGATGAAACGAGCCTGGATTTAGCCTGTAGGTCACGAATGCGGAGGAGACAGTGGGCCAGCAATGGAGCTCGCCTTTCCTGCTTAAAAACTCGCTTGTGCTCGCTCACAGGCGTGGCAGATCGGCCAGCTTAGTCCGTGCCTCATGCGGATTTCCCTGACAGGATTAAAGTACTGTCCCCTTATAAAACTAGCCCCTCCGAACTCTGCAAACTCAAACCACATCCATGCATGGCTACAAGCTTAGCAAACTTCTGGCAGTCTTTTTTCCCCTCTTTACTTTTCCCTGTTTCATGCATCATACTTGCAAGTGATGTAATAATGGATGGCTAAACATTTTTGTCAATTGACTGTCTTGTGAAAGGTTTCATATAACGAAATTGAAACACCTGAGCCGGTCAGCGACTCCGTCCTGGTGGTGGTGACCTGTCGCCTGCCAGGTGCATGCTGGGAGATGTAGTTACTACTAACCTGGATGGCTCAGCTGCACACTCTTCTGTTGATCTCAGCCTCAGCAAAAAAGGTGCCTGGGCCCATGTTCAATCAGAGGTACAAAACCCGCGGGCTCATGCTCACACACCGCCATATGGCTGCTGACACCTGGCCCCTGTGTAGAGCCACTGGTTCCTGCTGCGAGGACGAGGAATCCATCCTCTGAACTCTTCATCAGAGCACTTTTCTGCAGCGCAGAAATGGTGACAGAAGAGGATGGGCATGCATTATGCATCTGATGCATTTAATGTATTAAAAATGGGATAGTCTGCTGGGGTGGATGGCACGCCAGGCCTGAATTTGTAACATAATGTTCGGGAGCTAAAAATAAATTATGGGAGCCACTTTCGCTAAAAGCATTTCCTTCAACTGCAGACAAAATTTAATTCATAATATCGAAAAGTCGGTGTGAATCAGGCGTAATTTTAAATGCAAAAAAAATACGTGAAAGCAAAGCTGGGGAGCTAATTATTCCTGCGTGCAGTAATCTTGCAAAAACAAGGTCAGGTGTGGTAATGTCACGGAAACGCGCCTCGTACCGGGAAGGTGCCCTTGTGCGGCGCCAGCAGCCTTTTGGGTACTTTGGGCAGAACTCGGATGAATTAATGGAATTAGTGTGAAGGATACTGAAGGCGCGAGGAGCTGGTGATGTGCAGAACTCAGGACAATTAATCAGCATAACACAATAACGACTTCCCAATGACTTCCTATGCTCAAAATCTAAAAGATGAGGTGTCGTACCACACCGTTGACTTAGCACTTAATTTAAAGGCTGGATGTGTCTTCTTCACTGCTGAGGGTAATACGTAATTCTATCACATGCACCAAGGTCTCTTTATTGTCCTCGCGAGCGACCCGATGCCGAGAAGATAAAATTTTCACCTCCTTCATTGTAGTGCAAGAAAAAATAAAAAGGAAATATGTTAACACGATATAATGAGACATTGACATAAGGCCTGAGGCAGAAAAATACAATTAAAATGCAATTTAAAAATACAGTTATGCAAATGTGCATTGGCACTGAATGAGCAAAAATAGATTTAGGGACTTCCCACAGAAGATGTTTCCATAATGATGATTCACGTCTTCTGACGGGAACCTCTTGGAAAGCAGTCTGACCGATTTCCGAGCGTCCTGGTGACCCCATCCATATTGACGCCCGTGATCCTCGAGCTAAAAACACAGCGAAGCTTTACACCTTCACCATGTGTTCATGACGAGCGTCTCTTCGGCCCCGCACAGGGGGTCAGCGGCCCCAGCATTCCGTCTCCCGGGTATCCGAGGATGACTGGCAGTCTGGGAAAGCCCCTGGAGCACATGAGGGCACATGATCAGGTCTCCATGGAGATACCCAGGACTGGGCCAATCAGATGCACCGCAGCATGACGGATTTATTACTCTGTATTCTGCACGTAGGGAGCACTAGACGGCAAATGTCAGTCGTGTCACTGTTATTGGGCAGAGCATGGCGCTGCGTAGCGATAAGCGATGACGTGGGATTCTGGCAGGACAAGAAAGTAGATGGTGGGCCGCTCCAGCCTCATGTGACCCGAGGACCTCTGGCAGCTTCCCCAAAAATGGAACGGGGATTGGAGGACTTCATAACACCAGGCAGAACAGACCTCCGGGAGGTAAATTTCTGAAAAGCAGGATGGTAGGGGACGGATCATTAATATTCATGAAGGAAGCTCTACCTAATTGGCCGGCGATGCGCTGATGTGGTTCTGATGGAGGCTCATAAATATCGACAAAGAAAGAGCTACCTGACCAACTGCTCTCCTCTAGGCTAGCATTATTATTTTTTTTTACATAGCTAGCTAGTTTGCTACCTCAGATTCTTGAACATTACCACCATAGCTAGCAAAAACAATGACTGTTTTGCACTACAAAGGAGGGCAGTTTCTCAAAGCTGTTGCAGCACTATCTTAACCACAAGTGATTTCTCTATGCTATAGCTGGGATAAGTGTCCCAAAAGCGCTGTAGCACAAAGATCATCACCGGCCAATCAGGTAGCACTTCATGAATATTAATGCCATCCTGCGTTTCGGAAATTCACTGCTGAGACTGAGGTGGTGGTGGTGGGGGCAGGGTGTCCCCATAACCTCATTTGCGTCCAAACTTCACCACCTGTCGTCTTTCTCGTTAACTTTTATTGCCATGCTGGGTTTATTTAATCAGAGGAAACGTTTACCTTTACGTTGGCGTGTGAATGTGACTGAGGGGTAATCTGCGTTCATACCTCGTACCCAGCAGGAGACTCTCAGTATTTATAAAATGCTGTTTCTATTATAAATTCAATTCAGAATGTGGTGCTTTGTCAAGTCTCTTTATAATACATCTGTATTCTGAGGCATTATCTGCATAATATTTGTACCTACAGAATTCCTATTGTAATAGTACAGCAATGCACTGCCAAGGCACTCAGGGATAATGCTTCACTTCCTGTCTTCCTACTTCCTGTTTCCTGTAGCTTGTGGGGTCCGTTCCTCCCATTGTCTTCAAAGCGATTCAATGCAAAGCGTTTGTTGTAGACAGGTAAATGTTTGGACGTGGACCAAAGATCAAGTCACTTTTTGGGATATCACGATATATTATGGTAAATCCCACAGAATGACTCACAGAGGCTCTAAGAAAAGGAGAAGAATAAACTTCAGACTTTTTCCAGCTGATGGGATTTGAGCCCCGTGCTGCCAGTTGTTTTTTACTTGCTTGTTTTTCTTAGTTTTTTTCTCCCAGCTAATATGCCATCAAATGCCTCCATTGTCATAGAGAAGCTTTCTTCTTTGAAGCCGCTTTGCTGTTCAGGCTCCGGGGGCTAGAACTCCATCGGATGCTGCATCCAAACTCGCCATAATCTCCAAATATCCATCAGGGCTAACAGCCTCACTGGTTTAGCGCCAGATCAAGCGAACTCCATGTCCACTCTTTAAAAACCGCGAATTACGAGGACTGCAAAGGTCAGAACCTACCCACCTCATTAAAGAGGCGAAAACTTAATATCCAGCCTGATCTTTTCATTCCCTTTTGACTGAAATGTAATTTCGGTGACGTATCCGAGGGAAGCGGTCAGAGGATGTGCAGTAGCTCATACTGATGTGTGCCGCCCCACGTCACCCGTCGGAAAACACTGATGCTCAGACGGACCTGTGACACCTGCTCCCTGGGCACAGAGGCAGCTCTCCGCATTGCTGTCCTGGATCTTTGCGCCCCTCTGCCATCCTCCCCGCAAGGATGTGTGAAGTGCTGCACCAGGAAGTTCTGAGTCATTCTGTGTCCCCCGAATGAGGTCCAGGTGTCTGATTGAGAGTAGAGAGGGAGATGGTGCCAGAGGATGCGAGTGATTGAGTTGGCGGGGGGGGGGGGGGGGGGGGGGGGGGTTCCCCTACAGCCAGCATGTTGGTGATCGATCTATCTATCTATCTATCTATCTATCTATCTATCTATCTATCTATCTATCTATCTATCTATCTATGCGATGGTATTTGGTTCAGCAGGAGCAATTGGTGTTTGACAGAGAATGCACATCTCCACTGTACCCTGCTGCAAGGCCATTAATCCCCTGACGAAATGGCCACGGGGGGGGGGGGGGGCTAGATGGACGGATGACTCTGTGCTCAGACCCCAACCTTCACTCTCACCTCTAAGCCTCTGTGCCTGTAATCAAAAGGTTGCTATTCTATTCTATTCTATTCTATTCTATTCTATTCTACATGTGTGTCTGGGTGTCTTTAAGAGGAGAGCAAAATGGTGAAAACTAACACATTCCAATGCACATGTACAAATGGCTTCATTACAATAACTATAATAATATTCCATTACTAATCTTTTACATGTGTATAATTATATTTGCTTTGTTATGATATAATCGTATTTCATTTGCTGACAGGACACAGGTGACACCCCAGACACCGGACCCTCTCTTGGACCCCGCCTTCTCACTCAGGGCCTCTGCGTCAACATGAGCCTTTGGATGCTTCGGATGCGGGGAGGGGGGTGGTGGGACATGTGGGGTCCTCGTTGGATGGTGACAGGGTTAATGGAGCGGAAACAAACCTAGGGGTGACTGGCCGTGCCCTGATGCCCTGCAGCAGAACCACATGTCTGGATCCGGGATCCTGTCTCTGGTATCGATTGTCGGGAAATTGAATCCTGGGCCATTTCCGTGACGCCCCTGGGGGACGTCTGTTTGGAGAGCCAGCGATAGGCCAAAATCATGCAGATGTGCCAGGCCTTTGGATAGAGGCACTGGGAATGCAGGCAGACGGCTATAATCACGAATGCTTAACAGCACTGAGTGTGGTACGCAAGGGTGTGAAATGCCAAAGCAGATTCATTAATGAATGAGCCACGATTGGGCCAGGAGGGGCCTCTATGGGGAGCGTTTGCTGCTGTGGCGTGATGTAGCGCAGCAAGTTGGATACACTGAGCTAAACGTAAAGGGATTTATTTAAAAAACGCACACAGACGGACTCCAGCCCATTAAGGGAAGCGAAACATAAAACCGAAAAAAAAAACATATAATTAAATGTGTGATTTCAGCCATGAAGTCTGAATTAACTTTATTGATATGCAAAGTTGTGCTTCTTGTGTGGAACTCGGCCCGGGGCTCATAGTGTCTTTCCAGAAGCAGCAGGAAGGGGGCAGCGTAGCTCACCTCTAATCTGGGCTTCAGGCTCGATGTGGCAGGGAGGGGGGAGAGACCACAGCGACTGCAGCAAGTCGAAGAAGCTCAGAGGCGTCGATAAACATTTCGACGGAGAGATAGAGTGTCGATTAACATTCCGTAGAAGGATGATTGGGGCTAGTTATGCCCGCCATGGTGTGACTTCCATGAAATTTGATGACATTTTTTATGGGTGACGTTAGTGAGGAGGTGGCACCCTCCCTCTGGTCTCCATACGCTTCAGCCAAGCTGGATAGGAGATCAGAATGCGAATAGCCAGCCAGGAGCGTTGCCCCCCCCCCCACACACACAGAACAGCAAATGGCGAAACAATCTGCACTTGTAATGGTGCACGCACCCTTGATTATAGAGGGTAAAAGCACCCTGCTGCTCGCCACCCCCCAGGAGATCTGGAAGACGATGGAATTACGGAGATGGGTTAGGCTATTAGCAATACCCTGTGCTAATCCATCACCTGCAATCGGAAGGCAGCATCTGAAGTGATCCTCCGCAGTCGACAGCTCTCATTGGGTGTGTGTGTGTGTGGGGGGGAATTAAAGCGACATAGCAATGCAGGGGCTTAGATCTTAATTGTAACTGGTGGGGGGGTTAAGTGGGCGTGATCAGAACATCACTGGTTCGAATCCCATCCTTAGCAGAGCATTCACAACTCTGTTGGGCCCTGGAGTGAGACTTTTCACCTCCTGAAAATGCTTGCGAGCCACTGGATGGACATCTGACCCTGTACCCCTGGTGTCACTCTCACCTCTATATGTGTATAAAATAGGGCATGATGGGACATGTGAAAATGAACGCATTCCAGTGTACCAGATCTCAAATTATGGCAAATAAATACAAAAAAATATGTTCAGGAGGATCATCTCTGCTGCAAGACGGAGAGTCATCGCACCCGAGCGCGAAGCATTCGCAGGAGGCGCTCTGGCATTCGTTACCTCTCCATGCCCCCCGGGTTCATTCTACACTTTGTATGAACATCAGAATCACACGGAATCTTCTAGAAGTTCGGCCTACGACGACTCGCCTTTCCGCTGTGGCGGGCGGCGCGATCCGCCAAAAGAGCGGCAGCTGTTTCGAGCCGCATGGCGGGGAAAAAAAAAAGCGCTTGGCCCCTTTTGAAGAGCGAGCTGTGCTGGGAATGATTCATTGCCTGCCAGGAGAGAAGAGGCGAGGTGGTGGTGGGGGGGGGCAGGGGCTTCCTGCGGGCTATTGTGCGATCCGTGGGTTCAAAGGTGTCTCATTTTTGAGCACTTCAAACGTGCCGGTGGCGCCGATCCCCGCTCTGCCTCGTTTACCGTGCGTGTCATCATTTTCGGATGAATCGCTCGTTTGTTAGCAGGAGAGTCAGTCGGAACTTAAGCTGCCTGGATGGATCTGCCTGTTTTCCGCGCCTCACCTTCCTGGAGGCAAGGGGAACACGCGTGACGCGAGGGGCCGCTCACAGGCGACGCGCCACACGCAGAGCCCCCGCGTTCTCTTGAGCGAATGCCTTTTATCGATCGCTGTCCTTGTCTCTGCCCTCACAGCCCTGTCCTCTCCCAGTGCCTGCGCCGGTAAAGATATTTATCTCAATTTTATTAGCCTTCATTACATCCTCGTTAAAACTACCACGTACACGGGAACGTATCTCCGACAGGATCTACACCTTTTCCGAACCGCCCCAACCAGCGTATTAAACAAAAGGGGCCTTTGAACAGAGCATCGAGCTCCAGAATTCCTACATCGGCTTCCGTAAGCTGGATGGGGTGGGTCTGGAGGGTGGGGGAGTAAAAATATGATATTTTCCAGAGGGAGGGTCCGCACAGCAAAGAGAATGAGTTCCAACGGGAACGTCGATGAATACCCAATTGTGTGTGGAGCACTAGTGCGGGGGGTGGGTGGTCAGGCTTTGGCTCTCTCTCTGGATGCCACACGCCCCCCTCCCCCCGCCAAAAGTCCTTCTAACTGTTTTGTCACACTTGGAGTGCTGGCTAATGATTATGATGATTCAATTTCACAGCAGATGTTGAGTGGGAAACCCGCACTGATATCCTCTCACGTGGAAAAGCTTTTAAACAGTATCTAATGCTATCGCAGGCTCCCCGGAAATGCTGTGAATATATCTGTGAGGCAGCGACATTAATGCATGGAGTAACAGGTGTTTTTTGTTTCATATATAAATAACATGTAAAACAATAAACTGCTGGACCACGCAATGTGGATGCGTATAACTTGGCTTAACAGAACTATAATAGACCTTGCGAGACTGATCAAATCTGCTATGACCTGCTCGGGTTGGTATTATAACACTGTATTGTTGGCGACTGCAGGTAAAATCGCTATGATAAAAGGTATATGAAAAAGGATACCATTTGTTCTGATTAAATTAAGGATGATTTGTGCTTAATGGCATTAATCCGCACAAAAACTCACTCAAGGACCGACAGGAAACAAACCATATTATTGCCTCGTCGTAAATGTTATTTTATTCAAACAAAGGTCATAAATCCGCATTAAAGTCAAAATTAGCATGATTTAAAAACTGGATTGTCGCGATCTGCCCTGCTAATCGCTGCGTTTCTCAAACGTATACGAAGGATAACACACACCAGCTGCGTTTTCCCTCACCTCTCTGACACCGCAAAACAGATATTTTAATCAGCTCATTAGCTACTTGTTTATTTACATAATTCACCTGATTAAATTCACCACAAGGTGAAAATAATTCACACCCGCAAATTATCAGAACATCTTCATTACAAGCGCGGCTGGGATCTCGCAGAGTGTGATGATAATTTGGCTTTAAATAAAATTAAGGGTATGTGTTTGCATGAGTCATTTCATTGTATGTAGGGCGACCTCGTTAAGAAGAAGGGAGTCCCAGCTGACACCGTCACGGGCGTCTCCTTCTGCTTTATGCCTCGTCACACCTGTGGAGCCAGATAGCGGAAAACAGCCACAGCAGACCTATAAACTGCCACATTGGGTCTGGACCCCATCACCTATCGCACGTGCATTTTTTAATCCACTAGGAAGGAACCTTTTGATTAATTTAATGCTCCTCATAAAATGAAGCTTTATCTGCCATTTGATCCGATACATTGGAATGTGTTAGTCTCCATATATCCCATCATGCTCTCCTCTTTCAGACACACACACAGACAGTCGTGTGATCATATCTTTTTGGGGACCGCTCATTCATTTCTATGGGAAAAATGCTAATGCTAACTATGATAGCCTTAACCCCTACCCAGCCCTAACCATAACCATAAGTAACCAAACAAAATACAAGAGTTTTTGCATTTTTAGCTTTTTTCATTGCAATCACGGATTTTGATAAAATAGCATTCACGGGCATTTCCAATATGGGCAAATGGGGATTCATCACATTGTGGCGACATTTGGTATACGAGGACCACACACACACACACACACACAGGTGAGAGTGAGGCTGGGGGTCTGAGATCAGGGTGAGTCAGCATACAATGCCCCTGGAGCAATCATGGGTTAAGACCCTTGCGTAAGGCCCCAACAGTGGCATCAGACAATCAGCCCCAAGATTCAAACTGACAACCTTCTGGCATGGAGTTCTATCCCGCTGAGCCACACACTGTCCACACACACTGCACCAAATGACAAAACTGCAAGTCTGGCTGCTGTCTCCGTTAACCTTTCCAGAAGTTTTTAACAGTCCCTCAGGTCCCGATTCATCACTGAAGGCATTTTTCTCCCTCAGTGTGAAATCGTGGAAGCTACATCACGTGTAGCCCAAATTTCCCCTCCCCCCACATCTGGTGTCCTGATTGGCAGGAGGTAGGGGCACTTTATGTAGAAACTCACCAGGCCAGGGGTCGTACGTTCTTCCGGAAGCACCTCCGTGTACTTCAGATGGCTACAGCGCCCCCTGTCCACCAGCGCATCACCCGGGGGCACTCCGTCAACATCTAAGACTATTTATCACAGACGTTGTGAAACATGTAAAAAATTCATTAATCGCTGGTGGTGAAATAAGCCTCCCCGGGCAAACCATCGCTCAGGGTGCGAGTCAGTAAAATATCTCCCCAGACATCAGGAATTAATAAACCTGGAGCACAGACTGACAGAAACAAACAGGGATTTAATACAGGTAATACTGGTATTGCTGTTTTCCCACAGAAAGTAATTACATAAACAACCATAAGTACACTAACGGTTTTGAGTAAACAGAGATTAATTTGCCTTTTAATGCTGCCACAAAGAAAAACTGTGCTATTTGGTATTTTAAGGTTTTTTTGCAGTAAATGATGTCGAGTAAACAGGATACACGCTAAGTGCTGAATGGGTTCTCCTTTCAGAATCTAGTCGTTACCGGTATCGGGGGAGAGAGCATTAGGTCGACATCGTCTTCTTGTTTTTCACGAGGCCGATTTGTTTCAACCAGGCCGGTGATCACCCCAAGACATGAGTCACGCTCTGCATTAATTCTGCTGCTGAATCAGTGTTCAAATTAAGCCCAGAATGGTTGTACTGGATGGCGGAATTTCACTTTATGTACCACTAGAATTCAGGTCACTTTTTTTAATACAGCTTTTTAATACAGCCCTCCCACCCCCACATTGCCCCCCATTTGAAAATACACCAGTGCACCTTCTAGAATTTGAATCTCTTCAAAACACTTAATTAAATAGTTCTGGTAAACAGCTTGTTTTGAAAGTGTGTAGCCAGTTGCCATGGAAACCAAAAATCATAGTGACCTACCACACTGGAACAGTAACTGAGCCGTGATCCTCTCGTGTAAACACTAATTAGGCAGCATCGATGGATAGGCGCCTTTGTAAACTTTTGCTTATCTGAGCTGCGCGGGACCAGATCGTATCAGCGGGATGAAAGCAAGAAGGTCACAGTGGCCTTTATGAACGGCGGCCTCCATGAAGCTCCGTTGTCCACGTTGCGCTCCCACACCCCCTGAATCACTGCCATACCGCAGTGCCACCTACAGTATTAGGACGGGCTGCTGGTTTTTAGGTGTGATATTTAAATGAGGGACATGAGTTAACTGGTGGGTAGATTCATTCAACGTGCCATTATCCTGTCTTCCTCACAGTGAGCAGCAGCTCAGCTCCCGGGGATGTGCACAGGCTTAGAGGGATAGGATGCTGTGCTTGTGCTCAGAAGGTCACTGGTTCAAATCCCTGCATCTGCAGAGTGATTTCAGTGGTGAAACCTTGAGGGTGGCCCTTAACCTCCAGTTCCTTCAAGGGCACAGTCTGACCCAGGTTTCGCAGCAAAAAAAAACTAAGTCACTTTAGCTAAAGGCGTCTCCTAAATAAACTGTAAAGGGAGCAGCTTTGGCATTTATGATGCTTTTGACCTTGCTCCTTCAGTCAGGATTGCTATACTGTCAGGCCCACAGTGAACTGCAATAACATAACAATATACAGTAATACGCATAGCTGATCCCCTCCTCCACTGTAAGTGTGGGACTGTAAAAACTGTCCAATAAACCTTTGATATTGATGGCTAACCCACAGCACATATCACAGGCATTACAATGGCAAGACTCATTCAACTCAACTCATTCAACTCAAAGTTAAAATTGCGACCCATATTTAAGTCTGCTTTTGCTGATGCTGTACTGCATATATGCTGGAAATTCCTCTCAATGCTGGCGTGCTAAGCTAAATGCTACGCTACGCTAACGCTCGAAAGAGAGGTGTGTGATCGGACACCGGTCATTGACATGTATTTATGTGTATGTTAGCATCTAGCATGGCACTAGCTGCTCATAATAAACGCAGGGCTACATGCGTACGGGTCCATGTGAATTCGGGATAATAGCAGAGAGGCATGGGCTGTTCTGGGGCCGCTGAACATGGGTCCCCTTCCCTCACAGCATCTGCAGCTGTGAGGGTGATCGATAATGAGTCTCAGCGAATGCTGCACATGAATCAAGGAAAAGTAACAGCAGGATCCCTCTTCTGAATTCATCCCCAAATTAGCATGTCGGCATGCAGCAGTCCTTAGCAAAACCTACTTGGAGCTCAGAGATCCAAGCATCCATCTGTCTGTGCATCTGTCCATCCGTCCATACATCCATCTGTCTGTGCGCCCATCCATCCATCCGTCCGTCCGTCCATCCATCCATCCATCCGTCTGTGCGCCCATCCATCCATCCGTCCGTCCATCCATCCATCTGTCTGTGCGCCCATCCATCCATCCGTCCATCCATTCATCCATCCATCCATCCATTATCTCCTAACTGCCCACCTAAACTGCTTATACTGGTCTGTGTCATAGGAGAGTTGAGAGCTAATCTTAGGCAGTGCAGTGAAAGAGGATTGGATCTACTACTACTACTACACACACACACACACACACACACAGGTTTGTAATTATATCTTTATGGGGACTGTCCTTTCATTTCTATGGTGAAAACTATAATACCAACATGACACCCTTAACCCCTACCCAGCCCTAACCTTAACCATAAGTAACCAAACAAAATACAAGACTTTTGGCATTTTTAGTTTTTTGGTTGCATTCACAGATCTCTGTGGGGACCTGAAAAGTGATCCCCACAACATCAAAATAACAGGTTTTTATCACACTGTGGGGAACATTTGGTCCCCACAATGTAATATAATAAACACAAAACACACACACACAATTCAGAGAGACTTTTTAGCCTGTCTGCCTGCCTTTACACTGTAGGGGTACCCAGAGAGAACAGACACAGCACAGGATGAAGACGCAAACCCCACACACATAGATGGAGGAGGGAGTTACACCCACAACCCTGAAGGTGTGAGGTAAGAGTGCTGCCCGCTCTAGAGCAGAGAAAATAAAGCCAAAATCTATTTTGATAAAAGCTGTATGAATATTTTATGCCAGTACGCTCAGGTTTAATGACAAAAAATGCTGCATTCTTTCTCATAAGAGCTCATAACAGGACAGAACGCTGACCCCACACTTTGCTCCATCTTTCCACAAACTCCTGGTGTGCAGTGACTTCTGTTACAGGTAGCCAGTATGCTAACTGACTGGAAATCGCAGGCAGTGCGGCCAGACGGAGAAAAGGAGCCCACCGGTGGCCTGATAACAACTGGCAAATAACATGAGCGGGGGGGGGGTATACGGTGCTACAAAAACGCTCCGCAGGGATTTCGAACAAAGCTGCTTTTAATTAAATTTGATTTATGCTAATTTTAGCAGCATGCAGAATATGTTTATTCGTAAACACCACTGTGCTTTTTTGTTGAGTTTCAACTGTCACTGCTGGCCAGTGGCATGCTATGTGTGACAGGATTCTACATGACATTAGCCTGTGGCAGCAGTGCCTATATCTTCACATATTATATACATACATAATAAGTATGTACTGTTACACTGTGTCACTGCCTGTCCCTTTTCAGCTTCAGCATTTTCAAAAAGGACACAGGGAATCATATTAACAATACAAACCCTCATATATGACCTTAACTTATACTTGAGCTATTTGCATAAATTCAATAACAAGAGCTGTCCACAGGATCTTCTTAACATAACTTCATGGAATTGATAAAATGGCCGCTTCCTGCGCGCGGGCCAGATGCGGCAGACTCTGTCATTTCCTAATTGAATTTCCGTGTCACCAGAACCAGCGGCCTGTACTCCTGGACGGCGTCCGGCCAGACTGACAGGATGATCACTGACTGATGTGGCCTCTCCAATAGTCAATTAACATCGCTGTGACTCTTTGTGACATGTGAAATTGTCTGCACATATCCCGCCCTCCCCCCACTCCGGTATCCCCTGCTTGCCTGGAGAGCCGATGCTCAGACTACATTTGAAAAGTCCTGCAGGTTCTCAAGCTGAGCTTCCATTAGATGCCCGAAGCCTGAGCAACTGAGGTCGACACACATGCAGGGTTCAGCTTACAAATCCTACGCCTCCCACCACCCCTCCCTGCCCCCTGCTTGGGTTCCTAACAATAAAATTTATCAAAATCAATTTATACGAAATTACAAAATGTGTGTGAAAATATGGGACCAATTGCTAAATCGATTTTTAAAAATGATTTTTTTTTAGATATGGCTGAGATAAAAAAAGGGTAGGTTTCTTGTGTCTGGGTTACCGTTTATAAAAACACCCCCCCTCCTCCCTCCATTGTAGTGACTATTTGAGGGCAACAGGGGGGCCCAAAGCTCAGGGGCCCCATGCAAATGTGTGGGTTAAGTGGTGGTAAACACTTCTGCAGGCCACACTCACAAGCTGCAGGAATATTTCAGGACCCCTGTCCATTTCTGTGGGACCCTGAACAAATCAGGGTCGCGATCCCACGTATAGCTCCCCTCCCCCTGCCTGTAGGTTCTCTGTCTGCTTGGACTCCTATTGCCCTGTGTTTACAGCCTTTCCATTATTTGGGATATAGACTCAGACTAAGAAAGTCACACCAAGAACTCACTCTTAAATGCAATCATAAACGCAATCATAAAAGCACCGATTAGTGTTAATCTTTTCCCACTTAATAGAGCTGATACTCAGAGCAATGCAGTATTTTCTCCTGTCCCGCTGTAATGTAACAAATAACGGAGAGACTTAATTGCACTGTTTAATATTTAAAATCTTAAGAGCCTAATTGTTATCTGATATTCATTGTCTCCATAACCCAGAAAAAAGCCCTGTAGCGCAGCACCATAAGATGGCATTTGATGATCTGATAAAGGGGATCTGCTTTTTTCTGTTACGTGTCACCTCCCGGGACAGGTCCCCGTAAGGGCGATATGCCTACATTTTCTCATTATTATGCTCCAAAAGCCGCGACACGTGTGCCGAGCATCTCCGGGGAGCGGCCAGATAGTGGTGCATTGTGGGGGGAGGGGGGACATTGCGTTGACGGCGTGGGGGGCCACGGCACCGATCGGACCCCCACCCCGCAGATTGTTCACGGTTTTTCCACATTCCTGCAGTTCCACCCGAAGGAGCATTACGGTGGCGTTACGAAGCTCCGCACTACACCCGCTGCAGCGGCGGCGTCCAGACTGGAAGATCCGCGAAGCGAACCGCGGAACCGGAACGGACCCTTGAAAACACAGTCTAAAGCGTGCACCTTCATGCGCAACACTCAACACTTGCATAATAATAATAATAATAATAATAATAATAATAATAATAATAATCTGGGAATACAAAAACAACACTAGGATGGGGTGAAAATGTAGATATGAGCCATTCCTACAATTAAAACTATAATGAAGCTGATAATACGAGGAGTACGTTAACTACCCCCTTATTCCCCTTATAGCTGTAACAATCCTTTTATTGCACGGATAGCGGCCTCCCGTTTAAAGTAGGGCAGCAGATCATCCACGCAGCCAAACTTCGAGCAAAGTGCCGCGATGAAACCGGCCATTGAGCCGGGGCATGGGAAAAAGAAAGAGGGATCGAGGCTGCTGAAAAGGGGGCCATTTCACACGCTGATCACGGACGCGGTTGCGTAACGATTAAAACAGGCAGAACCATAGAAGAGAAGCGCATGTGTTTTCATTATTAGTGCAGAGTGAAATCCGCCTCTAAAGATGCTTCTTACTGAAACTGTGACTCATACAACAATCTTATAATTAAATTTCAGATGAACCAAGTTATCACTGGAAAAACTATATAGGCCTAGGATATCTCTAAAAACGATAGAGGGGCTCCGTAATTATAAATGGAGATTCGATTATGGCTCTGTAATCCGAAGGACCGCAGTGGGCAAGAACAAGGGATAATATTACAAGGACTGGTAACTAGCGAAACTGAGACTCGGGTAACCCACGTAAACCACAATCCAAACGTACCAAGCTATCGATTAGGCATATATATAATAAACAAATGGGTGAAGGAAAAAAAAACCTTTCAACGCGTTTCAGTGCAGCCGCAGAATGGCAGATGTTAATGCAGGGGTATTTAAAGACTGATAAAACTGGTCAGTTCATATAACCTTCAAAACTGGGCTCGATTCCGATTAAATCTCCTAAATATCGCTCTGAGAATACGATATAGAAATGCTACAGTGGACATTTAAACTTACTGCGCACTGTATCTATAACAATGATATGTATTCCACTTTATTGACACTCAAATATAAAACATTACTTTCTACTCATAAATAAAGCGTACCTTTTGATTTTCATTTAATGCAATAGACATATAATTCGTTTTTACATAGAGATTCTTTAAAGTACAGCACATAAAAAAATCAGCTTATGGCGGAGAGCAACGATTAAAATACTTGGAGTGCAAAGGCACTTCTGGAAATTCAGGGACTGTCTCATGTTATGTACAGGAATGTCATTTAAAACGAGCCAGTTCCGCCGTCAGTTCGGGAAAAGTCACCCCCGTTTCACCAAGAAGATAAAAAAAGCATAAAGCTGTATTGTACAATTTCTTGCGACATCTGCTACTGTGTGGATGTTTCAAGTACTAAAAAATAATTTAACACCCATTGAAAGCAGTGTATCGATTATTCTACACATATCTTTACTCCTTTGTAGAGGCTGGGGATTAAAAAGAAGCTTTAATTTGCGTCCTCCTCGTGACGTCTAGGTCGCGCGGAGATACTTGTTGAAGTGTCAGCGCGAGATCGCAATGGTACATTACAGCTGGCTCATTGCCGTTTGTTTCTCTAGAACTTCGAGGTAGTCCGGCTCTGTTTTTAGTTTCCCAGGGAGCAAAGGGTGTTCATTTTTTGACTGTTCGGCGTAATACTTCCTTGGCGTCCCGTACAAGACGGTTTTATTCAGTCGGTCCTGGTTGTGGCGCCTTACTGTCTCATAAGGGGGCGCGAACGGTCTTTTGGGGAGGGTGCAGAAGCTGTAGTTCAGCGCTCCTGCAGTGGGGAGCTCCTTAACTCTTTCCGCAATGTTCTGGTAGAGGAGCTCAGGCTCCCGGGTTGCACAGGGTTGCTTCTCGATGAACTCCACTGTGCTCACGGTATAAGCGGGACTCCGTGACTGCCCTTCTTTTTTAGCATCCATGGGACTGAAGCCCACATCCTTCAGGTTCCTGTAGTAAGCCACTTGGTCTCCATCCTTCTGCATGTAAATGGGGTTTTGGCACATCTGTCCCACCGGAGGGGGGATGTAGTTGTACACGTGACTATCGGTTTTTTCTGCGCCTGCCTGGGCTCCATACGAGCCGTATTGGACCTGGAAGGAGTTCAGGTCCGAGTTGTTGACGGCTGAGGGGATGCTCTCCACCCCTTTGCGGCGTTTGAGGACGAACACGAACAAGCCCGCCCCGAAGCACACGGACAGGATGAAGACAACCAGTAGACCCAGAATTAGCACAGACAGGGGCACTTCTGTGTGCATCTGGGGCAGGACGTCTGTAGTTGCACTCACAGAGAACACGGTGGGTTCGGTGCTGGTGGCGATGGTGGAGACGACAGACGCAGCAGCAGCGGCAGGGGCTGGGGCCTCCTCTGTGGCCTCCTCCGTTTCCGGGCAGATGGCGTCGTTGCGCAGGGACCGGAGGAGCCGGCCAGCGTGCTTCGAGGGCGAGTCACACGTGATCTCATTCACCACCACACTAGTGCTGGACAGCTCCATCCAGTTCTTCAGCTCGACGATATCGCAGGTGCAGTCCCACGGGTTCTCCTGCAGGTCGATCTGGATGAAGGGGGACAGCTGGTCCAGGACGCCCCGAACCGGCATGTGGGAGAAGTGGTTGTTGCGCAGGTTCAGCCTCGTCAGCATCGTGCCCCCAAAGACGTTGTCGGGAAGCGATCGCAATAAATTATTGTTGAGGAACAAGAGCTGCAGATTGTGCAAGGAGTTGAAGGTCTGTGGCAAAATGGTTTTGATAATATTGTACTCCAGGTATAAATACTGCAGGCTCTGTAGACCTGCAAATAAAGACTGAGACAGGCCCTCAATATAATTGCCATTAAGGTAGAGTCTCCTTAAATTAGTTAAGTTTTCGAAGGCTCCTTCCTGAATAATTGCTATCCTGTTGTTCCCAAGGTGCAGAAGTTCCAAAGCCCCATACTCGGTGAAATCGGCCCTGTATATCGTCTGTAAATAATTACCTGTCAAGTGCAGCTTCTTTGGGTAGGAGGGTTTGGGGTGGAGGTCTGTCACATTGTGCAGCTTCCTCTCTTGACAGTTGATGTTCAGTCCACTGTCCGGGTTCTGCGAGGTACAGATGCACACTTCCGGACAGGCGATCGGCACAGGGGACCTCGTCTGATACACCATGATTGGTCCAAAGACGTGCCTATCCTTATTAGATGCCGTTACCCGGGGGGTGGGGCGGTTTCGCATCTTCGGGGGACGCGACGCCTTGGGCGCTCGAGTGGGGGTCACACCTGGGTGCAGAGTGGGAGATGGACCCTGGTACTGGGAATCGGAAGGAGGCTGCATGGAACGGTGGCTGGCATCGCCGGGGTTTTTCCTGGGGCACAGATCCTGCCGGACCAACTGGGTCACGTCCTTCCCATGCAGCCTAAATGGCGTTTCGCAAATGACATCCCCCACGAACACAGAAATGGTATCCAGCCAAGCTTTGAGGGGGATCAGGTCACATGTGCAGTTCCAAGGGTTCTCCTCCAGCCTGATCTCCATGATCCCACCGATGTGCTCCAGCACGCCGGCAAAAGGCAGCATCTTCAGTCGGTTCCCCCTCAGATCCAGATGTGTCAGCAGGACGAAGCGGAACACATTGTTGGGGAGGGAGAGCAGCAGATTGTCGTTAAGGATCAGAACTTTGAGCTTATTCAGCTTGCTGAAAGCACCAGCCTCAATGGTGCTGATATAATTGTAATCGGCTTGCAAATACTCCAGACTTTCCAAGCCCGTGAAGGTTTCTTCTTTAATTATTTCCAAGTTATTGTTGTTCAGGTGAAGCCGCTTTAGGTTTTTTAGTCCATTAAAAGCCCCCGTTTTAATCTCCTGCAAGCCATTGTTATCCAAATGAAGGGACGTCACATTGCCATAATTTATAAAATCGTTCGCATGCAGCTTGGTCAGAAAGTTTTTGTTCAGAAACAGCTGGCATATCTTATTTTGCGGCGGCTGAAACTGACTGACCGTTGTAAATCCTTTGCTCTCGCAGTTGATGTTTAAGATATTTTCCTTCTCCTCACACGGGCAGCGGTTCTTGCAAATGTCTTTGGAAGTTTTGCGGCTGTCGGTCTTCGTGGGGAAACTGGTCACCGTTAAGACGCCAAGCAACAAAACGCTGTTCAGCATCTTTACAGCGATGTAGCCGATAACTCCAGCGCGAACGTCGTCAGACCTTTAAAGCGGTGACTTCTGAAGAGGGCATGCAGTAACAATTTTTTTTAATAAAAAAAAGAGAAAAAAGAATAAAAAATGCAAATTGTCAAAATAAACGTGGAAAATTCTCAGGGACGCGCCGGCTTCTCCATCAGTTTTTTTTTAATTATTATTTTAAATCCAATCGGTAATTGAAGGCAATTATAGGACACATTCTGATTGGTATTTGATAGAAAGCGTGTTTCATTTTCCTGAGGGTACTCGATGCTATATCGCCTGTCCCCACGTCTCAGCCCCTTCATGCAGCAGCAGCAGGAGCAGCAGCAGCGGCAGCCCAAGCATTAAGCGTCGGATACTTACTGAGCGATCGGACCCGAGCAGCCTCCCCAGCCCCGGATCCCGCACTTTGTCATCCCGCATCGGATAGAATCTGGACGCTAGAGGATTCCCATAATCACTTCATTGTGAACCGGGTCCCGATGAGAAGATAAAAAGAAAGGAACGGAAAAAAAGAACGGAAACGAAAAAAAAAAAAACAGGTCAGAAAAAGCAGGTTTGGGGGACGCGGTCTGGAGGAGACTCCGCGCTGCTTCATTCACTCCCACTGAGTGCGTTTGCGGTGCGTTTGGACGGGATCCGGCTCTGCGTCCCCCCTCCCTCCCGGTCTGGGAGTCCTACGTCACCCGGGCTGACGGGCGCATTGCACATCATACCGGAGGCTTATCACTCGTTTTTTGCGCTACTCACAGCATTAATAATGCTTATTATTCCTGTGCCGTTCCCCCATTTTTTATTTATTTTTATTTGTTTTAACTGATGTGTCTCCGAATTGTATTCTTGTGATAATACGTGCTTTTACATGCAACAGTAGGAGTTTATAAATGTGGTGTTTCAGCCGCTAATTGCTTTTTTGGAAGGACGCCCTTATCAGTTACATTACATAAATGTTAAGAACGTGAGTTACCTTCGACATGAACATCCATATGAATTATGAAACGCATATCCCTCATATTATTCACGGCCCCCATTCCTTATTAATGTCCGGGTGAAATCACGATGACCGACCGCCTCTGCACCCATATAGTTTATTCCTTAATATGAAAACGCCTTTTGGGTATTGCAAGTAACACAGCCCCGTCTGGCTCTCCGGAGCACCGAGTCTTCAGCAAGTATTTCCTATATTTTACCAAATGCGCCGCTAGGAGGTGGAACAACATTCTCACATAGCGCAAAAGCCCGACTTTTATAAAATGCGCACACCCAAAATATCAAAGTCAACTGTAAGGTTTAACTAAAAGAAAACTGAAGAGCATGTAAAACCGTGCGCTCTCCGTAATATGGAATATATATTTTTTAATTCACAGACGCTGCTCTGTAAAATGTTTCACCTCCAGTCAGTAATATTAATTGAATAATTTATTTGTTTCGAGTTATCACGACGATGTGATGTGACGATGATGCCTCAAAGCACATGAACGTCAGATCTGGAGGCTCAAGTATCCGTCTGGTGCATTAATGCAACCTAGACGTAATTATGCATATTTTATTTTTGACGTCTTGGTGCTCAGCTGTCAATCAACCAGTGAATATTTCCCGAGGCTTGGGTACACAAATGTATAAAGGAACAGATCCTATATGCATGTGCGATCTTTACAGAAAAGCGGCATATCAGAGAGATGTAGCGTCATACTCATCAAGTAAGAGAAAATATCCGCTTTTGGCGATACCCATGCGTTTAAATAAGGAAATAAGAAACATTAAAACGTCATCGAATTTACTGAACTTCGGGGATTCAATTCTAGGCGTGTAATTTTAAACACCCAGCTTACAGTCTTTTCTTTTATTATTCATGCAGTTAAACTATAATTAAAGTCTATAAAAGTCATTGGCATAAAAGCTTAAACCAACCCGCGTAGTGTCTTTTGTTGTAGAATACACTGTTTGGCCCTAATGTGTCCTGCTATAACAGGCCACCTACAGAGAAAGTATGTCGTATCTGCAGTAGTTTATGGAATAAGGTTACCCGTCTTATGTACAGTTGCAATTTGTTCTTAAGTCTCGTACTTTGTTGACACTTTGGTGAGACATTTGCGCAATTGAGGAGGAAAAAAGAAAGAAGAAAAAAACATTAAACAATAACTTTTCTGCACTTTGCACGAACAGTGCGGTGCTCATTCCATTATAAATGGCACATGATACAGGCTGTTAGTTATTGATAACTGAGGGCAACAGTACACACATAGTCATATCTATCTATCTATCTATCTATCTATCTATCTATCTATCTATCTATCTATCTATCTATCTATACTGTATTAATTATACTATTGTATATAAGTTATTTATGTAATTCTAGTAAATTTCATTTGCACATTTCCTGGGTCCTCGATATTGCATTTTGTTCTTTTGGGGGACGTGCACCCCCGCCCCCCCCCCCCCCCCCCCCCCCCCCAAGGGACGTGCATCAAACCCCCCCCTCCAACCCCCGGCGACTTATCTACATGCACTGTTACACCTCAGTGCAGCCATCGTGGATGGAGTACACACCGGCTGGATGTGTCCCATTACGGCCTTTATTGACTTGCGTAGAGCGGTGGCTGTCCAGATGTGGAGGATGCTGGCTCCCCTTCCAGACCAGGTGGCCGCGGTATCTGGACAGCATTCGCTCTCAGTGGGATGGGAGGGAGCTGCATCCTTGAGGCTTCCGCTCCCAGTATGGTATCCGTGTAGATGGAGTTACCAATGACAACACGGGGCATTAGACCCTAATCCTTTTTTCAGAGGAAAATAAGTGGTTTAAGCCAATAGACATCAAGTATACACTATTCAAGCTTCATTCAGGAGTTTATTGTTACAAAAATAGTAAACAGTTATACCATGAAAATAAAATTTTACTCTGCATGTCATTCTGACCACCAGTAAACAAGCACAAGTAATGAATGCAAGGGAACTGCTTGCAATAAGACAATCAGTACAGAAATGCTTAAGAACAAGCATGCATTACTTGGGATGGCCCTGGAATCAAACACTGCGATAGAAAACATCTAAGAAAAGTCCGTATTTGTAGCCTCTTATCCGATCAGCATTTTCACGCTCAGATTAATTTTTCACTGAAATCCACAAACCCCACAGCTAGAATTGTGAAACCTCTTGATCTGCAAATGTATAGAGATGTATCCAAAAGGTATCCTTCTCTCTCACCCTTTGATCATAGTCAAGATGTAGATGCGAAATTATATTTGATGTACAAAATGCTAAAACCTCTCTCAATCTGGTCAAAGTTAATTTTAAATTATGCTAAGAGTAGGTTGCTGGTACATGGGGTACATTTACATTGGCACCAGCATCCTTTGAAATGGTTTTGGCAACACTTTACTTAAGATCAGGTTTTTAGTCATGTATAAGCACATTTATATCAGATAATAATGCATTCATAAAGTCTTATCAACATGGCTATAGACATTTATCAAAAGGCACAACACATTATACCTGCGTTTATTATGCATTATAAATGCTTTATGAAACTCTCTTCTATAATGCACTATAGACACCTTTATAATGCATTACAATGGTCAGTATAAGCATTAAGGATCCTTTGTACTTTATTATAAAGGTATTTATAATGCATTACAAATGAGAGCTTCATAAGGCAGTAATAATGCACAATACACATGGCTGTAATGTGTTATGCTTATTTCCGAATATTTATAGTCATGTTAATAATGCTTTATGAATGCATTATAATGCATTATTAATGTGTTTATAAATTACTAAAAACACGGCATGGTAAAGTGTTACCATATTTTTTGTTAAATATATGTGAAGACACTCTTCTGAATGTAGGACGGTCACAGGAGTACGGTAGATGATCGACAGATGTCTTTAGCTCTGTTCAGTTCTGTACCAGCCTCTCAGTCCTTGCCCCCCTGCCCTCATCACCCCAGTTGACGTGAGCAGCCTGAATGCAAAGTAATGACGTAGGCCTGGGTTTCAGGCATTTTCTGTTGCCCTAGTGATTGATCACTAGGCTTATGCCAACAGACACATTAGTTAATGAAACGCAGCTGGCTCTGATCAGACTGATTAACCTGCTAGGTACAAACAGGGCCAGCTGGGTGGAATTTGGGGAATAGTTTTAGGGCAGAGGATGGATGAATGGATGGATGGATGGACGGACGGACGGACAGACAGACAGACAGACAGACAGACAGACGGATGGATGGAAGGAAGGAAGGATAGAGGGATGGATTAGGTTTTTCTTCTAGTGTTTATATCTGCTAGGTCAGTACTGTTTAAACTAATACAGCTTTAGTTCCCAATACATAAGGTCTACGTCTCCATTAATGTAGCAAAAATCCCTGTTTCTTGGAATCTACAGCATCTTATTTTCCTCTCACCATGTGGCCACAGTTGCCCATTCAGCAGGTCACCAATGGAGTAAGGTGACTGAAGAAGAGATCCACACTCTGTATTCAGGCCGATCCATAATGAGCCAATGAGGAGAGAAATATGTTAATTTATAATTGCTCTGGGCAACAAGTTTCAATTACAACATTCCACATTAATGGATCAATAAAAACCAATAGATTACACATAATAAAGGATGACAGCTGGCTTTGATCACATGTGAAGCTTTCAAGGAGGACGGGAAAAAGGTAGACCTCATTGGTTAGCAATAAAGCAACCGAGAGCATTGGACAGTAAATCGTATGAAAGATTTAGGGAACCGAACGGGTTTCTAGTTAAAATCCCAGAGGGGGCTGTCAACCACTGCAATATTCTTGAGGTATAGACGCTTCTGGATGCCTTCTGTAAGTTTCCCGCAGCCTAATAGGCAAAATAGATTACTGTAAACTGTGTTACCAGCTTTGTAATACAGACTATCTACGTGGCAAAGTCATAATGTGCTTGGGTTTTGGTGGGAAGTTTTGAGACATCCCCTACCCAAATAAAATCGAGCCAGAAAGCATAAAAGAGTTCACGAACCATTTTGGTCTTGCATCAGCTGTTTACGGCATTTTCCACCTCCATTAGATAGTTTATGACGTCCTAATGGGGAGACGGTAACCTCAACCTGACAGCCTGGGGCGAATCCCCTCTGTGAAGGCGACAGCAAGAGTGCTTCCATACTCAGTCTCCACACACGCTGCTTCCTTCCAGTTTTGGCACACGATACTTAAACTGGGACCCAGTTCTGTTGAGTGACTGGCATTGCCGGCCCACCCTGAGACTAACTGCAGATCACACAGGTGTTCCATGAGAGAGGATCCCGGAATGTGCAGGAGAATGTTCCAGAATCTTCTGCTGGGGCCACTGTGGCATCAGCAGATCTGCCAGGGGATGTACTCTGTCAGCAAACGCGTCTCATAGCGTAAGAGAAAAATGATTCCCGCAGACACAAATTATCTGTGAACTTCTTTGTGCACATGTGCATATTTGTTCCAGAGACGGAGGAGACTGAGGGAATGGGCGAGCCCGTTATGTAATTAATCACACGTCTGATGTGTCGATTCCCGAAAGAAGCGATGTGACACTGAATGGCTGTCCTCACAGATTCCAGCCTGCGTCGATCGGTTCAGGTCCAAAACTGCAGGAGAATGATACTGCTTGTGGATTGATTTTCCGAGAATTGTAGCTATTGATCATGATGCAATCTGGAGGAAATTGCTGGCGGCTCGAAGCAGACAACGGTCTTTGAAATCCAACTATCCGGCTCCGAAAACTCACCAGTGTTTCATTTTAATTACTATTTAATATCAGGTCTTCTGCAACTCTGTAGAATCATGGACGGCTTCGCTACAGATTCACTTCAGTGCAACGTAAGTTCATCTCTCCCTGCACTTTCATGAACTCCCTGTGTCTTGTTCAATTCTGTTCTAAAAGTGAAATGCTATGACGGGCATCCCGTCCAGGGTGTCCTCTGCCTGCGGGCTCACTGCGGCTCCTCATTGTTACAGAAAAACAGGTGGATGGATGGATAGATGAAGTTTTGCACATTCAAACCTTATCTCACTAACGCAAACATGCACACCATGATGCTAGTTTTTTAGCGGTCAATTTCCAGACTCCATGGTGACTCATGGGCAATATACCGTTCCATCCCAACAAGTCAGTGATAGGCTGATAAATGTTTCGGTAACAGTGCTCTTGTTCAGGATATTTTTTGTCTATTCTTTTATGGATTACCGTATTCAAAGTTGGAAACATTCACAGGATGTGCCGCAAAGCCAGACAAGAAAACAATGTTACCGAGGATGATTTTGTCGGTCGACACTTATGGGTGGTGATTTATCATGAAGCCATTTCTGCGCTTGGCGCTTACAACTCAATAAAACTTCTTAAGTATACTGTGTATCTCAGGTTGGAAAAGGTGCTTTAAGTTGGGAAATGGGATCTATCCCTGGCATTTTAGGAAGGAACCCTATTAAAGGCAATAAACTCTGATGTTGGGCATTTTTTACTGCATAAAGAAGTTTGCCTGGCCAGTGTGTCTGTGAGAGAGTACAGTGTGTCTGCGAGAGTGTACAGTGTGTCTGTGAGAAAGTACAGTGTGTCTGTGAGAGTACAGTGTGTCTGTGAGAGAATACAGTGTGTTTGCGAGAGAGTAATATATAGTACGCTGCACCAAACGGCCATCGCAAGGGCCTATCGCCTTAATCAGCCCCTTACGCGCTGCAGTGCATTTGCAGTGCATAACCATTCCCACACAGGTACAGCAAGTCCGCTAATGCGGATCCTTTAACGTAATACCTTCCAATGCCGACGCGGCGTTGGCGATGCGTTCGGTAATTAAGCTAAGCAGCTTAGCACGTAGCTCACATAGATAAGCATCGCTTGTGTTTGCTGTCAGTGGTGGTCACCGCTGATGACTCCGGGGGTGTGGGGCTCTCGGGGTCAGGATGCACAAACCACATCCTGGGGGTGGGTTCATGTCCCGTCATGACTCTGCTGACCCTGAGACATTGACACTTGGGGGGTTAGGGTTGGGAAGGGGGGTCAAGATGCTTAAGAGAGGTGGCCCATTGGAGATACTGAACATGGGATTTCTGTCTCTGAATTGCCTATAGGCCATGAGTGTGGCCTGAAATACGCTGGAGTTCCACGGACCCCCATGACCCTGATATGCAGTTTGAGCGTGGATGGGTGAATGGATGGATTACTGAGCGCAAGGCATTTTTAAATATTAAACTGTACCTCATTTCCTACAAAAAAATGTTAGTCCCTTATCTAGATATCAAAGGAAAACCAGGAGATCACTCTTTCTAAAAAAGCCTCATTTACATAAACGCTTTCACAAAGAGGTATGTCCACACCGGATAGCTGTGTAACCCAACAAGAACCTGTGAGAACGATCAATATTCACTGAGGATATTGGGAAAAGTGGCAGAAAATGTCCCTCGATAGATTACATTTATGATGACGTTCTGGTCATTTGAAGCTGCCTGAACGCAGTATTTTTAGAAGCTACCGGCTCAGCGTTATTTGATCAAGTGTGGATTTACACGTCCATGCCTCTCATTGTCAGCCAGATTTTGGGCTTTCGGGAGCAGTGAAGCCTCACTTCAAAGACCACATGCTGTGTGAGGCTTAAGATGCTGTTTTCTGATTCAATTAAATTCCTGTCTTATGAAATGAAGAAAACAAATCTTTTATTTGCCATTTGTACTGTCCTGCATATCCTGTCCTGCTTTCCATTTTCAGGCATGTGAATGAAGCTCGTGGTCTGAGTGCAGGGCCAGCTGTCCATCCAGCACCCCTGGAGAATTTTATGGGGGGAGGAGTTAAGGGACTTGCTCATGGCCCAGTGGAGATGTGGCTACAATGTGAAGCACAGGAACTGAACTGCAGACCTTTCGATCACAGGCACAGAGGCCTGACCTCACCACCCCCTGTGTACTTTATAAATAAGAGGTCTGGTGTTTCTGTTATGTTTTGCTCTAGACCTGAAGAATCTTCGAGGTGCAACCTGGAAAGAGCTCAGAGCGCGAGTTGTTTTCTTTGGCTCTCTTAACCCCCCCCCCCCCCCACACGCTCTTTTAAACACGTCCCAGGTAAACAGCGCCAGGTCTAGAATCTTCCGCAGACAAATTCCCGTCCTGGCCATCGGCGATCGGCGCACTGATGGATCGTGGCCACAGGCCAGCAGAAGTGCTGACCCGCTCGCAAGATGCACCCAATGATTTCCTGTTGCCAGCGTGCGGGGCTGAGTGATGAATAGCCGACCCCCACCCATCTATCCTCAGCCTGGCGGGGGGGGGGGGGGAGGGGGGTGGCGTAGGGAGTCTGGCGTTGGCATCTCTTTTTTCAGGGAGAACCATGCCAATCTATCTTCTCTCCTCCCTCTTTTTGCTCATTCTGGGTTGGCTGGGCCTCAGCTTTCCACCCCATCCAGTCTTTCCACCCTCGGCCGCTGCTTACACCCAATCCGCTGCTGTGCCTAAGCCGCCCGGGTCACTGCAGCCGCAGACTGAAGTGGCCCTTTAAGCGAATTATTGATCGAGATGAATGTCTTTCTCAAAGTCAGGGATGACAAGAGCAGGAAACGATACGTTCCCGTTTACAGAGCCCACTTTTATAACACTTCCTGTCACGACCCACTGACCTGCAGGAATTCAAACATCGAGAGATCAACACAGCAATTATGAAAATAACACACATACATTTATTTGGTAGACATTGTAATCCAAAGCAACTCATATTTGAGACAGGAGGGTCAGACAGTCCCTGGAGCCATTATGGGATAAGGGCCTTGTTCAGGGACCCAATGATGACATCACTCGGCCAATCAGAGGCTTTGAACTATTGATCTTCCAGTCAAGGGTTAAGTGCCCTAACCTGCTTAGCCACACACCACTCCCAATCACTCATACGGATGCACATTGCACATCACACCTCAGAGGACCTTGCACACAGGCAATTGACATTTGCATGTACCATGTGTTTGTATGGTTTTTCCAGAGCAGTGTGGATGTTGCATAAGGAAAATGAGATTATGGCATCTCAGGGATCCAGGGGATTGTAAAGTAATATTGTATCTTGTCACCATCGTGTAGCTGTTAGGCTAAGAAAAAATACGCTCCCAGTGTTGCAGACAGTGGCTTTTCCAGGTGAGAGGCTTAGCAGAAGGACAAAAGGACAAAAACACAACAGAGAGGTGCGAATCGGCAGGTAGCACCGTGGCTTGGCTGAGGTACGATGCTAATTAGTACTAAGAAGTTCTCTTGTGCACGACCAGCTGTATAAATGTGCAAAATTGTGACATGAGTCATGTTTTCATCTAAGAAATATAAAGGTAAATAGCTCCTAATCCAAAACCTAGATGGGTAAAACGAGGGGGTTCTGGCCTGTTCCAGTTACACAGAGGGCAGCCAGCTATGGTCCTCAGCCCTCTGTCAGCTGCAGACCGTAGGGAAGAGCGCTGATGGAGATAAGGGCACCATCAAAAACGGCAAGATCTCAACAGTGACAAAACGAATTAGAAAGAAAAAATGTAGCTAAGAATCAGGATATACTTTTTTTTAAAGGTAAGTCATAGTTTTGGGAAAGCAGGAATGTGGAATGACATTGTCGATTGTTTCGATGCTGTCTGAGCACGTAGTGTTGGGGGAGATGTAAACTCCTTCAGCCCTCCAAAAAAACAGATGGAGCAGATTAGAGCTACATTTATCTGTATGTCCAAGACAACAAGTACTTTTAACTAACTGTTACTCAAACGTGTCATCGTCGGTAAATGTAAATGAATGATCTTCCATTTACTTAGCAGACGCATTTATCCAAAGTGACATTAATTTGCGAAAACAGGATGAGAGGGTGCTTGGAACGATTGGGGTTAGGGGTCTCGTCCAGGAGCCCAACATCAATCTGCAAACCCTGGGATATTAAATAACGATGTCACTCTTGAGGGTCTCCCCCTGGACAGGTGGCATGGGATGGATTGGTGGCTAAAGTTACACGGAAGCTGAAGTGACCAGAGTTTCGGTGGCTCAGCTGACCCGATTATCATCAAGAGGGTGACACTTATAGGTGACACTTTTCAAAATTTCACTGCAGCTGCTCCATTGGCTTCCAGGCTGGAAATGCCAAAGTCTTCATTAATCATTTTGTGATTAATAAACTGGCATCACACATCCGCTGGGCCCCCCCCACCCCCCACCTCTCTGGCTCAAGCACATTAGCATTTGGAAGTGGAGTACCTTGGACCTCCCAGGGAGCCTCTGTTTCATCCTTTGATACAGGCTGTCAGCTACAGTGATGGATTTGTTCATGTCATACACGGGGCCCCCATTAGATATGCACCGTGTCAGGCTTTGTGAACATGGCGATGTGCCGTTTCCTCCTTCATTTGTTTGTCATTATCAGCATTATGATCCTGGCTGGTGACGAGGCCATATGAAGACAGCAGTTATCGCACTTCTGAAAAGGCTAGGCAGTTCCATCCATCCATTTTCCAAACCGCTTATCCTTCTGGGTCGCGGGGGGGTCCGGAGCCTATCTCGGAAGCAATGGACATTGCTTGGACAGCAGGGAACAACCCAGGATGGGGGGCCAGCCCATCGCAGGGCACACTCACACACCATTCACTCACATATGCACACCTACGGGCAATTTAGCAACTCCAATTAGACTCAGCATGTTTTTGGACTGTGGGGGGAAACCGGAGTACCCGGAGGAAACCCCACGACGACACGGGGAGAACATGCAAACTCCACACACATGTGACCCAGGCGGGGACTCGATCCCGGGTCCCAGAGGTGTGAGGCAACAGTGCCAACTACTGCACCACCATGCCGCCCCGCTAGGCAGTTCACTTTCATTAATTTCCTGAAATGGGCTTTTTCTTTTACCTAACTAGGATGTCTGCCTTAATCTATCTATCCATTTTACACGACTGCTTACCCAGTAAATAGTCACAGTGAGCGTAAAGCCTAACCCATGAAAGAATGGGCACGGGGCACTCTGGATGGAGTGCCGATCCATCACAGCACTGGAGTGAATATTCTGTTTACTGGATTACAGTGGCTGTACTGGTGAGCATAACTGAAAGAGCTGTTGGAATTCAAATTATGCCACCAATATTTATTGATATTTGCTGTAGTTAATTTTGAAGCGGTGTTAAAACTGACAGATCCATTTTCCATCACCACTGTCTGCAAACGGCAGAATTTAAACAGCTGGAGAGCATGTAAAATACGCAAAGAGGGCTCTTGTGGGTGCAGAATTGTTATTTATGACAGAGAATAGATAAGAGTGGGGACTGTGCAGTTCACAGCGTACATTGTTCGCAAATGCAGAAGATAAGAACTCAATTTGTTTTACACCAAATGCTGAGGGAATGAATGGCACAGAATCTTTGTTATTGGGGGGATATAAGCCTATTTTGTGGCTGAGTTATCGACTTCTATTAGTGTGATTCATATGAGGCCTACGTTTGAAAAAAGCACGCTTGTAATCTTTCAGCCAGTTGCGGTGCGTGTATTGAATGGGAGGTCAGTAAACCTGCCTGTGACTGACACTAAAAAATGCTCTTAATTTGTGTTTGTCAGCTTCAACAAATTACAATGAAAATCATTACTATATTTTTTACACTGCTCATATTGTTACTGATTTAAAGCACAGACTTGAAAAATGACTTGTGGAAACATGGGAATTAATAAGACAAAAGGACTTTATTATTTATTTATTGTTATGTTTAATTAAGATGCAGCATTCTGACCATCTTCAATTCCATTGAGGGTGGAATGTCACATGCTATTAAAAGGGGTTTTTGTCATCAAGAATGCAGGATAATCCCCGAAAAATTGTACACTGAAAAATTACATGCGGTTTGTGAGATCAAAATAAATAGTCACCCATGTTTTGTCATCAATTCAGTATGTTAAAATAAGCAGCAGTATGTGAAATGCAAAAATGTGAAAGGTAGCTTCCTGTTTTGTTCAGCTTGACTGAGGTTGTATCATTTGCATAGCAAAGAAAACAACCCGTGCATTTGTAAGTAATAATGGCATCCAACCATTGCCCACAGCTGTTTATCCAGTGCAGGGTTGCAGATAGGACCAATCCCAGAAACACAGGGCAATTGGTGGGGATATCTTGAAGGAGATGCCACCCCATTGTGGGGACCCACTATGGGCAATTTACAGACTCCAGTTCAAAGAGAGTAACCAAAGCCACACAGACATGTGAAGAACCTGCAAATTCCACATAAATAGAACAAAAGGTGGGAATCAAAGCTATGATCCTGTGAACTGCTGAGCAATTACCGACTTCCCCTAAATCTCCAATGGCAGCGCATACAATGAAAAATTTTGTAGGACCAAGAATTGTTCCTTGCGCGACACACAGCTGAAATATTCTGGCCATTTACAATGTGAGCAAGTTTCCAAATGCTTGCTAACTCTCGATCAGTTATGTTTAGAAAAAGCACGTGTAACCCTACCTAGGGTTATGGAACAGAGGAGGCAAAGGGAGCAGTGTATATTAATTGCTTTCCAAGCACATTTATAGCAATTAATATCAAACGTAAACCCCTAAATAGACTTTAACTAAATATATATATCAAAGTAAAGAAAGGAAGAGTGGAGAAAGACAAACAAGAAGATGAGCTACGTCATGCCACAGAGCTCCAACCCAACTGATCTGGAAGCGCAAGTTGAGGGAGAGAAGAATCCCACACAACAAAGTCAAAATCACACACACACAACACACAGAGAAATACCATGGCACTCCAAGGTTAAATATCGCAGGATCCCCACCACCTCACCAGTGCCAGCTAAGAGGAGGAAACCCCACAACAGCAGTGGCTTGGGAAGGCAAGGACAGGGAAATGATACTGTGCTTCTATTTATACTGTGTGGGTTCATGGGATTTGTAGTTCCACCCCATTACACTTGCCTCCATTCTGCTTAATATTTTAAACTGTTCTCCTCATCATGTTCCTTTGATACCAAAAAAAAGACCTTGAACCTTATAATTGAGGATATATTGAGTATATTGAGATCCTATGGAACATAGGATAGGAAGCTTCATATCCCAGGGGGGTTTTCTTGGGCCAGGAGTGAGATTTTCTGCACTAGCGCTGACACTAACAACTATTTTTATAGATCAATCTATCGACTGTTTTATCGATTGGTTGACTAATTTTCCTGCATGAAATCAATTTGACCGTGTAATTTTATTTTGACAATAAACCGTTCCAGGGGTTGAGATAATGCACGCACTATAGTCCACGGAGAAGTCAAGGACAAATTAGCAGCCACATCTTTTAAAGTAGGAGATTCTGTGGTTAAATTAAGGAAAAAACGTTGGTGGTGCGGCGCTGCTTTTTGCAGATGAAGCTTTTATTTCAGTTCACCAATTATTTTATTTCATTTCGTGTCTGTTTTCAGTTCGAATGCGTAGAATAAGATCAAATTTTAGTCTAAACATTTTCGCAAACAAGTATTCAATGAAGATTTTAATGTAGCAGGCAGACAACTTTAATAGCTTTTAATAGTTACTGTATTTAGCAGCTACAAGGACCAAAGATATTAAAAAGTTCTCTGTACTAATGGTAATTTAATAAACATGAATAGACGGCACTGTGGTTTTGCCTTTTCTGGCGATCTATAGGATGGCCCCTATGTCTTTTATATTCCTGCATAGCGTTAGTACCGCAGTGGTGTGACGTCGCACTCTGCACAGTGTAAAACCACTTTTTTTCTTTTCTGTATAATTTGAACTACTCCCATAATTATGTAGTGCTATTAAAGAAAACATTTCTTATAATGCATTGAAGCGCATTAGAAATAACAACGGTAATTTTATTAAAGTAATAAAAATCGGTGCGTTGATTTAAAATATTCATGTCGACATCGATCATCAACTACGTCAACTAATCACGGCAGCCCTATTTTGCATACACATGCATATACATGTAGGTAACTGTGTGTAGGTCTTAATACCTTGCAAAATGTCTGCACCCTACCACTTTTGATGCAGATCATTTTAGGTTTATAATGGAATAATATAAATTTGACATAAGAGACAAAGGATGGCAAAAGCTAAAAAGTATAGAGTACAGTTAAATCTAAGAGACACCGGATAGCTAAAGCTAAAAGTGACAGAGGGTGGTTAAATCTAAAAGAGACACAGGATAGTTAAAGCTAAAAGAGACAGGGCAACTAAAACAAAAAGAAACAGAGGACGACTAAAGCAAAATGAGACAGAGGACAGCTAAAGGTAAAAGTGACAGGTGGCAGATAAAGCTGAATGAAATGGGGAAGCTATAGCTAAAAGCGACAGAGGACAGCTAAAGCTAAACGAGACAGAGGACAGCTAAAGCTAAACGAGACAGAGGACAGATAAAGCTAAAAGAGACAGAGGACAGCTATAGCTAAAAGAGACAGAGGACAGCTAAAGCTAAAAGAGACAGACAGTGGCTAAAGCAAAGAGTGACAGGGCAGCTAAAGCTAAAAGAGACAGTTCAACTAAAGCTAAAAGAGATTGGGACACCTAAAGCTAAAACTAACAGAGGGTATTTAAATCTAAAAGAGATGGAATAGCTAAAGCTAACAGAGACAGAGGATGGCTAAAGTTAACAGAGGCAGAGGATGGCTAAAGCTAACAGAGGCAGAGGGCGGCTAAAGCTAAAAGAAAAGCTAGATAACCTGCTTTCTTGGGCTTGTGTTTATGTGCCTAGTTGCATGGCACCTTTATACTGAGTTGATTGTGTGTACAGAGACTCTTTATGGTCCTCCTTCTTTGGATGATCTTTTGAATGAAGGAGATTGAGGGATAAAGGAAGTTCATGAGGGAGCAGGGTTTCCCTTCCATATTTTTTTGTACCTGGCTACATGTCTGATCAGTAAAAAAATATCTGCCCCCCCCCCCCCCCCACACAGCCAGCCCAAGGAGGATTAGTCTTGTTGTCAAAATGGCTACATCTGCAGCACCACCTGACATTACATCCTCTTACACTGTATTATACGTCTTTCAGATGATGTTGCGTGGCTTGTCAGAAAAAAAAATTCACAGAAAGGGTAAACGCACGATGCTGTACAACTGAGAATTAAAGGACCACAAGTTCTGAAGAGGTAATCACTAGGTATATCTTTTAAAATGAAAACTGAAAAGGAAAGACGGTGAATTTAAATCTGTGGCTTTAGCTGAAATTATGTCCTCATGCACCTTGTTATAAATGTTTAAATCGATGCTGTTCAGCTTGTCAGGAAAAAAAATAATTATTTTCTGAAAGAGTGGGGACACAATACTGCAGAGGACAGAATTAAAAAGAAAGGGGAAAAAACTAATTTTGTAGAAGGAAATCACAAAATGTATCTTCAAAACCATGTCTGTGAGCAATTGAGTGACAAGACCAAATTCATTCTCGGATAATTCATGCTTCAGTATAGACTATTAATTGGCACATAAAATTAATCCAGAGCTGCTCTCCGGCTTGGAATGTACAGAAGATAGATTGTAGATGGTCACCGGCGGTGCTTTTGCTGAGGTTAAGCACTGCACTCTCAACTTTGTGTGAAGCACATTCCCTCATTTCAGAGAAAGTGCCGTTTGAGAGTTTGCATGAAAGGCAATGTCTGCACCATCCAGGGTGCCCTGGGACACTGTTGGCGGAGGAATGCAGACCATCAGCTGGGATGGTGGTCACCTCCGTCTGTTGTGTGGGGTGCGGCTTTGGACTACAATCCATGCTTGTGATTGGAAATCTGTTGGTTCAAATCCCCAGGTGAGTAGAGTGTTGTCTCCATCGGGCCACTGAGCAAGGCCCTTAATTCTCAATTCTTTCATTGGCTGCCTGACCCTGCATTCTCAAAAATGTCTGTTGCTTTGGGTAAAAGTGCCTGGTAAACAAATGGGGTGTAATCTTATTTCACAAGAGAACGCTGTTGAAGAAAGCATTCCTGATTCTTTTTTGGTTCATTTACAGTATTTAGCAGATGCTCTTATCCAGAGTGACTTCAATCTTTTTCTTCATCTAAATTCCAGGACAGTTCCCCAGAGCAAGAGGGGATCAGGGACTCAACACTGGTAGGGCCAGAGTCTCTGGTGTTCACAAGAGTCTCAAACCCACAAACTCTCTTGGTCTATAGGCAAGCATCCTAACCACCAGACCACCAACACCCTCCTGTTCTTGCTAAACCTTTGGTTTGTGAAAGGCGCTATATAAATGTAACATTATACATCCTGCTGGGAATTGCGCAATGACTCTGTTAGCCTGCACAGCGTAACAGCTGAAGCTAATCGAGTGGGTTTTCCACTGCAATTTTCTATTCTATGCAGAAAATATGCATGCTAAGTTGCAACATCACAAAATTTTGCTATATATATATATATATATATGGTATATACTCATTTGACCCAATAATGTACAATAATTATCTTAATGCAATATTTATTGGGAAGTAAAGGGATTTAGAATTAAAAGCTAGCAACTATTCAAAAACATTTTTGCGGGTAAGAAAATCGACTGAATAACAAGCTAACTAACAAAAGCGCTAAAATATAAGGGCAGTACCAATTTTTTTTCATGCCAAAAGTGGAAAAGCCCCTAAAGTACATCCAACTGAATTTCACTCTCAATTTGTGTATTTAGGTGAATAATGAAATAATGAAATCTCTCTTTTTGCATGGAGTTGCTGTGGGGTGGGGCGAGGGGGGTTGATATGTATACAGTACTACGGAAAATAATTAGGTAGTGAAGGAAAATGCACACAGTCACTGAATATTTGCTAAGAATAAAAAAATACATTAGATCACACACAGTAACACCTTAAATACACACTAACAATTATTCTTTTCTCCAAAAAGTTTCTGCTGTCTTGTGGGATAGATGAACGCTGCTTCAGTTGCCAAACCTCTCCTCAGGGGGCCCTAGCCATTATCCTCTATGTATTCGTTAAACTTCGTTAATTAATTGAATTACTTAAGTAACTCGATGAGGTATTGATTAGCGAAACATAGTATAACGGAGTCTGAATCTAAAAAAAAAACACATGGTTGTATTGGATGGTTGCTGCAAATACTGGGGAGATTTTAGTTTTGAAACGGCTACGTTGACACAGTTTGATAGACCATCATCTTACACCAACATGAAGATCATTTAATCATGATTTTCTTTAACTTTTACACAGTAAATATATCATGAATCATCCCCGTGTATCTTGCAAGCTAGTGAGTCTACATCACTGTGGTAAACCCTTTTCATTATTCATTTGCACAGGTTATGTATTTTCGCACAGAGAATGCCGCCACACTGTTGTGAATCATTCGCAAGCCTAAGAGGAAGTTCTTTCTGCCTCGGAAGCATTTCTGGGGATGCAGTGGTTTTGCAGTGGAAGTTTGCTGCTCCTGCAGTAGGATGGGAATGAACATCCCGGTCCAGGCAGGATCCCCAGTGGCCCAGCGGCCGCACTCATTATACTGGACTTGTTGGATGTACAGGTAGGGTTTGTTTTTTTCTGGGTTCCCACTCAAGAAGTTACCCCCCCCCAACTGTTTCAAAACCTAAATAAATGTTATAGCTATAGAGCAGAGTCAGAAGATCACAGCTAGGTAGCTGGTCAGCAGATCATACTGCTTCATGGTTATATACATTTAATTAATATTTAGTGTAGTGACTTTTTTGGCCAACAGGGGGGGGCCCAAACCTCAGGGGCCCGTGCAAATGTGTATGGTGAGCACTGACACTAAATGTGGCAGCAGCAGGAGGACAGTACAAAGAGAATCCCCATCACCTTTACAAGCATCATGGGAACTGGATGGAGTAAAATGTGTAGGTTTTATGTAAAGTCAAAAAGGGATTTTAGAAAAGGAGGACAAAGCTACTTTAGTACAATGGTGGCCAGTGTGCATCCTCCAGGGGTTGGAAGGGTACTGCTCTTTTTTGCCCTGAGCACTTAATTGGTCTGTTGCAGTAATTATATAGTGTTCAGCTATTTAGTAAGACCCCAAGGAGCTCAGGCATCAGTCAGGTGTTAATTATGGCCTGTAGGACTCGGGCCTTTGACGACCAAGCTTGTAGTCTCTTACAATATGAATGAGGGATGTGGCTCTGTCCAGCTGCTCCTGTTTCCTTGTTATGTGGGAACCGCAAACAGTTGGATTCTTTGTTCTTTGGTCGCCCTTGGTGCCCATCTCTGTGATGGGAGCTACCTACAACTGTGAGATGCAGGTGAGCCACGGGATTCCCTGGAACAGTCGCTGGGTGTCAGGGAAGTTTATCTTAGAAACATTTTGCTTGCTTCCTTGCAATTTTCAATGATTTGAAGTCGCTGATTGGTAGGGATTTGCTGACCTTGAAGTGGGTCAAGCTTGTGATTGGCTGTTCGAGGGTCATTGAGGTCATTGCTGTGATCATGCAGTACAGTGATTAAGGACATGCACTGGTAGACTGTACAGATTGGGTAGCAACCATTATTTAGCTGTTGCCAAGGAATCACTTTGGTCTATGACTTTTGTTTAGATTTTTATTGATATTAACTGTATTATAATCTGTGTTTATTTTTACGTGTGTGTGTGTAATATTTCTTGTTTACTTCCTTTTATTTTATGTTACTCTGCTGAAACTTCATTTGGCAACGATGTACAAAAGGCTTTGAAAATCAAAAAGCCCTCCCACAGCTTTTGAAAAGCGTAGTACGAAGATCACCTCTGACGAATTTGGTGAAGATTGGACAAAGTTTGTGACCTGTAGAAAATTCTTAAATTTACAATTAAATCCAATATGGCGGCTGCATCAGTTAGATGGATGTGAAAATTCCAAGGATCAGCCTTGGAATTAACCAAAATGCGTTTTTGCTTATTACAGCTCCCCCCTTAGTAGCATTTTGTGATTATATCTCTGTGAAAAGTGCTGTAGAAATAAACCTTACTTACTTACATACTTACTTATGGCAGAGGTGCAGTATTTGCTGGAAGTTTGGGTTGGCAAGAGCATCCAGGACCAACTGGAAGAAGCACACGAAAACTCAGATTAACTTCAAGATATTTGGTGAAATTTTCTAATAGGCTTACGTGCAGGAAGCTTTGCATTCTAGATAAATCGATGAGAGTCTTGTGTCATCACAAGACAATTCAAATAAGACAATTCAAATAAGACAATTCAAATAAGCGGCAAAATACGGACATAAAGCGTGAACTCCATTGTGTTTTCCTTCCTATGTTTTCTTCAAGACATGAAAGTCACACAGTGGTGACGAAAACATGCTCAAGACAGGATCGTTAAGTGCGATGTCACCTCAGACCAGCAGAGGGGTGGAGAGGGGGGCATCCGTGCCCGGGTACGGTACGAAGCAACCGAGCCTAGTGTGAGTACGCCCTGAAAGTGCTCGGGGCGACGGCGTGCTGTAGTACCTTGGAGCCAAAGTTTTTCTGAATGTCAAGTACACAGTGCGATTTAAACGCTGTGAAGGAATATCGTTTAAATGTGCCCCACGAGAGCCTCTAGAACGCTTCCAGAAACAGTCTCCTACCTTCTGAGATGATGTGATGGGTGTCCCTAAGGGGATGAAGACGTGCCACACGGAGATCAGGGCCAACTCTCCGTGGAGAGTGAGTTTACCAAATCCATGTCGAGGGACCACACAGGACACCTGCAGCACGGCCTCATTTCCCTGCTGATCATTTTCCTTGGTTTGGTCTAGTTCATTTTTATCTACTGGTTTCTCTTTTAATTTTGCTCCTATTTTAAATGCTTGCATTCTAGTTTGATCCTGTCACACGGGTTAGCAGACAATTCGTGCGATTACTGCTAATCTGCAGGCTGTGTATTCTGTGCATGCCACGCACTCACCGTCACACGCTAAGCACACGCTCACCATCACAGAGCAGTTAGGAATGATGGGATCATAACTAAGAACCTTCTAGAAGGCTTTCCCCTCTTCTGTAAGCCCTAGGGATTAATGTACTTCCTAGAGTGTTCCGGGCAATTCGGCGGTTCCATAATATTTGGAAATAAGTTTTATCTCTGGCTTCTTCACTGCCTTTGAAAGGCCGGCATGGGGGGGGGGGGGGGGGGGGGTAGAGCTGGTGTTGTCCTGCCTCGTCGCGTTGCCGCTGTCTCTCTCTCTGTCTCTCCCGCTCGTCACGGCGCCTGCATTATTTATGACCTCGGAGGGTAACCTCGCCCCGAGAGTGTGGCTCGCCTTCCAGATCCGGGCTGCCACTCTCACGCAGCTGGAGATTTTTAAAATAAATCATCCTCGGCACCCAGATCAAGGGTCCCTGGCAGAGTGTGTGTGTGACCCGGGTGCTTGTTAGCGTGTGGCCTGCCCGCCGCTTCCCCGGTAACAGCTGACTTCTTTAAAGATGTGGCTTGATGAGTGAACAAACACGATATACATTAATCAGCCAGCAAGTGACAAAGGAAAACCGGGCCGTCAGTATGGCTTAATGCACCTATATCAAGGTGAAGGCGGTGCTTAAGAGCTGTTCAGTCATCCCGAATGAAACCCTGCCAAAGCACAGGTGCACGAACATCTGTTTTTGTTTTACTGAAGGGTAGAGAGTACAGCTGATTTTCATTATTTCTGAGGGTCTACTGATGTCAGTTTACACTAAGTAACCAAATAGAGGCAGGTGACAGGAGCAAGTATGTTTAAGCTTGCTGTATATCGCAAAGGACAAACAACAAAACGTATTCACGTGTAATCTGCCTTAAAGTAACTTCCCTATTATCCAGGGAGTGCAGAAAAGCATCATCCCCTCGTCACCCAAACAAAACCCAAAAAAAGATCTGCAGATGTTTGTATTGCTTTGTAACCTATAAGCTGAAACTAACAGCCAAATCCTCCCTAGGGGAAGTATCACTAGAATCCAAGCGATTTCCTTCCCATCTGCGCTGGGGAATTACTGAAATCATTCCCGGGAATTCTCTGGTCTCCAGGATGTCTGGGACGGATTAGGTGTCGACGTGATGGAGCAGATTGTTAACAGGTGATGACGCGTCCCTCTCTGTCTCAACGGATCCTGTGGCACCGTCGTTATGGCTCACTTCCCCTCTACGTAAGGCTGACACCCAGGGGGGCGTGGTAAACCAGCATTAGCCCGCACTGGTCTCAGGGAGATTAATTAACCGATAGGGGAGGCACCAAGCAAGTCCGGCCAAGACGCAGCATGTGGACGCATGCTTCACAGAACAACGCTTCTCCCTGCCTTTGCCTTTCTAGCCTCTGACAGTATCTCTGAGTTCCTTAAATAAAGTGAAACGAAGCTTGCCATTGCCATTTGTACAAATACAGGCACATTGCAGTGTGTTAGTTTCCACGTATCCCATCATGCTCTCTTTTTTAAGACATACACATATATATAGAGGAGAGAGTGAAGCTTGGGGTCTGAGCACAGGGGCAGCCGTCCATTCAGCACCGCTGGGGCATTTTATAGGGGGTAACAGGCCTTGCTCAAAGGCCCAAAAGAGATGGGACTACTTGGTCATAAATGGGATTTGAACTCAACACCTTCTGAATGTTGAACCCCATAACTATTGGGTAAGAAATTATGGTGGGAAACAGCAGCGTAAAGGTGCTGTCTGTAGAAGAAGAAGAAACATCAAAACATTTTACCTCCTCTCGGCTTAATTTATCAGGCTGATTATCCAATGTGGCCTCCGATTAGATTCACACCATTTCCGACAGCCGGATAGGAACTTTCCGAAGCCTTTCCAAAAATGTTCAGGGCAAATAATGAGCAAGTCCATTTTAGAGGCTAATATGTTTTTCACCACGGCAACTAATCATCAACATTAACATATGATCACAACTGTTTCAGACCCCACCTCCTTTGTGTTTTTGTCTCCAGCAGTGCTGCTTTCGGTGAGTATAAATTTATGTAATGACCCTTCACTTTGGTTACACATTAAGCTTGTATATGGTATTCATTGTATCACATAAAATCTATGAAGTTTTCTCATCTACTGAGGTCTTAGTCTGCTACAGTCTCCCAGCACATATCTCACAGACCCCCAACTCGGACTACCAAGGCTGGTATAATCCCAGGCTCCCTGGCTGATCCGTGCAGGACCCTGAATGCTGGCTTGTGTGCAGCTACTAAAATATACTCTTAGCTTTTGTATATGTAGTGGTTGCTTGTGCGTATGTTCCTGCTGCTGATTGACATGCAGAACAATGGGGAACCATGGCGGTAATTGCTATGGATCCGGATGGCTAGATGTGAAGGTAGGTATGTTATCTTAAACATCCCGTGAATGCTTGGTGTTTCCCATTTTATTCCTGCCCTTAATTGGCTCTTTATTCCAGGTCCTGATTGCCCCGTATGCCCGGAGGCTGTAAAATCAGCCCTTGCTGTCTGCGGACCCTTTGCCGAACAGCGCTGAGTCTCTGATCCTACAGTCCTACAGCCTTGTGTTTCCCAAGATAAATGCTGCGTGGCTGCCTTGCTAAAGACACGCTTATTGAATGCAGATATGGTGTTTATTTTGTACAGGGGAGGAGGTGGAGGCCTGGTTGCAATATCATTACTCTTTCTATTCTGCAAGTAAGCATTGTGATCTGTGATTTAAAACTGAGCATTTTACTGGAGAATCACGTCAAGATTCATGCTACGATTTATCTGTATGGCTATGTTGACTCAGGATGAGAATATCTGGTGTAAATTTACGGTTTAATTTAGAGACGTTTCTGAAGCAGAAGCTGATGCATACTGCCACATCACTAATGCGGCACAGGCGTATTCTGCTCATGTAAAGCGCTTTACTTGTTTTTCCATCAATAAAGCAGAATGCCGGCCCCCTGCTGGAGACACAATAACATGCGGGCGGGCATCCTCATTACTGTCAGCGCCATCTGAGCCCCGGGTCACGCCGAGGTCGTCCCGCCACAGTCGTCACTGCCTGCTGCTTCCCCGAATGTGATCTGCATGTCGCATGGAGAAGAAAGCAGAAAGGACACAGGATGGGCAGTGAGAGCGCCCCCTAGCATTGGCCAGAGGCCGAGCGTCTAGAACAACTGGTCCGTATCCCATCATTTTCCTCTCATTTGGATAAACGCTAGGAAAGAATAGATGCGACGATTATTACCTCAGAGATTAACTTCTGGTCCTGAACAGGCGCAAACAAGACAGTTGTGAAAGAAAACAGTGAAAAGAAAACAGTGTCTAGGGATATAAAAATGACCCAGTCGAGTGTACGTGGGTGTTCTGGGTGTTTATCTGCCTGCAAACCCCCATAAATAGCAGACCCTGAAAGAATCTCAATTAAAACCGCAAAGTACATGAAAACATCCCAGGCTACAGAGATCTCACTATGGTCACAGCACCCTGGTTTATTTCGATTTTTTAAATTTGGATTTAGGAAATGAATCAGGCAGACTCAGAGGGTCTCCCCTATCAAAAGACGTGACCTCCCCAAGACCATGCCCCTTCTGGAAGGTGTTTGTTAGGCCACAGAGCTCTCTGCCACCATTGTTCATGCGTGCTGAGGTTTGCGTCCAATATAATTCACCGCAACAAATTCTAATTTGGCAGGTTTCACTTCAATGCAGACCGCAAAGATAAAAAAAGCAACAGCTACAGCTTTTGAATAGAGTGAGGAGAGTCAAATTAAAAATGCATGCAGAGGTTTAAGAAGGTCACCCGTTTGCCCAGGTCTTGTTTGTGAGGGCAAGGCGACCGATGAAGTTGCATTCAGTGCAGCTGAATCTAGTCCACAGCTTCTTTTGCTTTGGACTCGGATGCGTGCATGTACACGTTTAAACACTGCACGCGATCGGACGTTCGCTGGCCCTTGAGCAAGGCCCTTAACCCCCCGAGAAATGCTCCAGGGGGTGCTGGATGTGCGGCCAACCCTGTGCTCAGACGGCAAAACTCTGCTCCTTCCCAGCGCAGATCCAGATCACCCCAAGCTCTCGAAACAGGGCTTCCCCCCTGGCCAGAGGTCCAGTGGTCCCTGCAGTGTCTTCAGACATCCATTGCTCACCCTGGATGCAGTGGGTTGCTGGCCGCTTTCTAAACACGCGCACGTCGCTCCTGTCACATGGGCCCACGGCCAGAACCGCATCCAGTCCTGGACCTTGGATCTGCTTTGCCGGGTCACAAATGGCTCGGAAGAACAGTGTTAGCTGAGTGCAGCCTGGCCAGGGTGCTCTGCAGGGGCAGTGATGCGTCTCCCTTTCCCCGAGCGGAACACAGCGTTTCTGTCACTGCTATGCTCCAGCGGCCCCGGACACAGACACAAACCTGCAGATTTGGGGAGAGGACACACACACTGGACCGAAAAATTGCCAGAGTAGATACGGTACATAGATGCTTTTGCACATGCTCTATTATGCTGCCATTAAGCCCCGTGCCTCAAGCCCCCCCCACCTCCATCACAGCCCCCCGCCCATGCCACCAGGTACAGAACGCCCCCCAGAATGACAATGACTGGCTACACCTCATCCTCCTCCTGCCCCCCAATTCAGAGTCACTAGAGTGTCCTCTTGATCTACTCATACCGCGTTTATAAAGTGAAAACCTTGATTTGAATATGAGACTGAAATCCAGCCATTAATTCTCCTGGACTTTTTACGGAACCCATTCATATTAAGTGCCTCACTTAAAGTTAAGTAGGTTACTCCAGGGTCTAAGTTCATAAAACCAGTGCAGCAAATTGCAGAATCCAGGTCTCTTCACTAAAGAATCGCTTTTCACTTAGCCGAAAGCCTTCAAACTCTTAAAAATATACAAACTTAAGCTAAATTTAAAAAGAAAAAAAGACAAAATAAATAACTAGATATAACCCTAAAAATATCCAGCTCAGTGACACAGTGTATCATGTACATTGTACTTATTTAACAGGCGACTTTTTTTACATACGTTTTTGAGAAGACAGGGGCAGCTGGTCCCAGGAGGGACTGGGAGTTAACGGCTTTGCTTAGGGGCCCTGTGACGGCCTCACGCCGCCGACCTTGGACTTCAACCTTCCCGTTACAGCCGCCAAGAACTAACCTGCTGAGTCCCACGGCGTCTCCATGATAATGAGCCTGTTTTAGTTACAGTTTTGCCATGAGAGTAAAGCCCAAAGTACAAGAGAACGAGTTTAGTACAGCTGTGCAGATGTTCCTCCGCTGCAGTACGAGGAATCCGCATCTCACTGCTACGCCGGAATGACTACGGGTCCCGATGCATCCCTTTAATGAGATCCCTTTAATGAGACTCCCACTCTCAGGCCATCCGTGTGATCCACGTGACGCTAAGTGTGAGTAGGAGGACCGCCGGTTGTATCACCAGTCAGATGATAAATACATGATGTCCCAAACAGATTCAGGAATGTCATGTGTGGTATTTCTGTAATTTTTCTGTCCTTCTCCAGCCATTTTGGTCTTTTTTTGTCGGCGGGAGGAGGGTGGGGGCTGGCGAGCCAAACTAAATTTGAGACTTTTGGCATTTATAGTGTTTTCAGAGATTTTTATAAAACTGAATTTCCACATGTGGGAACTGAAAAGGTGATCCCCACAGAATCAAAATAACAAGTTTTTATCGTACCGTGGGTACATTTGGTCCCCACAATGTAACATATACAGGTCCGCACACACACTCACACAGTACATATGCAATGTACAACACCATGTCAGAAAGGCAGATATCACCCAGAACCTGGAGCACAGCAAAGAACCCAGTCAGTGATATCGTTGCGCTATTAAGGGCAAAGTAAGTGTATACAGCCCTTAGACCATGGGTGATAATGTTATGCAGAACGGGTTGTTGTGTGTCCGGGGTTTTTGCTGCGACTCCCTAATTAGATTACGGATCAGAGGGCTTATCCCAAAAACCAGCAAACACACTGACCCATTGCGGATAAGCTTTCCCACCCCTGCCTGAAAGTGACAGTACAGTAACATTCAGCAGTACGGCACCACCACACCCCCACAGCTTACACTTTGGGAATTAGCGGCCTCTTCAGGGGAATCGGGCTGCATGGAAACGAGACAGAAGGCACATGATTAGCGGATGGGGACCTGGAACCCAAATGGATGAGATCCACATGCTGCCAGCAGCTGTGGGAGAGGATGGAGGATGTTGTGGGGGCCGCGGCTTCTTCCCGTCTCCTTACCGGGGGCTGATAAAGCAGAGCGGACGAGCAGGAAATGAGGGACAGGTGAAACCAATCAGCATTCTGACCCGGTCAACACATTCTTCTTGCCAGGACTTTCACTGGCTGCCCCTCACACCTCGTGTAAATGCCAAGCAGCTTCTGAATAAATAAATCTCTGTGCTGCCCTCGGCGGCTTGACTTGCTATCCTTCACATTTTCTTATTAAATGTCATAAGGAGTTTAGAAAAAGTGTTATCAATCAGGAATGTGGGCTGCGGGGCAGCTGGCCATTGGCTGAACTCCACAGGGGTAACGACACACACTGCTCAGCGAGGACCATCGACATCCTGTCCTGAACTAGGATATATATCGCAGGGTATAGGGATGGATCAAAATTAACTCGGAGAATGGCGCGAGCTTTTGGGTTTTTATCTTTTATCCGATGATTTTGATTAAGGATGGAGAAAAAAGGGCATGATTAAGAGTTTTCACCCTCTTTCTCAGAAAAATAGATTCTTGGGTTTTAGCAAGTTCTCTGTACTTGTAGGAACAAGTTCCCTTCTGTCGGGAAGGTTTGCCTTTGTCTTGTACAGATGCATTTATGATTCTAAAAAACTGACATCTGGAAAGCTTCACCTGAGCATATTCTGTGGTTTTGAGATGGCTCTCTGATTTTAGGGATTCTTCCTAACATTGCAACTTTCTCTAGTTCTGCAGAACTGGCAAAATCTTTTCATGTCACTGACAATGCAGTGACTTACTAAGACGCAGTGCAGTTCCCTGGTACAAAAGCTTTTAAATAAGGGTGAAAAGCAATGTATTTCCTCTTTCTTCTTTATGAAGGACTGGGGGGTTGGATATCTTTGAATGGTAGCATGCTTTCTATTGTGCTGAGAGACTCCACGGTAACGGCCTCCACATTCGGGACGACAGAGCATCGTGTTCAGGCATCGCATTCAGAGGAGCAGGCGTTGAGGTGACAGAGTGGACTCGTTCCAAGCTGCTCTGCTCTGTTCCAAGGAGATGTTCTTGGATGTTCAGTCTTAATAGCCTTTTCCTGTTTCCGCCCTGGAGTAGTAATGAACTTGGCAGCAACTGAACTGAACAAAATATGAAACGACTCAACAGCACGGCTGTCAATCTTAGGGGACCAAGACCTGCAGACCACTGAAGGGGTCTTGGTGTAATTCTAAGTGGGGCAAATGTAGGTTATCTCCATGAGATGATGTGAGACATATTTTTTGCTTGCAGTTTTAAAAACTTTATATTTGTTGTTTTTGTTGGTGGGAGGAGGGTGTGAGCTAGTTGGCATAGTGATTGTCTAAATCATGACGTTTGATTGTAGCATCATCGACCAGGACCATTATAGTTATGATGTAGACTGGAATGGGGTGGAGGGGGGGTTGATGGGATCAAACTACTGTGTGTGTGGTGAGGGGCGTGAAACGAAGCTGCAGAACCTGTCCACAACCTAATATCCATGTCCTTTACAGAGAGATGAACCCAATGGTTGAACCTGCAACCTTCTGACCAGAGACCTGGGTTCTTAATCATGCCATTGCGGCGCTGAGGCAGTAATGTGACGGCATTCAGTATGACACACGACTGAAATGGCTTCCTGTTCACGACAGCAATCGTCTCGCTGAGCTGAGTCACCGTCGTGGTCCCCCAGTCCGAGGGTCGGCCTGTGATCGCATTCAGACGCTGTGGTTCTCGCTCTCCATTGCACCGGAACTTATTTGGGTTCTTAAAGGCTTCATGACAGCCCCTCCCGGTCCCCTTCATACTCTATGGCCCTTTTATTGCTCGTAATGAGAGAGTTCAGTGGCTAAAGCTAATTAAGATCTCTTATTTGAAGCATACAGCCTAGTAGTACAGATCCCACTTAAAATGAGCAGAAAGGGGGGCTCTGCCTGCCCCTCTGTGGACGGCTCCTCCCCTCAAACCACACCTGTGTATCAAACAAACAGGTTCCATGTTTAGAAGATGCTAAAGCACAATCTGCTGCTAACCTGCTAGCTACCATCTACTGACTGTATTCGCTAGATATTTATGTAGTTTTTTTAAACATCTATTGGGGGTGGGGGGGGCTGCGGAGACCTTTAGAGGGATGCCCCAAAAACGATAATGTGTTCGCTGGGTGCCTTTTCTTAATGCTGTGATGCCTGCTTGTACATTAGCTTGGCAGGTGTTTGTCCACTAGGGCTCTGGCCTTGTGAGTCACCAAAAAAGGCTCCGCCTTCCCCGAATCTGTCTCCGGGAAATCGGGAAATTGCTGCTTTTAAGCCTCTGGTGCAGACATTGATTTCCTTTCACATTCCTCAGCCTAATTTGCCTCCTTTTAGACAATGAATGAACTTGTTCCATTTTCCTGCGAGCTAAGATGGTATGGCTAAGAACCTCCCCACCTCCAGTTTCCCAGAGTCGAGGTTTACAAAATGAGTCTGCGCATGGATCACGCTAAGTGACTGACTGAAGCAGTTTTACGTCTGATCTCCAGCAGGCCCGTCCAGGCAAATAATCGCCTATTGTATTTCTACCAACAGGTCTGCATCTTTATGCTGCAGCAAACCTTTTCTTGTTTGTTTTTATTGTATTCCAAAATGAAAATACTTTACCTGAGGGGAGACGTGCCCAGTTTGGATATAAGGCCACGTCCCGGGGACTGCGGAGATGCAGTAAAAAAAAACCAGCAGATTGAGGCAGAAAGCGATACCTTAGGGTATCAGCTTGTGGGTGATGCCCAATAATCAAACATCCTCTAGACAGTGACAGCTGCCATGTATGTTTTACCTCTGTGGCGTGTTTATTCATGGAACGGCTGAAAGCCTAACAGTCAGATTTAATTGGCTGTATGGACAGAGGTATGAACTGAGGGAGCGTTCGCTAACGTTTGTGTCATATTTGGGTCTCCTAAGAAGGTGCTAATTATGCATCTCTTCTGAGAAAAGCCCCATACAGTGGAGTGGTACAACAGACTGAAAAAACAGCATGAATAATGCATTAAATTAGCGCTCTGCCTGTTTATTCATAAGCGAATAAAATGAGGAGTCTTGCATAACCCACGGCACTGACGCAGCGTAAAAGCACACGTCATAGCCAGCAAGCTCTCTGTGCCGGGCCTTGGGGCTAACGTGCTAATGTGTTAGCATCCCGCTGGTACGCTGATAGACAGGCAGTTAATTGGATCACCTGCAGTCGAACCACCGCCTCCGCCACTGGTGGGGCGGCACGAGCCACACTTGGATAGATGCCACCCCTGCTCTTCATACCTCCCGCCAGTGTACCCCCCCTCCCCCCAAAAAAAAAAAAATTGCTTCATCCAGTCATGCTGAGTCTCAAATGCAAGTTTTCATTGGTGTATAATGTTTTATGGGTCTAGTCCGTGTTTTACCATGGCAACCCCACCTCATGGCACCATAGATGAATAAATCCCATGGTAGGAGCAGCCTGGTCAAAGGTCTGCAGACATGTTGTGGTGCATTATGGTGTCATTATGGAGGATATTAATTGCTAAGTACTTGTTTGGCGTATTGGAGAGTGCCTGCACTCCTAGAACCTCCACCACAGGCACTGTAAAAAGCTAAATCACACTGATTGTATTGCGTATACCATAATATTCTTCATGCTCTCCATAACACATTTAAAAATCCACTGTCTTCTGACGTGGCGCAGTGATATGTTAAATGTTGTGTGATGGAAAACCTTGCCTGGACTTGAGCCCAGTTCAGGTTCAAGACGGCGTATCTTGCATGTAGTTCACATGAGAATCCCTTGGATGGAGACATAACATGCAAGATACAACATGCCAATTAAAAATGGGTGAGCGTTTCTGCATATTGGTGCTAGAGCTGATGGTGGAGTATCTTTGAGACACTGAAGTGATGAATCTGGGGTTCAGGGACGTCCCACATGGAACATTAAAGGAGCGGAAAAAAAGAGGTGATGAGGAGGTGAAGTGATTCTGTGCCCGGCCGTTGTGGGATCAGTGTGGTCCACTCCGTCCTAACCCCCATTGATATGACTGGCTGATCAGAAAATCCCCTCTCAAAAGCCTCAGTCAACAGTGACAAATTTCTCCAGCATGTTTTTAGAAATTCAAGTACATATAAAAAAAAAAAACCAAGAACCTATTTATTGTTTGTTTTCTGCAGTAATCACTGGATAATGAAGGTGTCACACCAGTGGCTTAATGTAGAAACAGAGAGGGGGATTTCCTGATGCACGGGCCGGGAGGGATTAGGTTCTGCAGAGGGAGAGACTCTGCCTTCACCTTTGAAAGAGTCTCACATTTTGCTTTCCACCAGGCTGGACAGACCCTCAGTGTGGTAGATCTGTCATAAACATGTCCACCTGGAACTGACCAGTTTGTAATTATATCTTTGTGGGGACTCTCCATTCATTTCTATGGGGAAAACTCTAATCACAACATGACGACCTTGATCGCTACCCAGCCCTAACCTTAACCACAAGTAACCAAACAAAATGCAAAATTTTTGGCATTTTTAGTTTTTTGATTGCATTCACATTCAAGGCAGGTGATGCTATGATTATGCAATTCCTTGATAAGACCCCTCCGAGAATATTGTGTGCAGGTTTGGTCACCATACCTTAAAATGGACATTGCTGCCTTGGAAAGGGCGTAACGTAGGGCTACGAGAATGATTCCTGGTCTTAGAGGAATGTCTTATGAGGAGAGGATAGCCGAGCTGAATGTGTTCAGCCTCGAGCAAAGGAGACTAAGTGGGGACAGGATCCAGGTATATAAAATTCTAACAGGTCTGGATGCTGTTCAGCCAAATGGCTATTCCAATATTAGTTTAAATACCAGAACTCCTGGCCATAGGTGGAAATTAGTGGGAGAACATTCTAAAATGGATCTGAGCAAGCATTTCTTTACACAGCATGTAGTTAGAGTATGGAATAGTCTTCCTGCTAGTGTAGCGCAAGCTAACACCTTGGGTTCCTTTAAATCAGAGCTGGATAAGATTTTAACAATTCTGAGCTATTAGTTAAGTTCTCCCCAAATAAGCTCGATGGGCCGAATGGCCTCCTCTCGTTTGTAAATTTCTTATTTTCTTATGTTCACAGATCTCTGTGAGGACCTAAAAAATGGTCCCCACAAGGTCAAACTAACAGGTTTCCATTACATTGTGGAGGACATATGGTCCCCACAGTGTAATATAAACATAATACATACACACACGCAGAGCATTGACCCAGTGAGCTGCTACACTGACGGAAACACAAAACCCACGCAGGGCCTCAGATCTACAAGTTTCAGTCCATGATGTTTCGGTTTGGTTTGACGTCAAGTCAAACTGAAGTCAAAATGTCTTTAATGCTAGAAAGAAAGGGTTAGAAAAAATTCAACATTCAAGCTGTAATCCATGACTTCCTTATTAACTGGGGTACAAACATGAGGTGACACAGAGCCCAAATTCCCTTAATCCATCAACATAGGAAAGATAAGAGAACATACAAACCAAATGAGGGATGTTGAACTTCAAAGGTAATGAGTATTAAAATATAGCTACTCACCTGAAAATGCTCATTTCTACTCTTAGGGCAATAATAAAAAAGTGGACAACAACTGTAACTGTTACAAATCCACCTGGAAGAGGACCCAAGCTTATTTTGCCCACATGTACAGTGAGAAGGATCATTAGAGAGGCAAAAAATCCTGAAGGATTAGTGTTGGTGAATTACAAGACGAAGTAAAATCTTGGGGTTACCACGTCTCCGAAAAAAACCATCAGACACCACCTTAATGCTAACAGATCATTTAGATGGTATGTTAGAAAAAAAGCTATTTGTGTCAGTTAACCACAAATGTAAACACCTGGAGTTTGCGAAACACTACTACAACTTTGACTGGGACTAAATTCAATGGTCTGATGGGACAAAAAAGAGCTTTTTGGCAATAAACATTCAAGGTGGGTTAGGTGTAAAAATAAAGATGGCTATAAGGAAAGGAACCATATCCCAACTGTAAGATATGGTGGAGGTTCTGTGATGATGTAGGACTGTTTTTCCTCCAAAGGCCCTGGAAATCTGGTTAGGGTTCATGGCACTATGGGGTCCATGAAATACCAGGACATTTTATATTCAAATTTGACTGCTTCTGCCAGGAAACTAAAACTGGGCTTTCATTGGATCTTCCAGCAGGACGGTGATCCTAGGCACATGTCCAAATCAACATGAAAATGGTTAGCTGACCGCAGAATCAATCTTCTGCCATGGCCATCTCAGTCCCCTGACCTGAACCCAAACCTGTGGGCTGAGCCGAAGAGGAGAGATTTGTAAATGGAGAGCACACAAGAGATGGCCTACGACCCTGGGTGATCCGTAGAGATTCTGTAAATAGGAATGGACTCAGATGCCCTGCTCTGTATTCTCCAACCTTATAAAATGTTATAAGAGACTCAGTGCTGTTATACTGGCAAAGGGAGGTTGTAGAAAGTATTAAATCCAGGGCTGCCAATAATCGTGGCACATGTGTTTTTCTTTGAAAATGATTATTTCTTGATGAAGGATTTGTTTTTATTTCAATAAATTTATTTTAATGAAATGTTGAATTTTTGTCATATTTTTTCGGTCTGATGTGAAACTACTTTTCAAAAAGGTGTTTTTTTTTAAGCCTTTTTTACAAATATTTATAAGGGGTGCAAATAATTGTGGATGGCACTGTATATCAGACACTGACATGAAATTTACATCTCATTGGCTAGATGATTAAACAGAACATACTGATACATGGACATAAGTCATCAAAATAGTTAAAATAGTTTTGCAAACGAGCAATGGAACTCAGTGATCAGGACTGTGTGTCATGCCCGGCTCGTCCGCTCCTCGTGTGTGCCACACCCCCCTGATTATCCACGTGTGCTTCCCTGATCGTACCCAGCTGTGTACGATTGTTTTCAATCAATCCTTACCAGCGTTCAGTGTCTGTCATTGATGTTAGTAGATGTCAGTGCCTGTGTACCATCCGTTGTCCCGTTCGAATAAATCCCCGTTTTCCCCGAGTTCTGCCTGTCGGCTTGCTCCTTGCCCGCCTGCCCGAGCGATCGCCTGTTCACTGGCACCAAGCGTGACACTGTGCAATATGGTTACAATATTTTGAGTTAAGGTGATGCTTCACTGGACTCACTGTGACTCAGGACACCCTGAGTCCAGTACTAGCAGACTTGTACTCTAAGACGTCGCTGTAACGTGCCACTAAGAGTGCCACCCCTCCTGCTGCGACACCCAGGAGACAGGAAGGACAGGAGGTCAGTCTTAGGGAGATACACAGGACTGGGTACTACTAGACACACTGGGAGGAAAAGGCAGGCAGGATCAGGCAGGCAGGAAACACATGAGGCAGGGTTATAAGTGCTCCATAGCGTGCATATAGGCAACAAAACTTCACGCTGGATGCCAGGATCTTGGAATGCCAGGAATTACTTTTTTAGAGCGGGGGTGGGGGGGGGGGGTATGGTGGAGAGCCACTGGGGCAAGACACCTGCACCTGGTATTGCCAAATACAATACGTCTTGACGTGATTTGTTCCACATAACTCCCCCTGGGACTCAGGAATGGATGCCATCCTATAATTCTCCTGATTGAAAGTGGCAACCCTAGCGCCACTTGCAGACCAAAAGATCCGTCTTCATTACCATCAACCGTCAGATTTCTTGGTCAACAATATTCCACAGATGGAAGATTCTGTATTATGTTCTCTGCATGACGCATGCGGATGTCACAAATCAGACGCCTCGCTTTTTGATCGCTTTGTTCAGAAGTCCCTAAGGGTTCCTGGGGCTTCGATGTACCAGCAGGTGAGATCGAAAGATAATTCAGATTAATCCCGTTTTAATCCCACAGTATGAAACCTTAATGCATTTCTGTCTGGGTTCATTGATCATTCTTCTCTCCACAAGGTTCCTGTCTGCCATTTGGTTCTGGATTTGCATGCAAGGGACGTGTACAGCCTTCCGATACAACCAAGCGTTCAAGAGGGCAGATGCGCACCAGTTTTGTCTTCGGTTAATCATTCATCTCTGTCGCTAATGGATGTTTTTATGTCCAGCAAAACCAGATAAACATATTAAGACACCCACGGCTCCCAATTAGTAAAATAAGCCAAACAGTGATTTGAGAGCCAGATTAATAAGATTAATCCGTTTCACCTCTCAACAAGATCAAGTAACTGGTGACATTTATCTGCAAACATCTACTTTATTGAAACGGACGCGTTTAGCTGCATTCAGGTTGTTCTCTATTTGACTGTCTGTGGGTGGCCTGGAGTTGATCCCCTTTCGAGTTAATTGACTCTATAGTGCGATTTTCTGGTTTCCCTCTGTGCGACATTGTTTTTGGGAGCTATCTCAGGGATGCGGTGCCGCATGTTGTTTTTCACTCTCCTCCCTGAGGTGAGTGACTTTCAGAAATCGCTGCTTTCCAAGTGACATATTTAAGATTGTTTTGGCTCGGCAGATGGAGAACAGGAAGGGAGTAATGAACGAGTACCATTGGGGTAGAGTAGTAGTGGGTTTGTGACTCGGCTTACTCTGACTCATCACTTTGCAGTCTCCCCTGCACTCTGGACCACTGGGTGGGGGGGCATCACGTGTATGTTTTCCCGGCTCTGGGCCCCATAATTCCTTGCTTCGCCCCTTCCTGCACTAAATGGCACGGTGTCCGTGTATATGGGCAAGATTCCGCCTCAGATGGGCCACCTGCACACTGCACACACTGCTCTCTGTTTGTTGGTAGGTAAATGCAGTGTACTGTACTGTATGCATACTTTTCTGGACAGAGAAATACTGCATATTGCACTTAATTCTGCCAATTTTCCAATTTGTGTTATTCCTTTTATTTTGTGTTTATTTCATATACTTATACACTGTTTAGCCATGTTTTCCGTTTCAGCTACTTCCTATATTTATTTCGTATTTATTCCATAAAAACTACCTCTTCGGTTTCTAGTTATGTCTCCTTTGATATTTTGCACCTGCACTAAATTACACGGTTTCCATGTTTACGGGCTTCTTGACTTCCATGTTTATTACCTCATATGGACCCCCCGCACTGTATAACATCTCTTATCTTTGTTTGTTTGTCTGTTTATTTGTTTGTTTGTTTATTTGTTTGGGGGCTGAGGACGGTTTGGCTGGGATTTATTTTTGAAATGCTGCTGTATAACACAAAATTCCCCCGATGAGTATGAACAGAATTCTTATCTTTAGGGTTCTCATCACCCTTTCGAATCCTGGGAGAAAGTTATCTACAACCGGCAGTTCTTACAGAGCACATTATTACAATTTAGGCTCAATGAACGTTCGTATTTGTACATTAGTCAAGCGAGACATCATTCCTCTTGTGCCTGCTTTATGAATGTCCTAAAACATTTATGCGTGAACTAAATTATACACTAGCCAAAATATTTGCATAGAGAATATTCTTCAGCATTACTACAGTATGTTTGCTGAAGCTAAATATATGAGCAGCTTTCTTTGGGCACCACTTTGTACTTGGGGCAGACTCTCACCACTAACAGTCCGTGAGGAGTGTGAGTTGGCAGGGAGGGAGTCTGCAGAGGGTGGGGCAGGGAGAAGATTATAAATGGAGAGGATGGTGGGGGGGGGCAGTATTTCAATTCTGAACTGGCCCATAACTGGAGTATTAGGGTGGACAGAGAGTTGATAGTAGAGGAGAACTCATTGGGGCTACGTTCTTCATTTCTAAAGGGTGCATGACCACGGAGTTTTCAAAGGACCCTGTACAGCTAAATACCACAACAGGACACAACCTGTCACACTGAGACAGGTAACAGGGCTTTTAAACTGTACAAGGCAAACCGAGCTTTCATTGTGAAGTAGAAGATACAAGCAGTAGGAACCCTGTAGATGCACCAGATGACCAGGTAGACTCACCTCATACAGCTCAATAACATAATGTGCCAACACAATATTATCAAATGAGCTTTACTGTCATGCCGTGCATATACAGGTATACAGTGACAGGACATACAGACAGTGAGTGAGAGGTGGAGGGCTTCACGGGACATACAGTGCAAAATACAGGACAGTGTGAAGCAGGGGGGCTGGATACAGAGCTTTATATACATACATAAGGGTTCATACACACAGTGACCCCTCACAGTGTATGTAAGCAATAAGTAACACAGCAGCAGCATATCCACACAGAATGAATACAGTCATGAAGAAAGATAATAAGTTGCAAGTGACCTCAGGACTGGGTAGGGGGTAAGATGGACAGGAGGGTATTTAGTGACCTCAGGACTAGGTAGGGGATAAGATGGACAGGAGGGTATTTAGTGACCTCAGGACTAGGTAGGGGGTAAGATGGACAGCAGGGTATTTAATGACCTCAGGACTGGGTAGGGGGTAAGATGGACAGCAGTGTATTTAGTGACCTCAGGACTGGGTAGGGGGTAAGATGGACAGCAGGGTATTTAGTGATCTCAAGACTGGGTAGGGGGTAAGATGGACAGCAGGGTATTTAGTGACCTCAGGACTGGGTAGGGGGTAAGACGGACAGCAGGGTATTTAGTGACCTCAAGACTGGGTAGGGGGTAAGATGGACAGCAGGGTATTTAGTGACCTCAGGACTGGGTAGGGGGTAAGATGGACAGCAGGGTATTTAGTGCCCTGGCAGCCTTCGGTAAGAAGCTGATGCTGAACCTGTCAGAACAAGTAAAAGTACATTTTCACAATCGAAAAATGCATTTCCAAAAAGAACACTTGTGAAGGAACATGTATACGCAGACTGGAGAAAAAAATCTATCATCCATCCATCCATCCATCTATCTATTATATAGATAGTGCCAATGTTATGGGCAACAGAGCGATGCACAACACACTTTACTGTACAGAGCAATAATACCCCAACCTCATAAACATGCAGTACACTTTACTGGACAGAGTGAACATTGTACTTTACCCTGCCAAATTTCATATTTTATTTTATATAAATAACTACTTTGTGTACTTTGACATCTTGTTAGTGCCCCTGTTTTATTTTGTGCTGCCTAATCCTGTTACATTACTAGAGTAAGAATCCCTATATACTGAGGTACCAAAGGTGAACTGAGAATCTGGAGTCTTGAATGCTGCCTAACCTGCGGAACCACAGGGGCGCTGTGGCCGGCGTACAGCACTGGACCCCAGCCCGCGACCCAAACGGTGCTCTCATTGCCCACTATTCTGCTTACTTAGGAGGAATGTTCTAGTCGATGCATTTCCCTATCGTCAGCATCATTACTTTATGACACTTTCAGCTTACCTTTCCTACCTATCGATTCCTCACACCCAGGGAGTTATGAGTCATACGCTCATGATCCCTGTAAGATGGCTGCATGCTCAGCTCGCTCATTCCCCCCGCCCTGATTCCCTTTCGCTCTCCCCCAGTAAACACGCTCAGACCCTGGACACTGACCCAGCACTCTGCTGAGGCCCGTTTTTGACCAAGCACCCATTTTGGTCCCCAGTTCTCATTCCCTTTTCAATGACCTCCATTGATTTTCCCAGATGAAGCCGCTGCAATTTCCTTGGAGATTAATACGGTATGTATGGATCCATCCATCAATCCATCCATCCAATCAATTATCTATTATCTATCTATTCTCCCTTCCTCGTGTCACAAGTTGCCACACCCTGCTCGTCCGACCCTGCTGTGTGCCACGCCCACCTCATTAACCTCGTGTGGAATCCCCGTGTTTACCAGCTGTTTCGAGTTGTTTTCATTAGTTTGGTGCATTTAACTCCACGTGCGAGTATGGTTCCCTAGTCCTGTCATTGGTTTGTTGTGACGGTCTGTCTCGCATGCCTCTCTGTGCGCCCATTAAAACCCTTTTTACTCTCATCTCCTTCTTCCCTGCTCCGTGTACCTGCATGTTATGACACATGTTTCCTGTCCTCTACAGTTTCACATCCAGATTCTGCAAAAGACAGCCAGTTATACACAATATAAATGATAAACAATGAAAAGCACAGAAACACGCATCTCTGGCCACATATGCTCTCCATACTCAGCCTCTCCGGCTGTACCGCCAGATTGAAAGTCCCTACTGACAGGCTGCCCCAGTGATACGTCAGACTCCTCTTCTCCCGGCCATGCCAGGCTGGTGAGGGCTGAGGGCTTCTGCTTTTAGCCCATCTGAACTCTCCATTCCTTCCCAATTAAGGAGGAACAGTAACTTAAGTAAATTAAGGAGAGACAGGAATAGATGAAAGACGATTTTCATAAGGCTGCTTTCATACAGCAATCGATAAGGTAAACGGGTTCCTGACCTTGCTGCAGGGATTAACCGTTGTGGCTTTCTGAACGACAGCTCAGAAGGTTCTAGGTGATGCGGAGGGGCTCAGGTGATGGTACCCATCACCACCCTCTGTCGCATCCAATTCACTGGCTGCCTCTGAAAACAGGCCGCTCTGCGTGTCTGCGGGAGCCAGGCACGTTCCAGCTTAGCCCCTAAAACAAAAGGCATCTCTGCATTCCTTTCATGACTGTCGTTCCTGTCATCGTGGCCCTGGGATCCTGCGAAACATCTATGTGGCCCGAAGACAATTGTTTCAAAGCCTGATAATTTCAAATCTGATTCAAAGGACAGTGCAGAGGAATAAACGAGCCTCCAAGGCGAGTTTTTTTTTTCCCATTCTCTCTGAACTAGAACATCCACACAATGCCAGAATGGCCCCAGCTCATTTCATTCTGTCAGAACATAATGTCAAAGAATGGGCGGTCTTTTTACGTAAAAAGCTCTCGTTGTTTTTCTCGTAACTTCTTTAAAAGATCATACTTCGGTGGTTATAAATTTCCATAGTGCCAATGTTCTCCTGTCATCACTAGCTACAAGCTTATGACTTATGTAAGATCGCCAAATTCACTCTTTTGCTGTGGGAGGGATTAGAAATTGAGAAAACCTTTCAAGTTCTGCTTCGGCGGCTGAGGCCCGGGGAGCGGGACTGCCCACACCTCGGCAGACAGGCTGCGGCCTTCAAGACTTCGTTTTGGATAGACCTCCTCTGTGATTTCCTCCACACTGAGTCACACTCATCTTCCTTTGTGATTCAGCAAACAAAACTAGGTGGCATAGGGACCCCTGCTCCATCACACCTTTCCGTATTCTCTGTTTAAGGGTCCCTTTAGAATAAGCTGCTCCTGGTAATTTTTAGAGCAGCTCATCACATGTTAATAGTTATTTTTTTCTTCTCCCGCAGATTCACTTGTGTAGCTACATAACATTCTGATATCATACTATTCCATCTCATGAAGTCAATCCCTGTTCTTTTTCCACTGCTGGCAAATGCAGTTCAGATTCTAACCATTCATTCTAGTCAGACTCCGGGGCACAGGGCACTACAAGATGGACAGAAATGCTGGCAACACGGAGAGAAAAAGTTCACACACACATTCATACATACTCAGTCCATGTATTCATATAATTCTTGGAACTCCACTCATTTCCATTGACAAAAGCCTAATCTTAACAATGACAACCGTAACCCCTACCCAGCCCTAACCTGAACCACAAGAATTTTTACATGGTAACAAGAATTTTTAGTTTTTTGACTGCATTCACAGATTTTTTGTAAAATTGAGTTTCCCCTTCTGGTGACCAAAAAAACTCGTCCCCACAACATCAAAAAAATGTTTTTATCAGATGAATATAAACCTAATCCACAAGAACACACACACACACGCACATGTAGGGTATACCTATCCTTATGGGGACCGCTCATTCACTTCTATGGGAAAAATGCTAATGCTAACTATGACAACCTTAACCCTCACCCTGCCCTAACCATAAGTAACCAAGCAAAATACAAGAGTTTGTGCATTTTTAGTTTTTTCATATCAGTCACCGATTTTTATAAAATAGAGTTTTCCCTTATGGGGACCAGTTTCCTGGGGAAAAAATGGGGAAAAAATTGATATTTATCACGTTATGGGGACATTGTGTCCCCATAAGGATAGGTATACCCGCTCGCACACACACACACACGCACACACACACACACACACACACACACACACACACACACAGCAAAGCTAGGATTCAAACCTATAAGTCAACAGTACTACACACTGAGCCAGCATACCGTCTGCAGGAGGAAAAACTTCAGCAAATTTTCATTTTTAATATAATACATATGCATTCTGAGTTGTATACAAGATGAATCACTACAGTCACAAATACATTATTTATACTCATAACCATGCCATTTGAAGCATATCGATGTCTAAATGCAGAGCTGAAATAGATTGCTTTCCCGCAAGAGAGAAATGTTGCTGTAACATTCTGGCCCTCATGTCCGCCTGACCCTCCTGTCTCGTCCCTAATGTGGGGCGAGTCTCGCCTTTTGCTTGTTGCCCCTCATTAGCCTTTGCTTTTAAGTACCTGTTTGCGTAGTCATCCCCTGTACAGTCACTGGTGTCGCTCCTCGTGTCCTTCCCTCTGCTAGTCTTCTCGTCTTGACCCTTAGCGGTCTCGTTTGTTTCCCCGCTCCTGTTCAGTTGATAAATCCCCCTTTTTGCCTAATGCCTGCTTTCAAGTACTTCGTCCCATATGCTGTGAACTTTCAAAACACCTCCGCAACTTGCACCTCTGCTCGGGTTTTTATACCCCAATGAGAACGGAAGGAGATACCAGCGCCGCGGGAGCCATCCTCCCTTCATGCAGAGGACTTCTTCGGCCTCTTGGATGTCCAACTGGAGTGGAGGAGTAATCCCATGGTCTGGTGGATCCCGGGATGCAAGGAAGGTAGTAGTGAGACTCAACCCAGACACAGGTCCCCAGGAGGCAACGTGTGGAGGACAGTTGAGCGTAAGACTGGCTAGCCTGCCGCCTGTCCGCACCGTGAAGCTGCTCAGCCCGGTGCTTCCCACAGCTTGTCACTGATCCGTCAAATGTCTCCAGTTGCAGTAGGAGGAAGTGGAGGAAGCTAGCTGTGCCTGTGGCTGCCACCTCGCCTGACTCATCACGAGTCTCCTGAGCCTTGCTGAAGAGGGACTGTCGCTCCAACTGATTGTCCAGAGTTCGGCCCACAGTGTCCCACTCCGCCCGATCCTCCTGAATCTGGCTCACAGGAGTCTGCGTATCCCATCCCATGCCATCCTTCTGCACCCCTAGAGCCCGTTCTCTCCTCTGTGGCACCTCCAGAGCCCATGCTTACCTCTGCTCCATCTCTAGAGCTCACCCTCACCTCTTCTGCACTTCTAGAGCCTGTCCTCACCTCTGTTGTACCTGCAGAGCCCATCGTTGCCTCTGCTGGGCCTAGGTGCTTCACCCACGCTCCAGGGACCTGGGCCAGAAAGGGCTGCTCCGCCTTTGTTCCGGGCTCCCAGTCCAGAGAGGGCCACTCCGCCCATGTTCCAGGCTCCTGGTCCAAAGAAGGCACCCGAGTACCTGGCACCCAGCCCATTAGGAGCCATATTGGCTACACCCAGTCTCACAGCAGCCATGCTGTCCTACAGGGAAACTCTGTGGTCGCATCCGGTGTCCTGCCGATGCTCTGCTCACCTCCTGCAGTCCCGTTGACTCTCTTGGCGCCTAACTTGTCTCCTGCCATCATCTGACCCTCCTATCTCCTCCCTAATGTGGCCCTGATGAGCCACACGTCTTGCTTGTTACCCTTTGTTAGTCTTTTTATTTGAGTACCTGTTTGTCTCGTCAGCCCCAGTCTGGTCAGTGACATCGCACCTCCTGCCTGCCCGTGTCCTTCCCCATACTAGCCATTAGGTTTTGATCCCTCACAGTCTTGTTTGTTTCCCCGCTCCCATTCAGTTAATAAACTCTGCTTAACGCCTTCAAGTGCTTCATCCCACATTCTTACATACCGAAATTGAGTCAATCAAAAACCAACCAGGAGTTGAATTCTGGGCTTTAAATGCATGATTTTTCCAGGGTTTTAGACTAAGGGCTTGAAGATCCGTGGAATACACTGAGATATTGTCACACACTTAACTCCTGGCGTTTATTTAATTCCTTTTAACATAATTCAGTCAGGACTTTTTCTCGCCCTCGAACAAATTTAATCCTTAATGCTCTTAAGCAGTCAGGAGGAAAAGGAAGCGGAAAGGAAATTTGGGAATTGACAATCAGGGAAATGCCAGGCTCCAGCGCTGCAACCTTTGACCGGCTGCAGTGGAGTGTTTCATACCCGCTTCAGTCACGCTACAGATATCATAGGATTGCATGTGTGACCTGGAAAAGCCAGTACCCTTGTTTATTATAATACCATTTTATATCATGTCCGTTAATCCTCTAGACTCTCTTAATAAATAAATGTATGTTTTCCCCTTCAGTTTTTTTGACCTTGTAGCAAAAACTCTCCAGCTGTGATGTCTTCATTAATATCTAGTTGATAAAAAAAAGCACACAGACATCCAGCTTAAACATCACCAAAAAGTAAAAACGCCCGTCACTTTGAGACAGTACTTCCCTCCATGTTGTCTGTTAAGCAGGTTGCACCTGAGCTCAGCTGAGCCGAGGACCCCAGCCTGTCCTCAGGTGTGCCTGACTGGAAACAGCTGCCAGACGTATTCTAAAGGTGACCTACCGTGAATGAGGATATCATCGATGCAGATATGGTTAAATGGGGATCAGCTGGTCATTGTCTCAGATTCCAGAGTGCTAAAGTAGCACTTCATTACACACTGGGTAGCACACACTTAACTGAAATATTGCAGATAGCTGCTTTGTTGACAGTTTAATCCAAATTCGATTTAAAATACACTCTTTACAAAGATCATGATTACATTGCCTCTTACCCTCATCTGACTGAGCTTTGATCAAACATGAGAAAATTAGGAGATGTCAGGCCCTGCCTTTTGTCACAAGAAGGGCCTTTTTTATACGTGGTTAATGAACGTGTTATGTGTAGCTAATGATGATCCATGTTCCGGATCGGTAAACACGGGGCCAGGAATCTCAACGTGCCTCTCCTCATTACGCCTGTCGCGTTAGCTCACGTCGTTCCACTCTCTCAGCTCAGATAGCATTAGAAACATAACACAAATGCTTCATATCCAGAGGTGACCACTAATGCCAAACATTCAAGCTTCACAGAAGAGAATGAGTCATAAATCATGCCGACTGTTGTAACCATTCAACTTGGTATGTGGTTTTAAAAGTATGCACTGATCTGCATTTTAACATCCATCCATATTCCCAATCTGTCCTAACATATGGGGGGGGGGGGGGGAGAACAGAAGATAAGGGCTTCACGCTGATAACAGCACCCACCACACGATGATCCACCTCAGGGGTGAGAACCTGAGTGCAGCCATGCAGTGGGTGATACCTCAGCACCACACCAGTCCGAATGGACCAGCGTGAGTCATTTTCTGCTGGCTGGAGTACCGATCCTGCCACCAACCCCCAAATTTCTGGATGTAGATTAACGTCATACCCAGGATTGCACTTTAAGGGGTCTACTTAAGGGTCCAACGGAGTAGGACCACTGCCAGTATTCACGGGATTCAAACCAGCAGCCTTAGCAGCAGTAGTAGTACAGGGCCAGACCCTGGAGCGATTGAGCGGTTAAGGGTCTTGCCCAGGAGCTTAAGGGGTTTGAATGAGCAACCTTTTGATCACAGCTTTTTTCAAAGCCAGCACCTCTTATTAATCAGAAATGATATATGCAGTAACTAAATCGCAATGCAATAACTGTTCCACAGTACACTTGTGTATACGGTAGTAGCTTCTTATATTGTTCCTCTTTTGTATCATGGCATATACTGTGTATTGCATTAATTGTGTGCATTATACAGACTGAACCCTGTATATCTCGTATAACGTTTCTAAGTTAAGTTCTATGCGGTGTTTATTACATGCTTATTATATGTCAAGTGTACACGTCAGTTCATCACAAGAGATTCCCCTGAAATGCTGAGTCCTTAGCAAATAATGTCTGACTCTGATCACACGCACAGTGTCCCATCCCACCGAGCCTAACGCAGTAATAATAAGGGATGCACAGAACATGCGATGTGCGGTCTTTCTCTCCCCGTCAGCAGGTTTACAGAGGACTTGCTTCATTCTCAGTGGAGTCTTTGCCACAGAAAGGATCGCTTGCCTCAGTTATGTTCAGTTCAGTTCACGTTCATTTGTTGTCAGAGTAGAGAGCAACCAGAGCAATCTTTGCAGGGTCCTAAGGGAATGAAGTCATCAATTCTCCTGCTGGTCCTGATACACTGAGGTTATCTCAGAATGACATGTCTTAGCGTGAGGCTACAGAAGAACTGGGATGGTAGGCTCCAGTCCAAGGTGGGTCATGCCTTTTCCACCAAAGAGCACCCTGATTCACAAACTGCATTTATTTTAGATTTATAACAAGTAACAAAAATATCCTATTAAGAAGTGGGATTTGAAAACCTAACCTGTGGGGAAAATGAGAAAAATGCATTTTTTTTGTTGCTTTTAATGAGCTGTATTAAACACTCCTAAAAAAACACACAGCACTCCAGAAACATAGGCACACTGAATGCAATCTGCTACAGTCACGGTCTTTTAATACAGGAGGAAGTAAGGGTGATCTCTGCCTGCCTGCACCGTACCGTAATTCAATGCTGCATTTAGGGAATTTATGTGATTCATTGCAACTAGTTAAACTCTCATAACATTTAGACCAGAGGCAGCACAAAAGGTGATGGGTTTGGGTGGGGGGGGGGGTGATGGGGAGGGACGAGTTTTACAAAATAACATAAACAAATGACATGGTTGGGCTGAGCTTCGGCGCTGCCAGATTACACAGGAGTCACCCAAGGACGAGAATGTAGATCCAGGAATGACCGAGCAAACAGGAGCAGGAAACTAGCGGCCGATCATGAGCAAACCCACGACTGAGCAAAGAAGCCTTGTCCCGACCTGAGTGCTCTTTAATACATTGATAGATTGACTGCCGGTGTGTCCGATTACAGGCTGGAAACATCTAGAAGGGTGATGTGACCACAGGGGATGCCCATGCCATGTGTCAGGTACCTGAACAGAGGAGTGTACTGCGAAGGGGGTTTACTTAGCTTAACGATGAGTGATATCACTGACTTCCTTTTCAATCTGATGCAAATTAAATTAAAAGTTTTATTTTTTTATGTAAGAACTGATATTTAGCACTGGTACCTTTACACCCCAGTGGGATATAATTTGCCGGGGGGGTAAGTTTCCCAAAAGCTCCCTTTAGCAACTTACACAGTTGTAAATGTTCAGTTGCATGGTTCCAACTATGTAAATTGCTAATGTTGTTAGCAGTTCTATGTTTGGGAAACTTACCCCTGATTGGATATTACCTTCCTCCTACGTATCAAAGGGCAGCTCTTAGTTTGAATCATTAATCTACAATGCCCCTTTTATGCAAATACACACAGACAAACCCCGAGTTAACTTACCAAGTTGATAACCACCGTCAAAGTATTGTTTAACGCTGATAACGGTAACTGGGTTTGTTAATCCAGCTCTAATGTATTAACTCTGGGTATGTAAAACTCGCTTTGTATTACACCCCACTGGATTATGGACCTCTACAAAAATAAAAAAGCACAGTAACTAGTTCAGTGAATAAAGCACAAGTGTATTACTTAAGCATGAAAACTCAAGCCAAGCACAGCACCATGTCGATTTGTGAGCAAAAATGGACCATATTAGACTGTAATCAAATCTATGAACAGTGAGTGCTAATTTATATGCAGGTGGTACTACAGAAACAGGCAATCATTGATATTGTACAAGTTTCCAACGATTACATTCTAGTGCAACCCAGACTATGATAAAAGGCTGGAAGGATGGACAAATGAAAAACAAGCAAACAGATAAATAAATAAGTGAAGTGAATTGAAACTTGCTTCCAATACAGTTTTACTGCTACGTGCAATGCAATCTCATTCAGAACAAAATAGGTCAGGTTTTTTCCTTAAAAAGAATATGAAATCTGCAATACAATAAAGGGCACTGACCTACTTTACGCAGTGTTCTTTTTCTGGGTGCTAGGAGGTATGAAACAGTCTAATGGCAGTCGGCCTCTCTCCCGAGCTATCACAGGGGACTTTCTCAATGTGTCTGGGCTTTCCTTTTCGATATCTGATCTGGGGAGGAGCCCTACAGCAGTCCCTGAATACCTCACACGTTCTACTCTGCACCCACTCACATGAAATTGCTCTCCTAAGGTGTGGAATGGCAGCTGAGTTTGAAACACCTGTTGATCTCACTTGTATTAATGAGGTATTTTTTGTGCATCTGCAAATAATGAGCAAATCCTAAATTCTTCACACTTCCTCTACTGGGTTTATAAGTAAATGAAAAGTCTCCCATGAAGCAATCACTGCTTCCTCTGAGCAACATTTTTCCAGCTATAGAATCAAAGAAACAGTTTTCAGATTTTTTATAAATTTTTCATAATGGAAAGAGTACAATACAATCGTGTTATTGGCCAGGAGATTCTACGTGTGGACACTGTACTAAAAAGGGTGCCTGTGATGAGGTCCTCCAGCAGGTAGGTGGCGCTTCTCTCTACATACTCCCTATTCTACCTGCACATAACACACATGCAGATCTGCTTCCGTCTTTCTTTTTTTCCAGCTTCTTCCCAGCCTGGGCTTTAAGCCTGGCCAGGGCGGCAGTTCCACCCCCTGAGTAGAATCCTAATCACTCCCCAGCCGCGTTCCCTTAGTACTTTTTCAGGCTGGAGGTGAGGAAACCACGGTTACCGCCGGCCTGCCTGTTCCAGATCGCTTCTTGCTGGTCCAGGGCTGCCTCCTGACAGCGCCGTTGTGTCTTACGCCCCCAGCCCACCAAACCCCATGCAGCTTCATCCTGGCTGGCCTTCAGCACTCTGACTGGCACGGTGGGGCTGGCAGACTCGATCTGTCTGGGGCTGGCAGTGTCCCCCTGTCTGGCATTCAGCACAGCAGCTGGCCCAGTGGGCTCTCTTGGTCCTATCTAAGGGACCTCTGCCGTAGTTACCGCATCGATGAGGTCCTGGAAGTTGGCCGCGGAGTTTCCTTTACCCACATTCCCCATCAGCAGTGTCATGGGGCAAGGGGACTAGGGAGGCACTGCAGGTAAGTGCAAAGACGAGCCCGGTACAGAACGTGAGGGAATACTACACAAAAGGTTTTTTTTTTGATGAACTGGCGATCACCCTCCAGCAAGCAGGGGGCAGTGTTCTCTTCAGCGTGCCTTTCCCGCCTGAAATCCCACGCAGGTGTACCTGCTAGCCTCTTTCTCTCTTACCGGGCTTCTTCCCAGCCTGCTCAGGGCCACCGTTCCACTCTCTGATAGAGCTAATAATCATTCATCAGCCCTTCTCGAGCCCAGCGGTGAGGAAACCATGGATACAGCCACCCTGAGTGATGCCGATCACCTTTCACTGGAGCGCAGCAGCCTCCCAGGAAGGCCGTCTCGTCACGATCAGGGACCGTCAGACGAAATGAAATGTCCTCCATGTGTTGGGATGTAAAGACGGCCCAAAGCGGCCCTTTGAGGATGGGGACCTATCCATACAGGCGCACTCCTGTCGAGCTAATGCCGGCTGTCAGCCGTAGGATGGCTCACGCGGCCATCGTGGACCCTCGGTAAACAGAACAGCCGAGTTACCCAGGAGGTAATTGTGTTTATTCCCAGCCTTCAAACAAACGGGCGTGCTGACATTCTCCATTTTCACAGATTACCTGCATGTTCGCGGTTGCCCACGGCAACCAGCTGACCACGGAATGCCAAGCACTCTGACGAAATAACAATGGCATGTGGCCCTCAGCCCCTGCATGGTTCAGAATATTCCAGACAGTCCCCTGTGGTTGGCTGACCCAACACTTGACTTATTATCTGGGGGGGGGGGGGGCACTCTATCCTCTATCCTAGGGATGGGAGGGGGCCATTCCTGGATCGGTGTCACAGATTAGTGCACGCTCTCTACTGTATATCCCGTTTCCTATATTCCTTCCCTTTGAATTTGACCTTTGCTGAGCTAATCTCTGAAGCAACACAGAAAAATTGCTCTCCGCGGAAGGAGTTGCGAATGCGTCTTCTTACACACAGGGCAAACATCATTCTGTCAGCACAAGCAGTGATGTGTTTTTTTCATTATAATTCAAAATAATTTAAAAATATGTACCAGAGTAGCAAAAGCTGGCATGCAATTTTATTTTTCTGGTGTTGAAAGATTCCGGTTCAAATCTGTTTGTTGTTGTTGAATTTATCACCTTAGGTTGGGTATGGAATCAAAAATAATTATGGCACTGAATGCAGCACGGCAGCTCGAGGGCATGCGGCACTAGTACTCGGAGTTTATGGGTCCGAAAATGGCACCAGACACAGCGAATCAATAGATAAAGAGGGCCTTAGTGGAGCGTTGTTTTCCTGTCATTCTGTGTAACATGTTACAGCGCGTATCCTGGACAGGGGTCGCAAGGAAGTAAAAAATAGTATATTGGAGGCACCCTGCTGAGAATTCACTGCACACCAACAGCTCCAATCAGAACCACGCAAGAGGAGAGAAACAGCACACTCACTCACGGTCGGCCCGGAAACCACACGTAGTGGGGCGGGGGGGGGGGGGGGGGGTGCCAGGACATGGCTGGCAGCCGCTAATTGGATCAACCGGGGCCAGGGAGAAAACGAAGGGCGAAAAATCTGCCAATGCTTCGCAAGTTGAGCATTCTAAGGGGATCGCCTTCTGCTGACTCATGCCGGTGGCACACTTAGGGTAAAACCTGCCCTTCTCCCTGAATTGGCATCCATGGCCCTCTGCCGTTTTCCTTCTCATTCTGCCGTCCGCTCCATGGTCCAGCTTTGATGCTCACATGCCCATTGTGGGCACTTTCGGCGGTGGACAGGGCTCAGCATGGACACTCTCTCCAATCTCCGGCTATGCAGATACACACAGTGAGCTGCAATGAACAGTGTGTTCTGATACCTTTCAGTCATAGCCAACATTAACATTTTCAGCGATTTGTGCTACAGTAGCTCTCTTATGGGATCAGACCAGACGGTCTAACCTTCGCTCCCGATGTGCATTAATGAGGCTTGGCCACCCATGACCCCATCACCAGTTCACCGGTTGGCCTTCCTTGTACCACTGCATACTGGGAACACCCCACATGACCTGCCGATTTGGAGATGCTCTGTCCCAGTCATCCAGCCATCACAAGTTGGGCCTTGTCAGTCACTCAGATCCTTACCCTTGCCCATTTTCCCATCTTCCAACACATCAACTTCCAGACCTGACTCTTCCCTTGCCAGGTGGGGTCCTTTGACAGGTGCCATAGTAACAAGATAATCACTGTTATTCACTTCTCCTGTCAGTGGTTTTAATGTTATAATTGATCACTGTATAACGTATAATGTATGAATAGAGATCAATCCACCCTGAGTAGCTGGACCGGAGAGCATAATGACTGTCTGAAGATGTGTGTTTCAAGGCCAACAGGGGATCCATCATCATTTTCAGGCATTCACACATCCCTATGGCGCCCAAATGAATGACATGCAGGACTTTCCAACTTCACCGTCACTAAAGCTGAAACTCTCAGACCGGACGGTGTCCGCTAACCACTAGCAGTACTCTCCCGGTTATGAAAATAAGCTCGAAATGAGATTCGTGTTGCTGACCCCATGGATCCGTGTCCTCCTAATTGGGAAGGCGATGAGAATGTAAAACGTATCTGCAGTGCGCAACTCAAATTCTCCTGGGGTAAATTGCCCAAGAGAGCCAGTTTGTAGTGCAGAGGTTTCTGGAACAGCGAGTGTTTCTGTACTGTCACTGTCGCAATAGCCTACTTGTGTTTATAAATAAAAGTGACTGTGATCATGATTTCAGAAGGAAGTCTTCAATATGGCATAAAGGCAGCGCCTGTCTGATAGAAGTAATCTGTCCCACAGACCTTGACGTTGACGCCAACCCCCATTATGGGGGCAGGCTCAGCAGGCCTCCATCTCAAAGCCTTGGTTCGGAAGGCCACCAGTTCGAGCTTGGCTGTGTTAGAGTAGTCACATCTGTTGGCCCTTGGGCAAGGGCCCTCAAGTCCCAGCTCCATGGCTGCCACTGTGCTGCTCTTCACTGCCAAGCCCCAAACTTACTGTCACCTATATATATGTACCTGTGTGTCATGGAGAGCAAGACGTGGTAGGTGAAAGGACAACTTCCCCACAGGGATCAATAAAGTGTCATTATATTATTATTGTTATTGTTATACAATTCAAGACACCTTATAGCCCAAAATATATAAGTCAAAAATATGCTAGTAAAAGAAAAATATACATTTTAAATAAATTAAAAGATAAAGTATAAATTTACTATGTACCTGGCATATTTGTCTGATGTGTCGGCCCCCACTCCCAACAGCTCCCCCCCACCCCGAGTTGCCAAAATGTACCGAGTGAGTCCAGCCCTGGTTATAGGTGTATGTTGCCTTTTTGTATTGGTGCTTCCATAAACTCTATGTATCTGGGATGCATTCTGTGTAAGTGAAGATGTACGCGGAGAGCTGCGGGAGCATGGACAGTAAATACCATGTAACAGCAGCGTGAACTCCTCAGGGCAATGTACTGTATGGCGTGATGCATTTTTACACCCGTGGCGAAGCTTTGATAGAACACTATGTTCTACAGACTTACAGACGTCAATCTGGGCATGTCTTGCCGCTTATCTCCCTAGTCAAAATAATCAATAAAAATAGTCGAAATAATCAAAATCAATAGTCAAAATAATGTAAAACCATGTACTGGAGCAGCAAAAGCTGGTGTTCTATCTTATTGTTCTGATATTGAAAGATTCTGCTTCAAATATGTTCATTGATGAATTTATCATTTTAAGTTGAATTTAGAATCAAAAATAATTATGACACTGAGTGCAACAGCAGGATTACAGTCAAGATAGGGGTCTAGCAGAGGGTACAGATGAACTTTGAGCCCCGGGACACCTTCCTGATGCTCTTGGCCGGCTTCCTCACCGTAGCTCATGGAGGTGGGGGGCCAACACCCCCTCGATGGCATGCAGGTAGCGGGCTGTGGCACTGAGAGAAGCGACGCGAGTTTCCATCGGAGCAGACGGCCTCATACCAGGCCCACCCCGCATACCGGGCCCGAGACAGAATTATTTCAAGAAGACGCTTATGACGCACAGCTCCTCCCACCTGGATCTTCACCTGCCCACCCCCCCTTCCTGCTTAAAACCAGTACTGTGCATAAAGCAAAACACTCCACTAAACTACCCTGCATCACTGAGAGTGAGAACCCGAGCCTGAACATCTCTAAATGCAGCCAAGCAGGGCGGACAGGAGTGGTGGTCCAGCTCTCTACAGCCCGCTGACCTTTGCTCAAGTGCCACTAAAGGTAAAGGAGACGTCAAGAGTGGGCACATAATTTTAGTATATTTTTACAGTCAATGGCTACAGATTGTTCCCAAAACATTAATAAGGTGCACATGTTTACATCGGTTAGAAGAGGCTGAAGAGCAATGGGCCTCATCCAGCAGCCTGGCTTTTATTTATGAACGCGGCATATCGGCCTGCATGAAACAACCTGACTTTAATGGAATACTTGGCCCTCTCCTCCCCTTACCTCTCCTCTTCTCCTATCCTCTCCCCTGCTTCCTCTCTTACTCTCATCTCCCCTCCGGCCCCCTCCTCTTCTCTCTCTCCCTCCCCCCCCCCCCCCCGCCCCCCCCCCAAGGCTACACGTTGATGCCCATGTGCCAAATGCCAAGTATATTTATCTTCAAAACAACCCAATAAGGACAAATTAATTTCTCGCTTTACATCTTGCCTTAATTTGCATATAATTTAATCTTTGCATGCTGTGTGCTGTAACAATAGCGATTATAATAATGGTATTCATATTCTTTTATGGGGAGTAACCCAGCTGAAGATGAAGTGGCTGTACAGTAGGAGGCTTTCTTTGGGGTACGTTTTAAATACAGTGCCCTGACCTTTAACCTGGAAGAGGTTCGGCCGTCTTCCTCCACCGTAAGGCAGCAGGTTAGACATGGTAGCTCTGGACGGCGAGCCTGCCACAGCCGAGCCTTTATTTAGCCTCCGGGCGGCAGCTTTCGCGATGCCACAGGTGCCCCTGGGACGTCAGCGGACGTCTGAATCACCCAGCAAGAGAATCATATTTCTGCAGGTATATCATCATCACCTGACCGCCCCGGGTGATGCACAGACATCCGAGGGATCTCAGAAGGTCAAGCCAAAGAGAAATGTAGTGATGCAGCAGGTGAGGGGGTCCAGAGGCCGTATGGAGCACAGCTGATCCAGCCGTGTCCACCAGGTCGGTTCTGTGGTTCCGTGTCTCTGCACCCTCAGCATGAAAGGGTAACCCGAAGGAACCCGCACAGCAACCCGAACTCCAGTGGCGGGGCTAACAGGCCCCTCAGCCGGTTATGGTTCAAACTCCATTACCAAACTTCATATAACCAGCCAGACTGAGAGCACAAAGGCGGGTGAACATTGTGACCAGGTGGGTGATGCAAGATCCTGATATTTAAACATGAAAGTGCTTTTGTTCAACTATGAAATTCTGGTGCTAAATAAAATCAAATCAAAGATTTATTTGTAAAACAGACAGCTATACTCAGTACAATGTGCAATGAAATGCTTGTTTTTCCATGACTCTGCTGACATGAGTATAAAGAGACGAAACATGAAACAATAAACAGCAAACATCAAACAATAATCATATATAGCCATAAATACTTCAAAGTTGGCAGTAAATTTTCAGGTGGTAGTGCAAAGAGAGGAGTAGTAATTACACGTGTAAATGTGGCTAGACAAATATAGGGTATAGTAAAGCTTATTTAAGCACATAGTCCCAATGAAGGATTGTGCATCATTTAATAAAGTTCATTTCATCGATACTTTTTGCAGCCAGGTTCATATTCTGCCTGTTGTAGCTACCTACAGTATATATCCCATATTTTTCTCTCTGTCTACCACTGGCTGCACCTTCCGAGATCTGCCTGTCAAAATACTAACTTTACGTGCATCTTAAAATGATAATTGAATGCTCAAGACACATCTGTCTTAGGAATGAATAATGCAGTCACCAGGTTGGTTAAGTCCTTTAAGTTTTCTGGGCTTGGGAACTGCAAAACACTCCACAGTTGGCCTAAGAACATCACCCACTAGCTTGAAGAAAGCAGATCAACACATACATTTGAAGTGTCTGCTGGAAAAAAAAACCACTCATCACTCAAGCCGTGATGCTGTAATTCTATCAAGCAGTCGCTGAGGGCTTCATCACCTCCTCCATCACTGTCTGGTTCAGATCTGCAGCATCACGCTCCAAGGGCGGACCGCAACGTGCTACCGGATCAGCCGAGAAGGTCATCTGCTATGGCCTCCCTCCGCTGGAGAAGGTTGCACAACTCCGGGGAGTACAAGCGTGCGAAGATTGTTGCCAAACCCTCCCACCCACAGAGCCACCTGTTCTGGAGGCTGACTTCTGATAGATGTTACAGATCCGTCAACGCCAGAAGAAAGCAGCATCTGAAGAGCTTATTTCACAGTGCTGTCGATCTTCCTGGTCAACAAACAACCCCGGGAAAATCATTACTTGTTTGGAAATGGTTGATATTTTTACACTCAGGATCACTAATGACTTCGCTTATAACACCTGTCAGATTTATTTGTTTGCTGATTATCGGGTTTAACCTTTAAACAAACACGCTATGTTTACTTAGGGGTAGGACTTGAGTATTCTGCATGATGTTTTCATCATTTTAAGCTGATACAGCCCCCAAGATAAATGCCACATTCATCAGACATTGAAGTTTAGCAAATGCAAATTAATATATTCATCCCAGCAATACAGCAAGGTGTAACTTTGTATGTTACACTGAAGCTTATTCCAAATATTGCTCTATTGATTTCATATGGTAATCGACACGGTTTATTTTAAAGATTAATGAGGCATTTTCTGAGGGGTATGATATTCATGAACCCAAACAAAAACAGTCAGCATGAAGGTGGAAATAAGCTAACTGGTGATAAAATCTCAGATTTTTATAGCTGGAGATTTTTAGTTCGCTAACAGCCAAAACAATCGCCGGAAGAATCAAATAAGGAAGTAGCTTTAAAAATAAAATGAATATGAACTGAAGAGGATTCAGGCACAAATCTATCATGTTACATTTCTGGAAATTAAACCTACTTTATTCACCAATGAGAGTCAGAGATTGTTAATTTTTTTCTTTTAAATTTATGGATGATAAAATTATGTATGCGACTTCGCTATATGATTTCAATCATTTTCATGTGAGAACAACATAATTGTAGGTTCCATTTGAAGATCTTCAAAGGAATCCTTGTTAGTTTTTCTCTGTACAAGGGTCCTTGGGATCCTCAGTGCTTTATCCTCCTCTTCAGATTCGTAATTAATGTTATTATGCATTGGAGGGGACTTGCTGAGGAGCAAACACAAACATCACCACACGGTCACTGGGTTAAAGCCGATTGTCGCTTTGCGTTTTCGGCCAAATCCATTCCTCAGAGTGTCACCTGTTTTATACGCACTAGGGGTGAATATTTACTGCATGCATTTCTCTCTGTTCACTCAGCAAATACGACACTCTGAGGAATGGATCTGGCCGAAAATCCTGGTACAATTTCTCCTGGTACAAGTATAACACAATCTCCATTATTCTCTGGGACCCCTTAGCTGCCCTATAGGTGCTTGGATGCCTGAATGGAATTTGACAACAAGAACTAGTATGAGCTAGACTATAAACTGAAATATAAACCATAAACCTGCACATTTAAAAGGGAATATCTGAAGTTGATAAAAAAGGTACACCCAAACATATCACACTCAGCAAATAAAATGTTTAGAAATGGTTGGGTCCTCGCGACCATAAAACATGGCTGAATCTGGGACCGAAGGAGGCTCTGTTGAAACCCTGCCTTGCTGAGCTGTGGTACGGCCCATTTATCAGACCCATGGCACCGAACCTGAGGATTTAGGGTGCGTCACAGGGCCCTGTGGCCGGCGTGATCGATGGGGCTTCACACTCCGCGGTGCCGAGGCAGATAAAGTTTGAGAGATGAGTTTAGCGGCAGGCGCTTGGACATGTAGTGGGGATTAGGCAGGGAAAACAAAATTAACATTACAAAACATTTTTAAAAACATTTCTGTGGGAATTCCGTAATCAATAAAACGCAAGGAGCCTCATCACTGCTGAAGGTAGCAAGACTGGACAGCAAACGTGCAAGAAAAAATAAACACATTTTCTTGCATCAGTCTTGTTAGTGAGGAGAAGGGCCCCTCTCTGGGTCTTTAATCTGATCTGAGGGGCGTTTTTTCTGCGGCAGAGATGCTGATACATTAGTCAGACGCCCCTGCGATTGTGATGAGGTGCCGCGTCACCCCTGCACCCCCGGCTCCCAGCACTTCCCATTTAATTACACTGTGTCCCAGCAGGTCCGTCACTGAGCGATGCACCTGCCCCACCCCCTGCCACCCCCCCACCCCTGGTCCTCCTCGCCTGAATACCCCCGATCCACTAGTCCCCCACATTTCCTTCCAGAAGCTTCTGCTCCACGCTGAGCAGAGCTGTCTGTGTCACCGACCTTCTTGCCTGGACATTGCGCGGGGTGGGGGGCACAGGTGGTCTGCCGGCTTCACTGCTCTGACTGACGGATCTGACCGCTGTTCTTTTCACAGTGGGCCATTGCCCCGCCTGCCCCCCCCCCCCCCCCCCTCGCTCTGTCTGATTTGCCCTCCATTCAAGGGCACACAGGTATCAGTGCTACCACTGGTTTTATTAACTTGAGCTTTTCCCCTTCGCCCAAAATGAAGAGATAATTCTGTTACTGTACATCTCTGTGCACCTCAGTTTGAGGAAATCTCCCCCCCTTCACTTCAGACCCTGTCATTGTCTCTATCCTCTTTCCATGGCCATACTCAATGCCCCCCCCCCCCCCCCTCGACAATACCACGGCCTGTTGCCCCCTCTCACCTTAAAGATGGTCACAGTGCAAGAACCATAAACTGAGCACTGTGGCCGTTACCGTGTTCTGCGATCAGAACCAATTTGCATATAAACTAATTTATTTAGGCAAGGCTGAATAATTGTTCATTATTTTAGACTGTAGTGTGGTTGTCTGAGGTTAATTATGGACTAATTATAGAATCCCACAGAGACAGGATGCCAGGATCCTTACAGTTAAGTGTGTCTTAAATGCGCACACACACACATATATATATATATATATATATATATATATATATAACTCGTGAATAATTACATGTAGTTTCCTACATAGGTTGGGATGAATTATAAGCCTTTTAAACAGGTTGGTTCACCTCACACTGTGATCAGAAGGATAACAGTATCCTGCAGAAAGGTGCTGTAATTGGAGCTGGTGGTCGGTTAGTCAGAATCCATGACTAGGTAGTTAGTTTCACTCAGGAAGTTTTCAGCGACTCAACAACATGGATGGGGTGGCGTCGGCGGCCAGGTTACGCTTGAAATGAATGTTTGTACTGATAAAAATAGCCTTCGGCTTTTGTGAGCCTGTGATTATTAGTACTTGCTGACTTACTGAATTTGGTGATCACAGAACAACGGAGAGCCTTAGAAGCAGGAGGAGCAGACAGAACTGAAGATCAACGACACAAAATTCCGGCTTTCAGGGACTGCAAAAGGTGATGAAGCCCTCAGCGAAAACTGGATAGTTAACTTGCTAAAATGTGCTGAAAATCTTTTAGCTGCATTTGGATCTTGGAGCAAATTTCTTGCATGGAAGATGTTGGCTCGCATCCCAGTAAGGGCCATACTGTTGTACCTTGAGAAAAGATCATAAAGTGAGATGCCACAGTATAATAGTTGGCCGCATACATGAGTGAAAATAGTGAGCTAAGCGATTGAAACTGACTGTAGGGGCAGACTGAGGCCTTGATCTCCAGACGGCCCTGGAAGACCTCTCACTTCTGGCTGATGACTCTCGATACATCTTCATCATTATTTCATGAACTTTCTTTTTTACACTCCAAGTGTCTGGAAGCGATGCAGATTTGTGGTGGATCGGTGGCAGATGGGACGGCCCTGGGGATGTGCAAAGGGCCCCTACACCTTCTTTGCCAGGGTTGCCATGGAGAAGGTTTGATGAGGGTGGCCGGACTGGACACGAGCCCTCAGGCGTTATGAGATGGGTTCTTGGTGACCAGGCCGAACATCTGCGGTGGTGCTGATGAAGAGATGACTAAGTAGGAGATGCCTTCTCCATCGTGGTGGTGGCGATGATGGTTGGTGGGGGCCGATGGTGTAGAGAATCACTGTGATACAGGATGTCATTAATTTTAAAAGCAGGCGATGCTAAGATCTCCCACTTGGCAGGGGCTTCAGGGGTGGTGGGGGGTGGGGGTTGTCTGCTGAATGATCAGAACAAGCACTGGCAAAGCGAGTTAATGACCCCCCCTCCACCACCACAGAAACACACGAACACGCACACACACACACACACACACACACACACAAAAGTCTAGATCCTCTAATCAGTCATGCCTGCTCTTCACATCCACTGGACAACGGGTCATTAACGTATGATGGATCTGAAAGAGGCCAAACACAAGTCCTCCTGCACTCCCTAAGTGTTCAAATGAAGGATCTCGCTCAAGTTTATGACCTCTGAGCTTCTGCGGAGATGATGTTGAGCCACCGGCACTTGGCCCACTTTCTGTGAGTTGCTTCTGTAGCCTCATCGTGTATATGACTGCCGACCAAAGTGTTCCCCAGATCAGCAGCAGAGAGTGTATTTACAGTACTGGGGTCAGTGTGCGTCTCAGCAGGATAGGATTGGGTTAGGGTTAGGGTTGGGATACTGTGCCTGTGACCCTCAATCAAGTAAGTGTGTCTCTTGGAGACCATGATGCGAGAGACAAAAAGACAATTTCCCCAATTTCCCCATGTGGATGAATGACGTATCACTATTCCTTACTTTTTGTAAAACATAATACATAATAATAATAAAGGGAATAACTAAGTGCCTGTAATCACTTTCACGTGAGAAGATGAAGGCTTTGCTGGTCACCAGATAAGGACAGAACATACCATGCATGTTTGCAGTAAAATGTACAGTCCCTTCGGGAAACATTCAGTGCTGAAGCCATTATTTGCAGACATAACAGACTGGGTCCTCAGCTGAATGACCGCAATGGGGACATGCACTCCTAAGATGTGTTGCATTATTTAGTCATTATTTGTGGCTTTTTCCTATTAAATGATGCGTAACCCGTAGGTCTGGTTACCACATCCTGCACTTTGTGGGACGGTATTTCGGGATCCGTGCTGTTCCCCATCCCGCCTGAATTTACGGAACCCGCGCCTCACCTCTCCGACTGCATCACATTGGGAGAAGCCGGTCTGTATTCCGGTTAGAAGGCATTCCCACTGGGATACAGAGGTTTCCTTCACATTTTGACGATATATATCTGACAAATTACCACTAAACAGGCTGCATAATGAGAAACGCTGCCGACAAGCAGGCGGTGGCGGACAGCAGTGGTCACACGGTGCTTAGAGCCTGAACAGCGAATCCACTCCTGTCAGTGTCCCACTCAGAGGCTTTGGGGGGGGCACTTGAAGCATAGGACAGTGGCCCAAAGCACAGTGTGAGGGATATCAGCCAGGTCACAAGGCAGCCCTCCCGGGGGAGAAAAAAGAGACAGAGCCCCCCACCCAAACCCCCAGGTGGGGGGTGGATGCTTGTTAAAAGGAGCGTGACTCAATGTGCCTGCTCAGTTTCCCACACTGTGGAGAGACCCCCCCCCCCCCCCATCTTTAAAAGGCCTGGGCTTGAAAGAGGACGTCCACTTGTAAAGTAACAGTTCTAAAATGGGGCTTCTTCCTTCTCTGAAAGGAATTAGCTCAATTTGAGAGGCTGGGGGGGGGGGGAGAGGAAACAATTCATCATTCATCCGGACGAGAAAGCGGTACGTCAGACAGTCATAAGGCAGCCTTTGTTGGAGATTTAAGGGCTGCTGAGGAATGGTAGCTTTGGGACAAAGCAGCAGTCTGTGCTGTTTTTTTCAGCTATCTTACAACAACCATCTTCTTTTGGGGGCGTCACAACAAATGAAAACTGCGGGAGACCCCCCCCCCCCCCCCCCCCCGAACCAGCCAACACTAATAAATGTCTGGTATCTCAGTTCACAAGCAATCGAAGAGAGGAAGGACATTTAAGGACATCTAAGTGCCAATTCCGGTCGAGCACAGTTATGAAGGGCCGAGCTTTAATTAATGTCGCTATTTCATTCCCTGAGAACCACCGTAAATTGAAGAAACTGAAAACCAATTTCCATTATTTCGAGCTGAAATTGAAGGTGTTCCTAGTCGAATTGAAAAACCTCAAAGAATTTTCCTAAATATCACCAGAACAATGCAAAGAGCTTATATAAGTAACAAAGTCTGAAATAAATGACAAAGGCTGAATGAAATGAAGCGTACAGCGTGTCAAGACAATGAGAGCGTAGAACAAAGCAAGGATGCGCGTAAACAGCATGGTCTGCCTACACGCTACACTTACGCAGACCCAAAGTGTGTCACTAAGACATGCCAAGCTATTCGCATTTATTCTGTAGGGTACTTGTGAACCTGGAAACTGCCATTTAGAGGAAAGTGGTGTGTAATATGTTGCTTTATATATATGACGTTTGGCTGAAACCATAATGCTAAATCACTGCTTGTAGCTTTTTTTAAGGATATTCTTGCCTGGCTGAGAATCTGTATGTCGGGGACCAGTATCAAAATGCGAGAGCTGCGAGGCCAGAAAAACTGTAAAATAAATATTGCAGTATATTTTCATTTATTTAGCAGATGCTTTTATCCAAAGCATCGTATATTTTTTGAGAAAGCAGAGTTAGAAAGTCCCTGAAGCAGATAAGGGCCTTGCTCAAGGGCCCAACAGTGAAATGATTCTCTTGACCTTGGGATTTGAACCAGCAACCTTGCCATTGCAGAAACCCTGTCCTAACCCACACATAGAGCCCACAAGCATCCGTCAGCTGCTGAGTGAGTGTTCATGACAGATGAACTGCAGCCGCTCTGAAGCCAAAGAGCGGGCTGACTGCTTGTTGGGTGCCGGATATCAGTATATTATGAGTCGTTATTTTACCTACCTTGTTTATAAGGAGAATGAATTCTGGGAAAGCTACGTAGCCGCCCAGTCACAGAACCACGACACCCTGTGATACGACCCGGTTCCTGTCCACGTGTCACTCACAGGAATCTGATAATGACGCCATTCTTCTGTAGCTTCACCTCGCCACGATTCCTACTGTCAGCAAGAACTGGATGAGACTGAAGGCGAAGAAGTAACAGAAAAACTCAACAAAAAAAGCATGCAACATAGACGGGGAATTTACAACAAGTCGCGCGGCTATTTTGGGCCCCATCAAGACAGTGTATGACCCCAAATACTACCACTGCCCCTCGCTCGAGGACATGGCGGATATAAGGGGGTATAGCTGGGGTGGGGGGAAAAGGCGCGTGGCAAGGGGTAAGACATTCTACAGAGGTCACCGTCTCTTCAGGCACGAGGGGAGGGCTTCAGACCGACGATAAATATCCACAGTGATGATCGCATTTTTTGGCAGACCTCGTTGGAGCTATCACCTCGTGACACCCCCCCCCCCACCCATCTATGGCACAAACACATGATTGTGCTGAGCAGGATGAGAGGGAGTGATGCAGTCAAAAAAAACCATGGGCTACGCCACGTCAATGTGGCGGAGGCGCCCAGGATGCTTACATCATGTCGCTAGCGCTGGAATCCCCGATGGGTTTACGGAGGAATGACGACCGCATGCTGCAGGAATTTCTTTGGATGGCTAAAGCCGAACGCCGGTGCATAAAGACACTTCTGTTAGGGAGGCGACTCCATCCTTCACTGCGAGATCTGGCTGACGGGGTTAAACATTCAGCGCCATGAGTAACGAGACCCGTTAGTTGAACTGGTACAGCAGGACAGAGAGAAGGTGGGAGCTGGGATGACGAATGGGAGAGGCACGGAATCTTCTGGGTGGGCAGCTGCTCGAGAGCAAACCTATCATGCACGTTATGTATTTATTAAGTAATTAAAACTCTTTCTCTGCTATGCACTCTATTCTAATCACCTGCACGTTGCATATATCAGCCACACTTCATGTGGCCACTGTCTTGTCCGAACTGTATCTGCGGTTTGTATGAGAGACATTGACAACCAGCAAGAAAAGCATACAGTACTTGGCCAATAAGCCCGATTCTGATTCTGATATAACAATGACAAAGCAGTCAGTCAGCGCCTCTTCCTGCGACTGACAGACCGGGAGGGAATCGAGTCGACAGCACATCGACCAGCTAAGAAGATGGACCACTTTATCTATGGAGTGCTCCGTCTCTTGGGACATCCCTGTGGACTCCAATCAATGAATGCTCCTCATGCTCACATTAAGATATGTACCTGCGAAGGAGCGAGACAAAGTCAAGGATTCACGCTGCGGATAAATCTAGGGAATAAAAAAGGCACTTAAACACGCCACTTTACCAGCTATGGTGGGTATAAATCCATGCAGAGGACAGGGACATCCACTGAAAATAACAGAGGACACTTTATGGTAAAGTAAGTGAACGGAGCAGGACAGGACACTTTCAGACACTCCCAGAGAGTGAGTCTAAGTGGAGGCGTCAAAAAAACAAACGTCCGTATCTCATAATAAATGGAGGTGGCCCAAAGCCCTTCCCAAATACAGCGTGTATGAAATGTTCAGCTAATCACGGCATAACCAGCGGCGAGAAAAACAGCTGGACGGCACTCACGGCTGATTGGACGACAGCGGCGTGGCAACAATCCAGAAGGTTCCCAGGTAGAAAGAGTTACGGGAAGACAGCCAAAGGACAGCCAAGAGGATGCATTAGCAAGGACAGTATCGTGTGAGGCAGCAGGCTCCTCATTATCCTCTGCTTGGGGGGGCGGGGGGAGGGGGGTGGGGCTTAGATATTCATGAAAGAATTTTTTAAAGTTCTCCTAAGAGAAAAAGAAAGATGGCAGCCCTTTAGTTTGGACTACGTGAGGAGGACCAAGGTGTCCTTCATCACCGACATGAGAAATGCCCCGAGGCATGTTTATGTGGCGCCGTGGATTTAAAGGTGAGTCTGGTAGCGCAAAGGTGAAAATAGACGAGTAAACAGACTCTGATGGGCGAATAAAAAATGATCTTTAAAGATGGCTGGAGCTTCCCTCCCCAGGTCTGTGACTGCTTTCAGGCCTGGTCCATCTTGTCTCAGCTGGATCTGCAGGGAATTAGAGAGTCGGCGGGGATCCTAGACCTTCTCAAAGAAACAGGATTAATTTTTCTTTGCCACGCCGGCCCCCCCCCCCCACCAGTTCTAGCTGCAGCTCCACAGCCCCCGAGGTTAGTGCTGATAGGCTTCTGTGCTCACGGCCACTGAACATATAAGAGTCAGGTTTTTCTCCATCTTGGATGTCAGATGGTGCTTCACTGTAAACATGAAGTCTTTCTTCATAAAAGACATCGGGTTTCTTTTAACTGTTCTCTTAGGCTTAGATGGAATCCCATGTTTAGTTGTGCTCCTCAAAAGAAAAGTTTCACGCATCTTCCAACAATGAGTGCATTCCTCTATATGCCAGAATCCCATCAACACACCTACTGTATTGCTTGATACATGAAGTACAACCTGTAGCTCTGCATAGACCAGGGCTGTCTAGTCTAACTTCTTTATAGATAAACAAACAAAAATAAAATGTATTGTGGATTTTTCCACGGGGTAATAAATAGTCCCAAAAGCCAGATATGCTATTGCCAAGTTGAAAGACTGAAACGTACAATTCTAATCCCTTAATTCAGATGGATATTTGATGGTGTGCCTCAGGTAAGGTAAAACACTCAAAGGTTCAAAATATGGTTCCCTTGGCTTTTCAACAAGTGACCTTCAAATTCTGAAATCTCATGCTTAGTCATTTAGCTGACCTCTTTTTAAAGGATGTCATTCTGGAATTGCTGACGCTGTCATGAACCGTTGCCTGGTGTTCTATCTCTTTTGTTGCAACCCTCCATTTTCTCTTTTTTTTTGGGGCTCCTCTATGACGAGACCTGTGTGTGCTGGAGACATGCCCCCAGGTAATCTGAGCACCGCTGAGAAATCTCAGCCTTTTGCTTTCATATTGACCTTTTAAAAATGCGGTATCTCTGCAGCACACACCATGTTGGGGCACATTTCACATCATGGATACAGCTGTATAGTAGCTGCCAACACTACTTTGCCTGTTGGGATGCTTGGTACCACAGAAGAACATTGACTTAGAGGCTGATTGTCCATGAGGTTGTTGGATTGCATCCATGATGAAAATGAACTGTATTCTATGCCAAGCTGCCCAAATAGAGTTTGTTTAAGCAGCACACACTGAGTGCAGGGGCAACCTTCTGATTTTAAGTTAAATTTTGGGCTGTCACTATGGATTATATCAATAATCAAGTAATCTACCGATTATTCTGATGATTCAGCGAATAATCATTTATAATATAATATCATATAATATTGGTGGCATGGTGGTGCAGTGGTTGCCTCAAACTTCTGGGTCCCAGGTTCGAGTCTCTGCCTGAGTTACATGTGTGTGGATTTAGCATGTTCTCCTCATGTCATCATGGGGTTTCCTCCGGTTTCCCCCCATAGTACAAAAACATGCTGAGGCTAATTGGAGTTGCTAAATTGCCCGTAGGAGTGCATGTGTGAGTGAATGGTGTGTGAGTCTGCCCTGCGATGGGCTGGCCCCCCATCCTGGGTTGTTCCCTGCCTCGTGCCCATTGCTTCTGGGATAGGCTCCGGACCCCCCCGCGACCCAGTAGGATAAGCGGTTTGGAAAATGGATGGATGGATGGATGTTATTTTAATGAGGGTTCCCTTTAGCGACGTCTAGCCTTTTTTACATCTACATTCTGCCTGCTGGCACAATTCAAGGCACCACCAACTTATTTGACAGTCTGTGATGATAGACAAATATCACAATGTGAATTTTCTTCCAGTATTGTTCAGCCCTAACACACAATAAGTTCACAAAATAATTAATATTAATTGCCTATATGCATTATATTATGTAAAATGATGTGGCTAAGTGATGGAGTGAAACTTCGGTTAAGAAGCGATTATTTTGACATTCAAATTCAAAAAACTTTATTTGTCCCCGAGGGGCAATTTAAAAGGCAGCAGCGAATAACAGTTGTAACATTTGACACAACAGATGACGCACAATAGACACACAATACAGGAATCATAGAAAATTAATTAAGCAAAATAATTTAAGTGATGTGACCTCATTTAAGACTGGTCAGGCAATTCCGAGAGGTTCAATGGCACATATTTATGGCTCAACCTCTCATTATTGCGTGAGTCAGGCAAACCTGAGAGATCTACAGCAAAGAGTTTTTTTGTGGTGCGAAGCAGTTTCTTTACCATACTAGTTTTTCGATTAATGATTTGTGTGTGTAAGTCACCAAATCCAATCTTAAATTACCTTAAGAACTGTCATGTTGCCTAAGACGCCGTTTTGAAATATGTAACCAACTCATACTGTTGCAAGTGTCAGCCAGACTTGAACTCCAGACGGTGTGATACAGCTAACTTGCCTGTACAAGTTACAGCACTAATGAAATCAAAACTGCTATTTTCAATTTAAGTCAAAGGGCTTTACTGGCACGAAAGTTTCAAAAATGATATCTGCCAAAGCATCAAAATACAGTTTGTGCAAAACTCACCCCCCCCACCACACACACAGGTTTGTGATAATATGTTTGTGGGGACTGTCCATTTATTTGTATGGGGATCTCTGATCCCAACAATAACACCATTAACCCCTACCCAGTCTTAACCTTAACCATAAGTAACCAAACAAAATACAAGACTTTGGCAGTATTAGTTTTTTGTGTGTAATCACAGAATTGTATAAAATTGAGTTTCCCCTTGTAGGGACCGAAAAAATGTCCCCACAAGGTCAAAATAACAGGTTTTTATCACATTGTGGGGACATTTGGTCCTTACAATGTAATATAAACATGCACACATCCAGATACGCACACAATGCTGTATATCCTATGCATGTATTTATCTGTCTATCTGTCTGTCTGTGTGTGTAATCCATCTATCTACATCCATCAGTCCATCCATTTGAAAATCTATCAATGATAGACCAACAGATGGATGGATGGATAAACAGGACTGTATGGATACCTATCCTTGTATCCATGATAGAGATGGAAAGACAGATATCAGGCTTGGAAAGAGACAGATATCGCAATAAAATCCATAGATATCTTCCACCCTGATGGATGCAGGGATGTTCTTAGGGTCTCAATACACCGGGGGCTTAGCCCAGCCAAGAAATCTTTAGGTGTTCACATGGTAATTACACAATTTTCAGCTCTCAGTCCTCTACAACTTGGTGGGTTGACTAAATAATATAGAGATCTTTTTAAAGAATTTGTAGTTCATGACATGACTAGTTAGTGAAATCAAAGTCCCATGTTTCAGTTAGAATGGCATTTATATGTTGTCAATCGTGGAGCTGGCTTTTTCCTAATAACAATGTAAAACTTTGGATAGAATAAAATATCTACTTGTAATGCATTATTGGTACGTTTTTGAATAATGTATTCGTATTCAGGTGCATCCCCATACTATGTAAAGCGCTCATTTTCATGCCACAAAAACATTATTTACTGATGAAATTAAATGATGCCTTGCTGCATTCTGTCCACGAAAGCATAAAGACATCAAAAGGAATGTTTCATTTTGTGCACAGAATTGATATAAGCCTATCATTTTGTGGACAGAAGAAAGTAATGTTTTGGTCGAAATGCATTTTGTAAATGATACGCAATCATTTCATGGACATTGTGAATTAAGGAAAATCATTTTGTTAGCAAAAATTCTTGAATTATGCACAGTCATTTCGTGGATGAAACTGATTCCGTGGAATCACGAAATGCATCTTGTCTTCTGCTGAGCCACAAGAGGTACGTAGCAGACGCACGCCCGTGGGGGGAGTGATGCCTTCCAATGATCAGAAAGTCGAGCTCCGGCTTTGATTTTGCCGACCGGTGTAATTACGTACAACTCCTATTTACATAGAATAAATATTAAAATAATTCCCGGGCTCATACTTTTACTGATGTATGTACTCCTTAGTGTCACTAATTTCTTTTCATTACATTTAAAATATTTTTAAGCCGAGCCAATGAATGTTCTTGGCGCTGATTCCTTCCAATTGTAGACTATGTTACCGTGCCAATTCCCCCAGAATAATACTGTCTCCGATAGCTCAGACGAGACAGGCTGGGTAGATTGCACAAAAAATGCAACAATAAAATGATGAATATCAGCGGATTAACGCAACAAGTCACAAACTGTTTGCAGATACTCATAGAACCACCGGTGGTGCAAATTAATAATGGAACTACAGTTAATGGACCCAGTTTGTAGAGTGTTCATGGGGACAACTAGAAGAGGACAGTCACTAGTCAACTGCCCATCGTAAAGAGGGTTCTTGTTATGCTCCTAATCAGCCAGTGATTACTCTTTTTGACATTTAAACAGAGTTGTCAATTTTTGTCAGCTGGATAGTGAGATTTTCAATTCGAGACAAGTCTGCACATACATGCACATGCATTTCTTTGTACGTAACAGTTTAATAACCTTGTAAATAGTCTGCAGGGTTTGCAAACTGCACTTTAGATCGCTTTAGATCGTAATAATACAGATTTACCGTAAGATTTCTGGCATGAGCGTGAGAATCTGAATGCCAGATGCATGAGAGTTGGCAACCCTGATTAAAATACATGGGCTTGGTTTTCAAAGTTTTCTGTGAAATGATGTCAGCTAAAATGGGTCACTTTAAAACCTGTGAAAACAGGAGCATGATTCATTCATGTCAAACCTCTTTTATTGTTTTACATAAAAAATGCGATGATGAATGAAAGTGTATGCAAAAGTTCAAACGAGGAGACCTAATGAATGCCAGCGTGTCCAATTACATTGGTCCAGACTTTATATATAAGGAATAAGTCTAACCTGCTTCTTTGCTGTTACAGCTATTAGGTTCATTAACCAGCAACTGTCCTGTCCTGTCCTGCCTGCCTGCCCCCCAAACACTCTGCAGACGAGGTTGACTGTAGATCTATTGCCAATTCGTTACATCAGTGATTCCACGAGGATCAGCAGACAGTCTGTGACTCCTTGTGTTAATCCATTCATATTTACCATTTTATTGTTGCATTGTACAAATCTTTCATTGGCTCGCCTTAAAGATATAAAAAATGTAATGATACTAATGAGTACATACGACAGTATGAGCCCAGGAGTTATTTGTATATTTATTACATTTAAATGCAAGTTAAACGAAATTACACCGGTCGGCAAAATCGAAGCCGGAGCTCGACTTTCTGCTCATTGGAAGGCATCACTCCCCCCGCGGGCGTGCGTCTGCTACGTACCTCTTGTGGTTCAGCAGAAGACAAGCGGCCTTTTGTGACTCAACAGAAGACAAAATGAATTTCGTGATTCCACAGAATCAATTTTGCCCATGAAATGACTGTGTATAATTCACGAAATGCATTTTGCCCACAAAATTATTTTCTTTAATTCACAAAATGATTTCGTCCATGAAATGATTGCGTATCATTTGCAAAATGCAAAATTTCGACCACAAAATTACTTTTTTTCCAGCAAATGCAAACTGCTGATATCAATTCTGCGCACAAAATGAAACATTCCTTTTGATTTATGTTCACAAAAGAAAGTTAAGTCCTTATGCTTTTGTGGAGCAAATGCAGCAAAGCATTACTTGATTTCAACATTAAATAATGCTTTTGTGGCACGTAAATGAGATCTTGACACTCGGTACCCATAGGATAGGGATGCACCTGAATACTAATAAAATATTCAGAAACGCACAGATAATGCATTGTAAATAGATATTTTCTATCCAAAGTTTTCCGTTATTATTTGGAAAAAGCCAGCTCCACGACTGACGTGTCCATTTCTTCATCGATTCATATCACTGTGGATGACCACAACATATAAATGCCATTCTGACTGAAACATGGGACTTTGATTTCACTAACTTTGATAGTCACTTTATGAACTGCACATTATCATTCATGAAAAGCATTTCGTCCACAAAATGATTTTCTTTAATTCATGAAATGCATTTTGTCCAGAAAATGACTTTCTTTCATTTACGAATTGCATTTTGACCAAAAAAAATTACTTTCTTCTGTCCACGTAATGCAAAAGTGCTGATACCAATTATGTGCACAAAAGGAAACATTCCTTTTGATTTCTTTGCACAAAAGAAAGTTAAGTCTTTATGCTTTTGTGGACAAAATGCAGCAAGCCATTACGTGATTTCATCATTAAATAATCATTAAAACTTTATTTGTGTTATACATAACAACATTTGCACACTACATGGACAAAAGTACTGAGACATACCTCTTTATCATTGAATTCAAATGTTTCATTCAGACCCATCGCTACAGGTGCATAAAATAAAGCACGTAGCCATGCAGTCAGGTTTTTGAAAGAACAGGTCGTTCTGAAGATCTGTTCTGGACAATTCAAAACTGCTATGACAGAAAGTCATCTTCACGATGAGTTGGTTCATGAAATTTCTTCGCCGCTAGGTATTCCAAGGTCAACTGTAAGCGGTATTATTGTAAAGCGGAAGTGTTTAGGAACAACATAAACTCAGCCATGAAGTGGCAGGCCACGCAGAGTCACAGAGCAGGATCGCTGAGTCCGGAGGCACATACTGCATAATAACAATCTGCAGAGTTCTAAACTTGCTCTGGCATTAACCCCAGCACAAAAACTCTGTTCCAGGAGCTTCATGGAATGGGCTTCCATGGCCGAGCAGCTGCATGCAAACCTCACATCGCAAAGCGCAGTGCCAAGCTTTGGAGGGACTGGTGTAACGCATGCTGCCACTGGTCTCTGGAGTAGCAGAAACCTGGTCTGTGGAGTGAAGAATCACGCTTCTTTGTCTGTCCATCTGATGGATGTGTCTGGGTTTGGTAGAAGCCAGGAGAACATTACCTGCCTGAATGCATTGTGCCACCTGTAAAGTCTGTTGGGCTGGGCTCCTTTCTTCCAGTGAATGGAACTCTTAATGCTTCAGCATACCAAGACATTCTGAACAATTCTATGCTTCCAACTTTGTGGAAACAGTTCAGGGAAGACCCTTTTCTGTTTCACTATGACTGTACCCCAGTGCACAAAGAGGTGGTTAGATGAGTTTGGTGTTGAGGAACTTGACTGGTCCAAACAGAGCTCTGACCTCAACCCTATCAAACACCTCTGGAATGAACTAGAATGTAGATTGTGAGCCAGGCCTTCACATCCAACATCAGTGCCTGACCTCACAAATGCTTTTCTGTTCGAATGGGCAAAAATTACCATAGAAATACTCCGAAATCTTGTGGAAAGCCTTCCCAGAAGAGTGGCAGCTGTTATAGCTGCAAACAGAAGACCGATTCCATATTGATGCCCTTGTATTTAGAATGGGATGTCCCAATACTTATATCTATATAGTGTATGTTGATTGTATAAAAATATCCATCCATCCTCCCATTTTCCAAACCGCTTATCCTACAGCGTCACGGGGGGTCCGGAGCCTATCCCGGAAGCAATGGGCACGAGGCAGGGAACAACCCAGGATGGGGGGCCAGCCCATCACAGGGCACACTCACATACCATTCACTCACACATGCACACCTACGGGCAATTTAGCAAGTCCAATTAGCCTCAGCATGTCTTTGGACTGTGGGGGGAAACCGGAGTACCCGGAGGAAACCCCACGATGGCATGGGGAGAACATGCAAACTCCACACACATGTGACCCAGGTAGAGACTCGAACCCGGGACCCAGAGGTGTGAGGTGACAGTGATAACCACTGCACCACCATGCCGCCCCTCGTATAAACATATGATTAATCTAATTGAAATATTTTTTTTAACTTTTAAAGTTAAAGACTAAAATTTGTTTGGTTGGGCCCTTCTCTCCCCTTTTAACCCAGTTAAGAGTAACCAGTTACTCATTTCTTTAGAGTGGTTGAACAGACACATGAAACGATGCTTTACTTGCCATCTGTACAAGTACATCGGGAAGTGTTCGTTTCCACACATCCCATCTTACATTCCTTTTTAAGGCACACTGCTCCCTACCAAGACATATTGTTACAATGGTTTTGCTACTTCTCTGTTCACTTGCTTTCTGCTCTCTTCCTTTTTTGGTGCTCAGGTGCTCCTGATTACTACCAGCATACAGGTTTGGCCTGTTAGTAGAGGGGAGAATGAATGGCTGGTTTGGGGAGCACTTACTCTTTCCTTTTTGTTTGGTTCATTGGGTGCTGGGAGCCGTTCCGAAGCCGTATTCAGTTACAATAAACAAAAATTTATCTGAGCGGCCGTTAGTTTTATTTGAGCAATCTTATAAATTTCTGGATACAATCTGAAGCGTTTGCCTTGAGACATATGTGTGCTGTCCCAGCATAAATGATACTCCCTTTTGGGTCTCAGGATGCCTCTTTATTTCTTATGAACCCCGAAACCATTTGTTTTGTAACAAATGGGGGCTTGTCTGGGATTAGAGCAAAACAAATTGCTTTATAAGTTATAATTTTTGTAGGAGCATTCCCTTTTTCTTTTTGTTGTCACGACATCCCATGATTAGTCACCTGGTGAGTAGTGAACTAGTTAGTTTCTTATTTGGTCTTTTTCATGTTTGCTGCGATACGCTTTGCTTCATTGCCGTCATTTGACATTTCAAGTTTGCCTACTCTGGGGCTAGACACTAAAGGCTACCAGAGTATTGAATTGTCACATCAGTAATGTTTTTGTTTGCCAAGGAATTAAATCAGTGGTAATCAGCCACTTAAATGAGTTCAATTTTCCATACCTTCCTTATTGGAGAGTTTCACTTTCCTGATTGCCTGATTGATACTTTCTCATCTGTGAGGAGAATTAGTTTGACTTTTTTTAAGTTAAAATAAAACATTTAGAGGTAAAAATAAGGCTTGGGGTCTGAGCACAAGCCCAGCTGCCAATCCAGTATTTTTTTGTAGGGTTCAGGGCCTTTCTCAAGGACCCAATCGAGACGCGGCTACTCTGCCAAGCATGGGATTTGAGGCAGCAATCATCCGGTCACAGGCAGAAAAACCTAAACCACCAAGCCACACACTACCTCCTGTGACAGATAAGCTGGTTAAATGATGGAGACAGAGAAACCCCACTTAGCAAATACAGTACTTAGTCCTCACAGGTCAAGCTATGACAATAAGGGCTTTGACCGCCAACAGACCCTGTAGCCCCTCAAGATTCTCCCCAAGGGACTCACTCATTCCTCTAATTAGAGGCAATTCCACAGTTAACGACAGCCTTCAGGTCAGCCGTGATTGCCCTGCTGCTGAAGACTGAAGCTGTTAATTAATAATTTACCTCACTTCCCTAAAGCAGTGAAACTGAAATGGCATGCCAGATTAGACCGATCGAATACGGACACACACGGAGCCAAAAATCCACCGGAACTGGAGACTAGATCACTCCAGCAGCCGGCCTGCATTTGTTTTCACAGCCTCGAGCTGTTCCATGTGCACTGACAACGGTGTGCCGGTTTGCCAGGCAGCTTCTATTTCATCTCTCGGTCGTCTTCCGTGGGGCATGGGGCCCTTTGATGAGCAAAGGCTCATGGGATTGCAGCAATGGAGCCCGGCGATGACTGTTGATTTCCAAGCAATCACCTGAAGCTCCCCGTGTTGCAGATTTTTGGCAAAGCACGTCACAATGAGATCTTCAAAACAACAAAATATGCCTCTTGTGAGGCAGATGAAAGTGATGCACTGCATTTAAATGGAAGCACAATCCGATATTTAATTTTTTTATGGTCTCATATTTCCGAAAAGACTCTTTGCTATCACGACTATTTATGAGGCTTCTGGGTTTGTAGGGTACAAATTGGTGTTTCACTAAAGTCCTCCATTTTGCAGGCAAGTCGTTCATATAAATATAGTTGTAAAATATTCTCATTGAGTAAACCGTCTCATTCACTCTATCTTAATATTCCTTGCAGTTTGTCCATCTCCTGTGACCCGACTGCTCACAGCTACATTGCTAAACTGTGCACCAGAAATGTTTTGAATTGTAATGAACAAGCATCTGAACGTTTTGAATCACACACGGATATGTTACTTTTAGATCTTCATCATGAGCAGACTGGGAAATTAGGTTATGCAACTCAGTATAGAATGATAATACGCCAACCTTATGAATGCACAGTACACATTCCTGAAGAGAGCTAAAATACTCCAGTCTCATAGATACAGAGCTTCACTGGACAGAACCTCATAAACACAAAATATATTTGACTGGTCAAAGCAGTAATACTCCAATATCATAAATTCACAGCACACTACTGTATTCTGTATTTGTCAGGGTTGGTGCCTGTCCATCCCTGTCCTATACGTTCGATCTCCGTTTAGCCAGCAGGCGTTGCTGGCCACCCGACTCCCTCTGTCATTGTCCCTAGTGACTGCCTAGTTGCCATGTTCCTCGGGCTGCCGCGTAGCTCAGAGCATGTGGCAGCAAAGCTATAACACTGCCGTCGTGGGTTTGAGGCCAGCCACGTTTTCTTTTGTATTTTCTAGATTCGTAGTTGTTTATTGTATTTGTCTCTGGTTTAACTCTGTTCTGCTTGTGTTGTGGTCCTCTTTGTCTTCGCCCTCAGATATGTGTCAATATCCTTAGTGTTTATTTCCTGGTATGTAGTTTCCTAGTTTTAGGTATTAAGCTCCCAAGATACTGTGTGTGTTAATTGTTAGTTAAGTTTCTCCATCTGTGGCCGGTTTCCCTGTGCTGTGCTCATTAGTTAATTGTGTTAATGACACACACCTGCCTTTTGTTAATCTCATTTTTTTGTGTATTTAAGTCATGCCTTTGTCCTGCTCCTCAGTCTACCATTATGAATGTTGATTAGTGTTTGTGCCTCTATTCCACTGTGGTTTTTGCTTAGTTTCTTAGTTATGCATTATTTTACAGTAGTTAATTCAGTTTTTTTTTGTCCCTTCATGGTCCTTTTGTTTGTAGTGTTAATCTGTGTCCAATTTTTTATTTATTTTTATTCCTGTGTACTGATTGATGTTGATTATCACAACATGCAAGATGAAGGACTTGAGGGCAGGCACTGTATCAAAACAAAACAGTTTATTGAACTCAAAGAATATAGACTGGAAATAAAAAGGTATTGTGAGGGATCAAAAATGGGAGGAACGGAACAAGGAAGGGCACAGGCAGTGAGAGGGTTCGACATCAATGACAAGACTGGGAAGCATGTATATACGGGGCTACCAAGGGAACTAACGAGAGGCAACTGGGAGTGATTAACACGAGGGTTAGGAATGAGAGGAAGTTGAGGGATAGGTGTTGCTTGTTAGGGTCATGACCTATACATTTTCTTGGTTTTATTCCAATTAATTTTATAAAGGGACTTCTGGAAATGTGCTCTATACATTGATCATTATTGTTGTAGTTGTTGTTATAAATGACAAATAAAGAATCTCGAATATAGAACCTGAAACCAGTTCTTATGTTATCTTAAGCCCCTAGTATGATCAATTGGGTTTAAACTTGAAAGTCCTTGTCCATAATATGATTTTAAAGGACCGCTACCATTCAAAGCACTTCATTAAAACTGCACCTGAAAACCCAAACTACAGCCTTGAATTGCGGCAATGGTCTGTCCTTCCAGTCCGTCAGGTATCTCGGCCCATGGGTCACGACAGTACATTTCCAAAGTGCTTCTGCCGCTTACCACATGGAGAAAAGGCAAAACTAGCCTTTCCAAAAGTGAATTGATGTCTTTCTGGCACTGCAGGCAGGCAGGCTGTCAAAAGAATGAAAGTTCTCCATGAATCCATTCAGGAACAATAAGTTTTGAAATAAATTTAAATTAGGGGAAAAATGTCCTTCAATGTGTTAAATATTCATTTATGGTGACAGGTGGAGCACATTTTGGCTGCAGTTTCCCTGCCAGCTAATCTTTCTAGTTCAGTTTGTTTATTCTGGGTGTTAGAAGCATTCACAAGTTTGGAGTCTCGTTCTTCTCTTTGGATGTAGGGCTCCGGTGGTAGTGGGGGGGGGATGGTTGTGCCTGGAATCAAGGAAGTATGAAAAGAGAAAGAAAATAAGAAAACATGTATTTGTTGCCGGGATACAAGAGACCAGGCTTATGCAGGTTCTTAATTCACAGATGATCATAATTGGTTCCATCCCAGATTAGTTTGAAACTCATTTTAGTTAGAAAAAGACTGTCATTGCCATACTTCATGCCTCATTTGGATCTCCTGTAGTCCCCTTATTGGGGAGGTGGTGTGTAGCTCAACAGGCCGGGATTCTGCAATTGGAAGGTTACCATTTCAAATCCCTTGAGAAAGGCCCTTAACCCCAGATGCACCAGGGACTGACTGCTTGCTCAATGTCTCTGTGGAAAAAGCATCTGATAGTTTTACTGACATTTAGTTATCAGTGGATGCTGAATATATTCTCCTTCCAGGTAAGGTGTGGCAAATACTGGGCTGTAGTGTTTTTGATCATCTCTGAAAATATGAACATAAATAATTTCATATCACATTCAAACATGCTGACTGTGAAATGTACAGTATAACACTAAATAAAATGGACTGACACTTCATTGAATGCTGTAGTTTTTTCAAGTTGTTTGTGTCTCACTGATCACATGCTGAAACACAGAGTGGCTCCTGCATGGGAGCCTGATAGATGAAGTCAGTGTGTTCTGCTTAACTTCAGCTCTATAAAATCTGATTCGCTCAGTTCACTTGGAATGAAAGTGTGAAATAATCAAAAACTGACTTGACCCTAGTTAGACTTTTTTTCACCCTGGAAATGCGACGGAATTCCTCATGGTGAAGCAATTTAATCCTGTTTCTTTTTCATTGTAAACAAGACTTCACCTCAATCAGACACATGCAGTTCTGCTAAGAATTATTGGCACTCATCGGTTGTAAGTGTAGAACGCAGAATGTCTTCGGAAATAAATGCAAATGAACCAATTTTGCTTCAGATTGCTTCTGGTGCCTTAGCGCATCAGAACTGCTATTATGGAAAAGAAAAAAATATTCCAGAGTGGTGGCCAAGTAAAAGATGCCCTGGCCAGCGATGAGGCATGACCTAATTCCCATTGAAAACCTCTGCAGACAACTAAAATCTACTATTGCAAAAAGGACTCCAGCAAACTTGGAAGAGCTTGAATGCATAGCAATGGAAGAGCAGCAGACACTACCAGCAGATGGATGCAAGAAGCTTATAGATGCTACAAGAGAAGTTAAGAAGCTGTCATTGTTGCCAAAGTTTCTGTGACCAGAGATTAGTGAAGGGCGCCAATAACCGTGTCCAGTCTACATTTTATGTCTATATATTTTGTTTCACTATATGACAGCTTTTTTGTTGTTATTTAAGAACTTTGGACATTTTATTTTAAATTCTCAGTATATAAAATTGGTTAATTTGCATTTATTTCTGAAGATATTCTACATTTTGTACTTACAATTGACAGGTGCCGATAATTCTGACCAGGACTGTAGTAAGCCTCAAACAAATTCATCTTAGGATTGACATGAATTGTGTAAGTGGTCCAAAGAGCAACCTAAACCCTGGATAATAGTCTATTTTAAATGCATATTTATCCTTAGTTTCAAGTGAGCTTCAAGTGAAAGTTTAGGACTGATTTGATGACACCATGTTTAGTTCCTTGCTCTCTACAGTAATCCTGAAGGGCTGTTCAGTAAGGTTCAAAGGCATTGATAATCTACCTCTTCCGCTTTGTCATTTTACAGCTGTCGCATCCATAAAAAGTCACATGCTGTCTTCTGAATAGTGTTGATCATTGAGACACTTCAGTACACTCAAGTTCGTTTTTTTCCTGATATTTCATTGACATATTCATACATGGATGGATCCTTCCTTATTGGTGAATGTGCCCAAGGGGGCAAAGACTACTGACGATATCTAATTCATCACCTTTTATATATATGCTTAGTTAATCCTTACAAATAGCCGATCCTTAACTGGCACTGTCCCTCCCCCAACCCCTCCCTCAGTACCCCCTCCTAGTGCCGGTATTCACCGCCACTCAAACCACAAATCTCCGCGGGGCCCTTGAGGTATTGTTTGTACCAAGCAGTTGAGCTCAGCTGGTTGGTAGAAACAAAATCTTAGTCTGAATTTGTAGCTTCAGGACCTGAAATTCCCAAAACTGATCTGGGGCCCCCCTCATCGGCCCCCATAGGAAGTAGCTGTACTAACAACCCAAAGGTTGTTGGTTCAAATTTCAGGGAGCACATCTTAGAAAAGACTGTTACGGTTCTTTGGATAAAAGCACGAGTTTAGTGTATTATCTCCCCTTTAAATGAACATGTTCCTTATTTCAGAGATGTTACTGAACCAGCACATTCTATTAACCCCATTGATAGCTATGTTCTTTTGTTTATTTAGCTGTTCATATTGTTTTGAAGCATTGTGGGGTGGAGGGGTGACTTTTGTGGGGAGAAACTACCCCGATGCTGCCCTCACCCCCCTTGGTCACTCCCTTTCTTCATGTCAGTGTCACTAGATCAAGAAAGACCAAGCATCTGGAACCTCCCCAAGTCCCTGGTTTTTACTGGAGGTGGATGAATCAAATCCAACCCACTTCATCTCTTCAGCTCAACACCAGCACTTGGCATCTTGATGACAGTCCAGTCCTGTTTAATAAGCCACTGTTCAAGCGTCAGACGAACGCTGGCGGAAAATGAAAGAATGTGTCCACTTTGAACCCTCTGACTTGCCGTGTTTGGATTTCCGAGAGCACCTCCGGGCTGCGGAGTGACATTTAAAAAGCACCAAGACGTGAATGTGGTGTGTACTTTTGCTTTTGGGGAAATCCATCTGATATTTTTGCTTTTTGTTACATTCCAGCAAGTGCTACATGTCCACAGGGATATATGTGCTTTACAGGCAAACAGTTTAAGGAAAGCGTTTGCTCTCTTGGGGACGGTACTTACAGTATGCTTACTCTCCTCATGTGTGTTTTAAATGTCATACCCAGCTGTTTAACTGGAGAAAAAGAGTGCAATTTACATTTAATACGCGACCAAACTCCTGCACTGTACTATATGTTACAAGGCCTGTATGTAAAAGAATTTGAAGGGAAATCCTAGTAGAGCAGAGTAATTTGTTCTATGAGAAACTGTGGTTATAGGCAAGTGAAATTGTTTAAGCCACAGTCAGTGTTGGTGCCGATCATAAGACTTATACAGGATATTTAAAGCGTATTGTCTGATATACTCTGTCACATAGGACTTACTAGCAGTTAACATTATAAAGACAGTTCTGGTCATGTGTACAGCTTCGTGTCACATCTTGGCACGGCAATGGCCTAAAGGCTGAAGGGAAATACAGAGCCGCACTAATAAAAATGAACGAGTGCAAACAAGCTCTTGAGAGACGTTTTTCCTGTTGCCAAGATACAGCTCAGCTCTGACTTCCGTTGTCTGGAGTGGACAGTAGCAGGTGAAACAAAGGAAGGAATGAAGAGAGCAGATATCGATTTGAGGAATGGAGCCCAGCAAATACCCACGGCCGGCAACGGCAGAAGGTACTTTAGATTCGTTTATAAAAGGCTAGCAGTGATCAAGTACATCTTAGACAGGCCACTGCAGTATGGTCACACACTAAAACGCTCTGTGATTCCTTAGCTGGTCATGAACATATAAATAATAGATGTAAAACAACAAAAAGCAAGCATTTTGTTAATTCACTTAAAAAAATCCTAATTCAAGTTCCTCTAAAGCCTTTTTTTGGATGCAACTGAGGCTAACTCAGCTATTACAGGCTGATTCACAATGCGAGTCGCAAAATAACTGTGCTCCTCCAAGGTGGTCCAGGGAACAGCTGTAGCCTTACAGATTTTTTGATTATCAAATTCTCTTGTATATTCATGTTTTTTTTCTTTTGAAGATGCATCTGTGTGATGTAACACAGTGCAGATGAAGTGGAAATTATGGTGATGAATTATCATTACTTGACAGATCAAACACTTTGCATAATTAAATAACTAAACAAATAAATCTCAATACAACAGATGGAATAATGCAATAATTTTAATCTACCACATTGGATCTCTCAGTCCACACATCGTATGTAGATATTGTGTCTTAATGTAGCCTTAGATCCTTAATTTAGATGGTCAACATTCACTCTGAAACTGTTGTCCTGCAGAAACAGTTCCAGAGCCACTGTTCCATAAGATTTTGAAGGTCAGCCCATGATTAGTCAGGTGACTTGGTAGCATATAATTATAGGATCTTGGGTGCTGGATAAAACAGCAGCAATTTTTCACAAGCTCTCACCCTGCTTAACTTAACTTGTTTCTTCATAGACAAACGATCATTGGCAGACCTTCTCATTTGTACTCTATCATTAATCTTATATTTAAGATGTAATGTTCTGTCATCAGAATATCGATCCTATAGCCCATATGCTAACAAATAAACGTATGGCAGCCATTACTGGGAATGGTGAGCACCATCTCTAAAAGCTGATTACACAGAGGTTGCATCCCATTAATGTTGTCAAAGCAAAATCTATTCCATTCATTCGGATTTAAAAAGACATTTTTAATTTCCGTGTAATTTTCCAGGATAAGCAAAAGACAGAAGTTGCAAATATACGTATATTTGTCATAAGCCTTAGTGCGGAATTGGTCAACTGCCAAAACTGTGGAAAAATATGAATTATGTAGAGGGAAAATGCAGAAACCTTTACTGCCTGACTGGCATTACATCAGCAAGGCCTCATTTTACATGAACAATGCAGAAAGTATGTGTGAGTTGCAGTTATAAACCGAAGCCTCACTTTGCATACGGTCCTCATCTAACCGGTTTCTTTCAATTAGCGTCATAGCGGTGGCTAGCATCTGAACGACGTTGTCATTGCTACATTTTGACGGGTTCGATGGGAATTGCAGAAGCTGAAAGGTTTTGACGAGGCCACCTGGTGGCCTTCCGATAGGGGAGGAAAGAGACAGTCCGGTCCGGAGAGTGGAGAATAAACGAGGATGACAGAAGGGGAATTAAATTGGCCACGGGACAAAAACTCTGCAAGAGTGGAGAAGTTATTTTCTACCATAGGCAAGAGGGGCCGTGGACTTGCACCTGGGAGTGACAGCGGCGATTAGTTTTAAAGTGAGTGCTCTACCATTCTTCCCTTATCAATCTCTCTCCAGAAAGAGGTGTGCTAAATCACGTACACGCAGAACGTTTCGGGGAACGGAGTGAAAGCTCCACCGATTCAGCTCTCAGATTCACAGCAGGGAGATTTGGAATGGGTCAGGAGGAGAGGCGAGAGGAAGAGTATTCGGGATATATGTAAGTATCATCTGTGTGCAGCTGCTACTGGAGCTGATGGTAAAGTCATGACTAGTTAGTATCGGCGTGTGAAAAGATCTATGAAAGGCTGGCGTTGTGTCAGTGGGGGTCACTGCTTTAGAGCTTCACAAGTGGTCTAGAACAGAAGTTCCCTGCACAAAAGTATGGGGTATGGGGGTGGGTTTGGTTCATTTCCAGGAATAAAGAGTATATTTGCAAGCCGCACCTTCTGTATGACTTTCGTATGAATGTACTGACATTCGCACGTTGTGATTGCATCTGAAAAAAATGCTTCGAATGGCTAAATTTATTACATTTGGCTCACTGATCAATCTGCACCTGCGACTCCCCCCCCCCCCCCCCCCACCCACCCACCCCAGCTTGATAAGATTTACTGCCAGCACCTCCATCCACCACCACAACAAATTTTAGTGAGTGAAATGTTTGCATAACAATTGCCGGTTCATGGCCGACAAAAGGTTGGGAAGTCCTAGTCTAGAGGTTCTCTGGTAGGCATGCGCTGACGGATGCCTGACATGCGGAAACGTCACCGTATCCATGCCAGAGATGCATGCCCTTTCCTGCTTCTTGAGGGTCGTCTACAATAATCCGGTTCATGAGTCCGCACTGCTCAGGGACGGGCGGCGGGGTCAGTAAGAGGTTGCACTGGAAGGCCATACTGCACTCCTGGGTGACCATGCCGGCCCATTACCTTACAGGGACAGGACCCTACGATGGGAGCTAATCCGATTAGCCTGGCAGCACCCAGTGTACCGGCACCGTGGCATCGCCCTTCAACCTTCTGGGCCGGTTAGCAAACCGAACCTGGCTACTTCATTATTGCCGTTATAAATTTAATTAGCTTTCTATTCCCTTTTCTGAAAGATCTCACTTACCACGCCACTTCAGAGACACACACTGGCCAAAAAAACCACGACTATTCAATTACGGCTAATCGCTCTGGCCCTCTGACCGGGGGTGCCGGAATTAGGCGGCGCCTCTTTCGGTTTGCCGTCATGCTGTCAGATCGATACGGAAAGCTGAGAGGAGAATAATGGGGGAAAATAATATATATATCGACCGATTCTGGTTGTTAGCGGACATGGGGAATGTGACAGTGTCCCGAGGGTCGACATGACAGACACTAGGCAATGCTCGTTTGGAAACTGACCTGAAGGAGAGACTCGCTCTTCGATTCCGTCCGTCTGCCTGTGTTTGTGATTTGTTCTCTGGGGCTACAGGTTCTACCTTTCAATAGTCTGATTGGTGCAAAACTTCTCTTAATGAATGATTTTGCACCAATCATTACTCTTATTCTTAGGTCTGGCAACTTGGTTTCAAATGACGGAGATGAAAGCTCTCTGTCAAGCGGGTAATAAGCAGGGCTTGTGTACAAAAAGATGCTTATTACAGTCGGAGGCAGAATTAGCCTGCTGAATTAGAAATGTGCCGACAGCGTTTGTGAAAGAGAACCAGCTACAGTCTGGGTTTTATTGCACCAGAAGGAAAATTATTTGCAGGAACCCATCAGAGGTGCTGGTGTGTTCAAAGCAAAACTGTCCTTGAGATACAAAAGTCTGTTTTGACATCACTTTAATACTTTTTTTTCCTGTTGAATTTCCTCAGTGTTTTATGACTTTTTGCGGATGATTTTGAGAACTTCTTGTGCTAAAAACTACAGTTGAGGCCACATTCTAGTTTGAAGACAGAAGCCGGAGGTCTTACGCTTAATACGGAGAGCTACCATCAAAGACAGAGTTTATTCTTATGAGTTTGGTGTTTACGGTGGAAAGCAGGCTTTTCTGAAAGTGTTTGCCTTGCAGAAATTTCTTCTTCTTCCACACAGGGCCGAGAGGTTCTCTCTTAAAGCCTGTGAAAGACGTTTAGCTCGAGAGTTGGGTGGATCGCCTTCGGACAGCAGTACTGCCCCGAGCTGGGAGGACGCATTTTCACTCATCAGCTGGTAACCTGGAAACTGAACCAGGAAATTGAACGACTGCTCCAATGTCACTCCGGCTTTGTTCCGTTTGTTCCCCTGACCCGTTTCGCCCACTTCTGCTTTTCTGTTACCATGGATGAAAGACAGCTGTTGGTTATTAAGAATAACAGTGTAGAACTGCTTGTGCCTGCTTAGAGTGCGTAGATCCATCAAATGATGCTTTTATTTGCCATTTGTACAAGTACTTTGAAATGTATTAATATTCACATATTCCATCATGCTCTGCTTTGTTTCTATTGTATCTTTGACTCATTCCCGCTAACAGAGAATCAGTAATTTTATCAGGAAATATCTTACTGTAATATAAAAGTGTTTTAGTGTGAAACTGATATATTCTCCATAAAAACACAAAATAAGGACGTTAAATGAGTATGACTGAGAATGAGTACCGTGAAATTAATTAAGACTAAACCGGAACATTTTAATACACTTACGTTTAATTAAGTGTATTTATATCTTTCTGTGGACTCTCCCATTCATTTCTGCGGGAAAAACCCTAATCGCAGCAATGACACCCTTAACCCCCACCCAACCCTAACCCTAACCATAAGCAACTAAACAAAATACGAGACTTCTGGCATTTTTAGTTTTTGCATTGTAATCACAGATTTTTATAAAATTGACTTTCACCTTGTGGGGACTGAAAAACATGGTCAAAGTTAATCCAGTACCCCTGGGACAATTTTTACGGGCCTTGCTTAAGGGTCAACAAACCAACAACCTTCTGATCACAGGCACACTGACCAACTAAGTCACATGCCATCCTCAAAGGGAAAGTATCCCCACAGAAGGGACCTTCATGATTCACGATTGGCGTTTTCGATAAGATTCCTAAAAGTGCAAGATGTAATCAATGGAACATGATTGCACCCACAATCCCAATAGAAAGTAGAAGATTAGGAGAGAGTTGTTGAAGCATAATGGGGTACACTGTGTATGCACTCTACATAGGTACTGTGTATACAGATATTTTACTGGTTATTGGATTCCTATAATGCATACATTTCTCATCCAGTTTAATGCTTTCAAATCCAGTGCTATAGAATGTAAATGTTTCATCCTTAGTGTAATTTGGTGATTTTGAAATCCCAAGTTCTTCCGTGTTTTGTGCAATTATAACTTTCAAACTTTGCCGAATGTCAGCGAGAAAGCCTGTAATTCGGGGATCGGGAGACGTTCATTACGCTGACACGAGCCGGCGAGCTTAACATCGCCCTGCTCACCAGCCTGGGGTCTCCGGCAGGCTGCTCACTGCCATCAGCGGTAATGACTGGGCTGAGATGCTGGGCGCGTGGCCTAGATACACTTCCTGGAGACGCGCTAAGGCTGCGGAGAACCAGTCACGTCGTTTAAGATGACAGCATGTGACAGCTGCAGTCATTTCGGTCCTGTCGTTTGCTACAGGCCTGAAGGTCTGGGAGCAGTTTGGGTTGGGGGCGGGAAATCTCCGTTTTGTCAATATAAAAAGGCCAAGTTCAGGCTTTTTGTCCAAAAACATAATTATAAACATATGTGTGAGTGTCTAGGCTGTTACAGTTGAACTCAGATAACGTGAGTATTTCATACTCTGCGAGTAATTTAAGGTCTGCCTCAGACTGTGGTGGGGGGGGGGGGTGCATCTATCCCATAATCACAGCTTTCATGTTAGAGACAGGGGGATGTTGCCCATTTAGCTGCACCACTTAGCTACTGTGTAAGTACTAATGAAAAATACACTTTTTGAAGAAACACTGGGAGAAAAGCATCTATTATTGCTAATCAGAACGCTGTGAGATATCAAATGGAAATAAATATAAAATCCCAAATGTTATGAAAAAGGCTTTTTAACAGAGAAATGCTTAGGAAGATATATAAAAAATAAGTAGCTAAAAGCTACTAGCACATGGTAACATATCGTTATAACTGGACTTAAGGAGTCTGCTGAAATGGGTTGTATTATGACAAAAATAAAGCTAGACAGAGACCCAATGTGCCCCGAACTGGACTGTCTTCCTCTTACTGCCAGGTTTCCTGTAAACAGACACTGCACTGGGGCATGGACAGGAGCGAGAGCATCCAGTAATAGATGAAACAAGCAGAAAAACTGCCTTCTGTTGTACTTTATACACTGTATTTTAACCACTGCTCTTTCACTGCAAGCTGTTTACATGTACATCTCTGAGCTCAGATAATATACAAACAAACCCACTTCACTGGCATAGTCATGCTCATTTATTTATTTATTGATTTTTGTATTTTGTTTCTAACTTGTCACGTTCTGCGTGAAGCCATTTTTAAACCAAGGATAAACGCTATTCATCTTCACTGTATACCTGAAATGACAATGAAGTTTGACTTGATTTGAGGAGCTGGCGCAGGAAGACGACTCGAGTGCATGTGGAAGGCGGGTCGCATGCAAGAACGAAACCAGGACACAGAGCTAAGAAACAACAGCCAACTAGGAGATCACAACATGGAAACTACACTGTCGGCGTGAGATGGAACAGTTTGGAACAATGACATGCTGTACTGTTGGGTGTGTACGGAGTAGGGAGCCTGTGCTGAACCATCTTAATGACGTCTCAAGAGATACAGGTTCAATGTCTATCGCACGGCTACCGTCACACCCTCAAGCTTTCAATAATATATCGGCGTATATCGAAAAACAAAGCGTATATCCTTTTATAATCACTTCAATAATCAGCTGTGAGGAAAAGACATTATGCACAATGTAGATATCACAAACATATGTTTAATTGTCCCTTTGAGAAATGTATCCAGTTCAGTGATACCTTAGAAGATTATCCTTTTAGCATCAGTTTTCCATTAAAATATATTGTTCTAAACTTTGAAATGGCCCACAGAGAGAGAAGGGAGGGGAGATTTATAAGCACTGCTGTATGTTCTTGATGATGTCAGCTGGGTATAACTTCTGAAAGCCAGGTTAGAATACCGTAACTATCTTGGAGAAGTCCTGCGTGTTGTATTTATAGATGTGTAAAATCCCTGCAGAACCTGCGGCTACACAAAGCTTTTATTGCGGCATTATCATACAGAGGCATAACAGCATAATAATAATGCAATATTCACATTCACCATGGAAAAATCCATAGTGTTTCGCAATCCGGTCCTTGGGAAGCTACAGACAGTCCATGTTTTGCTCTGGCAGAGACCAAAGACTTGGGCCATCTGTGGGTTACCAAGGACCGGGTTAGGAAGCACTGAATTAGAAGATAAGAGTATAACATGGCGCAAGAAACTTCACCTACCTGCATGTGTGCAAGTGCAGATCCTCTGGGCCAGGCACAATGCAAACTGCCCATACAGTATAATATGCACCAGGACAGTGCTCAAATGTCAGCCCCTCTACAGGATAGCTGCAAGGCTCATGTTAGTGCATAAACTATTTAGCTAGCTATTGCTATAACTAGCCATGCTTGTTTATGATGGATTACTAAACTATGAAAATGTAAACAAAGTCACGTGTGATAGCGATGCATTCATAGAGCCATTTTGTGTTCAGTAATGATGTAAGGGGGTACTCAGTCTTCCTTTTCATAGTTCGTTTCCTTTTCATACAGATCCTGCCAGAAATTGCCTCCCTGTTTTTCACGAGCGATGCCTTTACTGTGTGCTTGTGTGGGGCTGGATCTGAATTATTGAGATAAAATTAGTCTAAGTCCAGTGCCTGATCAAACACGGAAGATTAATTGAAAACAAGGGAATAATAGCAGTTCCTATTGTATCTTGGAAATGGGTGTTTTATATCACTACAGCAAATCTAACCGAAGCAGCTAATTCTAGCCAGAGGAACTTTTACAGCAGTTTAGAGTTGTCCTCTTTTCCCAGACATGTCCTCTTTTTCAGTCCATAGTGCCTTTTTTTTTAAACCGGCTTAAACACAAGTGTTTAAACCTTGTTCCGATTTATAAGGTCACGTTTTCGGTATTTGAAACCCCCACAGAAAACGCAATGTCCTTTTTGTGTATCAGTGCCTGACAGCATCCAGATCCAGTCTTGACCCCCACCGTAGGTGCCTCTTCACATTGTCCTAGATGGGGAGTCACAGTCGCACCCCTTTGTTTACCAAGGACCACCGACCGATGAGACCTAACCAGACCAAGCTGAGTGACACAGTTGAAACTGTAATGGAGTCATCATCAGTGCCAGTCAAAGGCCCCACCTCCCCCCCCCAAGAGAACTTCACCTCCCAGCTAATTTCACTACCAGTTTGTCTCGGATGGTGCACTCTACCTATGTGTGTGGGTGGAGAGGGGGGTCAGGGGTATTTATGCTCATCTGGGGGCCCTGGTGGGGTTTGACTGGTACTAATCAGTGTGCCCTCACCCCGTGCATCGATCAGTCATTGTGGTTGTTAGCGTGTGGTTATATCCTGTGGTTATATCCTGTGGTTATATCCTAGTCATGCTCCCTGTTTTCCTCTCTTCTCTAGTTATGCTGCTCTGTGGTGATTTTTAGTAAGTTCCTATTATGCTTTGTTATGTTCTTGACACCTCATGGTACCATTCTTTTCTGGTTTTCAACCTTTTGTGTTTTGTTTGTTAATAAAATCCATTGTTGTTGAGAGCCGGGCCATAGATCGTCCCAATTCCCCCTCCATCGTCACGCCCCACCATAACAACCTACCACGTCCCCTAATGGGTTAACCGGCACTGGCCGACGTGACCGCAGTCTGTAAGAGTTATTATGACGTTCCATGTCAGGCACATGCAAATACCAGTGCGACAGATTATGTCAACAGACCACAACTGCAGGAAAATCCATACATTGTGAAAGGTCAACTATGGTCCATTATGTGAGGCAATATGTTTTAAGGTCAACAGAAGCACCGCGACACTTGTATAAACTCTTTACGAGGTCTATCTTACTGCTTCCTTCGGTGGTTAACGCTGATTCAGTTTTACACTCTATTTCCACCACGGGTTTATGGTCTTGTGTAGCCCTTAATCTCTCATGTCTCAGATTTAAACCCTCTTTTGTTCTGAATGTCGTAAGTGATGCCAGAACTGCTGTCACGGCGAAGAACTTCGGCAGAAACGGACAGCCCTTTAAACCGCAAATGCCAGTGATCTCTGCTCCACTTCCTTTGCATTTCACGATCGAGGTGCCAACTGACTCTGCTCTTCTCAGATGGGACGCAAAATGAAATCCATCAAGCATGATTAAACTAGCCAAATTGCATTCAGCTTCCCCCCAAACAAGCAGGTTGACCGAGATTTCCGGGTGCTTATCACCATGCCAACAGGAACTAATAGACAACAACAGGAAGGCACGTCAATATTTATGAGTTACAAGGGACCTCCATTGCTGTTTACAACACTGTAAACCAGATTTCTGGTGTTTAAAACTTCCAATAAAAAAAGGTATTTTTTTTCTGAGGGAATTGCCCAAGTTTATAAATTTTGCTGCAACATTTTCATAAGATTTCCCTAGCTGTGAACCTTTAAGGTCACCAAGCAGAATAGTCCCTAAGGATTCATAATCCATGCACAGGAATCTGTGTCAGCCTCTGTGGTTTCATTGACAGGAGAACCTTATTGGATGGGAATTAAGTATAATACAGAAAAGACAAGCATTTATGCAAATGTCACGTGCTAATTACTGGTGTGAAAAGCAATCAAGGAGAGTACTAAAGTATTCACACCCACAGCTGAGTCTGATCTTTATTCATAAACTGTGTGACTGGCAGCTTTTAGTGGATTTGTGCTTCTCTAAAAAATCTAAAACACTAAAAATATTTTCATCCCCCCACAAAATATAATAGGTATAATATTTTTAAGCTCGCATCTGTATGACAAATGGTTAAAATGCTATCGAGATGTTTTTATTTTCAGAGTGAATATTTGAGTGTGCAAAGTCATCCTGGCCTTTTAAGCCTATCCTCTGAAGAGAATCGCAAAATCACAGTATGACAAGAAGCGGTGATGAGATGTGGTTGAATCAGACAGCCATCTTAAAATTTCCCTGTGAGGAGTCTCCCTGCCCATTCTGCCACCCTGTTGCTGAATTAGTAACCATCTGGAGAAGACATAGCTTCCGTTCTGATGAATTACTTAAAGAATTACCCAGCTCTCTCCTTTTAGCCATGTGTCCAGTGGGCACCTCCGGGATCCCAGCTCATAGGCGAATGGGGTTTTAATGCAGATATGCCATTAGTTATGACAGCCCATGCCGAGTGAGTTAGACCACTGTGCCTGTGTTCAGAAGGTCATTGGTTCAAATCCCGTCCTCAGTGGAATTGTCACACCTCTGCTCAGACCCCAAGCTTCACTTGTATCTCAGTGTGCGTGTATCTTAAAAGGTAGAGAGCATGACGAGATGTATGAAAACCAACACGGTCCAATGTCACTTGTGCAAATGTCAAATAAAAGCACAATTTCTTTTTCCTTTTCTTCTCGTCTCCATCTTCTCGTCTCCATCTTCTCGTCTCCATCTTCTTGTCTCCATCCATTTCCCCATGTCCGTGCTGAGCTGTTCACTTTTTCCGGAAGAATTCCAAGAATCCTGTGTTCACATGGCGACGGCCTAGGTTTCTGCTGTGTTAGCTGAACCCGGGGTTTATCCCTGGATGGAGCCCAATCCACGTTGCTGGGAATTCTCTGAGGGATAAGGAAAGATGGGCTGTTCCTGATAATGAATATTCTACGAGTGACTTTGCAGCTTGTTTTTAATGCAGCTGCAGAGACTGCAGGGATCCTGCGAGCGCATCATAAGCAGGCCGATGTCGTGTGAAGGACACAGGTGGCTTATACAGCCCTAAACAAGTACAATCATTTGTGCTAATTGCTTCATCAATGTTTGACTTATACGGACCAATCAGAGGGCATCGATTCCCACACTGATATGTTCCATCCGCTCGGAATTGGAGCTCGGGTAATTAGACCCTTGTCTCGGTTGGCTGCGGTCGGCAGTAATGTGTCGCGATGCCCCGTTAAACTCATCAGCGTCCGTCATCATGCCTGTCTCAGCAGCGTCCCCGTCATCAGCAAATGGGATACGGATCGGTACCACAAACTACTGCTACTAGAAGTGACAGAATCACTGCTAGCTTTTTAAATGCTCACATTTTTTCAGCTTAAAAAAAACACTGCACATGTCAACGTAACGGGACTGATGACTTCACACACACGGCAATTATGCCATTTTGGTACAAAATACTTTGGGATTTTGGCTATTTATCCTTACAGTGATGAGGCTGGAAAATTAAATTGTACTTAAAAACATTACAGTAACATTAATTAATAGACTATTATCTGTGCAGATGTTCTGATGCTTTTTCGTAATGCATCCACATGTGAAAATGAGGGAAAGGAGCGAGTCACCGCCCAGCATCCTCACCAGCGAGCTGGCAGGAAACGTACGCGAATGAAAGCAATCCCCAGGAGCCTGCGTTTAAGCGACTGGGCCTTTGTGAAATCTGCCTCCAGCTAGTGACGCCAATTTTCCAAGAAACTGATGTTTATTAAGTCACATTGAGAACTAGCTGAATAAAACATCAGTTCGGAATTACACTTCGGATAGTTACAGACAGGTGCATTAATATACGTTTAATTATACTCTGAAGAAGCATTACTGAACAAAGCAGCAACTCCAGGAGAAAGTGCCCACGGTACCACACTTTCCAGAATCTGCGTATTCCTATTCTCCCCATGTTCTTCGGGACCCTCCTCAAAAACGTGAAACCCAGATAAAGGAAACTGGTGCCTGGAAATTTCCCTTTCGGTGCCTGTCTTTGGCCTGACTGGCGTCTCATCCATCTTGGACCTTGGTGTCCTGGAATAGGATCCAGACCACAGTCAGACAGCTTTGATTAGTGCTTATTGGGAGTGTGTTGATGGACAAGACATTCTAGTGACTTGTATGCTAAAGATTAGGTGTCACGCTGCAGAATTTAATGTCGCACCTATCTGCTAAATTTCAGCCCTCAGGTGATGCTGACAGACCCTCTGAAAGTGGACTCAGTGCTTCACGATTAATGCTGTGTTTTGTGTCCCCGTGTCAACAGCAGGCATTGATAACAGGAGCTAGAGCAAACTTCTAAGGGTAGCATTCATCTGTCTGTTTTGAGCCCCTGGGCAAACTTTTCATGGTGTGGCGTATTGAGGTCTGCTTTGGTTATAAGATTTGCACTCCAGCTCTCTGGAGCAGGGAGAGTTTACCTGCCCGGCATCTGAATGTGGCATCATCCTTATTTGGTTTGCCCTGAAGTGATCCGTTGAGTGCGAGTGACGATCCAGGTTGGGTTTTCAACTACGGTACAGTAAAAGCCAACGGTCAATGGTCTACTTGTTCCTGACAGCTTATCATTGGGTTACAGGACTAGGTAAACTTTCTGAGAAGAAATTGTCCACCAATTCGACATGAAACTAAAATTCAAACTCAAAGGATTCAAGATTAAAAAAACACACACAATCCTGGGGGGGTGCCAGACTAATGTAGCAAATTGAGGTCATTTATATCATTCAAGGAGTCTGAGTGTCGGACTATGGCAGTTTAAGTCTGAATTTACATTGTAGTATGACAATGAAAACTGTGCATGTTGGGGGGGAGACTTTGCACGCTGGACAAGGTGTTCTTCTGCATCTTCTACAGGTTAGTAAGCCAGGTGGATCTGTACCACAGAGGTCACTGCTGAAGAGCCTGTTAGATAGGGTATATTTATTTACCATTTGGATTGGTGATATTCAGCAGAGGGCATTCTTTTCCGAGTTGCTAGGAGTGTGTAGATTCTACTGGCATTGTGCTGCATACAGAAGGATTCAAGGCTTTAACAACATCTTGCACGATTTACGGCTAAAAAAAAACAAGTGTACTGTCGCACTGAGGAACATTTATTTTTTCAGTATTTATCACACAACTGTGGAGACTGTTATTTATGTACTCCGAAAATCATCAATGTTATTTTATGATCTCGGTGAAGCTGTAGAAGTAGGAAAAGGAAACAGATCTTTCCAGTCGGTCTGCTAGATCCCACATAACCTTGAACCGCTTGACGTGCTGTTAGAAAGGGCGTATGGTGTCGATGTCACGCGAGTGTTTGTGGGGATGGACGTCACTCCACATTACCCCAACCTGACTTAGTCAGAGATAAAAACACTAGAATATAATATTCTCCTTAATTAGAATTAATTTCTCAGTTACTTGTTCATTACCATATGTTCAGAAGCCATGGTAAATGAACTTCTGTAAACAATTAAAGGATGGTTCATAATTATATTTCACGCTGCATTTTAATTGATTGAAAACTGGAGATAACATTTCCCCATTCGAGTCTCTAATTGGTCATTCTCCATGTACTGGGTAGGTGAGGGCTTGAATAAGATGGAATCTAAATTACACGAGGGTGATGCAGGTGATAACCTGCAATGTGACACGTTTCATAGGAATTTACAAAACTGCCAACCACTGACCGAGGTCAGTCTGTTAGAGAGTGAATCGCTCTCAGTTTAATGTCACCTCTGAAAGCGCTTGGAATGTTATCACTCCGGGGTACATTTCCCAAAGGATGTTTTTTTCCTTCTGTTGCACTGGCCATGACTGATGACAGATGGGATCATCACGCATGTGGAGTACTTTCACACCAAGCCGGGATAATCGCCCTGAAAAGCAGATTTAGGGAGGTGATCTCCAAAGCAAAAGCAGGGTCCTGCCGTCTCAGTGACTCTCACACATAATCTGATTCCCGGCATCTCCGTGGGATTACCGCGATGTCTGCGGGGATCCCGTGCCTGGCTAAGCAATGCCACGATTTGGGAACAGATTCCCGCTTGAGGACAAACCTCTGGTTTTAGTCATGGATCCACTGTGGTGTTTCTGGCACTGATCAGCTTTGCGGTCGTCCTAAGTAAGATATTCACATAGAGGGTACATGTAATTAACGACATCTTAGTGGACAGTTCATTAATCAAACAGGCCAGACAGCTTCTATTCCCCACTGTGAGTGTTTGATTGAGTTAAATAAAAGGCATGATTTTAAAAGGATAGAGAAAATTCAATTTATCCCTAACAACTACTATATTTGCCATTGGCTTCCTTGCTCTACTTCAAAACTTTGTTTAGCAATATCGTCTGCATGCACATTCTCAGAAGAAACTTTTTTTTTTGTAGATGAACAGGTTTTATCATCAAAGGAATGCCAGTAATGGTGTAAAATTGCTTTGTACAGGATAGTCTGTCGATATCTTTGTAGTCTGACAGGTGTGTCCTCCCTGATACAAATGAAGTGAATTTATCCTGAAAAAAAAATCAAAAAATCAAAATGATGTCTGGGGAAAGCATCATAATTTCATAACTTTGTGTCTCGAAAAAGCAGGTGTGTGTAGAATATCAAGCACGTCCCTGATCAGAAGCCGGGAAGATGGGGAAGGTGAGCAGAGAGTTCTGCTGCACATGTGAGTGTCTCGCGATGTAAAAGTTCAGGAAGTCGATACATGACACCACAGCTGGGGAAACAGGAAAAATGACATTCAGCACATGGGCCAGGCATAGAGTGCTGTCTGGGAGGATGTGGAAACACGTGAATTGCTGGTGGGGGATGCCCATGGCGTGCTGCGTGACTTCTTCCCTATATCATAGCCTGCCAGCAAGACACCTTTGCCTTACAGACGCCAGTTTGTGTGTCAACAGAAGATTACAAAGCTATTACATTTTACACTCTAATACTCTAGCTAGTAGACATTATTATTTTTTTTTTTTAAAAACTGTTCCCACACTATTTCAAAATTAATAATAAAAACCGAAGAGGAAGGAACAGTAAGTGAAAGTGAAAGTAAAACATGATTGTATCCTCACTCAAGCTTATTAAAAAGACTGGTGTATGAACAGGAAGCAGGGAGAGGGAAATGCAAAGGAAGAGGAAAACTGACCAAGAAAACACAAGGGAAGAACCAAAACTGAGCAGGATAGCAGAAGGAAAGGAAAGTCAGTAGAAGAAGAAAACACAGAAGGAAACAGAACAGGAAAGCAAACAGAGAGACAGCATGTCAGGGAAATCCACAAGGGGACAGAACAGAACAGGAAAACAAACAGTGAAACAAAACAGAACAGAATAAGAAAACAAAGGGAAAGAAAAAAGAACAAAACAGGAAAACGAACAGTGAAACAAAACAGAACAGGAAAACAAACAATTAAACAAAACAGAACAGAATAAGAAAACAAATGGAAAGAAAAAAGAACAGAACAGGAAAACAAACAGTGAAACAAAACAGAACAGAATAAGAAAACAAAGGGAAAGAAAAAAGGACAGACCAGGAAAACAAACAGCGAAACAAAACAGAACAGAATAAGAAAACAAAGGGAAAGAAAAAAGAACAGAACAGGAAAACAAACAGTGAAACAAAACAGAACAGGAAAACAAACAATTAAACAAAACAGAACAGAATAAGAAAACAAAGGGAAAGAAAAAAGAACAGAACAGGAAAACAAACAGTGAAACAAAACAGAACAGAATAAAAAAACAAAGGGAAAGAAAAAAGAACAGAACAGGAAAACAAACTTGAAAAAGCGCTGAGAAAGGGAAAGATGAGAGAGTATTGAGAGGGTTTGGGAGCCTGAACATTGGGCAAGAAACAAATCACAAAGCTCTTTTAAATTCTTGATAATTAGCCAGAGGTGAATTGATGGTTGTATTCTTGGCTGCCACAGAGTGAAATGAATTGGTGATAAAAAAAATTATATGTGTGTTTTAAAAGTATTTTCAGCTCAGACCCCAGTGTCCAGAAAAGGCAGATGTGTGTAGAACATCAACCATTAATCAAGCGATGCAATAGAACTTTCAGTGTGTATCAGAGTGAATCAGCAGAAGATGGCAGACAAGTGTTGGCAGACACATGGTCTGGTTGTATGCCCTGTGGTGAGACTAAGACCGCTAACCTTGTTGTAACGAAATGGCTTTTTCACCAGCATTCTGGGGATGCTGCAGTGCAGCTTACATGCTGCCTTCATACTCCTCCAAAGTGCAATCTCATACAGTAATATCATTTAAGTAATTGGCCGCATTCACTAGGCCTTGTAGAGCTGAAAACAAAACAAATTAAATAAAGCTTTATTTGTTCGGGTACATCGTAATGTAATAGGTTTCACGTTTCCCATCTTGCTCTTCCTTTTTTAAAGACACACACACAGACACATAAGTTGAGGTTGAAACTTGAGGATCAGCTGTCTATCTAGCACTCTTGAAGCGTTTTTCAGGGGGTTAAGGACCTTGCTCAAGGGCCCCACGGTGACCTGACTTTTCTGCTGATCAGTGTTTTCGAAGCAGCAGCCATCTGATTATAGGGACAGAGGTCTAGCCTGCTGAAACACACAATGACCCTCAAAAACAGGGGTCCTGAGCATGAATGGGGAGGAATGCGGCTCAGGTGACTCGTGGCCATCACCGGTTCAGATGCCGCACCATAAGGAACTTAAGGAACACTCTCGTACGTAAAATCCTGGCCGTCATGATGTAGCAGTATCTGATTGCAAGTGCTCTAAAGATTGAAAGAAAGAACATTGTAAGCTCTCGTCCATGTGGACCAGAATATAACTGTTCCCAATCATAGCTTTACTGGCTTCTTTGAGATTGACACACATAGAAGTGGCACCTGTTTTATTCTGAGTGATGATGATTGGAGACACCTAGGGTGAAGCATCAATCTTCTCCATGATCCCGTCTTCAAGGAGGTGATCTTGCAGAAACAGCGGGCGAAACCCAGGCAGGGGTGAGTAGCGTGAATTTTGGCATCTAATTTAACTAATTTCACACACACACGGTCTTTGTGAACCTCCTCACACATTTTCTGCCACGTTTTTCACTTTGTGTCAGCCAGCAGGGCACCTCTGCATACTTGCAAGATGTTCATCAAACCAAAGGATGTTTGTAGACAGTCCAGGTAAAGGTGGCTGTCATGACAGCGGTTTATGCCAATGATGACCAGCAGTAACCATTGGTGCGGAGTGTTGAGCTTGTTCATACAATCAACGACCCTCCAGACGTTGACATAGTTCAGCTGACCAACTACCTCTATCGTGGTTCCTATCATAAAGACCATGGAGAATTCCAATTCCCGGAACCAGCTTCCAGTAAGAGTTGCTTATGTATTTGCTAGCTAGCTCCATGCTCAATTCAAGAACCCTTATCATATAGTCAGTATTATCCACAAACTCACACAGATTCATTAGTGGCTCACACTGACATCCAGAAGGCATGTGCTTCAGCTACCAAATTAACTTTAGGAGCAAAGTTACACCACAAAGCGGTAAAAGATGCTTCGAGGGACTTGTTCCATATTCAGTGATGTAAAAAAATGTTCTCCTTCGACTTAAGCCTGTGCAGCAGAAGATCCCTTCTCCATATAGAAGATACTCGCCCACACAGGGAAAACAAAACAAAAAAACGACCTGACAACCTTTCTTTATCTGACCGGGGTAGCTGCAAGTAATACCGTCAATGTTTGTACCCTTCTTCTCTCACACCCACGGAGCATAAACGCCCTCATCGACGGTGGCATCTAGTACGCCGGAAGTCACAATGCGATCCATATGCAACACAACAGCGGGCCAAGTTAAGGGAATTCTGGGCAAAAATACCATTACAACCAGGTACACGTGGGACGGTCAGGGAGTGTGGCTGTCGGCCAGGAGACCAATCAGAAAGCCTTTTTACATTATAGATAACTCGATACAGATAAATTAAATTAATCTGGCTCCACCTCTGCTGGGACATCCACACGTAGCTAACTGTCTTACGATCAGATAGATCTGCAAAACGGTTTATGCTTATTTAAGTACTTAATATCTCATTATTCAGTCTTCATTCAGTATTTGGCTGAATGCTTTTTTGCTCTCTATACAGTATAAGGCTGTTCTCTGGTTTTGGTGAATATAGAGGTCCCTGCAGAGGGAGTAACGGGCAATGCTGGCTACGTGAGCAGCCTGCTGCCACGCGCTGTACCCAGTCCAGCTGCTACCCAGCTCTCCCAAGCCTTTGTCTAGCACAATTCCTCATCTGTCAGCGTTTCATCTGCTAGCCTGGTCTCTCCATGCACTCTGACACATTGTTTTCTTCATCTTCCCCTTGGCGGATGTTTCTTTGTTCCTGATCCCTGGCTTCTGGGCCCTCGCTCCACATCTGCACAGCCCCCCCCCCCCCCCACCCACCCGCCCACCTGCCCACCCCCAGCATTCCTGTGTCTTGGTGGCACTTTGTGAGTGTGTTCCAGGGACTCTCTGTAGTGGCGAGCTCCGCGGCGGTAGACGATGGTCGCTATAAGATATCCCAAGGGATAAAATAAAGTCGATATCCATACACTATTATCTTATTTACGACTCGCTCAACTATTATGGTAAATACCAGCCACATTTGAATTGGTTCTTGTTTGTTGGTTGTTTATTATTTTCGTAACTGTCCTTTGACATTTGCTATTAGAACCTAGACAAACAGTATTTCATAGTATATACATCCATCCATCCATTTTCCAAACCGCTTATCCTACTGGGACGCGGGGGGTCCGGAGCCTATCCCGGAAGCAATGGGCACAAGGCAGGGAACAACCCAGGATGGGGGGCCAGCCTATCGCAGGTCACACTCACACACACACCATTCACTCACATATGCATACCTATGGGCAATTTAGTAACTCCAATTAACCTCAGCATGCTTATATACAGTCATGCAAAAACAATGAAGAATTCAGATTCTCCCTCTTGTACAGAACATCCATCTACAGAGCGCTGTTAGCACGGGCTGTTCTGTGCCTGTCCGGTGATGTAACTAACACCATTCGATGACAGCTCTCATTTTAACATGGTCCACATCATAACGTTACAGAAATAAACATTAGCTGGTTTATTGTCATCTTCTTACAATGGTCACTTTCAGAGAGAATGTGAATCAGACAGTTGCTCGCAGTGTCTGTGAACGAGCCTTAGTTTTGAACCGTGAAAATCCACTCATCCATTCATTCATCCCTCCATCCTTTCCGAATGACTTTGCAGTTTTTAAATTTAGTTTGATTTTTATTCAGTTTATTGTTTTTTTATTATTATTTCATTAGTCACAGAGAGGACAATGTGTTGAGTAAATTTATTACCATGTTAAGCACTGCTTCACGCAATGTTCTCTGATTGCATACTTTTAATGCACATTGATCCATTCTCACCTTTTCAAAGCAAAATTTGCTAATCAAAGGCAGCTTCACAAATGGATTTTAGCTTGAAGTCTTCATGAGTGTATGACTTTAATCACCTAGATGTCTTATTTATACAAGTTTTACACATAAATGCATAATTTAACATGAGTCATCAAAATTATCATCTGTTAAGGGCAATTGAACAAAAGTACGCTTCTCCAGAGCATTAAATATTAAAACATAGCCAAATGGTTAATGAAAACTGCATGGCTTGTAAGGACCGACTGATTGGACTGAATATCAGATAAAGTAGTAAATGTTTCATCAGGCCAAGGTGTTAAGAACAGCATGTTATCTGTGACTACACAGTCCATCAGTAATCTCCCGCTTAAATAATCAAGCCCGGGGAACAGATTCAGCTGAAAGCAGGGATTCGGGGGCTGACAGTTATTGCACCACTGGCCATATAAAAACAGGCATACAGCTATAAAAAAAAATCAGTCACTGGTGTGGTGTCATGACAGGAAAGAAACCCAGATGCAAAACATAAATGACCACTCAGGAATTTGCCCCTGTAGGTTTTAGAAAATGGTACAGTCCGATAGTTTTCACTTTGTGCTATTTTTCAGAAAATGCCGGATGGTCTGTCTTGCCCCCCCCTGCATCTTCTTTGGTCTGCACCCAGGTCTTGCCTTCACTTGTCCTTCCCTCATCACTGTTTTTATGAGTATCTCGCACTCAGGCATATCCGGCTGACGGACCTCTGATGAGACAGAGTGTCGTTTTGCGAAAGAAAATGTCAGAAAGTTGTCTTTTGTCATTACAAAATATTCCTTTAATGAAACCTATTAACCCTGCTTCTTTTCCAGAAAGAGCTAAGTGGTCTGATGACAGAACCCAAGGCAGCATCTGTTTCAGAGTGAGCTGTCCAGGTTGCTCTTGTAGGACAGTTGATAGTGTTCTGGAAGTTTCTGCAGAGGGGAAAGTTGCCATGATAATTGTTAAGGAATGCAGCTTTAGTGTCATTTTTTAAACTGAGATTTAAACAGAGGGTCACTGTTAGCTTCTGTTCAAATTTAAACTAACAGTTTATCAAATGTAAACAGATGAAATGTGTAGATAGTCTGAAAAGAGGTTTTATCTTTGCCTGTTTGTTTTTTTTAATCTTTTCCATCTACTTCTCACCTTCTGCCCTTCATTGTCATATCTGCTCCATAATCCAGTTCAGCAGATACCTGCCACGTGGCATTGGCGTCCTCTGTGGCCATGCCCCCCTTCTAGATGTTTCCAGCCTGCATTCAGCCACACGTGCACTCAATATATCAGTCTAATACCGGGTGCCACTAGAGACTTTGGGGCCCATGAAATCATATTATTTTTGGACCCCCCAACCCAGAGCAATCCAATAATGTTCCAAATTTTGCAGGGCCCCTGTACTCATAACCCCCCCACCCCCCCCGCTTAAGATTACTCGGGTCGGGACAGGGCTTCTTCGCTCAGTCCTGGGTTTGGTCACAATCGCCTGCTAGTTTCCCAGTTCTGTTTGGCCTCGTGATTTGGATTGCTACCGACGGCTCATTGTGGGGCTCAGCATCCTGGATGCTGTTTGCTGCTCTCCTGATCCTCCTCGAATCTACATTCTCGTTCTTGGTTACTCTTGTGTAATTTGGCACTGGAGTCGAGCCCAGCCGTCTCATTCCGGTATCACACAGTGAGCGGCCTCCATCTTGTCAGCACTGCGTCCTCAGAGACCAGCTTGTCGAAAGGGGACAGGCCTGACAGGCAGAACAGCTGGCGTCGCCTATGTACACAGCTTGGGGCGTGCCCAATTTCCAGTGTCGCTCATCCTTGTTTTATATTATTTTTTTAAGCTTTCTTGACATCCCTATACATATTTTTTTCTTTCTGTTGCCTGGTTCATCTCCCTGTGCCATGGTCGCACTGGTGAGGACTAGCCTGCCCAGTGTGTCAAGGTGAAGAGAAATGGAGTGAAGCAGAAGAGAGAAAGATAAAAGGAAGGACATAGCTGTCGTAGAGGAGCGGCTGGCTTCCGGCGAGGCTGAAGTAGAGGATGACGAGGCCTCGCTGTGCGCTGCTCAGCACTGGGCAGTACATCCTGTACATCCTACTCTCTCTTATAACTCTCCAAACCAGGGGATTTCTGAAAAAATGCCACAAACAAATACTTACAGGGAGCCCGTGTCTTCTGCTGTGTTCACCAGAGGCAGTACATCTTTTAGACAGTTGATAGTGTTAAAGACGCTAAACATACTGCTGCCTTTATTTCTTTTTTGTTTTTTTTTCTTTTTTGTTTTTACCTCTCTTCTTTCTTCGTTTCCTGCTGTACTTTACATCAGCGTTCCTGGTGAACTCAGTCATTCTCAACAGCATGGTGACTTGCAATCTGTAATTAACTTTCTGCTTCACATTTGTTCATATAGCGTAAGACATTTCCGATGCCGGGGCGGCATGGTGGTGCAGTGGTTAGCACTGTTGCCTCACACCTCTGGGACCCGGGGACTCGGGTTTGAGTCTCCGCCTGGGTCACATGTGTGCGGAGTTTGCATGTTCTCCCCATGTCGTCGTGGGGTTTCCTCCGGGTACTCCGGTTTCCCCCCACAGTCCAAAACCATGATGAGGCTAATTGGACTTGCTAAATTGCCCGTAGGTGTGCATGTGTGAGTGAATTGTGTGTGAGTGTGCCCTACAATGGGCTGGCCCCCCATCCTGGGTTGTTCCCTGCCTCGTGCCCATTGCTTCCGGGATAGGCTCCGGACCCCCCGCGATGGATGGATGGATTTCCGATGCCCATTTACACTTACCAGCATACCTCCTGGAGCACTAAGGAAATTATTTGTATAGTTACAGCTACTTCACTCTCTTCCTGTCAACAGACTCACCTTTGGACACGCCCACTGACCTTTTGGCACGCCCACCAATCTTTCGACACGCCCACTGACCTTTTGGCACGCCCACCAATCCTTTGACACGCCCACTGACCTTTTGGCCCATTCATTAATCTTTCAGCACACCCACTGACCCATTGACCCACCCAATAACTGTTTGGCATGCCCACTACTCTTTATTGCAGAGCCTCACGTCTGAGATGGGCAGATGATCGCCATTGGTCATGGCCAACACATTTGCTGTTCCTATCTCTTATGTTAAACGGGTCGGTGCCGACCCGTGCCTTAAATGAGCCGCAAAATACCCTCAAATCAATTATTTATCATCCAATTTGTGTCTCACCTCTTGGTTACCTTATTGGGCTTCCTTTTCCATGAAAAAATTAGTTTTAATACTTTTGGTGTGGCTATTTGGACCTTTCTTTTGACAGCATACCTCTTGTTTTCAATGAAAAATAAACTGAATTGGTTTTATCTGGCCTTACATGTATGGGAATGCATTGCCTTGCCTTGATTTTGTTTTAATTTATTTTGTTTAAATAGAGATTCCTGACAAAGTCAAAAAGCCTTGATGTAGTACACAAATCTATGCGATGCTTTTATGCATTTTAAACTTACAAACGGGTCAGTCCCGACCCGAACATGATAGCGAAGTTAAGGTATGTGAATGGTTAGGCAGGTGGACAGGGATTATAGGAAGAGCTAAATAGCCATAGAAGTCACCTTAAAACGAGGCTCATCAGCGCCTGGCAACGTCAGTGATGTGCGTCAAGCAAAGGTACAGCCCCCCCCCCATCCTAGGATCCTGAAAAGGGTGCAAATAAATAGCAAAAATTGCAGCACATACAAACGCTGCAAGCAGCAATGCGATTTGTTCTAATATCAAATTGTTAATGCATTTGTCTAAATGAAAAGAGTCTCAGTAATAAATTATGCATGAAATCCTCTTTTATATTCAAGTTTAAGCAGAACTTGTAAAAGTAATTTTACATAATCTCAGGATTTAAATGTAAAATGTTACTTTTAGTAAGTGTACTATTGACATTCAGCTCACTCACGTTTCAAATCAGCTTGTAAATAAGCTGAATGACTAATGCCGAGTCCCCTATGAGAGGCGAGTCTGAATCGTGAGGCTGGGGAGGCTTTAATTGCTGATGAAGCAAAATGCTTTGCACCCAGCATCAGTACCCCAGGGACGCCGCATCTTAGGAGACATGCTTTGGAATTTGCCGTGAGATCCGCCTGAATTTCTGGCAGTCAGCACCCTAACATACTACCACGCCCCAGAAAGCAGCCTCAGAGAGCTAACCCCATAAGTGAAGCACACTGCTGCCCATTCTCGAGTTGCCCTCTTTAATAGTTTCTTCAGAACTTTTACATGGTGATGAAGGAAGCCCTTTTCATTTCCAGGGACTGCGACTAGTGCAGAAGGAAGCAAAGTGACATGAAGGGAGGAAGGAATGAGGGGAGGGATGGAGGGAGGCAGGTTGAGTAGCTCTAGGATGGCCGGGATTTCTCGGCTGCCTTTGATGACTGGAGCACAAGCACTGAGTCCTCATTCCCTTCGGAGACAAATGTGTGTGTGGTCAAGTACATGTACCATTGAAGGGAAAGAATGCTCACCGATGTGATAAAAACCTGTTATTTTGACCTTGTAGGGAACATTTTTTTCAATCCCCACTTTGTGAATCTGATTGTAATAAAAAATCAACAATGCCGAAGGAGTCATATTCAGTTCGGATGCTTATAGGTAAAAGCTTAGGGCTGGTTAGGGCTTAAGGGTGTCATGGTTAGGATTATGCTTATTCCCATAGAGATGAATGGATGGTCCCTACAGTGATATGAATACAAACTGTGTGTGTGTGTGTGTGTGTGGGAGGGGGGATTATGTATATATTACATTGTGAGGACCAAATATTCCCTCGTCACTATAATGTCATAAAAATCTGCTACCTAGACATTGTGGGGACCATGTTTTGGGTCTGTCTGCTCAGCCGAGCAGTCACCTCTCCACTGGGACCTTGAGCAAGGCCTTCAGCACCCATGATGCGTTCCAGGGCCGCTGGACGAATGGGTGACCAAACTCTCAGACCCCAAGCTTGACTCTAACCTCCACAGTTCTGTGTTAATATGAGATAACTAACAGATTCCAATGCACCTGTTCTCATACTTGCACAGATGGCTAATAAAGCATCATTTCATCACGCGTGTGGGTCTTCTGCAGCTGGCGTGATTCCTGCTGATCTGTGCTGCTCCCCCCCCAAAGCTTAGTCACGGCCAGACAGTCCCTCTTTATGTGAAACTCCGTGAGGACACGTGTCCTTGAATACACACGGCAGCACGCGCACCAGGATGTAGGTCAGACCTCAGCGGCGCTCCGAGGAAGCTCTCCGGCGCGATTTTTTTTTAGGAAATTCCCAAGCCCAAACCTATACTTATGATCTGAGTGAGATTTAATGATGAAACTGGTACATCTCTGATGCTGTTTTTGTTTCTTAAGTACTTTGGGACAAATGTTTAGAAGGTGTCCTATTCAGGTGTCCTCGACCTTGTGCTGCCTTCTGCTTGGAATAGGCTTAAGGCCCAGCCCTCTGCTGGGTAAGTGGGAAAGAAGATGGATGGATAGCTGGATGTTTAAAAGGCGCTATATAACGCAACAGACCAAACACAGACTCCTAACGGAGGGCGTCGGTGCGGCAGAGTAACACTCCGCATTACGCTCTGAGCTGTACACCTCCCCTATTTATGGAAATCTCTGCCCCGTTATTTATCGTCAGCTTTACAGCCCCGTCTACTGTAATTTAATGCCATTCTGAAATGATGCAAACGGGCTGTAATGAACAAACGGATTATCTCTCCTCATTACGTTTTCCGGGACAAAGCGGCAGAATTTCGCCAAGAAATGAGAGCGGTACGCAGTGTAAATAATCTACCACAATGCGACGCAGCAGCACAATTCAATCTTTAAAATAAGTATTAATGTGTCACTCATTACTTTGCCTTATAATGGTGTTACTTAGGATAATCACCCAGTCACACAGAAAATTCAAAATATTAAACTATTTTGCATATCTTATAATTCATCATTTAATGGCCTCAAAGTATCGATTAAGCCCCGGAAAAACACTTCTGAAAAGTAAATAATGAGATCGGAATGAAGAGTGTGCTTGTGAACAAATCCCTACTCTGTAATAGAAGTGGGTCGCTTTTGATAATAATTTATTAGAACCGCAAAACAGAATGAATTGAAGTTTTTGAAATGAATATACAGTAGCTATGCCGTAAAGTGCCTGGAAGAGTGTAACTACTACAGGGTCTGTGCTTGACAGGAATAAACAGAATTCATACAGTTCTTCATCAAATCTTCGCGCAAACAAATTTTCTGGCAGTGTCTCGCTTAAGAACGCCTCCGCCGTTTTGTGTACGTTGTGTTATGTGTGTTTTTTTTCCTGACAAGATAATGGAATTCAAGTTAAAATTAATACTTGTTGCCCATCCACCAGGTCCCTTGGGGGAGGCGGGTGTTCATTCCAGTTCTGCTCACACAGCTTGGTCTCGACTGGGACCCCTAGACCCATGGGGAGGCTCCAGCCTACCTGAAATTCCGAAGCATTGATGGATAAAGTGGGCTGAGATTAATGGAGCACAAGGTGTGTTTCAATGCCACTCCTGATGTCATTGTGCCATGCTGACGCGCCACAGTCTTCCACTACAGATGCGAAATGACATGGGATGCTGAACTTCATAAACGGGCATAATTACAGAATTCATCAAAAATGCATGCGATGCCTCCTCTTTCCAGATAAACATGCAATGAAGCAACCCTTTGCTGGACAGAAATGCTCAGTAGTGATAATGTAATATTCCCCCTGAAGTGGAGCATCGCCTACATTTCACCTCATATTTGCATTTTATTTCTTTAGCAGACACATTTATCCAAAGTTAAGTAGATTTTTGTTTTTCTTTTTTTTTTTAAAAGCAGGGACAGACAATCCTTGGGGGAACTGCGGGGTAAAGGGCCTGTTATTCGGATTCATGCCATCGCTGATCCGCACAGTCACTGATCTGCACAGCTTCACCCTGATCCGCACAGTCACTGATCCGCACAGTCTCACCCTCATCCACACCGTCACTGATCCGCACAGCCTCACTCTGATCCGCACAGTCACTGATCCACACAGCCTCACCCTGATCCACACTGTCACTGATCCGCACAGCCTCACCCTGATCCACACTGTCACTGATCCGCACAGCTTCACCCTGATCCACACTGTCACTGATCCGCACAGCCTCACCCTGATCCACACTGTCACTGATCCTCACAGCCTCACCCTGATCTGCACTGTCACTGCACTCCCATGAGTCAAACGACCTCACATGTATAACAAAGCTGGGTTCTGGTACGTTTAGATTTAATTTCCAACGTCACATTTTGCCATCCTCCCCTCATGTGCTGGGTGAAGTAATGAACTCCATATCAGTGAGATCGATGCCTTGTTATGACAGTACTTTTTTAATTAGAATGTAACACATGCCTGCCTAATCTGCACCGAATCTCGCTATTTCATTACAGTTTGGCCTTTGTATCCTTTTTTATCAGAGATGAATCGTGTCTTCTTCCAGTTTTGTAATTATTCCTCAGACTGGCTTGTTTTGTTTATGCATTTCCATCTGCTGTCAACGTGTTTGAAGCATCCTGTCTCAGACTTGTGCTCTCGTCAAATCGCTATAAGCAAGGGGGGGAGGGGAAGCAACCTATTTTAAATGTGGCCAAAGACAGTTTTGGGGCACCGAATTTAATCAGCGAAGTGTTATATTTTACACTGTTATAGCAGGAGGCTAATTGTGATGCAACCTCTCATTTCACTAAGGAGAACTAGACTGATTCCTCAAGGACCCCGCCTGCCCCCCCCCCCCCCCCCCCCCCCAATGGGCGACAGGTGTGTTGCGTGGAGAAGAGCCGGCTCAGAGAAAGGCCTGGTAAATGGTATTTTCTGCACTCTGACATTTCATCACACCACGGGGTTGACAGAAATGTAGGCAATGATTGAATTATCAAGAAGTCAATTTAAAGCTTCTGTGAAGGTCTGTGCGAAGTGGTTGGCGAATTTGCATTTGATTGATGCAGAGTAGGGGGAAAATGAAAGACAATGGAAAAAGTTAAATATGATGACACCAATTGAATGTTGAATACTCTGATTATGAATCTAGAGCAAATGATTCTAAGCTTTAAAAATAAGTAAATAAAATTCTAAGACATGGTAAAACACCGAAGTGAGTGAGAAATGATTCCGAGCTGAAATGGCTCTGATGTTTTTCCGATCCATTCGAGAGACAATCAAACGGTGCTGAGTCCACAGTAATAAGAAACAAGCCCCTTTGTGAGGTTTTTATTTTCCCTGGCTCTTAATTTTACAAGCTGGATTTGGGGAGTCAGCGCTGGCAGCGAGATAAGTACCGTTAAGTAGAGGTGCTGGTCGGCGAGGATCCAGATGACGGCCTGTCAGCGCTGGCCCGGGCGTTACGCAAACATTTTCTGAGTTACTGTGGGGAAGGAGGGTGGGGGGGGGGGGTGGTGGTGGTGCAGCACAGCATCTCTGCTGCATGGGGAAGCTCGTTGTGAAATCCAATTACTGTCAAATCCATAGTCAAAATCAAGTCAGTGCAGGTGCATTCATTAGCATCGGATGGGAGATCTTGCTGCTTGTGGCTCCCAGCAGCTTCGCTCGATCAACCCAAGATGGAGTCAAATTTAGTGGGACAGTGACACGTGGCATCCTAGACCTCCGGCCCTGAAGGGGGAGTCCAACTCGCCGAAGGGTGACGATTGAGTAGGTGTCTTTTCACACGATCCTGTTTATATGTAATGATTTTACAGCGAATAAATGCAGGTCCTTTTTCGCTAAGAATATTCTATTTTGTATGAGTGTTACTTACTCTGGATGTGAGGCATGATTCAAATTCATCTCTGTGGAAAAGCCACTCTGGGATGCTGGAGCGATGCCTTAATTTATTTTTTATAAACTTGCCTAGCCTGCAGTGTGGAAGCGAGCTTGAGAGTTATATGGGCGATTCTATAGCCGTCAGCCTAACAAATCAGCGTGACTAATTGCGGTCAGCAGATTAGTTATGATGGACATGGCCTCCCACTGCGTTTCTTCCATCTGACATAAAGTTGAGGCGCACATTTTACTGGCCTTCCTCTAAATTATGATCATAGCACATTATTAATTAATTTTTAGTGTCGCATTAAACTGGGTCACCTTTTTATTGCTTGGCAAATCCAGCGATTTTATCAAACGAAATTGTTTACTTTTTCACTTGTCTATCCTTCTCCTTGTTGGTCACACCTCACAGAGGACGATTAAAGGTGATTTCACATCCACAGCCGCCTTATATAATCTAACACCTTGTCATATTTTTATGCGCCTCCACAAAATGACTTTAAATAACAGCTGGCAGGTAGTAATTAATGTACAGCCGTCACCTAAACATCAAAGAGCTTTCTGGAGACAGGGCGGAGAAATGACATCAAAAGCACATCCTTTCGAAGATGCTCCGCTCCTCGAAGGTGTCCAGCCGATTACCTTGAAAATGGAAACATGCTGCCAGCCCATTGTCTCTGAATAGTACCCTTGTCAGAAGATCTTCTTCCTTGGTGGTGCCTAGTTAATGGATGGGTTTTGATTAATTATCTTTGTGTTAATTTTCTACACACTTTTATTTTGGAGAGGGTTGCATAGACAACTTGCTAATCGGGCCAACAAAACCTCACCTTGCCAAGGTCATGGACCCTGTCTGATTCTGAAAGATCTCCAGGTGTTCCCAAGCCAGCTGGGAGATCTCGGGAGTTTCACAACACCAAGAACACAAAGATTGTACTTGTGGTTTTGGCAAGACCGGTCTTGCTAACTTACCTCTTGGGGCACAGTGAGTTGTGGGATTGGTCTCACTTGGCAAGGATGCAACTGATGTATCCTTGCATGTGGGGGGGGGGGGGGGGAGAGAAAGATCGAGATCCGGAGATTTTTACAGTCCTCTATACTTCTTTTCTTGAATATTGGAACTGGTCTTCGGCAGTGGCAGATGATGTAAAACGGGTAGACAAGAACAAAAGTACGAGCAAGGACACATATTCAGAAACACCCTCGGTTCCTCCTGTGTGTTCCAGCTGAATTGGTCTAGACAAGCCCTCTAATGAGCTGGCCAGGTGGCATCCTTGGGAGATGCCCAAACTGCCTCATCCACTTCAATTTGAGATTCCTCCTTATCTCTCAATAACGCAGTGAGGATGAGTTCAGCAGTTCTGCAGAGGAACCTCATTTTATCCATTTGGATTCAGGTCCTTGTTTTTTTTAATTCATTACCCTCAACTCATGACCGTAGGTGAGGTTCAGGATGTATATCTTCAAAGGTGTGTCAGTAACCTCAGTGTTGGCTTGCCATTAATTGCTTAATTCCATTCAGATCCAGTGCATTAGGCATGTTTGTCATCCTACTAGAATATGTTGATGTGTTAATCCTTAGTATTTTATGGAGTGTCACTTAACTACAAGCTGAATGTTGACACTCTAAGCCTCGTGTCAGCTCAGCTGCGTGGGAAGTGACTTCACTACTTGGTAAAATATCGTTTAGATTAACATTTTTACCTTTACTTCTTCTGCGAAGCTTTTAATCAATATCTTCCACCTTTATTAATGCACATGAACTTATTAAAAAGAAATCATTTTGTATGTTGTACCTGTAGCATTTCTTCGTGCAAAGATCACAGTCGCTTTTCTGTGAGACGTCAGAAAATTGCCGCTCTGAGACGTGCGGATAGGTGTAGTGGATTTGCGTCTGCCTTGTTTTGATCTGAGCTCGTAATGGTTGCAAAAACACCCTTGATGTCAAATGAAGGGAAAAATGTCAGAGGGAACTAACGGGTGGGTGTTTTATGACTAAAACTGAACTTCTGCAGCAGTGGAGGCACGGATATGTAATACAATGGGACCTGCCTTTTTTGAGATTACTCTGCAGTCAAATAAACCCTGGGAAGTCAATAATTACCTATTTACACCGTGCCTTCTCTCAGAGAGGAGAGAAAGCATTTGCAGAGCAGACTCTTAAGCAGATGTTGACTCCTCTCTTTCGCTGCATGTCTGTCAGCGGGCCTGTCGACGTGTATGCTTGGATGAACCAACACAACGGCCCCGGAAAGCTGGAATTAAAGCTTTCTTTGCTGACACTCAATAGGCCGGGCAGGCCCTTTCACTTCCTTAATTCCCGTGACGTTAAGAGCACGTCTCCAGTTACCCAGCTTGGTTTTCCATATTCCGGCTTTACATACCGAACTGGTATGAAGCATAAATTCACCGGGGAGAGGGTGAAGGGTCCACGGTGACCCTTTAGCAAGCGTTCGAGGAGAAAACTTTAACCACATCAGTGATTCGGCACACAGCTTTCTGACTGTCGTTCAGCTCCAGCTATCCACAGAAACAGGAATGTGAGAGAAGAAATTTAGATTTTATATATTTACAAGGCACTGCACATTTTTGAGAAACCAGGGTCAGGCAGTGCCTAGATCAGTTGACGGTTAAGGGTCTTGCTCGGGCACCCATCGGTGAAATGACCCTGGGATTTAAACCGATGACCTTCCCATCACATTCCGTTTGGAAGAATGACATCGCATCCTCCTCCTGGGAGGGTGTCCTTGCACGGCAGTAGAATGAGGTCTCAAGGGTCCATTCAAACAGATAATGTATATAGAAGATGTAGGATAAGTACAGTACAAGGAGGCCGCCTGTCCCCACATGCAGAGCTAAAGACGTCGCTCTGCGTAACACCGAATTGCCTCTGGTTAAAGACTCATCAGCACAATCGATGGCTCTCTTCATGGTCTGCTGAGTTGTGCCAGTAGATGGCACCATTTGCAGCATCTCTGTTGATTGAAGGCACTATTACATCCATCCATCCATCCATTTTCAAACCGGTTATCCTACTGGGTCGCGGGGGGTCCGGAGCCTATCCCGGAAGCAATGGGCACGAGGCAGGGAACAACCCAGGATGGGGGGCCAGCCCATCACAGGGCACACTCACACACCATTCACTCACACATGCACACCTACGGGCAATTTAGTAACTCCAATTAGCCTCAGCATGTCTTTGGACTGTGGGGGGAAACCGGAGTACCCGGAGGAAACCCCACGATGGCATGGGGAGAACATGCAAACTCTACACACGTAACACTATTACATTCTGGCAATATTAATCACTTCCTGTAGCTCTTACATTCCACACGGGTCCCTTTACCTCCCCCCAGCCCCCCCAGCTAATCTACCTTTGATTGTCCTCCACCTTTATGGTTTTGTTTGGAGGGGGAAATAGAGTAACAAATAAATACGACTTACAGGGACACCGTGACGCAGCCACAACACACAGGTGACTTTTATGGCCGATAAAGCCGTCTGCCATGTTTGCTTTTCAATTGTTCATTTCGCTTTTAAAAATAAAGAGCAGAGAAGATGATTTAAGAGACCATGTGCATTTCAGATGTACCTAAGCTGCTTCCCTGCCCCTCCTCCATGAAGACTGGAAGCTTGACCTCTGAGGGCTCCCTGTCTCCAGCATTGTCTTGCACTTGGGAGGGCGGGGTGTGGGTACTCCACCGACCCTGGGAACTGGAGCTGAAGGTTCTGCAATCATCTCGAAGCTTAACCCCCCCCCCCCCCCCCTCCCACTTGACAAGGGTCCGGTCTCGGTGGCCCAGTCTGCTTCTCCATGCTCAAGAACATCCGAGAGGCTCTTCTCAGGCCCATGAGAATCTTCTTGCGATCTTTCCTATTTTTCTTCGCACGGTTGCCTGGACTCCGCAGCGGTGATGCCTGAATGTGAGTTACACGAGTGGCAGAATACTGGCATGTTCTGGGGAGCCCCGATAAAAGGTCCATTGATTGGTCGTCCCTCCCCCGGGGGCCTTTTTGAGGAGCTAGCTAGGCGGCCCTCGCGTGAAAGCTGCCTTTGTCCGCAGATGGTAGTCAATGCCGGCCTGTGAGTCCGCATTGGCTTGGTTGTTTACCCCCCGGCACAAAGGCCATCGACAGGATCCCAAAGCGGCCACCCTTAGCGAATGCTGGACGGCTTTATTGTTCCGCTCCGTACGTGGAGGTGATAAACGGATGGCAGCGGACGTGCCAATGCCTGATAACTCTATATTCCTTATTCGTGCCACTTGCTGTAATCTCTCGCTCTCAGATCATGGTAAATAACCCCAAGGCCATCGCACATTTTCTCTTCTTTGTCCTCCTTCCCTCCCAGCATTCCCCTCCAACGCCCGACCGTGGCTGCGATTAGTGGGAGGAGGAAGTCGCCGTACTTTTGTTTTTGCTGCACCGTTGAAGCGTTTGTCGCCTGGTTAAAAAGAATCTCACCGTAAAGTGCTAAATCAATAGGCTAATTCATCGTCCTGGCTGATTCCCTCGCCTCAACATGGGTCAGGGCTCACAGTCTGCTGGTTATCACACGTCTGTCGCTACTAAACTTTTCTTTTTAATTGAACTTTCTCCCCTGTCAATGCTGAATAAGTCGCATGAAGGATTAAAGTCGCCTGTCCCCACGTCTCTGGCAAAGCCTCCTGTCTCCTCGCTATGTCAGGCCCCGGAAAATGAGCTGCCCGCTTGGGCTCCTGAATAGACGCCTATACAGCAGGCCCCGTCGGCGGGCGCTCGCTTGGCCGCCCCTCTCGACACATGACGCCATGTGCTGGGTTATGCCCGAGGGGGGGCACCGTCATGTGCCAAAGTGGCCACTTGAAGGATTAACGGTGACGTGGCACGTCCTTGACCTCCCACGACGACCGCGAAAGTCAGATCATGCCTGAGGGGGGGGATGGATTATCAAGCCCCCTCTGGCTGACAGCCGACATCATCAACGTCATTTATTTATTTGCTTAGTGGCCATTTGTATCCTAAGCAGCTCGCATCCAGAGTGGAGGCTCAAGTCGCACCCGCCGGACCATGTCATTAGGTTCTAAATGGATTTTTGGGCAGATTAAGTGGGTTTTTTGACCCAAAACCAGTCCATCTTCTACCACAGTAATGCAGACCCCCCAAAAAAAACCCTTTGGAAATTCTCCTGGAATGCTAATGAGAAGGGAGCATGTTTTTTTTCCCCAGGACCAAAAGCGTGTAACGCTCTTTCGACGCTCTCGGTGTGTGAATGAGGTCCACGTGCCAGCTTCTTAGTTCGAGACCCTTGACCAGGTGATTTTCTCGTGCTTATTTGTGCTGGGAGGCAGCCGTTTGCACTACATTGTAAATGCATTAAAGCTGCCAGAGATAAACAGAGGAGCGGGCTGCAATTTCAGTAGCGATATTTAATCTGAGCACCCAGACCGATTATTGGGGTTTTCCCGACGTGGGTCTACAGACTGCCAGACTACTAATGTACCCAGGCTTTGTTTCATTGTGTGTCAGCTTTCAATTTGAGCTTTGATATAAAATCAGCTTACAGTCTACACACACACACACAGAGACACAAAAACACACGCACACACACCAGCATGCTGAGTTTGTGCTGAAATGCTTTGGCTTTGATGTGTTTGGCTCCACAGAATAATTTGAAACTGAAAATGTACGTTTGATCATGTGCTGGAATCCTGTTCAAGTGAATATTCCCAGCACCTGCCATTCATTCACCCATCCGATTTTTTTTATTCATTTCAGTCATCCTTAGTCTCCCCCTCCCCACTACCTTGTTACGCCCCTCTTGTCAACTTATTTCCATCTCATCATGAACGTCCTGAACGTTAATCAGCTGTCAGGCCTGCGAACTGGTGAAGTGATACTCTTCTGTTGTCCTTAATTAGAAGCACAGAAGCCATCTGTAAAGGTTTAGGCAGCCTAACCTCTCTAAGCACTGACGTGATATATATGAATGTCTGGCTTCATATTATACTGAGATATTTATATTTGAACAGCCCGGCCTTGTGTATCGTGTCCAGGAGGCTCCCCAGCCCCAGCCCTGTCCAACACCCATAAGAGGGGAGAAAGGGAGAAAATTAAAGGGACACAGGCACTGGGGTGGGGGAAGGGGCAGTGTCTGAGAGTGGATAATGGTAGCTGGCAATCTAGGCCCCCTGCAACCCTAACCAGTTAGAAGAGGAATTGATGGCTGAATGAATGGATGTATGTATGGATGGATGGATGGATTTCTGCATGGCTTCTGCTCAGTACATCCAGGGTTGTACTGGTGTTTTATGCTGGTCGATCAGAGTTACAGGGGTTCTGGAGTCGCAGTGAGCCAGGCGGGCTCTGTAAATACAGTATCCACTTAGGCTCAGTGGGAGCTGAGGTGGAGTGGCGAGAAGGAAGGAGGTGCACCTGCTTACCTCACAAAATATTACTCAAGGTTGCATCCGGAGGACACTTGTGTACATGTAGCCTTTTAAAGACCGTAGGGATGGCCTCCGGCCACTAGAGGGTGCAAGTGTGCCGCCAGGAAGCACATGCAAGTCAAGATGTTGAAAGCAAATAATAGAAAGTAGGTCAATTTACTGGAGGCTGGAGAAGTTTGGTGACACCTAAATTAAGTTCGTCCCCAACTGCTTCTAAGTAGGTAGAGGCTGAGGTGTCGCCTGAAAGGACGAGTCGACCCCGTTACAGGAAAAACAGACTTTGGTGAAGCTGCAGATGTTGTTTCTAAGTCATGTGCCATCTCTACAGTGGCCTGGAAGAATTTGGGGAAAAAAGAAGCATCTTTGTCATTAGACAGTCTCGTGAACAGGCCACACCGCCGCCAGCAGCGGCGCTTATCGCGTGTCATTAACGCTCTCCCGTGTGGGCGGCGGTTCACGTCCCAACCTGCCCATTAACCTCTTTCATTTTTGGGAACTAAATGAAGGCGCTCAAGTGGGACGGGGGACGAGTTTGCGGGTGACGCTTTGATTAAAAATTAAGAGCAGACCGGGGACGGGGTTATCTCCATGCAACGTTGAGCAATACGAAGGCGGCGCGCGCGGTAATTGCTGTCCGTCCATAGCAAGCGTCTGCAGCGGTATCAATCGAAGCGCTTAATGAACTCGAGTTTCCTTTTTAAAAAAAAAAACTTTTCTAGCATCGAATAAAGGAGACTGAACATTATGAATGATGCGACTTTAATTTAGGACTGTGACTAGGGTGACAGGGGGGCTTGAACGAAGACATAGGACAAATTCAGAAAGGATTAATTCATAAAATGCCTATTTATTACGAATGGTAAGCATGTGTAAACATGTACAGTCTGATTGAGTATGCTTAAATCTATCTATTATCTATCTATCTGTGTCTGTCTGTTTATTTATTTATGAAAGGGGTTTTAAGTTTGTATTTAATAATTGCTAATTTACTATCGTATACAGTAGCAGAGCATCAGTGCTATTCTGTTTAGTGACCACTGTTACTCATGTTACTGGTCTGTCATTAGCAGTTCCTTCACTTCTCCACCAATGTTATTAATTTAAAAGATGCATCTTCTGCCCATAGGGTATATGACTCCAATTATGAATACACTGTAAGAGAAATTAAACGGAAAAAAAAACGTATTGCTTATTTTTAATAAATGGTCATAATAGATTCATAATACCTTACAGTGTGGGACACATTAAGTACCGTCTAAGTGACGAAGCCTGGGGCAGAGTGATGATGTTATTTGTAAAGTATGCAGTCTTTCATTCCTTTATTTATCTCACAACATCTGCATAGTGATAAATTAAAGCAGAATTCAGTCACATCTGTCTGAGATGCCCCCGGTTCCCGGTCTGAACACACCAAGGGGTCCCTCTTCATTACCACAGTGTACATAATAATACCTTTTAATACCTGCTGGCCTCGTCAGCCATCCCTTGCTAATCGGGGCAGCTGGGTATTAATTAATTTTGGATATCACCCTCATGCACATTTCTGACTGTACCGCATGCATGCATAAGTAAACATCTCAACATAACTGATGAGATGCACTGTATGTAATTAAATACTTCACACATTTGTTGTTAGTCTCCATGACCCTGACTGGAATAAGTGCTTAGAAGATGGATGGATGAATGGATGGATTTAATGTTACAGTACTTTGAAGTAGGTTGAGAACCAGTTTTTTTTTTCCCTGATTCATGAGTGATTTAACATTTTGCACGTCAGTCACCTTTTGCTTCATTTTGCTACTCAGAAATGTCATTGAGATTCACTGTGAGAAAGAAGATGGCTTAAGTTAGTGACCTGTGGATCTCACACGTTTGGTATCTGATTACCCGCACACACACACAAACACACATCAGGTAAACATATCTTTATGGGGACCGCTCATTCATTTCTATGGGAAAAATGGTAACGCTAATTATGACAATATTAACCCCTACCCAGCCCTAAACATAACTGTAAGTAATCAAGCAAAATACAAGAGTTTTTGCATTTTTAGTGTTTTCAATGACGTCACAGATTTTTTTTAAATTGAGTTTTCCCAGGAAACTGGTCCCTATAAGGGAAAAAGAATACGAGTATTCATAACGTTGTGGGGACATTGTGTCCCCATAAGGTAAGGTATACCTGCTCACACACACAGACTCACACACACAGATTTAAGGATCTCTGAGTCTTAGAGGAGTCCCTGAAACGTCGTTTGGCTGGATGTGACATTGCTGGATGGCTGAAACATGCTTGAGAGAGTGCAGGTCACCTATGCTGCTTATGATCTAGACGATCCGGTTCTGAGTGGGAGTTTGTGTAAGGAGGGATGGAATGGAGGAGCAGCATCAGAAAAAAACTGAGAGTGTGAAGCAAGAGCGGGACAAGGGAAGAATAGAGTCTGAAGAGCTTTAAGATACCGCTAATGTACCTTGGAGAGGGAGAGGAGGCTTATATATATCATGGGAGCCTGTAGCACAGATTGGCTGCTCATATCGCTTCACCATCTCCATGGCTAACAGCCTAGTGTGTTAGGAAACACCAGGACAGCCGGTGAATGCAAGGCCCACGGAGCCAGGGCACGTGAAGAGGCATGAATGGATTGGTCTCAGTCCATGTGACTGGCTTCCAGTGCAATTATAGCAAGAGATAATTCATCACTAATCACTGCCTGGACATTGCACTACATATTATATTAGCTTTGCATTCATTTTATGATTTAAGTAACTTTAATCAATATTCTTAAATTTAGACAGCTCCTTGTTCCCAAAACTCATTAAAGGGAAAATGCCCGGGATCATTTCCCATAAGCCATTGCTCAGGCGATCAGTTTTTCACCTGCCACTTCCTGCGTCCTCGCAGTACTCATTGGGCGTCGTTTTGTAGGTCACTGCTGGGGGAGAGCTGAACAGCGAATTCGTACACCTTAAAAAGGAAACTCAGGATAGATACTCGCATACGGACAGTATTAACGGGAGCAGCCTTTTTAGAAAGCCGCGTCAGTAATCATCCCTCCCATCTCCCCACCCGCGTGTGTCACTTTCTTCGCAGGGCCATGGTACCACGTCTCTGTGTGCAAGCTGCTGTCAGGTACAGCCATCAGTCCGGAAGGTTCTGTCTTGTCATTGTTTGGCAGTTTAACGACTCGCTCAGATGCTGGCGGAGCGGCGATGACGCTGCGTTGTTGTTTCCGGCTCTTAATCATGTGTCAAGAAGCTGGTTTCGAAATGCGTGAGAGGATGAGCTTGACACCACAGTGCCTGGAGAACCAAAGGGGGTCTGATGTCCTCGGATCAGCAGGCCAGAGAGAGACAGCGATCTGTATTATACTAAATTGCTCGCTCATTTATTCTACACATTGTCTCACAATTGTAAGACTGGGGCAGGCCACGTGATGTCATTTCATTTAAAGATCTGACGGTGAAAAGAATGGCATTAGATAGATGTTTCATTAGATGTTTTTGTCTTAGGGGATCAGATGAGGGTCAGAGCTGATGAAGAGTCTCTCAAGGTCAGAGATATTTTAGAGGGTATGTTGACTCCTGCAGTGTCCTGGATTCCTAGCTGTGAATGTTATTTTTATGTGTTTGTTTTCTGTGTTTTTTAGCAATAGCCAGCTTGATGTAGCTTTTTTTATGCTGCATTAACAAAAAAAAAACAATAAAAAGCAGTGAATTTTCACTGCGAGCTGCCTTGCGCCTCCTGCTGTGCTGGCTACATTACTGCAGGTTTATAATCTATCTGTCAGCTTGATATTTACTGAAGTTCACTAATCCCTACTGGAGTCTGAACCAGCAACCTCCTGTTCGCATCCTTAATTGTGTTCTCTGTCTAACACCTCTGTGAGAACTTTCATATTCAAGTCTTTCACATTTCATTAGAAACGGTCGGCGGTAAACTCCGCCGTGCTGCTTGCGATGGCCCGGTGCCAGGATAGCTGGGCCCTCAGCCGTACTTGTGTGGCTTTAGTGCTCTCTATCTCCCCCTTGTGAGACATTTAAAAAATGCGCACATTGCTTCAGGTCCTTGTCTTCTGCGATGGAACCTCAGATCTTTGGACCATTCGAGGGCGGCTCTTCTAATTGAATATGTGCCATTTTTTTGCTAGCTAGCCAGCCGACACATGTCTGTTGTGCTTGTCTTCTCTGTGGTTACTCGCATCCATCTAAAGGTGACCCTCGGCTGCAGTTTGGTTCCCATCTTTTCCTCCCATCTTCCTGCTTGGCCAGGAGACTCAGATCTCCAGCAACCTGTATCACAATGCCGGACTTCTTGCTTAACCCGATAACTTGTCAGATTTAATTTACCCTGGGTTCAATGTAGGCGAAAGAAGATAAAGTCTATTTAAACCGCGGTGACTGAAACCTGACAAGTTATCCGGCTAAGCAACAAAAGTGATAGAGACCTCTGGTTCTGGCTCGTTTAGTCTGGTTTGCCTGCTCCTGCTACCATCAACATCAGAACATCCCCTAACTGCAGCCCAGCACTTTTGGATTCCACTGTGTGTGCTCATGATTTAATGGCTCCCAAACATCATCCACATGATCACAGATCCTCTCATCCTCCGTCAGGTTCTTCGCTATTAGCAGGTCGGAGCTCCATCAATAGCGCACCTCCATCCTTGAAGGCAGAATTTTGGTCACCTGTGGGGCTGGGGCCTTAGGTCAAGCCTCAGACTCATAGAAGTCACACCACAAGTAAGCACCTGGGGCGGTGTGTGGTCCAGTAGGTTAGGCTGCTGTGTCTGATCAGAAGGTTGCTGGTTTGTACCCCAGGGTCAGCAGAGGGGTTGAGACCCCAGTGCAACCAGCAGACCAGCAGATCTTTCAAGGTATAGTCGATGCTACATTCTCACAAGGAAATGTATCCTTGGATTAAAGGGTCTGTCAAAGAAATAATAAAGTAATGCCATAGCGGTCTCTGTTAAACATCTAAATCCTCAGTGGATAAAGATATAAATTGGATTCTCAATGGATTCAGCATAAGAGTGTGTATTGTGTATCACCATGTAAGCCCTGTTCTCAGCACCCCTTTGCTTCCCGCCTTGGCACAAGCGGTGGAATGAGTCACTGTCACCTTTTAGAATCACTGCATCGCTAACCACACTCCATTAGCCAGGCCTTGATGAAGCGCCTTTCACTTCACCGTGCGTCTGCTAAATGATGACGCCCGCACTGATTGGTGAACAAGGACAGCAGCAATATGGTCACGGCGCTGTCAGCGAGCGTCGTTTTTTTTCTGAATTTCTGTCACGAGGGATCAGCGTTTATGCATATCTGTTTACACATATAATTACGCTATACCATCTGTTTAATAATAATTATTTTATTTTTTGTTTAGATTTATTTAGCTCCTTGCTTTGTTTGTGTATGTGTACATTTTCAAATTATTTTCACAATGTTTACCTGTTTGCGCCGAGTGTGCTGTCTTTGAACTTTGTCTTTCGCTATGTGTCTGGTTGTCTGCACTTGGATTCGCTGCTCTATGCCCAAGAATGTCTCACATTATCTATAATTCTTTCCTTTTTGGATCATATTATACACCCTGGATCGGATGCCATTCCGTCATAAGACACTAGGTGGGGGACACCCTGGACAGAATGCCAGTTTGTCATAGCGTACAAGGTGGGGGACACCATACTGTAGGTGGGATGCCATTGCATCGCAGGGCACGAGACAGGGACACCCTGGACGGGATGCCAGTCCATCACATGGCACACAGTCACACACAATCTCACACACTGGGGGTAATGTGGAGGCAGCATGAATTTATGAACCTTTCATAAACTGAATTAATAAAGGGGCCTGTTGTTATTTTCTCAGCAGGCTTCTTTACACTGACTCTGCTTCAGCCCCGTTTATGCAAGTGCATTTTCACTGAAGCAAACCAATTTCACCCACGAATGCAGTGCTCACTGCACCACTGCCAACCACTCTGACCCCCATGCCGGTTATTCTTCACCCTTAATAAAACGCAAAACTCTCTTTAAGCTTGGATGAAATCACAGCTCGCGGGCTTTCCTGAAAAGCTGCACTGACGTTTGGCTGGACGCTCTCGTCCAGAGCAATTATTATTGTTTATGGCGTCCCTTTAAAAATGGATTGCGCTGTGAGAATAACATGTAGTGGAATAACTCTGTGGCATTACAGATCTACCGCACTGGCGGTGATTTCTAACTCCGGATCCTGAATGCATCTTGTACTGCTGAGGGCATTAACTCCGGGCCTGAGGATCAGCTAAGACGCGGCTGAGATGAGATAAAGCACTCTCATTCGCAAGATCGACTCCAGACAAGCAGAAGAGACACAAGCTCTAAAGAAAGACGAGGAAAGGAAATTCAAAGAAATGCAGGAGGCTGAACGTGCCGCAGATGGTGAATCACAAAGGGGTGTTTTCTCTTTCACTCCCAGACTTTCCAGCTTGACATGGCTTGAAGTACTGAATTCGAAAAATAAGAGAGACTGTTCAAAAGAAAACCTTCATAAATACATATAACTGAGTCTGATGCAACAATATTATGATCTTACTAAGAGCACATGTTATTTTTAGTAATAATTATTTTGTTTTGCACATTACAATAGGACATTGTTTAATAGTATTTTTTAATTAAACTGGGCTTTGTAATCCAAAAGTGAGTCTATTACTGAAATAATATATTAATATGGTCTCAAGTATGAGTCATTAATATAAAAGAATGGGAACCATTGTTTCATAAGAACCATTTTATGGACAAGACGGTCCATATCTAGTAAGACTAGTGTATATATATATATATATATATATATATATATATATATATATATATAAATATCAAAAGCGGGGAAATTAATATGGTGAGGTAAGATTTTGGAATTGGAGTTACCAAATTGTCTGTAGGTGTGAATCTGTGTGGATGGCGTGTGAGTGTGTGCCCTGTGATGGGTTGGCGCCTATGACCTACTGTAGGTTGTTCCCTGCCTCGCGCCCACAGTTTCCGGGGTAGGCTCTAGACCCCTGTGACCCTCAATAAAACAAGGGGCTATGAAAACTGAGTGGATGGATAGATGTATGGTATGGAATTTGTATGGATGGATGGATGGATGGATGGATGGAATTCTTAGCAAGGAGTCAGACTGCACCTAGAGATAAAGTGATAAAAGGTGGTTATTACTGGTGCAGTGGTTAGCACTGTTGCCTCACACCTCTCGGTCCCAGGTTCAAGTCTCCGCCTGAGTCACATGTGTGCGGAGTTTGCATGTTCTCCCCATGTCTCCGGGTTCTCCGGTTTCCCCCCACAGTCCAAAAACATGCTGAGGCTAATTGGAGTTGCTAAATTGCCCGTAGGAATGCATGTGTGAGTGACTGGTGTGTGAGTGTGCCCTGCGATGGGCTGGCCCCCCATCCTGGGTTGTTCCCTGCCTCGTACCCATTGCTTCCAGGATAGGCTCCAAACCCCCCACGACCCAGTTGGATAAGCGGTTTGGAAAATGGATGGATGGTGTTATTACTTGTTGTTTCTCTGTCTTTTGGAGTTACTGTAGAGAAACTGGGTTGGTGTATAGCCTTAGTGATCAGGACTGTGTCTGTGTTTGGAAGGTCACCAGTTCCAATCCCAGGGTCCACAGAGTGGTGTCACTGCCATGCTCTCTCAGTTGTACATTACTTCGGATAAAAGCGTACGGTAAATAAATGAATGAAGCTTGGCAGAAGCATACATCATATATCCATGTAGAAAGTGTTCCTCGTCCTGATCAGGCTTAAACGGATAGCAGAAGTGAGGAACTACTTCACACTGCCTCCTGCTCATAATACTCTCACACCAGTGCCAGAAGGGAAAAGCACTGAATGTTCCATAGGTGTCTCAAGCTGTTCATTGGATGTCCAGCTCACATGGGGATGAGGCCCACTCCTGATTCGTTCTTGCCGCCTGATGGAATTGACTGGACGGGTCTAAATGTATTTAAGTGACCTATGCAGGGGAAGTAAGTGAATGATTTATAGGTGGCTGATCAGACAGAGGTAGTGAAAGGTGACCCAGCGACAGTTGTCGTGCCTTGCAAAGCTCGTCTGGGAGACCTGGACAGCCTCGTTAGCATACCGCTGCTTTTGTTTGTTTGTTTTTTTCTTGAGTGAGTATTAGACATGTTTATAATATGCAAACAGGAAGGATGAACCACCTGCTTACAGAAGTTCTCAGCTGGAAGCCATGAGGGAGTGCGGAGAACCTCTGTAAGGCCGGGGGAATTGTTATTTCCAGAAAAGTGCGGGTAGCAGAGATGTTAGCTGGAAGCTACCGGGGGAATAGCCTGCATAATGATGGCAGCCTGTGTTAGCTTAATGAAGCAGCGCGCAGAGGACAGAGGTTTACGGTGTGTTTGAGGCTTTTGCTCTCCTGGCATTTCGTCCCCTCTGATTTCGTTCGCTTTTATTGTGCATCTGTATTGGTGCTTTCATCAGCTCCGTGGGAAGGTCTCCATGAGGGAAAGGCTTTTACTTCACGGCATGGAGACAGGCAAGGCCCTCAGAATCATTTGTTAACAGATTTCTGAAAGACGTGAGCCGGAGAACAGGTGTAGGCAGTGGCGATGTTTGCCAGCACTCGAACCATGCTGCACTAAATATTAAATAAACACATTGGTTATTTTGGAGATTCTGAAGCAGCATGCTATACTAGCCAGACAGCTAGCAGAGGTGGCAATTTCAGGTCCAGAAAGTACAGTAAAAATCCAGACCATGATTTACTTTCAGCCAACCAGTTGAGCATAAAGAGTCGCAGTCACAGAGTAACTCGTCTGGTTGGTTGAAAGTAAATCATGGTCTGGATTTTTTAATTTCTGGACCTGAAATTGTCACCTCTGCTCGCTAGCTATTTATTTGGATTTTTTAAATATGCAAGGGAGGGGCCCAAAGTGGCTCTTTGCATGGGCTCCAAGAAACAACATCATAGACACAGCTTATCATCACTATTCCGCCATCTCTGTGGCGTCCCTGGGGTCTGAAGGAGGCAAAATTGGATGCATATGTAATGAAAAATTTCAAGTGTGAAACGCGAAATCAGTATTTTGAGCCGTTCTTCGAAAAGCAGGTATGTGGTACATCTGTAGCTGTCTGTTTGGACAGGCAGTGGGTGTCTATAAATATTAATTGGACACGTTGCATCATTCCTGAGAGGAGAAGTCAAGTTTTGTTTTAAAGGAAATAAAAAGAGAATATATTGAATTTCAAAGCAATTCTTAAGCGGAATGTTTTTAACGTTCTAAGTAAAGCAATGCTAGTGTTAAATGTTTTTAGCTCGGGGCTAGTTAGCAAGCCCAGGACATTATTTCGCTCAATACACAAAGACGTTAACACTGCAAAATATCCGACATCAATTGTTTTGTCACTTCAAAGACTGCTGTCTTTAGTGACACCCTTTACCTAAAAGCCAGCCAACTAAAAGAAAAACACGCATCATTTAGATAAAATGAAAATCTCATCATCTCACTCTGCGATGTGTCCAGATTGTTTGCACTCATTTACATCAAAGATGACAGCTGATGGACAGTGACATGGCAGCCATCTGTCACGCTATATATAGCCGAACACTTCCTGCCACATAACTGAGTGATCACGAAGGTACCCCCCCCCCACCATGTGTACCCCCAATGTGTTCACTTGCGGTCCTCTGGCCTTGAAATCACAGGAGGCTGGACCTGATCCACCGAAAACGTGGATTTCAAAGACATGCCTTGATTTGAAAGTCATTAAATAAATATTTAATGTAGATCCATGAAAGATGAACTGGACTGCAATTCTACTCGAAGGAACAGGAACCCAGTATAGTCCAACTGACTGTGTTAATTTATCATGGACTCAAGAGCCACCTGCTAAATTTACACTGACATCTTTCAGTGTGTCAGAACTCCGGCACTGGGAATTATCTGTGCAGGACGTGGTATTTTTTCCAGGGCTATCGGTACAGGAGTAAAGGGGGGGGGATTATTTCCTGATTTCCATGATGAAAGGATTTCCATTTTGTGCAGGTAAGCTGACCTTGTACATCTACTACAGACAGCGGCATTGATCGGGCACACAAGGCGTGAAGATTTCTCTACAAAGATACATTTTCATTGGTTTGCTGGTTTTGCTTGAGTGCTTGAGTGTCCAACAAGTATAATTAATATAATGAACACATAATAATTCCAGCTAGTAGGTCTCCTGCTGGCTGATACAATGCTCTTCTTATAGTATGTTTCAAAAGCTTTAGTTGCCTGAAATGTTTACGATCTTCCAAATCAGCTGACTTCCTTCCTCTCATTGATTCGCTGAAGTTGCTCTGTGTGTCTGACATGGAAGCTTAGATTTCAGTGTCATGCTGAACAATGATGGCCAGCTCCATCATTAGCTACCTCCTTACATCTGTAGCTGACTGTGTGACCTGTGAAGGAGTGAAAAACTCTAACTTTTGAGCAGATGATCCACGAGTCGCAGGAAGAAACCTCACCGAAGTGTGTTGTGCAGTGAATTGAAAAAAATAATGGCTACAAGTCCAGCTGGATGTGGAAATGTGAAAGCTGGTGTCACTGCAGACAACCTAAACAATGACTAATAATAAGATTTCTATGACACCTGACAGAAAAGTGCTTAGTGATGATGTTCCCTCCCTCACAAGCTATTGGCAGTAACATCATTCCATGCACCAAAATGAAATCCTGTAGATGCATGAATGTGGTCCAGGCTTGTTCTTGATATGATGTAAATGTACAAATTGCTGATGGAACAGTGGAAGATAACATTATTGGAAGTCAAACATCTTCTTACAGTACCTACAGTTTAGGGTGCTGACGGTGTGATTGGACTCCTTGTTGTAACAGTTGGGTATCGCGGTGTGAATCTGTTGTAATTCTCTTCATTGAGTTGCCAATTTTAGTTTTTGGGTGTGGGGGGGGGGGGTTATACTGCTTTCATAGTCATCGTATATAATGTCTCCAGAAAGCCAGTAACCTTGCTGGTGGTGAACCGAGAGGATCATCCCTTTGTTTTGACAGCTGAGCCCGTGAGGCAGGCTAGCTGAAGAAGAAGCTATGGAAGATCTCCTGACAAGCTCCACAAAGAAGACCTCCCCCTCACCCCCGCCAGCCCCAGTCCTGCCCCTGGGGCACCACTTTGATCTCTGCATAGTGTTCCCTCCCCTCTAATGATTCATCAAGGCTGGATGGAGTTTGCAAAAGAAAACTGGTAGGGGGCCGTTCCCATTTCACCAGGGCACCTCGGGGGTGTCACCGTCCTTCAGAAATGCAGTCAGAGCACATCGTACACAGGTAGAGTGACATTAAACATCGTTAGGATCTACTTTGGACAGCTCTACTGTCAACCATTCCATGAAGAACAGTGGGTACTCACATTACCTTCTGATGGTCACATTGTTACCATCCATTGGTCTGTGATAATGGTCTATCACCCCGGGATCGTAGAGACAGGGAGCCTGACTGTGTACGTGTTCAGGCACACATGACCCAACAAATACATACTGAGCGGGGAAATTATGGCTGGTGATTCAGCTGAACTGAATGAGGCTCTGGGTTGTTCTGTCCCCGCCGTCATTGCTGGGGGGCCGGGAAGGTGAAACGTGACCAGCTCGGGCTGAAATAGCATTTTATGGTGCAGAACAAGCTATCGCTTTTGTGATTTTTTTATTGCACTCTAAGTTTATGCTCATAATTGGCACCCTGTTTCTGGGAAACTAAGGACAGGACGCGCTAAAGGGACCCACGGCGTCGCCACTGGGATCTCTACACAGTCTCTGCTCTGCGAGACGTGGCATCTACTGTATGAGAAGGCGTACTTACCGAAGCACACTCCAGAGGCAGTACCCCTCCACCCTGCAATCTCAGCAATCTTTCATATTGTTTTCGAGCGATTTGTTAGGGTTAATTACCGCAGGAACTCATATTAAATATATAAACAAGGTTAAATCCCAAACCTTGATTTGCAGTCATTCTTCTGCACTTTTCATCGGGCTTCCAGGTGTGTAAATGCAGTGAATAATGTTCGCATTCCGCTCTGGGACTGTGGGAGAAAGAGCCTAAGTAATTACAGCGATGCCACAGCCCCCTCGCTGCTCGATTCTGCTTGATTTGTGTCTCAGGTACTCGCGTTCGAGGTTAATGTGTAAACCCATCGTATTAGACGTGGGAAATGACTTACAGCTAAGTGTAAACATAGTCTGGTAGCTTGTTCATTTGTTTTCATTTGTTTTCTTATGTTTTTGTTTGTTTTTTTCCTGAAGATGGACATTGCAAGAGGAAACTTTGAGTTTGCCAGCTATGGTTTAGGGGCTCTGTCGCAAAGAGTTGTTTAGATCCCCCAAGTGGATGTCAATGGAGCCATATTTTTGTACCACGCGTGACATACATTTGGGGGGTCACTCCCTGCCATCTACACGGACCCACAAACAGCTTAAGTGCTGGTCAAATCATTCTGAGCCTCTTTCAGAAAAGCTGCCGCACTCAGGTAGGCTGGTGCGTTTTAGAAAACTTGATATCCGGACCCTTCTGACGCAGTTCTCTTGGTGAAAATTGCTTCAGCAAATATCCTCAGCTGAACAAAACGCAGCCATACCGGCTTTATATTAAAGCATCTGCAAAACAACTAGGTAATGGCATTTTGGGCTCCTCCCAAATGAAACTTATTTAAATAATTTGATTTTGCTCAGTCCATACATATCTATTCCCATTTTCCCTGGACCTGAATGTGGGTCAGAGTAAAATTATAGCGCAATAATGTTTCAGCAGTGGCTTCCTGTAGCTGCGGCCATATTAATTGCCAGCACAAGCCAATTAAATCCGGATGTGAAAAAATTCTGCCCAATACATCTAAAAATTTATACCAGCATTAGCAAGATGTGCTTGGATTTTAACAGGAAACCATTTTCGAAAAAAAAGACCTCTTTTGTGCCCTGAAATAGGTCTTTATTTCTGGAAATCAAAGCAACTAGAATGGTTGCTATTCTCTGCCTTCCAGACCACAGAGAAATATAAATGTCCTGTCTTGATAAATCAGAATAGGTAGATAGACCTTTTAAACACATTTTTAAAGGTATGGTTGAACCGTATAAAATTGTCTTTTTATGATGTGGACAGACAGCTTTTCACAACGAGGACAGACCACACAAACACAGCTTTTTATAATGAGGACATATACCACATGAACTGAGTTTTTAATGATGTGGACAGATCACATGAACACAGCTTTTTATGATGTGGTCAGACCATGTAAACACAGCTTTTAATGATGTGGACAGATCACATGAACACAGCTTTTCACAATGTGGACAGACCATATGAACACAGCTTTTTTTATAGCAACAAAGCTTTCAAGAACTTAAGAAGGTTAAATAATTGAATATTGCTGCACAATATTGAAACAATAGTGAAAATCTGAATAGTTAAAAGGCAGGAGGAATGGAAATGAAACGAAAATCCAAGGGCATGATCCCCAGAGTTCACTAAGCTCATACAATTCAGAAATCGGTGAGTGGGAGAAGCTGAAGTTTGCTACTGTCCAGGACAGCAGTGATGGGCCGGCAGTTTGGCCCGCAGTGTTCAGGTATCTGTGCTGTCCAGCTCGCACGTCGTGAAGTTTGTGTTCACTTGATGGGCGCCTCGGGCACAAACAGGCCTCGTGCATCGGGGGGACAGCGGGTCAGTACTGATATGTGACAGATTGAAGCAGACATACAGCAGCAGGGAGAGCATAGCAATAAACCACTGCATTCGGCCGCCTGCCATACTGCATGTGACTTTAACTGCACTGAATTATGCCGCTGCCTACTCAGTGGCCACGCCAAAGCCCCCTGCCCAACCCAGACAGCTCAAAGCCATTGTCACCCGGCCCACGTCCCCTCCATTAACTCAGCCGCCGAGCTTCTCGTGTTTATTAATCGAGCGGCGTTACGTTAAATGAGGTTTGTGCCATCTTTGTTCCCAAGGTTACCCTCACACGGAGAATGCCTTTGTATCTTGGGGAGAGTCGATGAGCTTACATGCCTTCAAGTAAAATGTGATGAGCACCAAAAAGAAAATATTCCCTCCATATGTAAATATTTGTGCGTAGGATTGTGGGTAATACATTTCGATAAGTGTCCGTGAGGGGTTATAAGGGTGAGACATGGCCTGTAACATTGATCTGCTGCCGGTTAGAGTGTGCAGGTGGAGCGGTCCAGCAAACAGGTGGTTTGTTTTCAGATCCTGATAGGGCTTTTCAGTCAACACCGGGTGTGTTTACTCTGCTGCTGAGCTGAAATGCTGTTAGCCAGGAGTAGTAGCTTGTTGTCTTTGGCCCCCAACCCATTAAAGAGATCGTACAGCACCTGACTCCTTGATGAAGGCATTGACCCTCCTACCCAGCACATCAAAGACACAGAGCTAGGAGGAGTTCTAGCGAAGGGGGTTTACTTTGATCAACTGACTTCTCAAATTATACGTCTGTATGCTTCTAATGCTCTCGATTAAAGTCGTTCATGGAGTCTTTCGACTCTCAGTTATATAGAAGCCCTTCAGCACTTTTCCTCCCAGTGATGCAGACAGACGGGATGGTTATTTAGTACATGCACACAGTTGTCTCACTGTCACATGACAGCCGCTTGCCAAATCTCAAGAGGGTTGGGGTGCAGTCCTTGAACAATGATTGGCTGCGATTCAGGCTGACTGAGACCCCCTTCCCCCAATTCAAGGGGAGAGCCAGCAGAATGGACAAGAGATCCTGCTGCCTTTGGGATTAAGGAGGAGTGGTCAACAGGAGGGAGATCGCGACCCCTCCCCCCACTCAGTACCATACATAGTTGAATCCATGAGACAGCACTCTCACGGCCAGAACTTCCTTACATTGCCTTCAGCTCCAGTTAGGTCGAGGACCCTTAGCACCTGTCAGATCGACTTCTCTCGTCCACGGACCCCCACTCCCTCCAACACGCCACTTCCTCCGAATGGTCATGAATTGCATCATTTTAAAGCCCACAGCACTAAATGCAGGAGCAGAATTACAAACAGGCACACTTGCCACACTGGAGAGGGTAATATTTGTAAGTCAGAGTCTGCCTATCTGTGATTATAATGATAGAGTAAATCGCAGTGCCTGCAGGTTAAATCCCACCTCTGTTTTTATTTCGCTTCATCTCTCTCTCTCTCTCTCTTTCTCTATACCTATTTAAAAAAGCGGTAAGGATTAAATCTAGGAGGCAGTGACTTTCGATGTACTGTAAGAAGGTACAAAAGTAATTTATTTGTTTTTTTTTTTCTTCTTTCCAATAATAATGATTAATGACCAGCGATAGCCAGACCCCACGAGATCGCTGTGTTTCATCGCTGCTCCTCTCTGAATGACACAGCAGTCCTGAAGTCTGGTCCAGTGCACTTTCGCCACATGCAAAGTGGGTGTTAGCTACCCCCCTGCTGACTTACTCGTACCTAAGCTAGTTTTGGCACATGACACCCCCATTTTCTGCCGTGTTAGAAAGTGTGAAAGTCGGATGGTGGAAGAGAGCTAGTCCAGTTTGACAAGCAGTAACGGTTTACAGCTTTCCATGGCGGCGGTGTGGGGGGGGGGGGTCCTCGCAGCCACCCCAGTGCTTCTCCGCCGGCGGACTCCATCACCGTCAGCCGTCATCGACTACAGCTGTCTGTCACTCCCCCAGGCTGCACGCCTGCTGTTCAGAACCAGCCTCCTCTTCGTTCAGCTCTTGGTGCTGACTGCTCACGCCTCTGCCGGGGTGTTCCCTTCCCCGCTCTCTGCTCCCCTTACCCTCACCAGCCAGTCAGTCCAGCTAGTAATTAAATGCAGCTCAGCCTGTAGGTGGCGTAATTGTTAGGGTTGGATAATAATAGAGAATTTTAGCAGTTTGTAGGAAGGTCTTAGGCCCAGAACCATATGATAGAGATTCATCGTCAAACCAGACCTTACTTACAATGAAGGGGGGGTTCATCGCAGGACACCATAAGCCTCTTTCTCAAGCCAGTATATCCTGTATATGTAGTATATTTAGAACACTGCTTGAGGGGCTGCTATATATAGAACACTGAGGGGAGGGGCCAGTATATCCAGAACAGTGGGTGGAGGGGTCGGTATATCTAGAACCCTGGTGGGAGGGGCTGGTATATCCAGAACACTGAAGGGAGGGGCAGGTATATTCAGAACTCTGGGAAGGGGGGGTATGCAGATCCCTGGAGGGAGGGGCCAGTAGAGCCGGTATATCCAGAACACTGAGGGGAGGGGCAGGTATAGCCAGAACTCTGGGGGGAAAAGCCGGCATATTCAGAATACTGGAGGGGGGGGGGGGGGAGGGGGTTATGCAGAACACTGGAGGGAGGGGCCAGTAGGGCCAGTATATTCCTAAATTTGGGGAGATGGGGGGTATATATACTCTTCAGGGGGGTATATCTGGAACACTGGAGTAACCAATATGCCCAGAACCGGCAAGGCGCGGGAGTGGTCGTATTTTCAGAACACTGGGGAAGGAACTGGTATGCCTAGAACAAGTGAAATAGCAAATGATGAGCGTGACTCATTATAGTCATCTTCCCCTCCCTTCTGAGGTTATTGGTACTCCCCCCCTGCACCGGTACCCCCCACCCCACCGTTATGATGCTCTCATATGCGCAAACACAATCACTCTCAGTCATGCACCATAAGCTGTTTAGACTCACAAATTAACCTGATAAAACCCTTAATATCCCACCTTCCTTTTGGATGAAATTCAGATGCAGGAACTTACTCAGGGTTGAGATATTAGCCGGGGCCCACAGTCACCCCGCACTGACACTCAGCCCCTTGCATCCTCGGTTCCTGGCCGTCCTTCAGAGCTGTCTCTCTGCTGCCCCTTGCTGTTGGTGCGTTACACTCCCTGAGCCGAACTGCCTCACTGCTGCCCCCTTTTGAAGAGTGATACTCCAAATCCAGAGCTTTCTCTGCTGCCCTCTGCTGGACAGCGAGAGCACTCCTCCTGGCCTTTGCATCTCATCCTTCGGTTGTAGTCTGCCAGGTCTCCTTGTAGCTGCAGGCTGGCCTCTGCTCCACCTTCTTAAGCATAACTTCCCTGTTCCCCCGCCGGTAAGTGGCTGCACGTCTCCTAGAATCAGCTGTACTTTGCTTAAACGGTCATTCTGTAATTAGGAAGACGTGGTTATTTCTGTGATCACTTTAGGTGCGTCATCTTTTAATAAGTATTAATGCTTGCTGTCTGCAGCCTGAGCGTAAATCTGACAGGTGATAAACGGCTACAAAAATCAAAGGGACGTGCTGAAAGAGGAGTGTGTGCAGGGGCGTGCCAGGAACAGCTTTTGTCTGTCTCCCCCCATCTTGCCGGACATGCCTTTATCCCCGCCCACATCGCCGTGTCGCCCTCCAGTGCCACTTCCTCCCTGTCTCTGAGCCCCTTCTGTCCCGGCCCAGCTGGGCCGACCCGGTCCAACAAGGCCCACTCTGTCCCCCCAACAGGTAGCGGTACCCCGTCCTTGGCTGCCCCCCCCCTCCTGGAGACCATCATAACGGAGTCCTTTGTGTCCATGCCAGGGTGCGGGGGGGCTCTATCTAGGACCATTCACTAGTAACCCCCAGCCCCCCAAAGATCACAGAAGCAGGGCCTGACTGCATGTGTTTATCCATTTACTTTTTCCATGAATTATGGATCTTCCTCTGAGGCAATCCCGTGCCTCATCCCCGAAACGCGAGTGCCTACCCACATTTGTTTAGCCGCATCTCCGCAGGACCCAAGACACCTCATGAAATCCACATGGATGAGATTGTCTATTTAAATGCCTCTTTGATGTTCCCACCTGATTCACATATTTGTAATAGTATTCCTGGAGCGCAATAAACAAATAAAATGTACCTGTGAGAAGCCTGTCTAGGGGGGGGGGGGGTACTTATAGTCTATGACTACGACAGGTGCACAGCTGTAGACAACGTTACTGCAATGACGCAGACTCGTGAGCAGAATGGCACAGGAAATACTGCGCTGCCATCTTGTGGACAGAAAGGTTTATACACAATAAAATATACAGAAATCAATTCCAACCAATTTCTGTAGAGCCTATCTAAACTTCATTCATTTGTTCGTTTCTTTCTTACTTTCCTTGTTGATTTACCCCTGCATTGCTGGATAAGACCGGACTTTAAACTTAAATAATCTTGCTAAGCGTGCTTTAAGTTTCTTTACGTTTGAGTGTAATTAATAGTTTATTATACGAGACTTGGAGGTGGCTGTTGGTGATACGGGAGCTGTTCGTAGCCTTAGCTGTTCCTCTAGGTGATTTGCCATCTCTACTTGCCTCTGGAAACCCCACCTGGAGTGTCACGGTCCTTTGCAAACACGGAGGTTGCCAGTAATTGTTGATAACGTCTGACCATTTAAAATCTGTTCCCATTCTGGAAATAGATTCATTATGTTCAATGTTATATGTTTATGGAAGTGACCACAATGCTATATATGTCATAATGCTAATTGTAGGCATTTAGAAAGGTGAGTGTAGCTCAGTGTGCTTCAACACTGTGATTGGAAGGTCACTGGTTCAAATCCCAGAATCAGCAGAGTAATGTCAGCACTGGGCTGGAGAGCAGGGCTCTTATCCCCAAATTGCTTCGGGGACTGATTGACCCCGCTTTCTCAAATGCGTGTTGCTTTGGTTTAAAGTGTCTATGACAGAAACCTCTGTCTAAAAGAAAAGACAGGTTTTCCTACACTATACAAACAAACTAATCCAAAGAGCCTCGACTTTGACATTCATCCTTCCTCTGCTACCAGACCTTTGTGGGATCCCACCTTCAACCCACCTGCTCCTCTGAGGCCCAGTGACAACTTCTTGGTCACACCAGGATGCTCCGATGCAATGACCCCCCCCCGGCTGCCTTAAACCAAAACCCCCCAGCACTGCCATAACTGCAGTCAAAAGACCAGCTGGATATCAAAACCTCAGCTTATAAAAACATCTTCAGCATGACTTATCAGTTCAGTGTAGCGCTGCTTCACTTCTGAGCTCGGCAATCTGTTCGAGAACTGTCCGGGAATGCTGGCTGCCCCGCGTCGCATGTTTTTCCCACAACGCAGCTAGATAGACAGATAGATACTTTATTAATTATTTCCTTCAATGCTGTCTTTAAATGATCGCCATCTCAGGTCCCCCCCCCCCCACCATCTCCATTAATAATTCACTGGAGAAACGCCATAGGCTGTCCAATCACATCCCGAATAACCCAGGCATGTATTAACATTACTTATCACCTGATCACCGCCATTTTGCTTGCCTGCTGAGAGAAGGTCACATAATATTTTCAAGGTTCTGATCTGATCATTTATTTGCCTTTCGGATTCCTCTGGGAAAAGTCACTGTACAGCAAATGACCATCCTCTGTGAAACCTTATTCAAAAAAGTTTTTTAGTAAAAAAAATGTGATTTATAATGTCAAAAAAAATTGTCCATTTCCTTTCTTTGTGCTCCATTGTTTCCACACGGATGCAGGAATCCATTTTTTTTTTCTTAAAGATAACTCCTAATAGGATATAATTGTTTTAGGCATTTGTCTTTTACTTGAACTGAGAGACGAAAGTGAAAGGGAAGGAAAGCTTGGCAAGGGGAAATCAAAGCTGGATTTATGTCTTATTCATTTTAAAACAATAACATCTCTGCTTGGGCTCAAAGCATGGAGCTATTTTATATATCCAACTATACAGAGAATATTCTTGAATAAAATTTAAAATGAAATAAATTGGAGATAACGCAGACATAACTTCTAGGCTATTGGGGAAGTATTATATACTTGTTTTAAAATGTCCAAGAAAAAAAAATTGACTTCTACAGTTCCACCAGGGGGCAGTGTTGTAGTGCAATAGCCTCGGTTTCTCACTGCGGTACGATCCGCTGGGGTTCAGTGATTTTTTCCTGTTCTTTGTTTCCAGGCATTTTGAAAGTTTCAAGCTCCATGGCCCTGAGATGCAAGGTGCCAGTACAGAACCTGTTTAATCCTGCATTATCCTAAAAAAAACGGGCAGCATTAGAAATGTGAGAAGTAAACAGAAGCTCTTGCTAAGTGGAGAGTGGCAGTCAGGCTAGGAATGCTGGGATTTTACCTTATTTACAGCAATCGAATCCCTAAAGGGCTGCCCGTGTCAGTACATAAACTTTCTCCGGCTGCGGACATGCTAAATCATTTCGAATCAATTTTAATTAGTAGACATCAGAATGCGCTCTTAAGTAAGACATATGACTGTGAATAAGGATGGTGGAGTCTTGTGCAGAGAGATGTAGAGAGGTGACAGATGAAAGCTCGTTTCGGGGCATTATTTGGGCTCTAAAAATGTGTCTCTGTGGGAGAATCCGATGCTATTATCCTCTGCAGATCTGAGTGACATCGACAGTTTTATGCAGATGTATAAAGAGTAGATTCTATAAACAGGGAACCTCCGACTCGGATATCGATCGAGCGCCTGGCCTTGAGGGGAGCTGTATAAATCTCGCACACGTCCATCGGAGAGCAAGAATTAAGGGAGTGGAGGAGGCGATCTTGAAATAGAGGCACGTCGAGGTGGAATCGCGAGGCCCTCTTCATGTAGGAATCGCGGGCCGCTCTACTCGCGCCGCTGTTGTGTGGTACTTCGGCTGGGCCCGAGGCCCCGATGTTACGGCACAGTCATCCTGCGTTTGGTAGCTGAAGTTAACTTTCAGATTTAGTGCCTCTCGCCAAGGTAGTTACCATAGACACCACTGTTTTCCCTTAACGCAAGAGACAGGAAGCTGGCTGTCTAATGTTGGAGAGATTTTGTGCATAATTTTTTTTTCAACATTAGGTTTATTAACTGTCTTCGCAAATATATATTATATATGACGTATATTGTATATTTTTTCTTAACTGGTTCAGTGAAACCTTGACGTTGGCCATGATAAGGCGTGTGACAGTGATTTAATGGAAAGCTTAACAAAGATGGTGAAAGGCTGAATGCAGACTGTATTTCTGTCACATATAGAGGGTCAGAGCTCCCCCTGTTAACAGAACGTACAGCTGCCTTTGGACACATTTTTTTAAAAGTATTCCATGTTTCTGAAACCATAGAAGATTACTGGGGTGATCATCCAGGGCAGTATTAGCAGGCTGACTGCACAGCTGAATCTCTCTGGGGTTCAGACAGGGCAGCTCCGATTGCCCGCGGTACCATTTAACCCACAGCTCAAGCATGATGATGCTCAAAACGCAAGATCTGTGGACAGTGTTGGCCTTTCGCGTTTTGCCTGGGAATCCAAACACTCCCATGATGCAGTGTGAACTACCTCTTCGTTTACCCAGCCACTTCAAAAGAATACTTAGCTTAAAGCAACATTCGACGATGCTTTTCCCGTCTGTTTGATAGCATATGGTCTGGAACGTTCTAATCCCTTCTCGACCGACTGTCCTGCCACTCCGGAACGATCCCTCTCTCTGTGCATGCTGAAAGCGCGCGTCTAGAGAAGCAGGGGGCATACAGAGAGCGGTTTGAAGTCGCCACCTTTTCTGTTTCATACATTTGAGGCTGCGATAATTAATAACGCTAAAAAGCTGGCAGTCAAAGTGCCACTCTGACCGCCAGGCAAAGGAAGACAGGTTGTCATGGAAACTAGGTATGCCAATAATTCATCCTGGAACCCGAAAGAGAACTAACAGCATGACCAAGTTGTGCATCAAATTGATGCAGTCAGAGGTGTGTGATGTGAGTTTATGTGCTCACCCCCCCCACCCCCGAACCCCTGATGACCACACCAAGCTCTAAGACTAATATGCGTGAGGCTCTCCTGAGTTTTCATGGGGCCGATCCACTGTCTCGTGTCGCGATCATGCCTCACGGTTCAGATACCCACACAGAAGAATCTGCACTTTCCTTTTTTGTTACTCCCAAAATTTTTTCTTCTCACGCATTTATTTGGACGTTCAGGCTGGCAGCATGGAACCGTATTATGGGCTTAGAACCTTCCGTCACTCTCAGAAAAGGATGTGAATCAGAAGTGAGCTGGAGAGTAGGATTTGGACCTCCTGTCATCTCCTCCACCCAATGTCGGCTTTATGAGGGAAAGAGCCCGCCTACTGTATCTCTGCTCCGTGATTGGACGTTCCCGAGGCTGGCAAATCGCTCCACCCAACCACAGGTGACGTTCACCCCTCCCGGCTCCTAGGTGTTAATTGGGCCTGAATCTAATTTCCAACGCTCTGCGCTCGAGGCCTAATTCAGTCGGATAATTATGCTTGTAATGTTAACCGATATTGGACATATTAAAACCACATTAGGGCCATGGTGATTTAATTGCATGTAATGGTTGATAACAATAGCTGGGAATCCTGCTGGTTGTTTTTTGAAAGACCGAATGAGTCAGATTTCGGAGTTTAAGGATTGAGGTGGAACATTCAGCTTCATTGGTATTTGAATGTTTTTTTTTTTTTTTACCAGCAGGACAATTTAGGCTTTGAATCTCACAGATACGACTCTGTTTTCGCCTGGATCCTATTTGAGCTGCTGCAGGAGGCACCTGGAGCCCCTTCAAACAGCCCATTATTTTACATCTGAAATGGGCTGTTGATTTAGATTTATGTGTGGATCTCTTCAATTTGAATATATTGTTTTGAACTGTACGCAGGGACCTGAGAGGCGTTCAACAGACGACGAATGTCTGCTTTCTGATGGCGATAGCCAAGGTTGCTTTTGTTGTTAACAGCCATTGTTTTTCATTTTTTTTCTTACTGAAGTAGAAAAGACATTAATGCCTTTTCATTCTGATGCTTGCTGGAGGAATATGGTCGATCTCTCAATACTGACAGGTGACATCGGCTCTTGTGGAATCCGCATGTTTTTTTGTTTTTCGACAATACCTGCATTTCTGTTTTTGGGGTTGGATGGGGGTGCAGTGTACTACCACTCAAACTCTGCATTTGTAGTTTGACTTTTTTTTTTGGGGGGGGGGGGGGGGGCTGTAGGGCAAGCAATCTCTACACTAGGGGGAACAGGGGGGCTCAAAATGACGCAACAAAGCATCATGTAATAACTTAAAAAATGTTATAAATTTATAGCCTACATTATAGTTTTATACTGCAGCATTACCTATTATTATTATTATTATTATTATTACTTTGCCCCAAAAAAGAGCATCATTGTATTTTTGTGATCCATTTCGGGTGACTCCTGCGTTTATGTGACAGAATAGCAGCCAAGAGTTCAAATAAAGAACGACGTAGAAAATAACGAGGGACTGGATCACTCATTAATGCATGAAGGTTGGTATGAAGTACTTTAGTGACAAAGGATTTGAGAAACACTCATTAACCAACGAATGATCTCAAGCATGAGGTAAAAAACTAGTTAGCGTCACGGAGCTTTCGAGAAACACAGCCGTGAAAGTTTACCTAAATTTATCTGATGGAGATTTGTCACATTTTGTCGTTGTTACATAATGGGGCATTATGACGTAATGCTTTGTTACGGCGACTTTTTGACTCGAGCTCCAGAAGAAACAAACCTGATTTTGGATTTAGTGCCTAATGCATAAAAAGGCAAGATAGCAGGGCGAGTGACTTAAACGATATCACTAATGCGTCTCCTTAAATCGGCGCTTCTTAAAGGCAGGCTGGCATCTTCTCACGTCCCCGCATATCGCCTGTCCTGCCTACCACATCCTCTTCTCTGTAATGTTAATCGGCCATCTAATAAAGACAGCGTTATGTGTCTATTTTGGGGTGCTGAGCTACTTTGTTGTCGGGGCCTTGCAAACAGACTAGCTAATGATTCCGTTTTCCGCGCATCTGGGCATCTCCTGTTTCTCCCCTAGGTGGCGGCTGGGAGGTGGGGGTGGGTGTGGGGGTGCACTGGGTTGGGCTTTGTTGTCTGACAGCCTAATGAGTCTGTGCCCATTGGGGACACGGGGTGGGCGGCACTTCTGGAGGGAAACCGTACACTCTGAAGGAGGTGCAAACACACTGTCAAATTCAGAGCCTGAGATGAGCGTGAATGCTGGGTGGCACGGCGACAGTTGGCGGAGACAGAACCGGTCACCAGATGCTTGCTGGTTCACATCCCCAGAAGGGCTCTGCTGTTAAATTTATCGGCCTGCATTAACGAGCAAAGGATTAAAAAGCTGTGCTTTGTTGTCAGTGTCTACACAGCCAAATAAAGGAAGAATATCCATACCTGAGGGATGCGACCCCGTCTCAAATGCAACTGATCATGTCGAAGAGGTCACGACACTCTCCAGTGGAACTGGTTGAGGTCGTTTGTTTAGATATAGGTTTATTTTAGAGCACCACATGGCAAGAACTACGCAGAAGAGGGAAAGGCTTACTTGGGAATCAAGAGCTCCAGAAATGTTAGAAACAGTTTGACGTTTTTTTGAGATCTTGACCCCTCTGCTGACATCTCCAAGCCTCTCACGGGACTCCTGGGCTGACTTCCCTTAGCCGAGATGGACAGCAGGGCTGTGTTTGCCGATATATTTATATTTGCTTATATCACAAGGACAGTATACAGTAGAATCATAACCAGCACATTTATCTTACTATTCTGTAGTCAGTTTGCATCTGTATCCCCATTGCACATATTTATTACTGATCGCACTGTTTCGTTTCGAGCTGTCTTGTCTTGTACTCGGCTGTTGTTTGTCCTGTCCCCTGATGCACCTGTCCCCTATCTTGCAATCGTGGCATAAGAATTTCACTGCTTCTTCCAAGAACATGTAACAATAAAACTTGAAACTTGAAGAAATAAAAAACAACTTAAAGGTAAGACAATCAGCCTGAGGCCCGAAATCTCAATAGATTTTAAGGCACTAGGTATTTAATGCCCCGGGGGGATGCTGGCCACCTCTGTGGTATTATGTACAGATTGATTTAACTCTTTATTTTTTTAATCATATATTTTGCAGTCAATTAATTGATCAGTCGTCCTCTTCACTCAGTTGCCATAAATCAAGACAACAATGATTGATCACAGAGCAATTACAAAAATACATTCAGGACTGAACTGCACCAGTATGTTTCAAGAACCAGAACAGTGGGCTTATACATGCTCAAAGTGCGACGATCACAAACCTAAATTTGTCAGATCTAAAGCCACACTTTTTGTTGATGATCTTACACTTCAGATAAACTTATTTAAGAGTCACGTCTCTCCAAAGAGCTGCTTAAGTGAGGCAAACAGCATGTTGCAAACATCCAACTGAGAAGGAGTCCTATAGATGTATTTGTAGTTAGGCTGAGCTTCCAGTGAATGCCCAGCTACATGTGCAAGCAGTACTGGAGCAAGAGCTACACAACAACTTAGTGAAAAAGTAAGAAGCTAATAATTCAGTAACCATATATAAAGCATTAGAACATTTAGGGAACATGACGGGACATCAGGCTAGCAGGGGAATTGAGGGACCAGATGGCTCTTTAGACTTTTCTTGAAGGTGGTCTTGTACTGTAACTTAGCACTTAACCTGGGAGAGGAGGTTCCCAAAACAGACATTCTGATTTGCAGGATCTTTACAGTTTTGATAAGTTTGATAAATATGCAGACGTGTTACGGGGTCATCACAGTAGATTTAGGTAGGTTAGAAATGTTTCGAATCTACAGACATGGACAGAAGTTCAATATCAGTTAAGAAGACTAATAAGGTAAGATGGCCTGAACACCAGGCAGGTCTGAGAACTGCACTGAGGGAACCGCTTTTTTCCTGCCTGGGACAAGGTGCCTTTAAAGGATCCAGACGTCAGCTCTTCCCTCAAACGCAGTTTACTTGAAGTGATCAATCTAAATCCAGACTGGCTTCTTTATCGACAGATTAACGGACATTGGGGGCATTTTTCCCAAGAGCCTTGGAAGAATATCGACCACTTTAAGGTTTATGCGACTATGCAGTTGCCATAACGATAGACTGTCACGTTTGATCTCGCGGTTTGAAGCGCTTTGGTGTCAATTTGCCAAACAGACCTTCACCGCAGGAGACACAAACACGCCTTTCTCCCCTTTTACAGAATACGGCACCGTCTCTGCCGGTGATTCTTCCATTTCATCACTACACCAAAATAGCCTTCAAAAGTTCCTTTTAGGTGCTGTCATGCCGCAGACCTGAGTATCACCGTGTATTGGGGGAGGGGGAGGTGGCGAGAGGGTTATTTCACACAGTACTTCACATACTAAACAGAACCAGAGGCAGACACATCATAGCCACACAGGGTAGGTTTCTGTTTTCTGGGGGTCAATTAAAAAGTCACTTTGGGCTCGTCTGCCCTCCTTCAGATATTATATATAAAAAAAGTAAATAGTTATTTAGTAGATTGAAATTATTGTAGCCAGCTAACTGGTTAGCAGAATGTTCTGCTTCAGCAGCGTCTCCTAAATAAGGAACTTATTTATTTAATATTTAGTGCAGTAACTGTTTGTGTCCAAAATGGGGCCCCATTCCCCGGGGCCACACAAATGTGTCGTTTGAGTGGTGGTAAACACCGTGCTACCCACACAATCTACATATTTACACTTCTTTCTTTTCCTCTCAAAAACGCTTTATTTTTTTATTAGATTTTATTTGATATTTTTATTAGTCAATATCAAGTTTAGAGAGTTTCACATAAGCAAGCATCAGACCTAAACCGCTTCCAAGCTTTATGGCTGTAAGATAAACCTTTGACAGGCTTTAGTAATCTTGGATGATGGTTTTGACAACAGACTGTTTAATAAGTGGAACTATGTTTGTCAGAAAGCTCTCCTGTAATACCTGATGTGTGTGATGGATTAAATTTGAGTAATATGTCTGTTCTCCAAAGTTCATGATCAACTTGAGTGGGTGATTTATCTCCTCATGCAAACTTAAAATGCAGCAACTACTGTGAAAACAATTGTCTCTCTTTTCTCTGGGGTAATGTGATTTGTTTATTTCCATGGTTCATCTGGATTCTGAGTAACTTCCTGATTTGATAAAATGAGCCTGGGTCTTCATCCATCAGATAAACAAGAACCTGTCAGTGTCCATTTATAAGGGGTTCAGGAGGCGTTCGCTCCACAAGCCCTGCACCAGCTTTCAGATGCTTCATTTCACCATCCAATGAGTCTTTTTTTTTCCCGGCCAGTAAGGGGCATTATGGCAGTAATCTGGTATTTCAGACTTCATTAGAGCTTCTGGGATGTTTTAATAAGTGCTCACATCTCCGACACTTCCAGGATGCTGGCTGGCTGGCCGGGGGGAGAGGCTTGTGGAGCAGTGACTGTGGGGATGACATGTCCACGCAGGACAACCGCCTCGTTTTGGGGTGCAGGGTCTTCACTGCCTGACCCTGTGAACTTGGAGCTGGTCAGGAGGATCGCTGTGGACTCCATCCCCATCCCTTTCTCACAGGACCCCTCCCCTGATAAAAGGCTAGGACAGGATCACTGACCTTCTACAACTTTCTTGAAGCTCCCCCGAGGGATGAGGAGTGGGACGTACAGGAGGCCAGTGCCCAGGCTGAGCCACTCCTGACAGCTGGCAGACTGTGGGGGGGGCCTGGAAAAAGGTCCCCCCCCCCAGTTGGCAGAGCTCAAGGCCTCGTCCATCTGACTGTCCCACGTTGCACTTGATGAAAGTCACAGCGGCGCCGAGACCTCATGACTGTGAAAACAGCCGGCGAGGACTGGTTTTAATCTGGGTTTTTTCACATACGCTCAGTGAACAGGTCAAGGACTGATATTTAAATTTCCAATTTATACTTGCTAAGCAGACGTTTTTACCCAGAGCAAACTTTATTTGAAGCCGGGAAGTGTGCTGACCTGCTGACCCTTCATGTACCACTTACTAATGTTACTAAACTCCCACAAAGAGCCAGCTTCCATTTTCAGGTTCCTGTCACGTGGGCTGTACATAGTGCTGTGCCCCCCCCAAAACTGGGAGGCTTCTCCTGAGAGCGCCCCCTAGGGACCGGGCAGCTCGGTGAAACCTGTGTCCGTAAGCGCAGCCCACCCGGAGAGGAAGTGTGAACCGTGCTGTTATCAGGGCCTGTGCTCTCCGCGGGCTTCTGGGAGATTGCGAGCTGGGTTGGGGGGGGGGGGGGGGTGAAGTGAGCTTGCTGTTGGGGCTTCTGCTTCCTCTCCAGCTCAGTGGTTTTTAATTAAGAAGGACAAGGAGATGCGTCATATCAGCCGGCCTCTGGAATTACATTTCGTGTCGCCTGTTTCTCTGTATGTTTATGGCTTGCTTGTATTTATGCGACATCTTTAATGTTGCTTATGAAAAATTGCTGGGGAAAAAAGTTTCCTTATTATTACTTGTTTGTTTTGGGGGGGGAAGGTAAATGAATAATAAGTGGCGAGACCCAGGAAGTCACTGGAAGCGGAAGACGGATCAGGGGTCGCTCCCAAAAAATGTGTAGGGGTGCATAACGTAGAGGTCATGTCAGGTGTGACCGCGGGTTAAAACGGGCCATGAAGGTAGGATCTGCAAACATCACGCATCTCGGGCTCCGCTCAAGGAGAGACGTACATCTGCCGCTACTCAAACTAACTTCCAACTTAATTGATCTGATTAGCGGTTAATTTTCCATGATTTTCTAACACCCGCATCCTTGGAACACCGCGGAGAAGCACAAGCTTGCTGCCACGTCAATTAAAATCGAGGCAAATATTCATTTTGTAATTTATCTCTCAATAATAAACTTTAAAAATAACGACATTGCTCTGCATAATTTGTGCCATTAATGGGCTGGAATAAGAACCGGCGTGACTGAATCCTCTAGGGAGTAAGTTACTTCATTAGCTACTCTGATTCTTATTAGTACGGCAGGTCGTGTCATGACGAAAGAGAGAGACTTGCATTTACATTAGATTACTTTGGAAGTAAGGAAAACTTCCTAGCAGGGGGGGGGGGGGGGGGCAATGTGTGGACCAGGTTAGGATGTGGTGTCTTTGATCCGAAGGTTGCTATTGGCTAGCGAGTAATCAGGAGATGGTAGCTAGCTGGTCAGCCGAACATGTTACTGTACTTCCACATCTTCTTAATAAGGGACTCATAAGGGACTTGCTCCAGGGACCCTACATTTAAAAAAAAAAATTATATCACATGATTGGACACGTGGGACAACAGATTTCCACAGACATTAATGTCAGTGGACTTTGAGCCAATAGCTCGGCTAAGCTGAGGATGTAGATGCCACATATATCCTGGGAGGGGGCGGCCATCACACTTCTCAGTGAGGCCCATTTAGCACAAACAGCCAGGGTGAGAATGAGGCAAAATCACAAAGTACTTTAGAGACCTGTGCTGTGGCCAAATAATGCAGCAGGACAGCAGAATGTGAGGTCACTCGCGTGCGGAGGAAAGCGTGAGCACATGCAGAGGCGTGTGCGCTCGATGCTGCCCTCGGTGGAGGTATTAAGATGTAAAATATGGACGTCTCTCTCCGGCTGTTTCACAGCATGTCCTGGGTTAAGTTCCATCTGTTGGTGTCAACACCGCTGTTACATAAGGCCGAGAAAGCAGGCTGGCCGTGCTGGCGAAACAAAGCGCAGGGATTTCACTCTCTGAAATCAGTGAACAGTCACCTTGGGCCATGCCGAACTTTTTGAAGTTATTATTAATACGATAAAATAATTGTTTTTTTTTTTTTTGTTTGTGGAGGGGCGGGACAAGGTGATGTGCTCAATCTGCCTGATTATTTATTTACTTATTTGATTATCTTTATTTATAATCAGATGCTAATATGCTGAGAACGTGATTGGACAAAAAAAAGAAGCTTTTTTTAAAAAAACAAGTAATGTGGGTACATATTTAGCATTTTTTGGTTTATAGGTATCAAAGTTCAGAATTATTAAAATTTGACGGTACTCCGATGACATCCAAGCTGGCATTGCGATTCAGTTTTAAGTTCCTGAGTTTTTGATGATGGGTTTATTACGTGAGCTGTGATCAGGGTGCCCCTCGATGCGTACATTCTCTGAGTTGTTTTTCTCTGATCTTTTTCTGGTGATAAAAAGCCCCCAGACTACTTCTCACAGAAAAATAAAAATACATAAGTGGGAGGTGATAACCACCCACTTGTGCTCAGGTATTTGTTACAGAACCTTCAGACAGCAACCATCTCCTGCAGTCATTGATCACTCTCTGACAGAAGCGTTGGACACACCCTTATGCAGAACTGCTTCAACTGCTGGAAATTCACCAGGGTGTACTACTCGTCCCAGCTTTTCATATCTCAGGGGCCTTCAGGTCTGAACTCAAGCAGACCATAAGCCACCATCCTCCTTTGGCTCGCGAGTCGGTCTTGCCGCATGACCATTGTGGTTCGAGCATAAGCTCAAAGACAAATGGCTTGTGAAGACTTTTGATCCAAAACACAACTAGCCCTAACTTTTTTGGCGGAAAGTTCTCCAGGTTCTGATGCAAAGCATCCCCAAATCACAGTGAGGCTGCCACCATGCCTGACCATTGTTATGAGGTTCTTAGTGCGGAACGCGTTTCAGTAAATGGATAAATGTACATAAATGAAAAAGTGGCAGACAGCAGGTGGGCAGACATTGGTTTTCTGACTATGTATTTTTCTGAGATGTAGCTCTGACATTAGCTGAGGCGTGAGAGAACTGCCCTCCTTGGTGTTGTTCCAGGCTCTCAGTCACTTCATGGATGATTTATCACCCCACTGTTGGGTAACGTTCGCTAGTACATTAGGCCTGGTCCTTTCCCAAACTTTCTCTGTTTAGATAGAGAGGAGGTGTCTCTGCAGAGCCCTGTAGGCTTAGACCAGGCTTTGTGAGCTTTGCACACTGAGGAAAATCAACAAATTATTTTCTGTGACTCTTCAGAATTTTCTTTTTAAATTACCGTTTTACCATTTCACAGCCTACCAGTATTTTCAGAATCACAATCAGTTTTATTACCGCCAAGTACATATGCGTGTACGAGGAATTTGGCATGTCGCGAAAGTGTAGTCTCAAGAATTAAAAATTAAAAACAACAGTACTAAAGAAGCATACGTTAACGACACTAGCTACAGCAGACAATAGTACCATCCAAAAAAAAAATGCGTGATAAACACAACAGATTGCAATAGAGCAATACAAACAAGACAAGACAATTAAAAATGAAATAAATAATAATATGGTTGCAGAGAAGCGGCCTCCTCTCGGGATGTATGTGGACTGCATGTTCTCCACGGGTCACCATGGGCAACGCAATCAAAAAAGTCACAAGTCTCATCTATTGTTTGGTTACTTGTGGTTAAGGTTACGGCTGGGTGGGGCTTAATGTCGTCATGGAAATGAATGGAGAGTCCTCATAAGGATACATTATAGTTACAAACCTGTGTTTGTGTGTGTGTGTGTGTGTGTGTGTGTGTGTGTGTATGTTTGCCCGGCGATGGGTTGGCATCCCATCCTGGGTTATTCCTTGCCTTGTGCCCATAGCTTCCAGGATTGGGTCTGAACCCTCGTGACCCCGCATAGGACAAGTGGGTGTAGGAAATGAGAGGATGGGTCCCATGGAATTCTCATCCATGTGAGTTTGGTGGCTATGAGGAGGAACATTTCTTGTACCTGTCACTAGAGAGAGGAATCTTCAAAAACAAAAGAGTATTACAGTTTAAACTTTTAACTAGATAACTCGCCCAAATCTATTAACGACAAAGTCTCTGTTCCCGGTGACAGAACAACACGAGTTATCAGAGCAGCTGCTGTGCGGCTTTCTTTTCCCGCACAGAAATACCTTCCAATTGCACTGAGAATCCACTGCATCCCGCCCTTCAGCTGCAGGCCCGCCGCCGCCTCAGCGCGTCGTGCCATCGCCTCCAAATCTCATTTCGCCTGATTTGAGCGCCTAGCCCACTAAAATAACAGCGTAAGGATGTCTGCGGAAGTTCGGGGGCACGGATAAATATGTTTTTTATGAAAGCATTACTTGATTATAGTGTGACTGCTGAATTCTCTCTAACAGCTGTACACAACAAACGATATTGTCGGCTGAGAATTTTTCTAAATTTCTCATGCTGCTTGAAGAAGACTTTCACAGAACGAGACAAAAGATGATAATAACCCGGTTAGTACCTAAGAAAAGGTATTTCTGCCTGAATATTAATGCAAAGACTTATATTTGATGGAAAGTAAGGGGCCTCTGGAAACTGGGCAGCTTTACAGTATTTACACTCCAGCAGCTTATTGGGATTTATTTCGTGATTCTGGGATGGCACAATGCACCTGTCAGAAACACAGGAGCTATAATCAAGGCTGCCAGTTTGGGAAAAACTCTTCCTGAGAACACCTCAGGCTTGCCCATCCAGGGTGGGGGTGGACAGTGGCCAGGATCTGTAATGCTGAAGTTGGGAGGGGGGGGGGGGAATTAGATATTTTGAGTAAGCAGCATTTCACACAAAGGACTATACAATAGTGCAGTAGTGGCTTGTGACCAGAGAAATGGGGGGGGGGGGGGGGGTGGGCGTGGGGACATTTTCCTATTTTATGCTTAACTCTTTTTGGTTTTTAACTCTTTATGAACTCGACGTTATGCTCTCATAGTCATCTCTATAATCTGGAAAGAGAAATTCTTCTAGTTATTATTATTATTATTATTATTATTATTATTATTATTATTATATGATTTCTGTATGATGCTCTGGATAGACGTGTCTGCCAACCAAACATAAACTTTACATAAACAGATGCTTATCTACTTGTAATATATTGGAAAGATGTTCCTTGAAGAGAAGAAGCATTAAAAGATAATTACCAAACCATAAGCAAACTGACTTTACATACATACATATAGTTCAGCGTTGTCTCTAAGAACGTCTGACGTGTGGGAACAGATTCCTAAAAGATCGGTCCATCGGACGAAATTCTGCGCTCTCACTACTCATGTCATAATAAATATAATAAAGCCTATAAAACTCACGTCTCAGCACTCCAATTAATTCCAAAATAAATCAAATAAAAGCGTACTCATATTACAAAGGTCAAACGTGAAACGCAGTGACTGAAATGAAAAAAAAAAACGTTAAAATAATATGAACAGGAAAATATTTTTATATTTTGTTTAGTCACTGTCTTCTTTTGGTTGATTAATAAGATAGCAACGACAAGATATGGTTATTTGTGCAGAACATTACACACGGTTGCAATTGAAAGTATAATCAATAAATACGGAATAGCATTATACAGTAAGAACGACACATGAACTTAACCCCGAAAGTTCCCAGTTAGCTATGGAGATCGAATCAGGAACTTTCGCGTTATAAGGCGACAGCATAAACCACTGCACCACCGTGCCACTGTACTAGGCACTTGTAACATTTACGTAACTTACGCATTTACTGTAGTCTGTCTGCAATTCTTTACCAAACCAACTCCCTGGCTGGATTTATGGCCACCTCTTTAGCGATTACATCTTTGTATTTTTCATACAGCTCCATCAGCAGCGTTTGTTCTGCGGCGGGAAAAAACACGTTTCTCATTTTACACGCTTTCCAACTCATGTGATCAGTCTATCGTTCATCCAGTCTTTAGGGCTTCTTAAATATCTCGGGTGTGCGCACTATGCAAGTCTGGCTTGTATGAGCCTTGGTTAGTTAAAGCTTAACTGCGTTAGTGTAATGACATGAGGCTAAGTTTAGAGATGGCGCTAGTTTGAGTCTGACTTTCTTTAGCTATTTTCATGGAATACCCCCCAGGATTCCAACTTTCATGCATATGACGTGAGACACATTTTCAGGTTCTCACAAGATGAATCTATATTATTCAATTATAAACCTAAAATTAGCCATAACAAAAGCTTTGGGGGTGTCTGCAAACCCTACAGTCTACTATTTGTTGTTATTTATTAAGGTAATAACACATGTGTGTGCAGACTTGTCGCTAATTGAAAATCACTCTCCAGCCAGCTGATGTCAACGTTAGCAAACTGTCATGTTAAATGGAGCAGTCGCCCTTATCAGTGGGGGATACGTTCCAAGACCACTGTTTGTTTTTCGTGTACTTACATACCGACGATACAGTTTAATTTACAAGTTGGTCCAACACCGGTTTATAACACTGGTAATAACAACAATAAAAGATACATTATAGCTGGAAAGACCTTTAATAAGAATAAGGTAAAAATCCTCCTCCACTATCACATGCGACTAAAAATGCACTGCAGATGGGGCGAATAAAATAAACGTGATTGGCAGATTCAGATGGCGGAGGCTGAAGTTAACAAATTTGGGCAGAGCAGAAATTTGGGTGGGCATTGCCCACTCCTGTCCGCTTGGTGGCTGTGGCGGCTATCGGAGGTGACATTGATGATGTCTGTACTGGTTTATTCGATCTTTACAAGCTGGCTACACGTTTCCTGCCCATCTATCAAACTCATCTATTTGTGTTTTGTGACAGACATTTATACAAGATTGCCTATTTTGCATACTGCTTACTCCGAGAGGGAAAGCTCACTGTATAATTCAGTGTGTGGAGTGCCTTACGCATAGTTTACCATGCTAAATAATGAATTAACACATTGGATATACTGAAGAAGCACCTTCCATTGAGGCAGGAGAGCCTTTATGCTGTGGAGCCCTAATCCCGCAAGTTACAGCACAGGTATCCTCAGGGGCGAGCCTGACTGGGGAATATCCTTCAAGAATTCAGCATAAAATTCAGCAAGGGAAGAAAATAACTGTAAATTACACACCAGTAGGCTACATACGTGTAAAACACATTGTTCCTTTATTTCTGAACTGAGCTGTTATTAAGTCCATCACTGTCACTGGCCTTTGCTTCAGAGACTGAATCCAGAGCAACATGCTGATATCTAGTATGGAATCCAGACAGCGTGCTTATCTCTAGTACTGAATCCAGAGAAACACGTTGATCTCTTGTGCGGAATCCAGACAACGTGCTTATCTCTAGTACTGAATCCACAGCAACACGTTGATATCTAGTACGGAATCCAGACAATGTGCTTATCTGTAGTACAGAATCCAGAGCAACACCTTGATACTGTATCTAGTACGGAATCCAGACAACATGTTTATCTCTAGTACACGAATCCAGAACACGGGGGAGGATTGAGTGCAAATGCCACTCCATGTGGTTACACTTATCTCTGCAGGTGATTGGCCTCACATGCTGCTGTCCTGCTGGATAATGTGGCCACAGCATATGTACTGAATCCAGAGCAACACACTAAACTGTCAACTTTGACTGTCTGAGAAACGTTATTTATTTAGCAGTAAATTTTGTCCAAAGCATCACGTGAGGAGAGCTTGGGTTCAAAGGGCCCGAGCAGTCAACATCCACCATGGGATTCGAACTCTCAACCTTCCGTGCTCGGATCCCTGACCCACTGAGCTACATGCTGGCAAACTCCATTAGCTGACCGTTACAGCTGCATAATTCAGCCTTGTACATTTTAGCAAATTCTAATTAAAAAGAGATAGTCTGTACTTTACACGACAAATGTGATGGCTCAGACAGAGAGAGCAATACGGCAGAATTAGGCTGAAATTATCACGTCTCCCCAGCGGCCCTCTCGGTCTAACGTGAAGCGGCGTGCCCATGAGCTTTGCTTGAGTCTTTGGCTGGAGGAGAATTATTTGATAAGGCAGTGCGCATTAAGTTGTAGCACTTGCTCTTTAAATCCACCGCGACAGTATGAAGGCCATGCTTGGAGATAGCCCGTCTCATTAAACTGGCCGGGCCTCAGCTGCTGCCAAACTCTGACCCACCTACTAATCGGAAATTAGAAACATGCACCCCTTCCGTGAGGTCATTCCAGCCCCGGGGGGGGGGGGGGGGGGCTCATCGCCGTCTCGTGTTGAAATTAGAAGCTTTGCGTGGTGTTCGGTAATTTCCCTACACCCAAACTCTCGGGGTCTCTTTCTCTTTAGCGAAGGGGATAGTCCACATTAATTGCCAGTGCAGGTGATGGGCAGCAGATGGGTCAGACTGAACAGGGGACAGTGTCAGTGTCCGTTCATGCTTCTCCGCAGGTGAAATCGATAACCCTTTGTGCTCCTGTCTGACAATGCCCCCTCTATCACCCCCTGCTGCCCCCCTCCTGACAAAACGGGAAGAAATATACCTCTTTATCCCCATCCTTTCAATCTGCGAGCACTTCAGTGCTGTTACCCTGTCCGCTAATCTCTCCGTGCTAATTACCAGGCTGCCACTCTTCCTGGCCACCGTCAGAAAATCGAGGCTCGGGCTGCGTGACTTTTGGGTGCCGTTGGTGTTTCACAACGGTCCTTCATATTCAGCTTACTACCTTACAGAGCAGAGCATTGCAGCACCCTGAAGGTAGCCTGGTTATTGTACAGGACTTTTCATGTCATAAAACGGGGTTTATTAGACTCAAAAGAACGGCGATTGGAAATAAACAAGATCGTCAGGCGACATAAATGGGAGGAGTGAAGCAAGAAAGGGCACGGGGCAGAGGGTTTGATGTCAATGACCAGACTGGGGAATACAGGACTGGGATTATAAAATGGACCTGTTCTGATGAGAGAGCAAGTGGGTTAGCGTAGCACAGAGTGAACAGGACTGGGAGGCAAATACATATGGGACTAATAAGAGGCAGCTGGGAGGGTTAGGGTTAGGAAAGGGAGGTAAGACAAACAAGTAACATACGTGGCTTGTTATGGTCACACTAGGGGTGGAGACAGGAGGATTAGGGTTAGGGTTAGTGGACATGGCAGGCAGGACGTGACACCCAGACTGGCACCGATCATATTATATTACTATCATCCATCCATTTTCCAAACTGCTTATCCTTCTTGGTCATGGGAGGTCCGGAGCCTATCCTGGAAGCAATGGGCACGAGGTGGGGAACAACCCAGGATGTGGGGCCAGCCCATCGCAGGGCACACTCACACACCATTCACTCACACAGGCACACCTATGGGCAATTTAGTAACTCCAATTAGCCTCAACATGTCTTTGGACTGTGGGAGGAAACCGGAGTACCCGGAGGAAACAAACTCCGCACATATGGAACCACTCGCTATCTGTATGTTGTACCATGGTTGTGGGAGAATGGTACTCTGTGATGCTGTATACCTATACTGTATGTGGATGGTATGACGATAAAACCCACTTGACTTGAGTTGACCCTCAAAGAGTGGTCAGGGAGAAGCATCACTTTAGATAATATCATTCCTTATGCAGCTTACATAGGCTTGTAGCACAACCTACGACCTCTGGGTTTCCTCTCCTGCGGTCAAGCTGTTCATTTTGGCACCCCCCCCCCCCCCCCCAGTCAGAAGGAGTTTTACTGGACCATACCACTGCAACTCAGAACTCACCATTTCCATCTCTCTTTTCATCATTCACTATTTCCAGTATGTTTGTTTCCCCGCATCACAAACGTTGCTTTGACTCCTTGCAGCGACATACATTTTCCCTGATGGTATCAAATAAGAACATGATCTCTGATATTCTGAATCAAAGGGAAAGCTGTGGAAAAAAACATTATTTTTCAACAACTGCAGAAAGAGTGGGCCACAAAGTTCCCGTGTCAGTCATTTTGGATTTTGTGAACTCCCTGGATAGCCTTGCTTTGGTTCTTTAAAAATAAAATGAAATTTTTGCTGATAGCCTTTACAGGTACACTACTCACCTTCCCCTGGGTTTTTACCCAGTGGTTATTTCCACATTTTTGGATAATCAGTCTATTTATTATACAGGTTTTCATCTGTCTGTTGGTTCTATTCTTAATCTGTAAGGTCAGATGAGTCAGACACTGTTATGTTTGCCTGGCTTGTCAGGCCCCATATTTGTTCGCAGGAGAAGAATAGCACTGTTCATTATGAACTGACATTAAACGGGAAAACAGATCTGAATGTTTTCTCCGTTTCCAGCATGAATACATATTCTAGCTGATGATTCGCTGAGATCAGTTTATTGAAAAACTATATTACAAATAATGCCTTTATTTCAGAAGCATTCAGGTTGTGACTCTGTAAATTTTGTGAGCTTTCAGGTTCAACGGCCCGACGAAATATAAACCTCACATGCTAAATGTCTCACTGCGCAGTCGGGAATGCGATTTTCTTATTTTTATGAGAAATGCCTGTTATGGTTACTATTTTGCCGAGACAGTAACGCCCTAATTTCTTATGGTACGAGAAAACAAGTTACGTACAGCTGTACAGGGGGAACATTTTATGGTGATAAAATGGACCTGATTTGGTGCAAGAGCACGCAGTGAAGAGGTCTGGTATCTTGGCGAGGGGGACAATTAAAGACCTGGAGGGGTGTGGGGGGTTACGGTTAGGGTTAGGGGCAGTACCAGGCCTGGGTGAGAGGGTTATCTGTCTTGTGGGCACCAGGAATTATGCAGACAGAGAACACACCAGTAAAAAAGTCAGAAGGGGTTTCCCCTTTACCTCCATTTCAGAATTTCCATCAATCCTCATACATCCAGCCTGAGTGTGATTGGACCAACCAAGGGAAGGGCGTGGCCAAATCCTTTTCTAGACAAAAACAGCACATTAGCTAAACCAGCACCAGATAGGTCATTAGCTGTAGAAGAAAGATCAGAAGGGGCTGTCATCTGCAAGTCGAGAACTTCAGGGCGGCTTGCTGAGAGAGTCACACGTTTAGCGCCGTCGCTAACCCGGCCTGTTTGTCATCCTCCCTTTCATATACGCTGGAAAAAATTAGCAGCGCGTCAGGGCAGCAATTAAGCGGCGACGCTGACAGCGTGTGGCGTATTCCTGGTGCTCTCCAGCAGAAGGACCGTGGCAGCACGCTGCGATCTGTCCGGCTAATTAGCCTGTCCATCTGCCGGCTCGCAGCGCGGCTTGTCGCACGCTGCCCCACGAGCCAGCTCGCTTAATGGGGTCTTTGAGGGCTCCTGTCCCTCGTTTAAGATGCAGACCTTAAAGATGCAGAACAGCAGCCGACCATATGTGTCTTCAGAGGACCCTTCAGTGCTGCTCCAAGCGACTTTTTACTTTCTTACTTAGCACTTGTATCGTACGTGACTTTAGCAACATTAGCTGGAGGGATTTTTTAGCTGCGAGGTTTCATACAGAATATATTTCCTATATTTCCCGATCATTGACCTGGTCAGCAGGTCTGCTCCCCCCCCCCTCAAATCCATAGTGTGATGATACCCAAGGCAATTCTTAGAGCAATGTTGCCGGTCACTGTCGCTGACCAATGCTGCTAGGACACTTTCCTATTGATATTGAGCAACAAATTTATATTTGAAAAACTTTGATTGGCAGCTTTTTGCAATAAATCAGATCCAGAGGAGACCTTTGTTTCACCTGGTTGGCAGCTGCCCAGCAACATCGCACTAAAACTTCCTGTGCATCATCACCTTTAGACTGTGTCCCCTTTTATACTTTCCTCTTGAAAGTGCATCATTGAGTATTTTGGCTGCATTTTAGTCTGTCTTATGTCTGTGTGTTATGCGTCCATGTCTCAATATCTTACATATTTATACTCTATTTATTGCAGTTTCTTTGCACTGCGACCAACGAGACAGACATTTCACCTCAGTGTGTGACCTGTGTGTCATATAACTGAAGATGGCATGAAAGATACTGTGGTTTAGCTCGTCTAGAGTGTGTCAGAGGAAGCTCGGCTCAGCGGGAGAGGCAGGCTTTGTACAAAATGCCAGGCCACGGAGGACGTCTGGCACGCACACACTTTGACATGCCCAGGGAGTTGTCAGTTTGACCCCGCCGGAGGAGTTCCCTTGTGAGCGAAGATCCCTGTGACCCGCTAACTGGGACCTTGGAGACGCCATAGCACCTGTGAAATGTTCCCACACACCTCATCGGCATTAAGAGCGTGATGATTCCAGGTTGTAGACGGGAATCTCCTGGGTAAAACCTTATACTCGGAGCAGTGCGGTCCTTGTCAGCTGGTCCCATCAGGACGCGGGTGTAGGCACAAATCCCGCCCTCAGCTTTGGGGGCGCCTCCGAATCGCAGCTAATGATCAATTTGCAGGTATCAGAAAGCAGACGTCTGCCATGTGATTCCTTGCGGAATCGCCCCACCACCCTCATCACCGGCGACGCCCAGACGTCAGGTTCACCGCCGCTGATGCAATGACAGCTGTCTGCTCCGGTGACAATGTTACGCTCCCAGCTTGCGATAAGCAACATTTCTGTTGTCAACCACTACATTGCGCCAATGTGGCCTCATGGACTAACAACATCTCCTTCTTTGTCATATCCTTACGGTGCCTGTTTCTTCATGGGTGCTTCTGCAGTAGCATTGAACCTTAGATGATTTAGGCTTGGAGTCGTTTGCCATTTTCCCTTCAGATTATTATTGGTTTGCAGACCAACACTCCTACAGCCCCGTGCTGCTCCAACCAACACTCTCATGCTATTTAATTAACCAGATTGAGAGGGATACTGCTGAATACAGAAAATCAAGCACGACTACTTCAAGAAATCGAACCGGCGACCGATTAATTGCAAACTCAATTCATTGACCACTACATTTCCTGCTGACTTATAAAGAAAAACAAAAAAACGAACCTGATTGTAGTGATTAAGTATGGTCTCTAGAAATCTGCACGCTTACAAAAAATTAATTCACCTTCACTCTAACAGTTTTAAAAACACAAGAATATGTCTAATTAAATGAAGAAATCTCACCAAATGATTCTATTAATTTGTCTGTCCTCTTCGGTTAGTCTTTCCGTTAGCCGACGTGATCCTGATGTGAGCTGTCTGGGTTGTTTAGCATCGTTAAATGTGCTCTCGGGCTCGTATAGACGGAATGACGAACGGTTCCGACACTTGAAGCACCCAGAAGATGAAAATGAGCTTATTATCGAGGCAGGAACCTAGAAAGGCATCAAGGAGGCACTGGGAACTGCAGCTGGTTTTAGAAAGAAATATTTACTGTGTGGGTTTTCAGAACATCTGCTGCTTATATACCATTAAACATTCATGCGGAGCAGCATATATATATTAATATTTATCTGATACACACATGCATATGTAAAGTTTTTCTTGTACATGCTTATGTGTGTGTGACTCAGCAGGTTACAGCACTCTGTGCTCCACAAGGTCACTGGGTAAAATCCCTGCTTTGGTAGCGTGATGTCACCACTGCTCCCTTGAGCAAGGCCTTCATCTCCGGCTCTCACTTTGTTTTCTTATATGCATGTAGCTTTGGATAAAAGTGTTTGATAATTAAACGTGGGTGAGAATATTTATAAAGATTACATAAAATGCAATAGCTTATAACAACTACTGATCACGAATCCCTCAGGTTCAGGGCCATACGTAAACTGCGAACTCCTACACTCCGAAGATCGTAGACCAACATTGGGAACACGATCACCATGTGGGTGTTCAGACGTTGGGCTCAGAGGTATGATGTCCGTAGAGACATGGCTACTGCAAATTTAAAGGGAGATGGATCATCATCAGCTTTGTCGTCCTCGGAGTCTGCTTAAAGGTCTCCCGTACGGTGCACGTTGTCCAGGAAATGAGTGAACGTGCAGCTTGAACCGATTTCCAATTAGTGAAGAGCACATTGCCATTTGCAGACAGAGGAACAGGAATAGACGCGTAATTAAAGTTAGCCCCTGAACCTCGGAGCCAGAGGCTTCTGCTCTGCGTGATGTTGGACTTTTTTAAGCTTTGTTTTGATTTCACAACTATCATAATAGCAAAATTAGTGCAAGGTCTTCCATGTATTCATATAGAGAAATATTCAGCACAGGTTTGGTTTGGAGGAATTCAGTTTTCAATAAAATCAGAGATTGCTTTCCAGTGTAACAGAAGGTGGCCGTCATTCTGGAGATGTCTGCGCGAAGGCTACACGAACTGGGCGGAACTTCAAATCTCAGCCGTCATGGTCACTAAAGGTAAAGGTTGAAGGGTGTCATTGTTTTCTGTGAAATATCATACATGGTCCTGGACTTTTCTCAAAAAACACTGAATCACTGCAGAAAAATGTATAAACGTAACATTCTGGATTAGCATTAGCTCATGTCTGTGAGATTTCACATTTTAAGACCAACAGGGAATCCTCAATATCACTCCAGGATGTCTATCCTGTGTGACGTTTCCCAGCAGCACACACCTGTAAATCAATATAGATAGGCAGTTAATATAGTTAAATAAAGATTAAGATTATTTAAATCTAATTTTAAAATCCGCCATCTACCTGCGTATGTCAACAAAGCTGCGTGTGGTGACTCTCTCCCCCCCCCCCTGCCAAAGGGTCTGCTCATCATGAAGTGTTTATCTCCAAAGAATGAAGGCATGAGGTCTAACGTCGATCTGAATATCTCAGCCATTTTTATTGGATGATGAACAGAAGCATGTGATGGCAGGTATCCAATGGAGTGGATTTAATGTTTATGGGAGGTGGTGCCATAAAAATGACTGATCAGCATCAGCAATGGGAAAATACAGAGGAAAAGTGGGTCAGACACCGTCTGTAAGAACCTTGGCCCTAATTTTTTTGCTTCCCTGATTTTTGAGTTCTGACCCTAAGCATCCTAATGCCTCCTTTTGTTTAAATAGGTGATTTATTTTACATTGCTAGTTATCATCCTTTTGTCTTGCCTACATGTACCTGTCCAGGCTAATAATTAAGTCCACAGACCTCATCTAATGCTTTGCAAGGTAAACACAACTTAAAAACAATTTGGAAGCTATTGTTAGAGATAATTAGTGTTAATTTCGATAACTCAATGAGCTGGCAATTCGCATTAAAGCCTTTAATTCAGGGGGTCGGAAGCGAAGTGTCTCTGCACTAATGCAGTTAGCCGAGGCAGCTGGACAACGGCGATGGTCACGTGACCAGGAGGGGAATGTGGGCGTCTTACGCCTGTCTGAGGGCTAGGTGGCAGATCCAGTATGACAGAGGAGGTAGACAGGACACCACAGGGTAGCTCACCACACATGCTTTGTTTTATCTGTCGGAGATGGGGGTCTGTCTACTGGCCCGGAGAGGCCGGCGTACATTCAGATGTCAACAACACCGATGGTTTGCGAGGGGAGAAAACAAATATGGCAAGGTTAAAAAAAATATGTCTTATCTTGAGCGCAAACATTGACAAGGTTTCAAGCTAGTCCAGCTGCAAGCTGAAACAATTGTGTTTTTCTCCAGGAGCAAAATAAACACACTTTTACATGACTGCTTTTTTTTTTCCGTCCAGGCTGACAGTAAATCTTGTCGACCACATATGTGTCCCATATCATTTAGATGGGTGACAGTAACAGTGTCTTACTTGAAATTAGTAAGGCACTTTTCTCACACTGCACAAGGCCAAACAAACAAGTAAATGATTTTATTCTTTCTTTTCTTCTTTCTCGTTTGCTAATACTACCGTCTAGTCCAAACTTTTGCACTTGTTTAACCAAAATCTTTTCCAAAGCATTGTGCAATTTAGAAGCCAGGGTCAGCCAGACCCTGGAGCAGCAGGGAAGTAAGGGCCTTGCTAAGGAGCCCAATGGCAAGATTTTTCTGCTAACCCCTGGTTTTGAACCAGCAACATTCTGATCGCGGGCACAGCTTCCTACCCAGGCACACTGCCACCCACGCAGCATCTTACCCTGCACTGCCAGTGATGGCAGGGTTTCTTGTCGCGGCCAGACGTTTCCTGGTGCGCGTATGACTCGACACGGTCGATTTGCCCGCTAGGGCCTATCCCGCTGAGGGGGCGCGTCCGGTATGGGACTGTTTCCTGCCAAATCATTAAAGAATACAGATGATAGCGGCTTAAACAGACCGAGGACGCGGGGAGCTCAGTCAAACACAGGTTTAATGAATCCCCAAAAAAATGCTGACTGAATTTCATTATAATATTTTTGCATGGTTGAGGGGGATTGTTATCAAGCTCGTTTATTCCACTTCCTGCATGCTGTCCATTTTTTGTGGATTTTTCAGTTGCCCCTGAGTGATGCCATCCATGCTTTTCTTGCTTTTGTTTTCTTTCATTCAGCATCCTAGACAATTTCGCCATTAACACGGTGCTGTGACTCATCTCATGACTCTTTTTGGACGCATAACCGGCTTTATGGTTACTTTGTAACACACACACACACACACACACACACACAAGCACACACACACACACACACACACACGCACACACACTGTCGTTTAAATAAACTAAATAAATAGCTAGCGAGAGGCGTAAGCAGATGCTAGCTAGCTTCTTAGCAGAACATGCTGCTTAAGTATCTCCTACAAAAGAAAGGTGTGTATTTAATACTTAGTGTAGTGACTGTTTCTAAGCTTGGGAACCCCACTGAAATGCGTGGTCTGAGTGGTGGTGAAGTGTCTCGTGGCTTCTGGTGATGAATCCCCAGCAGTTACAGGTGTGTGTGTGTGTGTGTGTGTGTGTGTGGGGGGGGGGGGGGGGGGGTATGTGGGGGGAGGTTCAGTGACTTTCTCACGATTTCTCACATCATTACCATTGCCCCAGTGCCTTCTGGGAATGTCCCCCCGCCTGTTTGCCCTCTCTGCGTAGATAGGGCTTGGGATCTGTGAACTTGCAAATTTGCTTCTTTCCCCAGGGGGATTCTGGGATTGTGTGTATTTGTCAGCACTGTAAACTGACCCTTTCAGTTACGCCGCATGAGTAATCGCTAAGAGACCTCCTGGTCCATTACGGCATGAGGTGTGGAGCGTGAACGCACACTTTCAACCCTACCCTCTCCCCAACCCTCACCCCTGAGCCCCAATCCATGCTCTGGGTTATTGTGCTTCACGGGCAAAGTGGATGGACTTAATGACTGTAACTCTGCCTCCATTCCTTCCATATGATGACCATCTTTGCGCCATCACTTGTTGTGCAAATGTGTGTCTTGCGCTGCTGTAATCTTCAGTATTTTACGGAAGGTTGGTTTTCCCCGACTGCCCATGTATTGACTGCACTGCCAAGTGACTCCCCTGGACAGCGTTCTCATCCCCACAATCTGCGCTTGCTTTTCCGAGTGGTCGGCAGAGCTTAGGCTCCAGCGCATCAGGTGACTCGCACACATGCCAGCTAACTATTTACCTTTTATTCATTTATACGCCTTGATATGTAAATGTGTGCAGTGTGATGAGCTGCCATCCCATCCAGGGCGTAGCCCAGCCTTGTGGGTGATAGATTCCAGGCCCCAGTCACCCTGACCAGGAGAAGAAGATGGATGGATGGATGGATGGATGGATGGATGGATGATATTTTAATAGTTGAGCTCCTAACTGAAAAGCTCCCCATTTCACACATGGGTTGCTGCCAGCACTGCTTTCTGTACAGATGCCCAGATGAACTGGAACTGCTCACCACTTCTGTAGCTCTGTTAAATTATACCCTTTTGTTACAAGATGCACATTTTTTTCCTGGGTGTTTATACATTCATTTTTGTTCTGAACTTCAATTAAAAGGACTGCCTGCTGGAACTATCGGCAGAAAAGTCATCTGTAGAAAATCACTTGAGACAAAGTTTTCCTTTGCTTCTACTGGGATTTTCAGCATTACGACGATTCTAAAACTGCCGCAAAGTCTCGCCGTGGCCGGTGTCACATGGTGTCACATGGTGTCACAGTGTCCTCAGCAGGCAGCTAAGTGTCACCTCCAATTCCCACACTCCCGAAGCTTCCCAAATGTCCGCTGTTCCCCCACCGAGTGTCGGGGACATGACGTTTCCCCAGCGGCACGATTTCGCACTCGCCGCGGTGATGCCGTCCCTCATGGCGAGTCGCAGGCCGCGCTGGGCGTCCCGCCCTCACGCCGGGGCGGCTGGCGCTGTCACACACGTCCTCGCGAGCGCGTTTTGTGCCGGAGCACTTTTAACGCTTCGCCTGCCCGTGCGCTTGCCGCGTTTAACCAGGCAGCTCGGTCGCGTTCCACTGCCAGCAAACCCCAAGATTATCTGACTTTACACACCCAGTCGCTCTTAATTACCCACCCATGATGCCCCGTTTGACAGAATAATTAAACAAACAGCCCTGCAAAGTACCTTTATTAGTGCCAGGTAGTACTGCATGTTCCTCTCCTCCTTTCCGGGCTGAGAATTTGAAGCCATTTTTAATTATCCATTGGACAATATTGTATTAACTTTCCTGGGACAGACTTTTCTCCCCCGAAAAATAATGGCCTAAATGGACTCTCCTGACCTTATTCGTACAGGATCACTTCAATATTTGCCAGCCCCTATAATTTTCTATATTTCCCTGCATATAAATCTTAATTAAATTTTATTAATGTAGCTCCCGGTAATATGCAGAAGAAATTACACCACAGAATTTAATTAAAAATAGAAAAAAAATGAATAAACAAGCCCGCCATACAATGATATAGCCATGAAACTTCACCAGCTGCCCTTTGCTCGATGGCATGTAGTATAAACACAGAGGTTTCTCTCAGGTCCAGATGATACTCTGGGTTCAGGTACAGTCCCAGGAAAGGTCCGGGTTCCAAGTTCAAGTCTGTGATAAGATTAGATAAAGTATATTGCTCTACGGGGGAAATTCTGGTGCATACAGCAGTGAGGTACGTACTGTAACAAACAAAACAAGACATAGTGCAGAGACAGTGCAGGCAAATTAGTGTGCATAGTACACAAACGGAACAGGAAGTGCTAGTGTCATGGTGTCAGCACTTTGGTGACCGTAGTTTGACTGGATCATGGTATCGAAGGCGAGATCACTTATGAACGGTCGGCCTCGGTCACCGTACCATGTGCCAAGTGCTAAGACAGATGGCATTGGGGCCGTGTTTGCGATTCTGCCACAGAGAATACACAATGCAGCCTCAGGTCCCACACTGCACAACGCCCCCCCCCCCCCCCCCCCCACAATCCCCATCCATGCTCCTGAGCGCTACGCCCACTCAGCGGCCTGGCCCCTCGTGCGTCGCCACGGCCATTGGGGGCAGCTTCCCCACGCTGGGGGCTCACTGCGGACGGCCCCTTTCTCCCTTGACGCATCTTTGACGCAGCAGGCTGAGATGAACTATCCGAGCACCAGACTGCGTCGCCAGGCTAGAACACTAGGCTACTGCTCCCAAGTTTATAGCCGCCGCCTTGTAATAGTAATGAAAATGAAACTTTCTTTGCCATTTGCAAAAATGCCGGTACATTAGAGTGTGGTACTTTTCACACATCCCATCAAGCTCTCCTTTTTCAGAGCGTGAGGCGCGGGGTCTGAGCGCAAGGTCAGCATTTATCCGGCTGCCTTGGTAACATTTTCGGGGGCGTTAAGGATCTCGCTGAAAAGCTCAACAGAGATGTGACTGTTCTGCCAAGGACAGGATTTCAACCAGCGATTTTCTGACCATGGGAACAGAAGACTAAGCGGCTGAGCCATACACTGCCCCTTCTCCCCCCCCCCCCTTTGACTTCTGTTTATGTTTGCCTAGACATTCCCAAGATGTCCGATCTGCAATCTGACAAGAAGCAAAGTGTAAGAGAGACAGAGGTGTTGAACAAGATAAGTGTCCCTGGGTGAAAAACCTCGGATTCACCCTGAAAGCGTGACGCAGGTGGACTAAAGGTGTCTGCTAGGTAATGAGGGTCGGAAAAACAAGAGCTGGATTCTGGATAATTCCACTGGGATAATTAGTGGTGTGTCGCGAGGTCAAGATGCTGGGGGTGACCCCCCTCCCCATGACCCCGATGCACATTCACATCCCCGAAATTCATCTCCCAGCATCCACTCTCTATGCACCATGAGGTTCCACACCAGTATCTCCGACTCGGAATGGCATTGGCTCTGTCTGCTTTGTAAGTCCGCGTTGGGATTTCCTACCTGGCGACTCAGCAGGCAATATGGCCGCCAGAAACGAAAAGGTTCTGGAGAATGAAAAAAAAAACAAAAAAGAAAAATGAAAACGGACAGTTTATAAATATCTGGGATAATCCCAGTATGAGGGATAATATGCATAATGTGCAAAAGATAAAATATCTGTACTGATGCTGTGGTTTTGCTTTGGCTCTGTATTGAGAAATGGGAGTGGAATCTCCGGCTGATTTCCCATCATGCTTTGGGGACGAGCCCATATTCTAATTACTCTCTTCAGATTCGCAGCGTTCTTGCGGCTGATTGGCAGAATGACAGCCCTAATTACTCCCCTTATACCCAACGTCCTAGGATGGATTCCCAGGCTAATAAGTTGATTAGAGCCTCTCTTCAAGTTACCCAACAAGAGTTTGCGGGAGTCAAAGTCTTGATTAAATCTTTAAATCCGGATTAAGTTTTGACAGAAGACGTCAAGGGTTGTCTAGAAAGTGGCATACAGGTTCCTGAAGAATTGACATTGATTGTCAAATATTAATGGCATAAATTACAGGCTCCATGATATCTCCATTCTTCCGTATTGTACATCCACATCAATTAAAATATGGCTCCATCTTCACAAAGTGGGTTTTCAAGTTGTGCTTCCAAAGTGCCCAAGGTACATAAATAATCAATACGGCCTTGGTAAAGATCTCACCTCTTTTCATGTTTTCCGCTCTGAGGGCCGGATCTCAGCATGAAAAGCGCGGCAATCGTTCAGATATTTATCAACTGGCCCCTAATAGCTGCAATGCTAATGACGGAAAACGCCCCCCCCAGGGGCATAAATGCATAGAAGGCTGCTCAGGCCTTAACGAGCCGGCGCGCGCCCTGGAGCGTTATTGATGTTTAGGTGTCATATATATCCTTCACAGTTAACGGCGGAGAAGTGGAAATTCAGTTCCGCTCTCCGATAACTGATAGATTTTATCAGGGCCAGAAATTGATGACACTAAGCACAGTGAAAACATTTCAATTTAACGTGCGTCATTTAATCAGACGAGAAAGTTCTTTAGATTTTGTTCCGGGGAATCATTCACGTTCCATTTAGTGGTATAATAGGACTAGACATAAAAAGTACAGGAACTGTGTTTTTGTGGGTTTATATGAAAATATACATTTCACTGAAGAATTAGCTGGATTGCAGTGCTGTTCATTTTTTGCAGTGTTTCACTGAGTCGGACACCAGCACTCTTCGTATCCCTTCTCCTGTGATCTCAGAGGTGATGTAAGCTGATACATTGCTTACTTCTGCACATCTGGCTTATATTTCTAAATATTTTTTGTGTTTGACATTCTCCGACTTTGCCTGAATCCCCATCAGACACGCAGACGTTTCTCTGTCCCCAGCAGGGTGGCGCTACTTACCAGCCCTCAAACTCTGCATTTGCTGGCTACTACACTAAATATTTAATTAAATGTATTTCCTTATTTAGGAGATCCAGAACAGCATGCTAACAGCAGCTATCATCTGACTTTACTCACTCGCTATTTAATTTGTTTTTTGAAACATCTGAAAGGTGGTGAGATGAGCTCTGAAGTGACTTTTTGAGTCAACAAACCCCACCCCTGCACCAGAAAAATGCATGTATGTGTTTAATATTAATAACAGCTTTTGTTTACATGTGCTTGCAGTATTTGACACATTTTTTTGGGTTGTTCCTCCTTGTAAACTGTCAGCCTTCTGAAAATCATACTTTCTTCTTGGATGTTTTATTTTTATTTTTTTCATTTTCTGGAGTCCAAAAGCACTTTGCATTTCTACTGCTGGATATCTTACTGGAGCTGTTCAGCTGAACTGCCTGGCTCTTCAGTACCACAGCGGGTCCCGTCCAGGTTTCAAGCCCTCGCCCAAGATGCACTACACTCCCAGCTTCTCCCAGCATGTATAACACAGTTTGTTATCACCCAGAGCATGACGATCTACAAAAGGACAGCACCACAGTCGACAGATAGCTTCTGGAAGGACTGGAAGGGGATGTGATTGTGTCAGCACCGGGAGCTGAACCCAACTCCCTCACTCAGCAGCCAGGGGTAAAGAGGACAATGCAAATAGTCTCACAGCATTCCGAGTTTGATCAGGCCATGTAACAGTGTGAAGCTCTCCCCCTCTGCTTCTGCCAGATTTCACCATAGACGTGGCACCCGCTCGAGGAGGAAGGAGACAACAATTATTTTTACCGACTGTTTATGATTTTTCTAGGTGTCTTCATTCCTGCTCTTTTTTTTGTTTGTTTTTTTCTGGGTTTTCGTCTAGTACCTCAGGAGCCGATGTCAACTCAGCTGTCCGAATGTAGGCTGGGAAGGATTCCCGATGCCCAAGAAGCTTTTAAAACTCATGAAAACTTAGTTTCATTGCAGGAGTCACTGTAGGTATTGCATTCAAATTAACATGCTACAGGAAACCACGCTTACTGATAATGTTATGCATTGGCGCAAACCGTCATGGCGACGTGTCGCGACTGATACGTGCCCAGGGTACATCCCATAATATGCATATAATATGACATGGGTGGTTTACTCTGGGCTTCTTGTTGACCTTGGTGTGATGCTATCATTACACCACATAACCGAGTATTTATCTAATGAGAACACAGTTTACCCAACTAAAATCTCAGTGTCTCTCATTACCTAAAGCACAACCTAACCCACCTGAAGCTCAAGCGACAACTCAGCCAAATGTAAAAGCAAACTCATAGCCTAATTAACCTACATTCTACTGTATAACGCCCCTACACTTCAGAGGTCACCACTGCATGCCCCACTATCCTCCTGGCTACCATCATCAGCTCAGCCAAACAATTTATTTAAATACAGCTTTCATTATGTAGTGACCCCACTTGGGGGCATCTGGAAAAATACCTGAGCGCCGCCCTGCTGGTAGCATAACATTTACATGCATGAGGAAGCCTGAGGTTCCTGGTTCAAACTGAAATGTCCTGTGATTTTCCTATATGCGCTTCCTCTCCCATTCCAGGGAAACTCTGCTCGAAGTTTGTTTTTGTGGTTCTCCTAAAACGTTGGAGTTCAGTGTGTGAACTGTGAGATCACAGTAAAGGCCTTTTGCAGAATGCGGATCTTCTGCAGCCTTGAGCTTTTTTCATAGGAACGGAGCAGCTTCAGAAGGGATCGCGGTTTTGATCACGCACATCGGATACTGCCCGGCTGTGCCGACTGTCACCAAAAACATCCTCGGTCCTCCTCTTCGGGGTGACACCATTCTGCTGGCAGCGGAATCCTTCAGCTTTTCTTCTGATGTCGCCTCGGTGTCCGTGACGGGTGGCCCATGGTCAACACTTGTCAATGGCACCCCCAGGGTACATCGGAGAAGGTGCCCCCCCCCCCGAGAAGATGCTGTGCATAGGAGAGCAATCGCAGGAATGCAGCTCAGCCATGCAGTGATATATTTTATTATTACATAGTAATAATAATTATAATATAAACAGCAACAATAATAATAATTCAGAAATCCTCACACATGTAAATATTATTGCTGTTGTTGTTATTACTGCTGCTGTTGTTTAAAACGCTAAGCAGTCAGACTGGGCTTCTGGTAAAAGAATGTAAACATGACATAACCATGACGACATGACATTAAGTCAGCAGTAGACAGACTCATCCCTTATGTGATGGCCACAGAAAACTGGGCCTCGTCGACGTCCCGCAGAATGATCATGGACAGCCGCCGGCCCCCAGCAGGTAACCAGGGAAATTAGCACCTTAGCCATAACAGCCGAGACATTTTCCTCAGCCGTTTTTCTCCGGGACATTTGACAGCCTTGACTGACGGTGACGCCGCCGCGATCTGCCTCACGAAATGGATCCCGACAGTGCTTCTCCTCAGAAATGGCCAGCGGTGTTCAGCTGAAGCCATCGTCTCGGGCTGCCCATCGGGTTCTGCTCCTGCTGCCCCTAACCGCAATGCAGTGCCGGTCCGGCACTCGTCGTCGCCGGCACGCGATAAATGATCCATCCCCGCGGCGGCGTGAGGAGGCGTCGTTTCTGCGCTGATCTATCACCGCGTGCCGGACGCTTATCGGCAGCTGCAACATTCATTTCACAGCCCTGCTCTTGCAGTAGCTCAGCCGTAAGGACCCCTCCCCCCCCCACATCCTATAAGCGGTGTGCGAAAATAAAACCACACACATGTTGCCGAGTGTGCATCCACAGACACACCGGCGCTGTGGGACCATGTGTCGGCGGAGGGTGACCCGCGAGGCCATGACACGATACCGCCGGCAGGACAGCCGTCTACCCGCAGTGCCGGTAATCGCTCAGGCAGGGGCGCCATTAACACGTCGCTCTTCAATTTTTTACGCACCTACAATATTGATTTTGTGTCAACGCCATGTAAGTCACTCTTTACACAGGGAGACTCGCCTGCAGCCCCGAATGTCCCCCTAGGTCTTCCCCAAGGTGACAAGGCCAGAGACGCGGCATCACCGATGATCGTACTGATGGCAAGGCCCCAGAGGACATCAGCTACGTCAGCGGGCATTCTGGGTTACCATGGAGATCACCGTGGAGACTGGTGACATGCTCCCACATGGCCGTTCCCCCCCATATACATCACAATCCTCTGAGTGTTTCTTGAGGCATGGCGCCCCCATAAAGTCATTCTGCGTTTATGCTACCCAGCGAACTCTACGGTTTCTGTGGATGCGGCCTGGTTAAGTTGCACCGAGACATATGACAAATTTGGTTCAAGGCTGAAACAGCTGCCTCCCCCACCGCCTGCCCCCCCCCCCAGCTTCTCACCGTGACCACTCCAGTTCTTCACCTTGCCCTTCCCCAGCCCCCTAAACTCACCCCACCAGCCTCCTCACATCCGCCTCCCCTTCCTCATAATAAGTAACTCATTCTCTCTCCTTCTTCAGAAAATCATTGCTTGTCATTAACTGCATGTGTGTTGAGAGTGCCGATTCAGGGCCCTGTCGTCGCTAATTTTCGGTGTCCTCTGGCCCCTAATGAGTTGCTATGAGCCGTTGGGCCTCATCCCAGCCTGTCACTCGCTCCACCGTCCCCTCGGGCCATAATGACTCACCCTTTAAACGAGGACAAACTGAGGCGTCTAACGTGAGGCCAGAGCAATTGGAACATGAGGATTCGAAACGTCATTCCGCATCCCAAAACCTTAATGCGTCTCCACTCTGAGACACAATAATACCACTCTCTCCTGATCTCAATTCTCAGGAAGCTGCTAAACCTTTCTATCATGTCTTAATTAGAAAAGAAACTGACAACTTTGAGGTTTACCACTTGAAATATTGTTTTTTCTTTCATGTCTCCGTTTCTTTGGAGCTCAACATTGAATTATTTATGCTTTAAACAAATATCCTAAGGCTAGCAGCCTTTATTATTGAATACGCTGCACGGCGCTGTCTGTCCCCGGAGCTTCTTCCTTAAGAATACAGGCCCTGGTGACTTCGCCTCTGGTTGAATATTAGATGCTACTTGGAGTCATCTGACTATATTCAGAAAAAAGAAAGTTAAAATTTTATGGGATCCCAGAGGGCACTTGGAACTTCATCAGAACGTACCTGAGATACATTCTGAAGGTCTCCACGGTGTGACATTTACATTTTGCATTCTGTTTGCTTAGCAGGCAGGTTTATGTGGAGCCGCATACGACCAGGGCGTTAGAGATGTAGCACAGTAGCTTGTCTCTTGGTAGCTCTGGCTTAGCATCGGCGGAGAAAGTGAGTAAACCAGTGAACTGAACTCTTCTGGAAAGTTGGTGTCCTTGTCCTGTGCAAGGAAATTCCTTGTCGTCTTTGTGGGCACGTTACTGAGGCTGAGAGGCGTGTTCGGTGTAACCCTGCTTGATGAACTCGCAGCGCCTTGTCAAAACTCTCTTATCTGCAAGCCACTCGTGTCCTGGAGCGAAGGTCCAACACGCTTTCTTCTGACACGGTCTCCTCATCTCAAAAAAGCTCGCGCTGCGTTCCGTTTTTGGTCACCATCATTTCCCAACTTGACGCTCGGCTCTTTGGAGCTCTTTCCGGCAAGCGTGCCAGAGGTCCTCGGAAACTTCTGCAGTCTTCGCCTGGGCCAGACATCCAGACAGCAGAGAGAAGAAGGGGCGACGCGTCAGACTTTCCCTCCGCTCCCTGGGGTGCGAAATCAGCCGGGCAGGACATCATGGATGACAAGGTACATGGTGGAACTTCTCAAGCGGCGTCGGACTGTCAAGCCAACCTTGTAGATCAGAGGTCCCCAAGGCCTCTGCTCAAGGCCCTGCCACCGTGCCCGGCATGGCCGCCTTGGCTGCCCCCTGCCCGCGTGGCATATGGTGCTGTCAATGCTACTAATGCTCCTGCTCTTCTGAAGGTCCGTGATTGTTTACTCTGTCCTCCGCAGGCATCAGCGAAAAGCAAAGACACTGGGAGGGGTTATGGCTAAGGTGCTAATGTAGCAGAGAGCGCTGGCGACAGCCCGGCACACTGGCTGGGGGCTCGGGGGCAGCAGAAACACCGCGGCCCTGCAGGTAGAGCTAGGAATTATATGCCCCCTAACAAAATGTCCTCTTGGGCAGCCCTGCCTAATTTAAGGCCTAATTTAATTAAAGTAATTCAAGAGCCCTGCAAAGTGCTGGCCTCCCCCAAATCTGTCAGGGTACCCTTACCCCTCCCATACCCTGGGGTACCGGACATCCCGCTGGTTGCCGGTGACACTCGGACGGGTATGTGGTCTCCCCTGCCAACTTGCTCTGCTTTCAGCTGACAAAAACACGCAGAGAGTAACACCGCCTGTTTGTGGTTGAGAAGCTCCGTCATATAAAGACCTAAACGACGATGTGGTGTTTTATTCCCCGAATGACACAGTATCGAGTATGACTCAGTTTGACCAGATTCCTGTAGGTCTTCCCTCACTAGTATGTGACTCCCCCCCCCCATCCCCCACGCTCAGTGACTCCATAATTCCACCGTTCACACTGTAAAATCCTCAGTTGCAGGACGGGCTGATTTCTTGACTGTGCCTCACGGTTTCTTTCGATACCCTGGGCCAGAGCTCCGTGTTTATTTTTACAGGACGAGCAAGCGAGCAATTGCGATTATCAAAAGAGCGACGCATGCTCACGCAAAACAAAAACCATTCGTGAGGCGCAAGGGCCAAAGAAATGAATATTCATGCGTCAGTGGAATCAGGCAGCGCTGTGCTTTGTGGGTGTTTCTTCATCGTGGCAGATTAAAACCACGGAGCCTGTCTGCCGTTTCTCTGAGCTTCGACAGACAGAAAGTGTGGCTTTCAGAGGAAGCAGCGACGAGCACGGGGCTTGACGGCACGGCACTCTGGTGCAGTAAATTAAAAATGGGGCAAATTACATGTTTAAAAGGCCCCCGCGCTCAATGGAGTGAAGCTAATTGGAATTCAGCCGTAGAACAACAGGCTGTCTTTTAGGTGCCCTGAAATCGTTACCTTATTTTTCATTATATTTTTCAGCTTCCGTATCAGCCTCTGTATTTCCACACTCTCCTGTATCTCAAAGCTATTTCCACGCGTCTTTCGACATAATTGCTGTCAGTTGCTCACATTCCATCATGTGTGTTAGCATGGCTTATACTTTTAGTGAATAAGCAAATACGGATTTTACTGAAATTAATGGCAAGCATGAGAAAGGCGAGAGAGCATATGCTGGACTTGTAATCTTCCGTGCGTAATCTCGATTTTCTCCCGAGAGTAATATGATATGGCTTTTAAAAATAAATAAATGAAAACTCAGGAGATGCAGAGAATCCATGTCGGCATTTTTATTTACTATTTTATTTTCTTAATACCTCACTAAGCATGCCACCCGTTTTCACACTCTGTGCAGTTTGCATTCACTTGCTTATATGACACTTTTTAGCCAAACAAGCTTATTTTACTCATTTATTCAGCGGGATTTAAACCAGTGACCTTCAGATCACATGGAGTGAGATCTCAACCACTACACAACCTGCCACTTGAGCTTGACATGATCTTTACTCTCTTGTCAGATGCTACATCTTTCCATGATGTTTATCATATGTGTGAACTGTTATGAATGTGTAGCTGTGACCGGAAGGTTAATGGGCCAGATCCCAGTCATTGTCAGCTTGTAGAAAAGATATTTTTACTTGAATGATTTTGTTGGATCATTACCCTACATTCTCCAGCTCACTCTGGAAAATGTGTGCATTTTAACAAGTAATACACACCTGACAAAAATGTCTCAGTATTATTTAACAAGCTGTTAACAGGCACATCAGCACAAACTCCACTGTGATGTCCTGGCCTGGGGCAGTGGGGTAATTAAGACAGGGCAGAATCCCAGCAGGAAGGTGCAGGAAATGGTGTCTGAGGTGCAATTGACACACACCGTTCATCGCCAAGGCCCCACGCTGCATTACCCCAACAAAGAAAGTGAGATAGAGAGAGTACTCCCTTCAGATCGAACAAATAAAACATTCAGGATACTAGACTTCATAAGCGCTGGGTGTAGGATGATGGATCTCATTTTATAACCTTCTTCACGTAATAATGGAAGAACTGTCTCAAATGGTACTTTATATACCCATTGCTTTTTCACTGTATGCCGTTCACATGTATGTTTCTGAACTGAGATAATGCACAAATAAACCTATTGTGCAGCCCTAGTGAAAAGTGGCACTATCTACATATATTTGTGCAATCATTCGTTTGTTCGTTTGTTTAATTCTTTCATTTTTGTCACTGCCATCTAACATCATGTTGTCTGCAAAGCCATTTTATCCGAAGTCTCGGATAAATGCTATTTCATTTCACTGTACACCTGCATACTTTGAAATATCTATAGATTTTGACTTGATAATAATGACGATGAAGATGATGATGATGGTGGTTATGGTGATGATAATGATGGTCATGGTGATAATGATGATGATGTCATAGTGATGATGATGATTATGATGCTATGGCGACAAGGATGATGATGATGGTCATGGTGATGATGATTATGATGTTTTGGTGAGAAGGATGATGATTATGATGTCATAATGATGATGATGTCATAGTGATGATGATGATGATTATGATGTCATAGTAATGATGATGATTATGATGTCATAGTGATGATGATGATGTTATGGCGACAAGGATGATGATAATGGTCATAGTGACGATGATGATTATGATGTCATAGTAATGATGATGATTATGATGTCATAGTGATGATGATGATGATGTTATGGCGACAAGGATGATGATAATGGTCATAGTGACGATGATGATTATGATGTCATAGTGATGATGATGATTATGATGTCATAGTAATGATGATGATGATGATGATGATTATGATGTTATGGTGACAAGGATGATGATGATGCTGACGATGATGATCAGGCCAGTGAGAGGCCAGTTTGTCTATTTTTAATAGAGACCTCTCAGCAAGATAGCGCTGAAACTCAGCCTACATCCCTAAGAGCTGCTTCCGCAGCAAAGCCTCTATAGCGCAGCTTGTATAAGCTGCTCTGGGTGAAAATTTCCATTAAGCAGCTGGACGCTGCTCCCCCCGGTACACGCAGAGTGACTTTGGATCCAGGGGGGAAGTGGTCCGGAGCCTCCTCAGCAGGACCCAAACCCAGGGGTGCAGTTCGCCGTACCCACCGCGAGCACAGGTGAGGGGGCGAATTCGGGACACTTCAGTGCGAGTATGCGCCTGAGCCTGCTGAACATGCCATATGCTTCCCCCCCGTGGCGTTCAAGGATGGGGTTGATTGGTGTCTTTTGTTCACTGGGACCTTCTTCACGTGCCTTCAGCTGACAGTTTGAGCGATGTGATCTTCTTGGACCATATGTCACCTCCCTGGTAGACCCTTAACCTACTGAAGGGGCTATGAGAGCAGGTGTGATAGACAGTCCTGGGGGACCTTCCGCACCAGTCCCTAGGTGGCGGGTTCCAGCAGCAGTAGGGCGATCTCCATGACTGATTTCGGTATCTCTCAACAAACTTAACAGAAACAAGGAACATTATCTAGCTGGATGGAGAGAAGTGGCAGGTTTTGCATGAAGCCAGGGTGGCCAGCAGAGCGTATGGCAGCATATAGCAGGACACGAAGAATAACCCGAGTATTTAAAAACGTAGGAGACTCTGGAGTAAATCTCCATCTGAGCAGTATCCCCAGAGCAACCAATAGCAGGACATGGGCTCAAAAAGAAGAGGACACCCAGCACCATACATATCAGGCGTGTTCAGTCATTAGCCACCAAGCACAAATACACACATATTAGGTATCTGTATCTTTGTGGGGACTCTCCATTCATTTCTATTGGCATAATTCTTATCATATGACACCCTTAACCTCTACCCAACCTTAACATTAACCATAAGTAACCAAACAAAACAAAAGACATTTGGCAGTCATTGACAGATTTTTCTTAAACCGAGTTTCACCTTGTGACATCTCCACAAGGTCAAAATAAGAGTTTTTTAGTCCGATTTTGGTCTCTACAATGTAAAATATACATGACCACACATACACAGACACATACACACATAGAATGATTCCTGTCATAGTCACACACATTATTCTCAGCCACACACATGCTCACACACTCATTGCACGTCTCCGTAGCCGAACCCACACTTTCAAAAGCACAGAATCGCTTTTGCATTTCGGTCTTAGCTGCCAATCACAGACATCAAGCTGCATCGCCATTCTCTCACTGCCTGTCTCTCCCCCAGACACAGACTGTGGACTTAACAGACACCCAGTCTGTCTCTCTGTCTCCGTTTCTTGTCAAATAACATTGCTTCTGTTCATTAGCGGATACCCACCAGGGCACCCGGAACATTCCACAGGAGAGCATTTTCCGTTCCTCCGCAGCACGTCTGAAACACATAACACGTCCGACATTTCTCTATTACGCTGCGCTTGCGGTAGTGGAGTGATCTGTAGGAGGTAATTAACAAACTCCGTGCACCAGTGTTACGAACATCATTGGTTTATCTGGCTATAAGTTTTCCCATAGTTGTCATTTGGCAGATAATTTAGGCCTCTTGGTTTATTGACAAGCTGGTAAAAAGCGCCGACATGTTTGAAAATGAATCTCACCAGGCCTTGTCAATCACAAGGAGCACACAGAAATATCTTAATGGCAAATCGCTGGCTATTAAGATCAGATTGCCTGATAGTTAATCTTATTATACCCTAAGCAGGTGCTGGATTTCCGGGGCAAATCAGCGGTTTGTGGAGTGGAAGGGGAGATAATTAAAGGATGTGGTAGTAGTCAGATTCTGGTGTGAGCAGAATATGTGTGGAGCTCATGGATCCGTGACCAGCTCGACCATTTTAATGGTCAAGAGCGTCAGAAAAGGTGTGGAAAGAGTCTAATAACAGAGGGAACTGAACGGCAGACCCACAATGCATCTGCATCTGTTAATGAGGGCATTATATTAATGCCCATTAATAACCGGCCTGCTGTCTGATAATGTTCCCTAAAGGGCCGATGCAGTATGACTTTCATGCTACTGAGTAAGCCTGGATCTCCGCTCAGCAGGTCTCCTTGGAGCAGAGCTCAGCTCTACACCACCTACATCAACTGCAGAAATGAACTGCTCGTAATCTTCTTTTTAATGGTTACGGTTGTTTGTATCTCAGTTGGTCTAACCTGCAGTGGAGTCCATTTCCAGTGTATCCCAGCCTTGTCGAGCCTATTGGGCTTTACTGGCATGCCGTGCATATACAGGTATACAGTGACAGGACATACAGACAGTGAGTGAGAGGGGGAGGGCTTCACAGGACTTACAGTGCAAAATACAGGACAGTGCGAAGCAGGGGGGCTGGATACAGAGCTTTATATACATACATAAGGGTTCATACACACAGTGACCCCTCACAGTGTATGTAAGCAATAAGTGACACAGCAGCAGCATATCCACACAGAATAAATATAGTGACTCATTAACAATAAATAGATTAATAATAATAATAATAATAATAATAATAAATAATAATAATAATATTCTCAGAGAGAGGTATTATTGTCTGGATAGGTTCCAATCCTCCCCGGCCTCCCACAGCAGTTAGAACATAGCTGGATGGATGGATGCCCTGCACTGCACTGGCATCCTGTCCAAGGTGTCCCCTGCCCTGATCCCCGTGCATTCTGGGACAGGCTCCAGGCTCACTGCGATGTGAAAGCTGAAGGATGGATATTTACACCCTGGTGCCTTTTACGCAGAGTTGGGGTCACACACCCAAGATTTCTCCTCCCGTAAACATCACGTCGTGTTTTTGCAGCCTGGACTCCTACAGCTGAGTACGATTTGCTTCGTATGACTTCAATACCTCAAACACTTCGGCATTTTGGGACAACCGTGTCAAGAAGGGTGGTTCCTGAGTTATTAACTGATTTATATGTCATTGAATATATGCAATAAGCATATTAGCATTAGTAGACATTCATATTTTAATGCTTTTTTACTTCTATGTAATAAGATTGTTTTGTTATAAATCAAAGTATATCATCTGTTTCTGTTACTGGCTGGTGGGTAGTGCTTTACATTTACACAAATGCACCTTCACAATAAATTCATCATCATTTCTTACAACTTTCATAAGTAGCATGTAACTACATCTTAACATCCTAACATTCCTTAAAAGCTTTAATGTACATTAAAAACAAATGTTACATAATTATACAATTATATATATATCATATAATGTTTGTTATTAATGAATATTAAAGTCATTAAGCTATAGTTACATACTGCTTATGATTGTTCTTTGAATGCATTATGAAGCTGCAGTGAATGTTTCACGAATGCATTATGAAGGCATTATGAAGCTGCAGTTAATACAAAGTGTTACTCACTCTTTTATAATATCCCACAATAAGACAGACTTTATTGATTCCAAGGGGAAACTCTGGTGCAAGCAGTAGCAAGAATGCAGTGCACAGAAGAACACGCATTTAGTGCCAGTCAGACAAGGTAAGCGTAGTGCAAACATTTGTTATAAAGTATACAAAAAAAAAATTCCTGAAAATCAGAATATTGTGATATTAAAAGTAAATAAATATTTATAGAATAATACATTCTGTGCAAATAAATTATGTGCAATTAGGACGTGAATGTTTTGCTCATTACTGTAACACTGCTCTTGTGTGGGCCCTGTGCACCTGTGTCCCTGCTGAAGGTGACACCCAGTACGGCAAGGGCAAGTCTGCCAATCGACCGCTGCAGCATATTGTTTATGACAAAGCGTGGGCTGATGTCAGGGATGACAAATGTAGGCGTGTTACATACAGATAGGAATATTCGTATGTGATGGTGTTCAGAGATATACATAAACTGTACAGTGAAGGGGCTGGCGGTGTGTTTTGGGGTGACTGAGTGCAGTCAGAAAGGTAATCACTCTGCACTGTGTATCACTGTCTGTTATAGCAGGAAACCTAATTATTATGTGCAGCTCGTGAAGCACTTTTTACCTTTGCGTAAAGTATTTAACCGGAATTGTTTTGGTAAACCGATCTGTAAATGGCTTTACTGTATGCAGGATAGGCTGCCCTTTTCTAATAGCAAAATGCTAAGTTTGCTTTTATAAATAATGCATCATCTGGCAGAGCGAAATGTTCAATCCTCTGCCCTACTTTCTGCGCTCACTGTTTGGTATTGGTATTCCCAGACTCGCACTTACAGGCCAACGATGAATTGTTCTTTTGCACTTCATTCATTCATTCATTCATTCATTCATGCAGTCCTACAACTTTTCCTTGCATCACTTCTCTTAAATTGTATTCACAATCTATTTATTTCTTTATTCTACCAAATGTCGCTTCTGTTAGTAGACAGTCTGGTGTAAAATGTTTATGTTCAAAAATCCATCTGCACATGCTTGTAAATAGTCTTGAATTGTCTTACATGTTATGTGTTAGACCAGGGCACACAGACAAAGACAGTTCCTTGAATGTTTAACAAGCTTGGCTGAGAGATCTTCCTGATCTGTGATCTGGTTTAACAAACTTGGCTGAGAGATCTTCCTGATCTGTGATCTGGTTTAACAAACTCGGCCGAGAGATCTTCCTGATCACATTCATTCAGTCATTCGTTCACATACGTATTCAGTGACTCGTTTCATTATTTATTAATTTTTCTAACAATACTTAGTACATCTGAGGGTTTGCGGGGATTAGCGGGAGCTGGGAGGTTGGAGGCAGGGGTCTCTGCGGCACCACCATTTGGCAGCTGTGATAGGCTGTGTTCCACATGTTTTTATCACACCAGAGAGGCTGGGATGAGGCCTGTCCTTCAGGAAAACAACATTTTTAATCCACCGTACGCGTAATCCAAAGGTGACAGTAGATAATGTTGCATGTTTCTTCAGGGGGGAGGGGTGGGTTCAGCCTGGCAGCAGAATACAGGCTGGCACCCCACCCCACCCCCCCAAAAAAAACAGACCACACAACACCTTTATTCTATCCAGTCCATAATCAGGCATTATGTTGTGAGGTAAGAGATCCTCATTATCCATGTAATTAATCAATCAAAAAAGCTATTTATTTGTTTTTTTTGTTTAATCTCTTAATGTATCTGTTCATTTATTTATTTTTGAACGCTTAATCTGACACTGGGGTCTTTAATAAAAGGTTTATCTCAGCCCCCTCAGCTCAAATAATCTGTGTAATTAATCAAACAGGAGTACAAATGATTAATATATTTATTTCTTGACACTAAACCTGACACAGAGGTCTCAAGTAAAAGGTTTCTCTGAAACCCAGGGTTGAAAAGTATCAGTGCAATTAATCGACCAGTAAAGCTAGATCATTTTTAAAAATTTTGTTTTCATAAACTAGGTTGGGTGTGAAGATCTGTAACGGGAAAAGTTCTTCTAAAATCCTGCTGCCAAACAGCAAGTCAGACCTTGTGGAGAATTCTATCACTCCCCTCTGTGCAAGTCGGGGGGCAGCAAGGAGTGAACAGGAAACTCAAGCCTGTACTCTTACACTCCAACACACCCCAGATGAGCATTCGCTTTCACTTCCTGATAGTTAACAATAATGTCCAGTGCAAATCCCATAAAAGTATTATATAATGATAATAAGGCACTATATGTATGACTTTATGGAAGATTAAATCTCATATTTAATCAACCTGAAAAGAACATTAGTGCACTGAGATCCATTTGCAGCTAGAAGAGTGACGGGTACCATCAGAAACCGGGTCATTAATTACTTAACGAATGGCTACCACAGGCGCCATGTGACATTGCTAATATCGCTGGGTGATGACTTTGGGGGTGCAATGTTTCAAGCAGTCACAGAGTCCTGTTAACTCAGTCAACAAGGCCCTTTTCAAGGGAGCGTGTAGTTTTTTTCCGCTTCCCTAAGCTGGGGGTCGTCCTCAGCAGTGACACTGATCCATCCCCCCAAGCGATTTGTGGTTCTATGCGGTGCAGGTGTCTCCATAAATCACCTTTGTTTCTCCTGACAAACCTCTGTGTTAAGTACTAACCCAGCTATGGAAATCAGTATTCCTGCAATCAAGTGTGAGTCTTCAGTCACAATAAACGCAGCAGTATCACTAATGCAAGCCGTTTTAATTTATATGTTTAACTGATTTGAAAATGGATGCAGTCCTGCCTGAATATGACTGATCAGAGAGGTGACTCTAAAGGTCTTTATCAGCTGCTGTGGCTGACAGAGGTGACAGTGATGATGATTAATATTAGATTATTGGATAAGCATGAAGGCAGTCCCAGTGGCTAAATTCTTAACCGGAATTACACCAGCAAAATCCCCAGCTGTACATATAGATAAGCTTAGATAGGTAAGGAGGTAAATACAGAGATTGAAGTTGGAAGTAATTACCAGTTATGTTTATTAATAATTTCTCTCTCATTATTAAAGGTTATCCCCATAACGTCCATAAAAACATCTTCATAATGTCTCTCACCCAGTCGTTGGTCGTTAGTGGGACTAGAGCGGGGGAGGGGGCACATCGAGATGAAGGTCCCCAAATGGGCCGAATTTGTTACTCTGGGACCGCGTGCGACTAGTGCGTCCACCGGCGTAACTATTTAAAGAAGCATACCTGTGTCCAAAATGGAGGATGAAGGTCCAAATGGAGGCTGTCCTTGAAAAGTTGTTGGGGGTGGGGAGGTCAGGGGGTTATACCACACAAATCCTTTGGCAACAGAGAATGGTATTTCTATCGCGATACTTATCTCATTATCTCGAGAGAACGGCATGAAAATTACTGCAAGCACGTGCAGCCATTGCCAGCTTCCACAGTATGTGTGTCCGTGTCTTTCGCGTTTTTAGGCAATCCGGGAACTAACGGGGGAACTAAAAGGAGGAGGCTCCACAGCAGCCTGTACAGAAGGCTGGAAAGCCGGACTGTCCGGGCGAAACCCAAAGAAGTCTGTCGCGGGGCTACATTTATGGGGGTTGCCGGGTGAAAAATAATAATAATAATAATAATAATAATAATAATAATAATAATAATAATTGGACATATTGCCTATTCAAAGACAAGAGTATGAATTTTCAGCACTGAGCAGGATGTGTATAAAATATACCTTTTATACGAGCTCAGTGTGAAGTAACATCTACAATAGGAGTCGGTGACCTTGTTCACCGCGGCGCTGCCGCTCGTAGATTTGCTTTCAGCACTATTATCTGTAGATATTACAGATCCACACTGAGTAATGCGAAATTCAAAAGGAATTTGCATTAAAGCTGAATTATTATACATATAAATGCTTTTCGGGGGTCCATTTGAGACCCCGCTCTTTCTCACAGAGATCAGAGCAGCGATCCGACTTCGCCGGGACCGCGCATCTGCAGCGGGCACGTGGCCGAGGAGAGAAAAAAAATTGCGGTTTATTTCCCAGCCGTCTTTCTCAGACGGAGATCCAGTGAGAATAAATGAATGACAATAACTAACCTGTAACGAGCTAACATATAACAAAAGGATGGAAACGTATCAGACACTTACAAGTTCAGTCCAAGAGGTTATAGAACTGATTTAGCTCATCTTCGATGAGTGAAAATATATTATTATTATTATTATTATTATTATTATTATTATTATTATTATTAAGTAGTATAAGAAGAACAACGGCAATAATAATAATCATCATCATTATTATCATCATTATTATTATTATTATTATTATTGATTTTTATCATTATTATTATTGGTGCTGTTTATCGCGGACAGGCGCCCCGACTCGGCGGTTCCCCCAGTTCCCCAAGTTGGAGGCCGGTTCCCCCCTCCCCCCGTTCTCACCCCGCCGTTACTCAGTGCCTGCCAGGCGCCACATGAGACGCGTCAGTGATAAAATCTGATGAATTAACCCGAAAATACCATAAATCTGAACGCCGGCGCATGCATTAAAGCGGCCCATTAGCATTCATTAGTGTCGCGTGTTATTTGTTTTGTTATTTATTTATTATTTCCTCAAGGTGAGAGATGTGAGAGAATTGTAATTATTTCGTAATTATTGTTTCGAGCACCGAAAGCATCAAAAGCGGAGATTAATTCGTGACATTTCAAGGAGAATTCGCATGGGTCCTGAGGGAAGGACAGCAGTTAAACATTAAATCTATAGTGACTTTATTCGCTGTGCTTAGGATAGCAGAACCACACCAGCTGTAAATAATCATCCGCTAAACTGCTTAAACCCGTTTATAAAGATTAAGGATTATTATTATCATTTTTATTATGCATTTTCAGTTGATTTCTGCTGTGTTTGTCAGTAAGTGTCAGTGATCCAGTGCCTGGACCTTGTGACCATCTGGCTGTGTTTTGCTTTTGCTATCTTCCAACAAACTTTAACAGGACAGGGGTCAAGGCAGGGCTTGCGGGGAGGGGGGGGGGGTGTGGTCAGGCACTGCATCATGCCATGTAGTTTTGGGCAGTGGTTTGGGAGGGCCTTTCCCAAAAGGGAGGAATTAGAAAAGGCTGAATGGATTTCTTTTTTCACTTTAAATTACAAATTATGACTTGAAAAAAAGTTGTCTTTTGGAAGGGTGCTTTTTAATTTTTTTTTATTTCACTTTAATCACACTAATAACGGCAGTACGGCAAGTAAAATGCAGACTGCTGACATTTTCTGCTGTCTGAACATGGACGTAATGGTTGCTTTAATTTTTACTTTTAATACTTCTTTAGTCACTGTGACCAACATCTCTGGAAACCAGTTGGACGGCTAAAGGATGCCTTTATGTCCACTGCTGGATGCTTCATCTCCACAGCCTGGAGACCTCAAAGGTCCAACAGAAAGTCTAACGCCATGCAAGGATGAATCCCGGGACACATTCGGATCCGTCACCTGTCTGGCTGTACTGTGGCCCGATCACGCTGGTCTCGGCCCACTGGCCCCCGCTGTACCAACTTGTCACTGCTTCATCGCTCCAGTTACGCGCACACCCCCCCGGTGATGTCGGATCTCCTGCTGCAGAGGTGATTTCACCGTCCGCTGATCTGTGACAACTTTTCATGTTGTAGTGACTGCATTACCTGGCCCCTTGTATCGATTGGTTGTGGGTGGAGGGGGCGGGGAGGCATTATTAAATACATTTATTGGTGGACAAAACTGCAGCCGTGTTGGATTTTTACTGATAACACATTATGGCAAACTGACCGTGCTTATCCGAGTGCTGTAGTGGGCTTTGGGGGTGGGGGTTGGCAGACCTGAGTTCCTATGACAGGATTTATATCAGCATGCAGACAACAAGATCATGACATCTTTAAACGTTTATTTGTATTAGGGATTGTATTAGGTGCAATAGTAAAACCTACAAACCCACCTACAAGCCTGTCTCTTCTGGATTTCCTGCTCCTTGAGGTTGGGGGCCCAGCAGCTGGGTGGGGGGCTCGTCCTGCTCCCAGCATGGGTAGCCATAACGGGATGTTAAAAGGCCGCGTGACACTATCAAATGTCACATGAGATCAACACTCGTGTGGGCAAACAGTCTACAGAGCAGAGAGCCCCCGTACTTACCAGCACAAGCCCACTCTGACCACCCCCCCACACTGTAAGGGTGAGGGGCTTGATAAATACACATAAAGAAGGACTTTAATGTGTCCTTATTCCAATCAAACAGGCAAACAGAGTCCAGCTGTGGAATGACAATTGAGCCCTTTTACTGCCCATTATACTGTGACCAGTCTATCCCAGTCTTTATTTAAATGCAATTAAATTGGATATACCCATCCATCCATCCATCCATCCTAGCTTATCCTGGTCAGGGTCGTAGGGTGTGGGTTCAATGATGTATTTTGTGTAAAACCATATTTACGCCCTTTACTTCTAAGCAGGAACCTGGTGCAGAGGGGGCTTCTCTGCATCTCGTCTATTCAGTGCATGTCCTTGACTGTTCACCGATTCCCCCCCAGGGCTGGGGTTGAATCAGGGGGTGGCTTATTTAGCCTTTTCATTATACCTGTGTTAAAAGGGGATGGCTCTTTCGTTCATAATTAGGAGAAGTTTCTTCTAAAGTCTTTGATAGTCCAAAAGGTTACACCGAAGAGTAAATTAACTTTTTTTTTTCCCTGCTGCTCCTGCGTCACACTGCAAAAAAACCACCTCAACGTGTCACTGTGACAATCTGAAAGTCACCGCGGTAAACTTTTCTGCAAACTCACCGCGCCATTTAAATATCTGTCAGGTGCATTTGTGCTCTTTACTATATCATGTGTCACAGAGGGAGATTTTTATCAGATGTGTCCCTCTCCTGAGAGGGTCTAATCACTGTAGTAAAAATGTTGCATAATATCTGCACTGCATTTTACAGGCTGGTGATATGTACAGATATAATCCCATTACAAGCTCTTTTTAACCGAGGGCAGATGTTACCTCACACATCTGCTTGTGGGCTGGAAAACATGGCGATCTGTTTGTGGCTGGGCCAGACAGAATCTCCTACCGGATGCTGACTTTGCTCCACGGATTTGCCTGTGATTCAGAGTTAAAGAGGCCAGTGCACCGTTTGAGCGTGACGGACTGTCACAGCATCGGTTTTTATGTCAGTATAAACGACAGAGAGCATCAAGCTTGTTGTGTTTTTTTCTTTCTTTCTGGGTTAGGCAGCCTGCCTCATGTCCCCTCGCTACCAACATGTTACCATTGTTTGTCTGAAGAGCTGAAAAAAATAAAGCTAATTACTGCAGTAGCACATGCATTGTTAAATTACAAGTCGTTTCTGAAACATTATAAGGCCGTATATTCCTAACCTGCTCCTGAAATTTATGGGTCCCTGTGTGTGTGTGTGTGTCTGTACTTCATTACAGAAGCAGTAATTAACGGTCTCGCCAACTGCGATGTTAGCCCCAGGTGGCGCTGCACGATGGCTTCGGGCACAGACCCAGTGTGGCTCAGACTTTTTCTCGCAGCTGGTAGCACAGACCCAGTGTGGCTGAGACTTTTTCTCAGAGCTGGTAGCACAGACCCAGTGTGGCTCAGACTTTTTCTCGCAGCTGGTAGCACAGACCCAGTGTGGCTGAGACTTTTTCTCAGAGCTGGTAGCACAGACCCAGTGTGGCTAAGACTTTTTCTCGCAGCTGGTAGCACAGACGCAGTGTGCCTCAAACTTTTTCTCATAGCTGGTAGCACAGACCCAGTGTGGCTCAGACTTTTTCTCGCAGCTGGTAGCACAGACGCAGTGTGCCTCAGACTTTTTCTCGTAGCTGGTAGCACAGACCTAGTTTGGTTCAGACTTTTTCTCGCAGCTGGTAGCACAGATGCAGTGTGCCTCAGACTTTTTCTCGTAGCTGGTAGCACAGACCCAGTGTGCCTCAGACTTTTTCTCGCAGCTGGTAGCACAGACCCAGTGTGGCTCAGACTTTTTCTCGCAGCTGGTAGCACAGACCCAGTGTGGCTGAGACTTTTTCTCGCAGCTGGTAGCACAGACCCTGTGTGGCTCAGAGTTTTTCTCGCAGCTAGTAGCACAGACCCAGTGTGGCTAAGACTTTTTCTCACAGCTGGTAGCACAGACCCAGTATGGCTCAGACTTTTTCTCGCAGCTGGTAGCACAGACCCTGTGTGACTCAGACTTTTTATTGCAGCTGGTAACACAGACCCAGTTTGGCTCAGACTTTTTCCTGCAGCTGGTTGCACAGATCCAGTGTGGCTCAGACTTTTTCTTGCAGCTGTTAGTTCAGACTTTTTCACGAAGCTGGTGGCATAGACACGCTGTGCCTGGTTGCACAGACATGCAACTTGGCGGAGAGAAGACCCAGTGGGTGCAAATTGCAGAATTTTCCAGATCAAGACAAAATAAAAGGTAGCTGAGGAGAAATCTCCACTGGTCACAGCAGGGAAGCTAAAGAGACAAATCTTTCCTGAGTGTGGTATTGGCTCGCGTTCTTAGGTCCCGGTGTATTACGGAGCTGTACGGGGGTATTACCATCCAGGAGGAATGGGGGCAGGCTGGGCGCATTCCTAACTCCCAGCAGGACGAATCCTCTTACCCCGGATCTCACGCTCCCTGCCGAAACTAGGATTGCAGGAAGGAACAAGCAGTTTGCAGGTGTGTGACATGTCCCTAGGGGGCGCAGAGAAAGGATCCAGCTGGGCACCTTGGCTGACTCCTGTCGGACGTCTGCCAGCACTGGTCCCAGTTGGACGCAGATTAACACGGTACTTAAAAACATCGATGGTAATCTTCAGAGTCAGACGCGTTGATTAAAAAAAGGTGACGGAACAGAAGTGTCCTTCAGAGCTGTAGCTCCTCCCACCGAAAAGTGTCAGCTGGTTTTTTGGTTAATCTCTCTGAAGGTGAGAGAAAAATCTTGTGTTTAGCTCCTAGACTCCTAGAGCATTATTTTCCCACATTTTTACATTAACATAACTCTCGAAATCATGGGGTTCTGAACCCCACTTTGACAGCCCGTCTCCCAGCCTTTATAACCTTTCCCATCCCATCCCTGTATTTTCATTCCATGTGTATTTTTCACTGCCTCGTAAAATTGAGACAGACATATCAGTGTCTTGCTGTGTTTTATGTGAAATATTTGATGAACTTTTTCTTGTACTGGGATTAATTGCCCATTTTTACGCCGTTTTGATGCATGTCAGCCACCATCTCCGTATTTATACTGGACTCTCCTTCCATTCAAGTTACTCCCTCTAGTTCTGGGCTCTGATGGATGGAATCCTGTGTCAAACAGTTTATTACCACCCCCCCCCCCCCGTTACTGCAGCCCACATCCTAACACCGCCCCCCACCCCTTCAGATTTATGGATAAGCACAGCTCAGTGTCATATGGGCGAAGCTGTCGAGGGTGCCAGCTCTGTGCCAGGGACGGACTCTCGGTTTCTAGACTCACTTTTATATATTGGTTTGTGCTTTTCCCTTCTTGTCTGAATTCTTACCCATAATGGATCAGATCCATACGGTCTGAATGAACTTTTCCAATACCAGTCAATCTTACTGCCAGCAGAAGGGGCTATAAACAACCCCAAACCCCAAGCCACCCCACCCCAGCCCACACCCTTCAGATTTTCAGCATTGCACAACATGGTGCAATTTTCATTTTTCAATTCGCTGTGAAATCTAACTATCCATGTTTCTGATAAATACCGCAGGTGAAGTGTTCTTGATAGAAATGGAGCTCGTGTGTCATTTGTTTTCTGATAAGAGCCCCATATTTCTGCAGAAAAACTCCCCCAGCCATGAAGCCATTAGGGGAGGGGGCAGTCAGCTGGTAACGGATCAGAGGGTCGCTGATGGATTTCACTCCCCGTGTGTTTTTTGACATTAAAGGGGGTGAACGGCTCGATTCCGTCCACCCCCTCCCCCCACATTCTCACTGTGCTAAACTCCTCATTGGACCTGGTTGTTGCACTCCCTTAGCACACGGTTGGACCATCAGTGGGAATGTTCCGGAACAGGAGTGAGGCTTTTTTTAGTTCTGCCGAGGAAATTCCGGAGGCATTGTTTGAGTGCTGACGTCACTGCCGCCTGACTCAAAGGGCTGTAGACAGAGGACAGGTATTTCAACATGACAAGTCGATGAAGTAAGGTCATGGCACAATTTCCCTCTAGATGGAGCTGGTAAGGTCCCGACCAGTCACTCAATGTACAGGTGAGATGTGTGGGAAAATGGAGGCAGAGTGTTGCCATGGCACCACTCGTGTCTTTTTTAAATCATGACAAAGTAGTCATGACTACTCGTGCATATCCAGCCTTTACCTGAGTCCCCACACATACCTAGTCTTTACATGAGTACTCATACATACCCAGCCCTTACCTGAGTCCCCACACATACCTAGTCTTTACATGAGTACTCATACATACCCAGCCTTTACCTGAGTCCCCACACATACTCAGCCTTTACCTAAGTACCCACACATACCCAGCCTTTACCTGAGTACCCACACATACCCAGCCTTTACCTGAGTCCCCACACATACCCAGCCTTTACCTGAGTCCCCACACATACCTAGTCTTTACATGAGTACTCATGCATACCCAGCCTTTACCTGAGTACCCACACATACCCAGCCTTTACCTGAGTCCCCACACATACCTAGTCTTTACATGAGTACTCATGCATACCCAGCCTTCACCTGAACGCTCACACATACCCAGCCTTTACCTGAGTCCCCACACATACCCAGCCTTTACCTGAGTACCCACACATACCCAGCCTTTACCTGAGTACCCACACATACCCAGCCTTTACCTGAGTCCCTACACATACCTAGTCTTTACATGAGTACTCATGCATACCCAGTCTTTACCTGAGTACCCACACATACACAGCCTTTACCTGAGTCCCCACACATACCTAGTCTTTACTTGAGTACTCATGCATACCCAACCTTCACCTGAATGCTCACATGTACCCGGCCCTACAGATAGCCTTAAAAATCTGTATCCTTTCTCCAACCAGGGGAGGTTTTGTTATTTCTGGGACTCACTCAAAAAAAGCGCTCCCCCGCCCCCAATTGTGGTGACTGTTTGTGAGCAACAGGGGGCCCCTAAACCTTTGGGACCCCAGAGTGGTGGTAAACACTGCAGCACTGATGTTTTATGTATTAAACATGAGACCCAGCACAGCAGTTGTGGGGAGAGACTCAGGGGCCTGTAAGGGGCAGGGGGGGGCACATAGACAATCCACAGCCAGGCGAGCCAATTCAGCCCTCATGTTACCCCCACTGCGATCCTGCATCGCCCGCGACTACGGGGGGAGACACTCAGGCTGATGAGGAGCCGTTCATGGGCTTGCTGGCTGCATCTCTCAGAGAATCGTATCATTTTTATGTGCAGAATCATCCAGCCGTGTATCCTGCTCAGCATGGGGGGGGGGGGGGGGGGGGGTGGAGGCAGCACAGGGTGCTAATGGAATGAAACTTTATTTGCCGCCTGTAGAAGAACAGGTACATGGGAATGTGTTTGCTTTCACATATCCCATCTCGCTCTCCTTTTTAATAGATACTGACTGTTAGACTTTTGGGAGGGGAAGGACATCCCAGTGGAAATGTGGCAGAGCATGGGATTTAAACCGGCGACCTTCTGATAACAGAGACAGAGGCCTAACCTGCTGAGGCACCCCCCAAGGGGCTGGAGAACACCTTGTACTGGATAGCAGTACATCATAGGTCACATATTCACGCATAAACACACCCATACAACAGCAATAATCATCAGCATGCTGATAATGTGAGCTGTACTCATTCCCGCTGCCCTGGGTGCTGAGCCCATCCTCTGCACTAACTGGCGGCTTTAAGCACTTCCCCTGCAAGGAAGGCGAGCCGCAAACTCGGCAGTAAAGGTTTTTATTTATTTTATTTTTTTTGGGGTGGGGGGGAGCGATTCCCATTCCAGGGACGGTCAAGGCTGGTACTCCACAAAAGAAAATATCAGGAGGAGTCTCTCTTTAGGGAAGGGGGGTGCAACTCAACAAGGCTCTGTCCCTCCCTCGCTGTCCCCACCCACCCATCCTGACACACACACACACACACAGAAAACGGAAATGACCTGTCAGTCTGCGTTATTCATGATCACTTTCCTTCCCGGTTTATATCCCAGGAATAACCACTGGGCCATTTCCTCACTGGAGCGTTTCATTCACTGCACCACAAACGTGAGCCTCCGAAAGCAGAGCAGTCCGGGCTACCTGTCGTGAAAGATCATTACACACACTGGGTGTCACCGAACTGTAGTTATACTGCAGCAAAAACTGAATTTTAATGTATGTATTTTGTGCTCTCTCCCCAAGAGCCGGGCATTCTGGAGGTTTCCAGCTCGGCGCGATGTCGCTGGTGAGCGTACCGACGTTGGCGTCCGCACTTGCGTACTTGTGTGTGTGGGGAGGGAGTCCACAAGACGCCATCGCGCCTCCTCCACCCGGCCTCCAGGGTGCGACATGGGGCTGATGAGTAATGAAAAGAGCCAGAGGCTCTGCTGGATCTCCGAATGATCTCTGACTCTGGGCACACAGATTATAGCTGAAGTGTATAGCTGTGTGTATCTCACTCAGTTTAATGTGGTCCGTGTTGCACTAAGAATGTGAACGTGATGCAGTCATAATGTGAATTTTGCAGTGTGTGGCTTTGCTTATATCACAGAAAAACATGCCTGTCACTGATTATTTACTCTGTTCTTCTAACCCCTTACAAAGCTCCCCCCACAACACAAATAGCTGCAATCTGCTCGCTAATTGTAATCCAAGGATTGACCAATCACATTTTTCTCAAGCTCTCAAGATCATATTAAAGTGACTTAAACAGCACACATGTATAGAAATACTTAAGCAGGACGGCATTTCACTGTGGCATTTTATCACTGTTGGCCGTGGGCAGAAATATAGAGTAACAAACTTTGGGATTTGAGACACAGGCGTCAGTGATGGATCCCTTTCCAAATTCGTATGGACAGAGCGAGGGGTCTGCCCCGGATGGGAGATGGACGGTGCTGTCACTGGCCGGCCAACTCCATCAAACAAATAATTAGACTGTCACTCCGCATTTTAGGTTTAACTTTTAGGGACATTTCACTCACAAAGGACGACCAGCAGGGGGCAGGATGGAGGGGGCTCACAGCCCATCAGCAGACATGCCACTGGACACAGTGTTCATTGATTCGTGACACATGATGCTGATGGCATGCTGAGGGAGTTATTTATCCATGTACTTTTCCGTGTCTTTGTCTTCCGTGTACATCTAGAGTGTAGAGTGTAGGGGAGGAGTGTAATTAATACGGCCTGAAGACCTGAACCAAGGTCCGGACATTATCCTTGCTGGGGACACCGGCTGTTTGTAGTCCTGTTACAAGCCAGCTATCTCTTTATAGGCTACTATACTCTCTCATCTGAAATGTCTTCGACTTCATAATGCTGCTGCTGAGAATGACGTGAATGGTGTGAAGCCGATGATTGACAGATTCACGCTGCAGAATTCTCGTGTAGGATGTGGTTGGTGGCTAACAGGAGTGTCAGCTGGCCATTTAGACTGGGGGTCATACGGTGGTATACCCCCAGGATGTTAGGGCTGCCTTTAAAGTGTGAGCTGTAGGATCCCCTGAAGCCTGAGGCAGTCCTGCCTCAAAGGGTCTCTCCCTTTAAAGTATGAGCTGTAGGGTTCCCTAAAGATTGAGGCAGTCCTGCCTCTAGGCTCTGTTCCTTTAAGGGTGTGAACTGTACGATCACCTGAAGATTGAGGCAGTCCTGCCTCGAGGCTCTGTTCCTTTAAGGGTGAGAACTGTACGCTCACCTGAAGATTGAGGCAGTCCTGCCTTGAGGTTCTCTCCATATAAGATGTGAGCTGTACTGTACCCTGATGATTGAGGCAGTCCTGCCTCTAGGCTGTGTCCTTTTAAGGTTTGAGCCGTAGGGTCCTGCCTCTAAGGTGAGTCATTTTTTGTTGTTTCTGTTTCGTTATACGTTGTAGCTCAGCAGAAGCTGGAGAGAAGTAGGTTTGTCACCAGTCGCAGCCCACTGCCCCTTAGCGGGATTTGTTACTGCAGGGAGAACAGCGTATAATTTCACAGGATACAATTACAATCACATGATTGTGTTTCTATGATGAGGCTTTGGGATTCTGCCCATTATCCGTAGGGATGTGTTAGTCCTTACAAGCTGTGTTCCCTTAATTTCAGCCGCTGTTTCATTCCGGTAAATGATGGTCTCGCGTAAGCACCTGGAACTGTACGTCCCTTTTCAGATCGTATTTTTGGGAAACGTGTTGGGTTTTACTCTCATTGTTGCAGCAGACGGTCGCATGTGATGGGATGCATTAATCACATGTTGTGTCCTCGTGGGGAGTCGGGCGGAGGCGTGAGGCTGGGACGCCGCGACACTGATTCCCTTTTAGTGAGCGGGAACACGATGTCACCCAATGTCAGCCACTGCTCATCGGGCCTCTGTCGTGCCGTGCCTGCTCACGTCCCCCACTGGACGCTTTGGGGGGTGGTGTCTATCCCCCAGGCCATAAATTAGTAGTGAGCTAACAATATTGAGGCCCCCAACCTAGGCGCCGCAGGAAATGCTCTTGACTGATCCTCTTCCTCTCAGGGCTGAGTGAAGGGTCCGTCCTCTGCGTTCCGCCGGAGACAAAGCATAGCATATTTACCAGGTGGAGTCGGGCTGGTGGGAAGATGAAAGCCGAGCCACGGTTGTCGGACGGGGGAGATACGTCAATCAGCCGCTTGGGCTTAAAAATAGAGAAGGATCCGGAAAGAGCGTGGAAGTGAGGGATGTGCTCCCCCACGGCGGCACTGCAGCAGCGATCAAGCTGCCGGCTTTGATGCCGTCGCCATTCCGAGAGGAATAACAGGCAAGAGTTTCCATTGCCGTCCATTTTCCTGCCCTCAAAAGCTCAGCGCTGGTGGCGGAGCGGATCCATCACCGGGAAGCCCCCCGCCTGCAGTGTGAGGTGTCCAAAGGATGCCTGAGTGGGGAACAGGACAAGCGGGACAGGCTGTGGGAGACATGTCAGGGGTGCCGCAGTGGTCAGTGATTTTGGGGATTTAATAAAGAGCTCATCTGTCCTACTGATTAATGACGTGGGTTTCCATTCAAACATGTGTGTCATTGTTTTAACTGGTATTGATTTTAAACATATGGGTCCCGGAAAGGCTTTTGCTCTCGAGATCCTTTGCTGAGGAACAGCCTGCCAGACGATGGGAAAAGCTGTAACACTCACTTATTTAGATTTAGACTTTCTCTGGCTCTTTTTCTTCATTGCTGCTAGCTCATATTTTTTTACTTTACTGTTTTACCGTTTATTGTTTCACTGCCTGCTTGATCTCATAGCTAATTTAATTTTTATTCTTATCTGTCTTCTTTGTTTTAACTGCATTTCTTTACTACGTAACATATGGGGTGTAAGGAATGCACATTACAAATAACATTTCCTGTTCTATGATTCATTCCTGTGCTCTGACCGTGACGATTTTCTCATGCCGATATTTAAACGCATTTAAGGTGTGAGAAGCTTCACTTGTGAAAGATGACACACTGATATGCAAATGAGGACAGAAACGTGGTAATAAAATCAATTAGGGCCTGTTGAAGTGAGTGGGATTACTGCTAAATAGCAACTTTGCTTCTGACAATTGTAGACAGTGCAATTCATGTTTTACACATTTCCAATTTGTACAAACAAAATTAAGGAGGGCAGGGAGAAATTGATTTTGCTGCCCCCCCCCCCCCCCCCCCCAAAAAAAAAAAATGGATATTGAGTAATTCTTTTAGTTCCACTCATTGCAGTTACCTTGACTTGATTAGAAATTTAACAAAGGTAATTGCATTCTTTGTTTGTTTTTAGCCTTATGTGCCAAGAAATCAAAAAAGCAGGAATCGCAGAATCACTACGGTGTTGCGCGAGCAGCGTGCCACTTTTGTAAAGTCAGCCTGACAAGAACAACGAATAAATACCGAGCAATACTCTGATTGTGTTCAAGTCAGACACCTCTTCCACCGATGTGAAACGGCGCGTTCTCCTACTCGCTGAGCTGTTCTCGGGAGACGGTTTGCTGTTGGCTCGCAGTAATAAATGCAGCTCTGAGCATTGACGCAGCTGACTTATGATCTGATTGCTTGGTACTGATGCATCAGGAGAGTACATTGATGAGCACATTCTAAGAAGGCAAACAGAAAATGAATGGATGAAAAACGACAGGAAGACGTCACAGTTTACAGCTGAGAGTTACTGGTCTCTGGACCCTTTATTTCAGCGTCCATACTGAATTTAGCTAAAAATTTAAGTGAAATAGCACGGTATGTTTTTGAGGAGCAGACAGCGTTGCAGTACCTAGATATGCAGCATCTCCAGCGATGTGAGAAGACTGCAACGTCGATCTAGTGCTATAAAAACCGTCTGAGAGGTGTGAAGATCCACCTGGAATTCGCATCTCGAGTGTCCTGCTGCGGAAGAGGAATGTACACCGATCAGCTATAACATTAAAGTCACCTGTCTAATATTGTGCAAATCCCCCTTATGCTGTTAAACTCCTCTGACCTGTGGAGGTATGGACTCCACAAGACCTCTGAAGGTGTCCTGTAGTATCTGACAGCAAGATGTTAGCAGCAGATCCTTTAAGTCCTTTAAGTGGCAAGGTGGGGTTTCCATGGATCAGACTTATTTGTTCAGCGCATCCCACCGATGCTCGATTGGATTGAGACCTGGGGAATATGGAGGCTGAATTAACTTCTCTTCTGTGGGATCAGACCAGATGGTCCAACCTTTGTTCCCCAGTGGGCATCCATGAGTCTTCATACCAGGTACAGCACTGGACTTTGAGGTTGCCGTCACAATCCGGCCCTTGTCGAAATCGCTCAGATCCTTACGCTTGTGCATTTTTCTTGCTTGCAACACATGGACTTCAAGAACTAACTGTTCACTTGCCTAATATATAATGGTACCCTTGACAGGTGCCATTGTAATGAGATAATGCTGTTCGCTTCACCTGTCAGTGGTTTTAATGCTATGGCTGATCGGGGTGTATATATCTCAGAGGGCTCCCATGACTTGTCTGATTAGCGCTTGATGAATTCTTCCGGCGTTTTTCTCCTGCTTTGCCTGCTGTGATCTCATCTTTGAAGGTAGCTTAGCGACCTCCGGGAATCCTCTACTCCAGTCCAGAGGCGGCCATTGATAAGGCTGCAGTTGCGCTCGGCTTGGCCCGGGGGGGCGCCCTCCGCCGCAGGCCAGCTCAGTCGTGACTCATTCTCCTCCTCATCGCCCCCCCCCCACGTCTGCTTTTTCCGGGTGGGCGGCTCATTATCTCTCCCAGCCCTCCGCCAAGCAGAGCAAATAATGCCGATTTTTGTTCTGCTAATTTGCTGCGGTGATAATTAGCACCCACGTTTCTGACGAATGTTCACTTTTCCTTGAAATCAGGTGCACCTTTCTTTGTTATTTTTTGGAGAATCAAGGGATGAACAATAAAAAAGGCAGGATGTTAGTGAATAATGATTGATTTGTGGAGTGTGAATGCAGAGGGGCGCGTTTTAAAGGTCACGTGCTGGAACCGGGCAGACGTGACGCCACTGCCTGTCCTTCAGAACACCTCGGCTAACGTTGTCGAATCCCCAAACATCCTCGAACCTTCTGCGCTTCCACAATAATGGCTCCGCCAGGAAGATCGAGCGGATTTATTACTGTAGGAACCGGTCATCATTCCGTGTGCATCCTCTTCCCTGCTAATTTTAAGTATCACAAACCATTTATCTCTCCTCTTTGAAGACGCTGTCATTTAGCTGAAGCCGGCGGTCTGTTTACACTGTGCCTTCTGTGTTACGTCTTTATGGAGGAGGGACCTTATTCACGACAAGAATGAAGTCAGTGATTCACTTTAGTGGATTCTGAGTCTTTAATGTCTTTCATGGTATTGTGAGACCCCAGACGAAGGCTGCAGATCCTAATAATGATGCATATTTAGCACCTGCCTCCTTTGTCTGGCTAAATTTTCGTGCTCGTTGGGGAAATTCTGCTAGGGACCCTGGCCGAGAACCTGAGTGCAGTAATGCAGTGGCTCATCAGCACACTAGTCCGAATGGACCATCTTGAGTTTTCTTCCACTACCTGGAATGCCAATCCTTCCACCAGCCCCCGAACTCCCCCCGTAACTTGGAGGACTTCCTAATAGGGCTGGATGTAGATTAATGTCATACCCACGATTAAGCAGTTGCAGGTTAAGGGCCTTGCTCGAGAGCCCGGAAGAGTAAAATTACTCGGAATTCACGGGATTTGAAACAACAGTATTCCAGTTGCTGGTACAGACCCCAAGCCTGAGAGTCACCACTCCGCCTAATCTGAGCGCACGGCAGATTCTCACAAAGGTACAGCAGAAGACAGGCCGAGGATGGGAAGGTTAACAGGAGCATCTGATATGGGAATAGGGGGGAGAAACTGAGCCAGTATTTGGGGAGGGGGCAGGAGATGGAGGTTGAATATAACAAGGGGAATGCAGGGGAAAAAAAAAGTGTGTTTTGGGAAGGATCTTGTAGAGGTCCAAGATCACGTTTCCAGGTCAGGGAAGAACAGATGTGTCTCACATGACAGGTAACGAGGTAATGAAAGACCTCCTCTCCTCACTTTGGCCTCCAAGGCATGTCTGCCCCCCTTTTCATCTGACAGGAGAGTGATTGTGGGTTGTGAATGGGGAAGGGGGAGGGGGTGTTGAAACATCTATGTCTAGATGTAAAGTATGGTGCCTAGACAGGGTCCGCGGGGTGACCACGGTAACCGCAGACCCACAACTTCTGTGGGTGAGAGAGCAAAGCTGGAGTGCCGCTGCCAGCGAGAGAGGGGGGCCTGTTCTCCCCCATAGATGCCACGTTATTATGCTAAAAGGCATGTTTGTTCCTCACTGCAAAGCTAATTACGCCCCACACTGAGCACTTAAGTGGCTTCTCGCCAGGTGCGTCTTGAAGCAGGGGCGCGCAGTCCTCCACCATCCTATAGGACCCTGTGTTTCCTTACGCCAACCTACACTGTCTGACAACATCCTACACCACCCTACACCATCCAACACTGTACTACGCTATCCTACACCACCATACACAATCCAACACCATCTTTTGCCCTCCTACACTGCCCTACACTGTACAACAACATCCTACACCATCCAACACCGTACTGTACTACGCTATCCTACACCACCCTACACTGTCCAACACCATCTATCGCCCTCCAACACTGACCTACACTGTCTGACAACATCCTACACCACCCTAGACCATCCAACACTGTACTACGCTATCCTAAACCACCATACACAATCCAACACCATCTTTTGCCCTCCTACACTGCCCTACACTGTACAACAACATCCTACACTACCATACACTGTTTGACACCATCCTACACCACCATACACCATCCTATGTCGCCCTATGCTGCCCTGTGCCGACCTACACAACTATCTGACACATGAGAAACACAAACACAGCTGTTACACATCACTAATGCACTCCACACCAGAAAAGGTGACAGACAGCCTTTTCCCCAGCTTTTTAGGAATAGTCAGCAGGGTTGATTATACTGTACCAGCTCCCCTGCCCCCTGTTCACTCCCCATTCTCGAGTCTCTGCTGATAGCATCAGCTCCCCCACTCCCCCTTATGGAACGTTCTGTGTGTGCAACAGAGAACAGAATCTTGCAGCATGGACATGAGAGATGAAGAGAATGAATGCGCCAACTTCCCCTATCGTACCATCATGCTTGAAAGTCTTCCTAGATGGTTTCGCAACAATCTACATTCCGTCTCAGAAACAAATGCCACTTGAATCTCCCTCCACCCAGTGATGAGTCTCACTGTAGATGTGTAGATCCCTGATAGTCAAATGAGCTGCTGATCCACTTGCAGGAATCAGATACCCTCTCTACCTTCTATAAACGCCTCAAAACCCATCCATGCAGCTCTCTCAGCCTACAACATTCCATGTTCCCTGAATTCTCTTCATGCTGTACTTCATGCTGATTTGAAAGGTTGTCTTATTAGGTTCATGTTTTGTTAGAAGTTGTTGTGTACCTCTTTCTTCAGTATTGCTTCCAGTTGTACCTCAGCATTCGTTGGCTGATCATCATAGCCACACTTATGTCCAGCAAATTCCTTGACAGCTTTGGAGAAAAGCACTGGCTAAATAAAATATATTGTTATGCTGTTTACCAGCATAATCCCTGACAAGGGGAGAGATGATCCCGCAGTGGCTTTCTGTCTTCTCTTCTCTAGTTAATGACAGACGGGAAGAGAGCCTCTGATCACTGCAGGGTTCAGGAGATATTAATGGCCCCCCGTTCAGCCGACACGTTGGACAGACCACCCCCCCCCTCCCCCAGGCTGAGAGGATTCTTTAAGAAGAACTGCATTTATCATTCTCATTTAGAGACAGCTGCTATGGAAAGTGACAAGCAATTCTTTTAAAATGTTCATGCTTAATGGAAGGAGGAGTGATGGTTGGGGGGGGGCAGGGTGTCCTCGCACCTCCAGGGTTGTGGGTTCGAGTCTTCCCTCTGTTCTGCATGTGTGGAGTAGGCATGGTCCCCTCCAGCAATCCAAAGACACGCCATTAGGCTAAGTGGAGGTCCATGATGTGTGATCGTGTGTGTATTCCGTGATGGGCTGCCATCCCCTACACGGTGGCCCCCACCTGGTGTCCTATGTGGCTTGGGATGGCCTCCGGGACTCTTCCGTGAGTCGGTCCTGGATCACTGCTAAGATGGAAGGAATGGATGCTTCATTTCAGAGCCTAACACTGAAATCCTGCCTGGGCTCCGAGCCCCCTGTGACCCTGTCCATGGTAACAAGTTAAAAGATGGATGGATAAAATCCTGACTATCAAATATAATTATCGAAGAGTTTGGCTTAATTTTCACTGTGCAGTGGTGAAGAGGCAGACAGAATATTACTGCTTGTCAATTTTCCTAGTCAAGTTGATCATGAAAATCCATGAAAATGTACAAAACAGGCGTCTGTTCCTGGGGCTTTGCGCACCACTTCCGTGCCCCCATGCTCGCTCACCCTGCCCTCTGCATTCGGGATGTAGCTGCGTCAGCTCTCTGTTCCCACAAATGTGTTTGTGAAAAGGAGCCATGAAATCCTGACTATATTCTGGAATTAAGCTGGATTGGAGCCCTGGAGCCCATCGATTCCCTCCACCTGAGACTCAATGAGTCGCATTCTCTTCTGCACTGTGTGCCTCAGCAGGTTAGGATGCTCTGCTAGTGATCGGAAGCTGACCGATTCAGGTCCTATGCTCGGTGCATCGGACGTCACTTTGGACAAAAGCGTATTGTGAATAAGTTGTGGTTCAGCAAAGCCCCCCCCCCCCCCCCCCCCCCCCCCAAGTGCCTGCCTCATACCTGGAGATGCGTGACAGACAGTCCAAGGCCTGGTGGGGATTCTGAGCGTCACATGACACAGCCAATGAGCTCGGCACTCTTGCAGCTCTACAGCACTACCTTATATGAGCACATGAATCAAATCCATCCCTTTTCCTCACAGATTCAAAGCTTTTTTGGCAGAAATACTGGAAAATATGAGAAGCTGCCTGCTGTTGGCCGTTCTACTGTAATTTTGCAGTCGCCAGGCATTCATTAGCATTTCATTCATGGGTCTTCTCAGGGCCCCCATTGACAACCCAACCCCCCCCCCCCCCCCACAGACACAGTTCCATTAGGCCTTTTGAAAATACTGAACTTTTCTGAACTTTTAGACTCCAAAGTCCAATAATAGACATTATTCTCTTAAATCTGAAACATACTTGCAGATTACATCTTTTAGTGAACTTCTGTCTAGCAATGTAATAATAATAATAATAATAATAATAATAATAATAATAATAACGTAAATTATGTGAAGCAAAATGTTTCTATTCTTAAATATCCATTTTCCATGTAACAGAAGGGCTTTATATACAGTATTCCGCTCCCTAATGTTAATTAACGGGAAACTGAATCGCTGAGCATACAGCATCGTTGAATCTCAGACCCGGCTGGATCAGCATCTGTACCGCCCGTCCCCAGGAGTGTAGGACCCGTCTGTTTGAACCCGCCAGAGAGTGGAGGTCTGCGGCATGAGCCACGACCCAGCAATGGCTGGAAGGACGCGATGAGGGCCGCGGGGACGGCGACTGCAGGCCTGCCTCCGTCTGGGGACGCGTAACCGCCACCGAAGCTCTCAGCATGCTGAGCTGTCGCGCTCGGAGGGAAATAAGCTGTGCAGGCAGCACATTTGTGACTAAGCGGCTTCTAAAAACACCCACGGCCAGCTCCATCGACCCTTCATCCCAACCCCCAAACGCTTTAGCTGATCAAACGCTGAATTTCCCCCTGCGACTCTGCTCACCCCCCTGACCTGCGAATAAGACCATTCTGTTGATTTCTGAGTTTTTCTCGACCCCTTCCTTTTGTTTTTTTTTTTTATCCTTTTCCACCCCCCTCCCCCCACACACACGCACTTATTTAGCCCCAAAATGTTGAAGGCTATATTTACACCCAGCGGATGCACATGGCCCGAGGACGGAGCTTGGTGGTTGGAGATGAAAACACAGGAACGAAAAAGCTGGAGAGGTTCGATCTGTCCTTCCAGAACGAGAACTGCGATGTGAAATCAAATCATACCGCATGTGTCCCTGCAGCTCTGAAGTGCAGGAAATGTGTGTGTGTGAGGGGGTGGGGGGGGGGGGCTACTGCGTCGTGATGCTTTCAGACCCCAGTATCTGTCGTCACTGGATATGTTTTCCGTTTTATTCATCCCAATCCGAGTCCGTCATCCATCCTTTTATCTCTACTGCACTTCCTTGTCGTTTCCAGAAGTGCGTCTTCATCTGCGTGACCGTCAGTGTCTCTCCGAGCAAAGGGGTCACCAAAATGTTCTGGCCCCTCGATACTCTGGGCTTCTTATACATATTTCATTACCCTGGGGTTGGGGTTTTGCAGCCCCCACACAAAAATGCACCCCCTCTCATTCACTCACTAAAAAAATAGCTCATGAGCAGAGTCAGATGGTAGCTAACTAGCTGTTTAGCAGAACATGCTGCTTCAGCATCTCCTTAATAAGTAAGGTGTTTATTTAATATTTAGTGCAGTGACTGTTTGTGACCCACAGGGGGCCCCACAGAAATGCATGGTTTGAGTAGCGGTAAACAATGCCGCTGTCCTTTCCTCCAGCCTTTCACCTTCCTTCTGCTTAGCTTCCTGTTATGCCAGCCAACAAAAATACTCCTGCCTGCTCACATTCTTCATTGACTCACTTGCAGAACGATCGTCTGGAAGCGCGAACCACAGAAAGCGTCAATAGATCAGGAGAGGCAATTAAACAGTCGCTTGCTCACACAAACTCGCAGCAGTGCCAAGTAGCGTCATGCATGTGATCCTACACAGACAGGAATCAAACACACATCAAACACGCACGAAGATGGACACGGCGCTTGATCTTGAACCCCAGAGAGAGTCTTATAAGTGACGTTTGAAGTGCGCCATCGTAGAAATCCTTCACCAAAAAAGAGAGAGCCTTCCCTCCATCAGAGTGGTGTTTGTTCCGGAGAAGCTTCTATCAGGTGGACTTCCTAGCAACTGGATACAACAAAGAGCCTGAGTTTCCCATTGCTGTTTGTGTTCCAGTATGGGGGGGCTGATACATGTACCAGGAGATTTACTTCCTTATTCCCTCACGGAATTAACCTTTAACACTGCTGGTCCCGGAACCATGGACAATAAACTCACCTCACTAGTCATTCCAGCTTGGTGCCATTTTACTCAACTGTATCAATAAAATAAAATAAAAAAAATCACAGAGCTTATAAGTGTCTGTTCACGTGAGCCATCAGCAGACATTTTAGCTACAGTATCTAAGCAGAATCTCTCCCTCCATTACATTGTATCGTGCATAATATTCCACTTCTGCACTTTATCAATATGTATTTCACTACTCTGCGGTCTGTTTGCATTCTCTCCTGTCCTGCACTGACTTGTCCTGTATCGCACTGCTGTCTCTCCTATTGTCCTCCCCATGCACCCGTCCCCTCCCCTGCAACTGTGAATTTCACTGTGTTCCACCCAACACATGTGACCCAGGCGGAGACTCGAACCCGGGTCCCAGAGGTGTGAGGCAACAGTGCTAACCACTGCACCACCATTCTGCCCCCCCCCTCCCAACACATGTGACAATAAAATGCAGCTTACAGGTTTAATTTCACTAATCATACAGGCTGAAGGGCAGGCAACTCGATGTTGAAAGCAGGTCACAACGAGAGTCTCCCCTCTATAAACTGGTCAAATAATCCTTGTGAAATGCAGTTTAAGTCTTAATGTGCACAGCAGGTCACCACGATGACTGTGTGTCGCTTCGTCCGCTAATGTGTCATCTTCGCATCACCCTCCAACGATGAAGATTTACCGGAGAGGTGATGTCTGCTGTTATCTCTTCCTGTCTGCCCGGCCACATCCGATGCTTCTATCGTGCTTGCGGGCTGCGCTCTGTGGATTATGTCCGATAAGGTCTGTCTCCTCTGCATGTCTTCTCATTCTTTTTGAATGGATATGGGGAGATTAGTACAGAGAGCTGGGAGTCTCCACCAATCGGCTCCTGTTAGCAACTTACCAGAGGTGGAAATGTCAGGTCCAGAAAGTTTAAATCCAGACCATGATTTTGTTTCAACCAACCAGCTGTGTACTCTGTGAATGTGACTCGTCATAGGCAGTTGGTTGGTTGAAACAAAATCCTGGTCTGGATTTTTACTTCCTGGACCTGAAATTTCCACCTCTTCAACTTACATAGTTGAAACCTTTTAGTTGCATGGTTCCAACTATGTAAGTTGCTAACACAGTTTTTTGCTGTGTTATTGGGAGTTGTCCCCAGTCCGAAAGTTCCATCCTGCTGTACCACGTGCAAAGCAGCAGACAAACGCGACCCAGAATCAGCACTGACCTCGCGATCATCCTCTTTGGGACACAGATTATCCTCATGGTTTTGTGCAGGCTTACGTTGCTACAAAAAGGACAAGAGAGACCAGGAACAGGGAGGAAAAGGGAGGCGCAGAGGGATGGTGCACAGGAATGGAAGACAAAGAGGAGGTGTGCCTTACTTACACACTTACTTTGCCAATTTGAATAAAAACTGTGCAGCTATGCACCAGCAAATGCCAACACACACACACACACACACACACACACACACACTGAGGCTGCTTTTTTTCTGTTTGCCTTTAAGGACCCCCCAGCAGCCACATAATACCATTCATTGGTGTCCACATAAATGCCTGATAGCAAATCAAATGAATTCAATGCTATTGCTTAAATATTACACGGTGGACTGTATGAAGGATAGTTTGGCCTGGCTTTTACTTCTTACTTTAAATATGCCGTGGTTTGTGTGTTCCCGAATCATGAAGTCTTGGAGTAGCAGTCTTATCCAGTAATGCTCTGTAACACCCATGGAGGTAGAGGAGATGAGAGGAAGGCAAACCAGTGCACTCTCTCCGGTAAAGATGTGGCTGTTTAAATTCTAGCTTTTTTCTAGCGTCATTTCTTGCCTGCCCCTCCACGTAAGCTGTGGAAACGGGGTGGAACTTCTATGGGTAGCGAGCTTGGCGGCATAAGGCGGCCACGGGAAAGAGACTCAAAGGCAAAAACAGAGCCATCAGCTGCGACACGAAGGTGATCGATGAGCACGGCAATGCGACTGAGATCGACGGAGCCGGCCGCAGCACACGGAAAATATATCAAGTCCGAAGGGAGAGTCATTTTTAAACCTGGTTACTCAAATGCGGTCGTATTGTAAGGACATTGGGGCCAAGGACAAGGATCACGGTGTTATTTGAGGATTTCGGGGTAAAGCAATCACAAGAATGTCACCCCCTGGTCTTAAGTGACAAACGCCTCACTATTGGGGCTGGGTGGACCTGATGGGATTGATAGAAGTCGCTGGAAGCCGGAGAGGTCACGTGCCGCTAAAAGAGCAGGTGCATGTTGCACACTGAGCTTTGTCACTTGCTGCGGTGCTGTGGGTCCGACAGGCTGCGGGGTTATAATGTCAGCGATTAGCATTGTTTAAAAATGCTTTAGCGCCAGTTTGGACGAGGATTTTTCTTCTGAACACAGCGTAGGAAGATGGCGGAGTTCTGTGAGGCGGATCCAGCCGTCCAAACTTTACTCAGCGTAATGGAGGAATGGGTGTAGGGGCCCTCGGGGGCCCCCAGACAGTCCACGTTTTTGCTCCCTCCCAGCTCCCAACACACCTGAAGCAGGAATTCTGTTATCGATTATCTGGGAGAGAGCAAAGGGGGGTCCTGAGGACCGGGTTGAGAAACACTGTTTTAAACGTCGCTCCTCCTCTGAGTAATGCCGTCACTTGCATCTGGACTATCGTCTTTGTGCTCCAGAACCGACAGGTGTCAGAGGAGTTCGGATCACATGCCCACTGCTCTGAGTCTTTCTCCCTAAACTCCCAGATTAGCTGGCAGAGTCTGCCTGTGCTCCCTCAAATAGATCTCTCTAGAGGGTTACTGATCCACTCTTTGCGGTGACAGTATGGTTTTTCATGTTTGAATCATTCTGACATCATTTACTTTTTTTTATTTTAAATGAGTGCAGGGGGAAAGTTTAAAAGTAGAGGGGTGCTGTGTGGCTCAGTGGTTTCGACCTCTGTGCCTGTGATCAGAAGGTTGCTAGTTTAAATCCCACAGCTTGTATCTCTGTATGTGTGTTTTAAAAAGGAGAGTAATATACCCCTATACAGTAAATGGCTTCTCTTCTACAAAATGCTTCATGCTATTTTTCATAGAATTCAAAACTGTGCTTAGCTACTTGATTTAGACTCAGCATGGGAGAGGTCTCTCTGGGGGGGGGGGGGGGTCCTGTGGAGGGGGGGGGTGGAGAGTGCATGTCGGCACGATGGCAGCTCTGCCAGGCGGTCGTATGGCATCCTATCGAATGCCTACATTTCCATAAGTCCATCCCTGGCGGACCCCCCCCCCACTCACAATGAGATGCTTTCATCACTTCGGCCTTCCCACCACAGTTCCGCTCTGCCTCGGCAGGATAAAAAATGCACCCCTTTCAGAAAGAAAGCAAAGCTGATTAAGACTGATGCCCCCTGTGCCCCTGAAGCTAGAAAATTCAATATTGGCACATTTGCAGCCGTTTGTGACCAATGGCATTTTATTACTCCCAGTGAGGGGTCCGTTCGACCGTGTCCCTCGTCCAATGGGATTAGCCCTCAGCCTGTCGCATCATCACTCACTTGCTCCCTCGTTGTCTGCCCCAGGGGCGTCACACACATTCGCACCGATACGACCAGCCCCATTTGGCACACGACTGAGGAAACGAGGAGGCACGTTAATTCGGCATAATTTAGCAAGCGATGGATACTACTGATAGCACGCTGAGGGGGATTCGGCAGAGTAAGAATGAATGCCGCATGCCACTGACAGAGAGTAGAGTGAAGTATACCCCATCGAAGGTCCTCATAACCTTACAAAGAGCCCGTAATTAATCAGCCTCCTTAATTCTCTTACAGTATCTAATAATGCTTAACACTACCAACCTTTTGTAAATTAACCAGCATAAATAAGCTACAGATGCTTTATATTTTTCCAGTGTACAAACTCTCTTCTAGACTAATTTCCTGAAATCAGCAGGCGACTCGCACCTAAGGAACAGCTTCAGAGGAACATAGAAAAACAGTCTTTTATCTCCCCCGGGGTCATCTGATTCGGCTGTACTGTGCGAATGTGATGTATCTCCTTCTGGAATGGAGTCTCATGAACGGCTTCTGGTGCTGGGCGTAAATGTCATGAACCCTGGGTGTGATGTGACCCTCCGGCAGACCGGGGAAGAACCGAAAACTCGAAACTGAGTGAGAAGATGTGGATCCGATGAAAGGTGTGCGCCCCCACAATGCATTTCTGCCTCAGGATGTTCAATGACTTCCTCCCTGTCTGACGAAGTCAGTGGCAGAATCACAAACACACATTTGACCCTGTCCAACTGAAGAAAACAGAGCAATCAGGTCTCAAGGGGGTGGGGGGGGGGGGGGATACTGGCATTGAGCTAATCAGTTAGTGTGGCAGGCTGGTGACACCCCCTCCACCCACCGAGAACTCCGCTCTGTGATGGGGGGGGGCTTGGGCGTTAGCCACTAATTGGCATTGATTGCTTTGAAACGCGGCCTAATGAGATGATACCATTCAGCATTAAGGTGGGACGAGCCATCATCATCTACAACATGCATCTCAGGTGGCTTCATGGAGGCCTTTAAGAACAGGCCTTAAGCACATAATGCAAGCGTCATGGAAAAAGACAAAAGGCTGTGACCGTCCCCCAGTGACGCCCCGCAGTGGCAGTGAGGTGCTTCGGCTCACTAATATGCAGGTGATGAGGCAGAAATATGTAGCGGGACCCTTGAAGGAGACGACCGGCGATGGGGGCAAGTTGGAAACCGAAGGGCATAGTGCACTTGTCACAGCATGGCAGCGATGGTGTCTATTTAAAACCCCCCGCCGGAGGGGGCCGTGGGTGCTCGCTCCGCACAGTTGATTACATACTTTTATCACACAGTCGTTACCTTACGGTACCTGACACTCCTTCACAGCCCTGGCTGAACCTGACGGCTCAGAACCCAGCTGCCCGTCCCACAGCATGCTCCCATCAATCCGTCGTTTCTCTCGCTGACCGTGAGAGACAGATTTGGAAGGAGAACATCAGCTGGAAGGAGCCTGGTGAAGGGCATTGTGGTGCTCGCCTTAGACATGAGAAAGTACACCCCCCTCCCGGAACCCCCGCTGTTCATAAATCAGGGTGTTAAGGAGTTATGAAGTCCCTCTGGGTTCTCTGTGTCCCGTTGGTACCTTTCCGGCTTTTCTAGGAGTCTCCCCTCCACTGCATCAGTAAAGCAAGAAGTCAATGAAATAGCCAGATGCTAAATGGAGAATGACCCACAAACTCATTACGACTGAGGAATTATGCTGGCGGGCACAGACCGGACCGAGCAGCGAGGTGTTGGCGGGGCTGGGAAACCAAGCGGGGGCTCGCTGTACTGTACCGGCGAAAAACGCACTCACACCATTGCACGTCTCCCACCATATCCTTAGCTTATTAGCACATATATATAAGCCCAAGCCAGCTCGTGTCCCTCTGGGAGAGGATTGGATGGTGATCATTCCAGAGAGTCACCTCGCCGATTCTCTCATGCCAGCGGAGGGCAGTACGGAGTGACTTGTGGAGGCGATTCATTAACCTTGATCTGCGAATCATTACTTTTTCTTCACAGGCTTTAACAAGAGCATGTGCCTGTGGACAAAAGCTAGACTCCCCCCCCACACACATCCCCCCCCCCAGTAATGAAAGGACCTTAGGATGGTCTTCATTAAGGAAATCTTTCAATTTGTTCCGAAATTTGTCGGGGAGTTTCCTGGGGGGTGAATTTTACTGTCACCGTGAACAGAGCTGTGTACAAAATGCTCCAGTTAACGTCAAATCCATCATCACCCTCTCAGAGAGATCACCATGTCATACTTCACAGCTTCCTTTGTGGATCAGGCTGTATGTTGACGTCTTTGCAATGGGTGAACAGCAGCTCCTTTGAATGGGGACCCGTTTATCCAAAGCGATGTCCATTTGATGAAGCAGGTCAGGCAGCCCCTGGGGCATTAAGGGCGGATGCGTGGTTTGGGGGCTGGTAAACACACCGCCACTGTGGGGGGTGGGACACGGACGTGCCCTCCCTCAATATGCTGCCGTTCCTCACGCCACTTCGCACACAAGCGGACGGTCAGCGTTTTATTTCTCCCGACCGATCGGCTCCAGAGTGACGTATTGAGCGACAGATCTCTACTTTCTTCTGCCCTCGCCCAGACGGCTGGACGTACAAAACAAAATCGATTCCAATATATTTCGTCATGACACGGATTATGAAATTGATCGTCTTCGTTTGCAGGCGTGCGATAAATAATTTAAAGAATAAAAATCTATTAGCTGTAGAGGCCAGGAAAGCAGAAGTACGTAGCTAGACGCGCTGGTCTAGTAAGACGGATGGACTCGGAGTGCACAGGAAAACATTCAACTCCCACACACACACCCTTCACACTGGCTGGGGCAGCTTATGATGCCCATCCCCCTCTCCGTCACTAGCAATAAACAAGCTGATAAATTAATAAATGCACAGAATAGAATAAATATGCCGCACATGTTTCGTTGGATGAATCTACTCTTCTCATTGATCATGTGACCACGTATATGGGGGATGCCTTCCGGAAACGCTGCAGAAGGCGGGTAGGACAGCCAGGACATCCCTCTAGGTTACAGCAGAGATGAAGGGCTGTAGCTATGGTGATGGGGAGTAGAGCAGCGGGATTTCCACAGGGCACATGCGGTCTCAGTCGCGTGAGGAAACCTAGACCCGCATGTTCTGAGCTGCCCGATGCCACGATTGTCAGGTCTAGGTAAAGCTTCTAACACACAAATGAAGAAAAACGAAGATGCAGGACATTTCGCAAGCTCACTTATTCATCGTTTCAGCTTGGATGGATGCTTTTAACTCTCCTTTATGAAGACTTTTCACTACCCACTCTTCATATCTGCTTTCGGTTAACAAATAAATAGACGTTCCTTCGGTGGTAAACAGAGACGTTAAAAAGCTCCGCGTTTACCATCAATTTCTATCTTAAACATTTTATGTCTGAAGGTGCAGAGAGTCTTGAGTGATAGGCCGCATTACCAGCAGTGTTCCCAGTCTGTATTGGAAGAGGCGCTGAGGTGCATGAGGCAGAGAGCATGAAATGTCCGCGTGAAATGGGAGGATCCTGGGGAGGGACAAAGTCAAGAAACAAGCCCCTTCATTCAGCAACACATTAAGTCTATTTAGCAGACACTTTTGTCTGCATAAAGTGACATACTATTGAGAAAGCAGGTCAGCCAGTCCCTGAAGCGATGAGGGTTAGGGGCCTTGTTCAATTTCCTAATGGTGACATCACTCTGCTAACTCTGGGATTTGAGCCGGCAACCTTCCAATCACTGGTACAGTGAGTGATAATTTCAAACGCATTTAAATTTTTTGTCTCAAAGCGGCAGAACTCAATTCCCCACTGTGTTTCCCTGCTGGGTGCCCTTTTCCGAAAGCTTCCCCAGTTTGGCAAAAAATCTCTCCTTAACAAGGCACATCCTCCTATCTCACGTCATCCAGATGTTTTCCATCAAATCTGGCAGACACAGATCTAATTTGCTCTCAGCTTTTGTTCTGGCAGTTCGAATATATAACCTTTTTAAAAGAAAAAAAAGGTATCTGGACTTTTAAAATTTTCCACTTTATTTTACCAGCTCAGTCGGAACACAGCAGTTAAATCCGCTTTTAAGAATGAGAAATAAAATCACACCTAATCCAATGGAGAGGAGAGGGAGAGAACCGGCCCATCACTGGAAACACTGCCTGCTCCACTTCAGTGCAGTGGCTGGAAGAAGAAGCCTGATGCAGTGCATTTTTCATGCCTGATCATCTCGGTCCACTGACCTTGACATGACATCATTTCCTGTCAGGTGCTCCTCACCCTCATGTACTCGTACCAGCCGGCGTCTAAACCGACAAACTTTCTATTGGCATGTGAGCTTTTATGCAAGTTTTTTATTTTTTTTTTACTGTAGAGCAACTAATCACCAGGATCTGCTGTTGCTTATAAACAGAGCAGGTGTCTGTTTTTTATGTGCGCTGTGTGCAGGGCACAAGAGTCATCTGTTTTGCCTTGTACTTTCATAAATCATCAAGAATCGCCACCTAAAAATGCGTGTTGTGTGAGAATCTTAGCAGGAGTAAAAGTATCGCATTTTCCAAGTCTGTCTGTCAGCTGACCTGTCAATATTATCTTTCAAAAACAGCCTCTGCTCAGTCCCCCACTGGCCTTGCGTTCATCGGCACCTGATATATCTTTTAGGTTGATGATTTTATCTATAGTGACACACAGTTCATGCACTATGCTAAAGCATAGCCTGCTTGTTCTGTGAAACGCCCGGTTTACCCAGTAAATCTTCCGAATTCAAGGGCAGCTAACCCTTAAGCGTGTGTTTCTGTTTGTCTAAGGCCATAATCCATCTCCGAGGTGACAGGCGATAGATGGAGATCCCAGTGTTCCGAACCGCGGCCATGAAGGAAAGGGAGGGCGTTCGTCCCATAGCGTTTTAATTATGTGTGTCCTCGTTCTGTATCTTTCTGCATGGCTGATGTTCTCCTACAGAGGGACATTACACAAGCTGATTGGAGGCATTATGAGTGACAAACACCACTTATCTTCTCCAATAAGTGAAAGAGCTAACAGCTCACTGCCGGGCAGCTTGGCGAAACTGTGAAACTGTGAGATTTGTAAACACCCCCCCCATTTTTTATTCCAGTGAATGTTTCTGTGTTCATAACAAAGGATTACCACTTCCTGTTTTGCTAAGTCTCGTTATTGCCGAGAACAATCTGGATATGGCGCCCGAAGACTGTGAAAGGCAATTTATTTGGAATGTTCCGGCCCTGTTGAAGTCAGACGGCATTAAAAACCAAAGCACAGACCCCCCGGGGGGCTTATTGTTGCCTCCTTGCCGTGTTGCTCGGCATCACGGTTCATTTACACACCTGCCTAATAGCTAACGAAGGTTCAGTCTGCCTCCGGGATCGATAGAGGCCGGGTCGCCGAGACGACTGCTGAGTTTGTCGGGAGTCGCATGCCAGTCGTGCTGCATCACTCACGCTGCACCGTCTTTTCCTATTTTATTCATTCTACTGTTCGGTACATTTCCATTAACTCCTTTATTTTTGCCGCGGCTCTGCGGGTCAAGGTCCCACTCTTGGTTTGTTGTTTTGTATTTCAGGCCAGTCCTTGGCTGTCATAGCGCTGTGCTTCACATCCAGCGCAAGGCGCAATTCGCTTTTTCGGGAAAATGCTTGGTCTGGCGCCCTTTGGTTAATGATGGAGGCAAAGAGTGTGTTTATATTTTATTCGTGTTTTTAGACGCTCAGGAATCCATTATTTCCTCTTTTCTCCCCTCTCTCGAATTTTTTCTATCGTTAAAGGTCGCCGTCATCGAGGAAGGTGACAAATGACATTTAGCTTCTATCATGCCCTGCTTTCTTAATGTCATTGCATGGGAAAGGCTGCAACAAGGCCCTGATTCAATGCAAATCATTATACAATAGTAATATTAATAACAATAGTAATAGTAATAGTAATAATAATAAACGAGAGACATGTCATGCACCTCTGTGAGTCATGCAGCCTTTCATTGCAGACAAACAACCAACAGAGTTTCCTTGCTTCTTAGTAAACTTGTACATTTATATGGTTAATTAAGCTGTTGTTTTTTAATTATTATTTTTTTAAGTTTGACCCTGTTACTACTATCTACAGAATACATTCTCCTAAGATGTTTTCAGTCAACACCTGGTAAAGAAGCCAAAAATGTATTTTAAGAGTTATTAAGATGAATCTATAAAATGTTAATAAAGTCTTGATGGCAGGTTTAATCTCTCATTTGGATATTACCCTCAGCCATCAGATGCAGACCGAGATGCAAATGGCTTCAGAGCCTAGAAATCCATCAAATACCCTCGTTTCTTTACAAACACAGCAGAGGAAATATCATGAGATTATCTCCTTCTGCAATAATATGCATGAAAGATCTCAGCGAGGCGTCAGATCTCCCTGCATCACCAGGGCGGTGCTCTCTGCGATACTGATCGGGTCTTGGCACTTTTCTCTTTGACCTCAGCACAACCGCAACCGCTGATGTCACAGAAGAAGCCAGTTCTTATAAAATCGCCCGATTATCTTGCAGACCTTATTATTTTTTTCTAGATGTGTAGCAGCATTTAGATTAGAACCAAGTCTTTAGAAATTAAAACGGAGGATGTTATCAAATTCCTCGTTAATGGATACTGATAAAATTCTGGGCCTGGCTCCTAAAACCATTTGAGATGTGACACCAGACCTGCTGTTGACACAGAAGGAAGCGTATCTACATTGAGACATTCGTGAAAGGCCTTGGTGTTGTACCTATTACTGATTTCAACTTTTCTCTCCCTCTCTAAAAAAAGAAAAAAAAAATCCTAAATTTATGTCATTCTAGACAGACAATGATAGCAGTTCTGACACTTTCTTGTTTTAAAGTTGCTTTTTAAAAACCCTGCCTTAATATCCGCTGAAAAGTTCGAAAACATACCTGCTGTTCTCTGAGTGAAGCGAACTGCGCAGCCACCAAGCAGTTACATCATGCCGTAGATGTAACTGCGTCTGTTTGCAGGAGAGTGTGCCTGCTGATAAATTAGTCTCTTACATCAAGGTACAAGATCTTTTGTTTGCCTTTTGCACATCAGTACACAGGAATTCCAACTCGCAGCATCCAGTCAGTAACATGTAACATATAACAGGATTAGACAGCAGAAAACCAAACAAAGGCAATTGCAATACATCAAAGTAAACATGTAACTAGGCACTGCAGAGGTGTGTATAATCTTGGAAAATATAAAATAAACAGACAAAATGGCCTAAACGGAAAATACGACTAAATTACTTACATTTAGGAAAGACATATTTGAAAAATAAATAAAATGGTTAAATAAGAAATATGTCAGAATAAAGTGCAATGTGCAGAATTGTCCTGTACAGGAAAATGTACAATCCTGAGGTTGGAGTACTCATACTCTGTCGAGTATAGTGTACTGTTCATTCAGTAAAGTGTAGGGGATTTTTTTTTTAATTTTAATTTCTCACTTTAAAAATAATAAAACATAAAATTATAATTGAAAAGTTCAAGAACTGCACGTAAGTTAATAGACCATAGACCATAAATATATATAGAGTATCAAACATAGACGTGTTCCAGTTCACTCATTGTCCCACTTAAACAATATTCACTCTACTGTGCATTAATGAGGTTGGGGTATTATTGCTCTGTACAGTAAAGTGTATTATACATTTATGAGTGTAGCTCTCTGCTATATTTTCTTTTATTTCTATGTTGTATTACACAATGTATAAATGTTTTGAATGTACTGTGCCAATGTGTCTATTTTCTTATGGTGACCTGTGAACTGGAAACTGCTGGAGAGGAGCGGGAGAGCGGCGATGGCTAAGTGCGGACGGTTATTCTGACGCTGTACTGAAGAAAATTATAGAATTATACGGTTAGTACCCACCTCTAGGCTTTGGGAGTGGTGTTAAGCAAAATAGAAGTTATCGGATTGATAACTACCCTGCTGGAGTTTTGATGCTGCCTGTGTAGTATTAAAAGTGTGTCATACAGTAGCGTCTGGTCGCCATCTTAAGTAAAACGAGGTCTTCAACAGTAGCAGCCAACATTGTCCTGAGGTACAAGGATTTGGTGAACTGAGCTGCGATTCCAGAGGACAAATTCATCATTCAGCCGGACGAGGTGGACGGAAGAGGATATTCAAAGCAAACGCGACAGGAAACACTGAACTCCCCTGGGACGGAACCTTTCTTCTCGTCGAAAGCGGCAAATACCTGGGTCCTCTATTCTTCCTTTGCTCACGGAGCAAAGTGGCCATCTTTTGAGGTTGGGCCCCGCCGCCCCCCAAGCGACGTATCAGACCTGCCCCAAGGGTGATATTTTAGTTTAATGCTGCCGGCATAGGAGCTTGTGAGTTTAAATGATTATTTTAGTTGTAATAACCGGGAGAACCCGTGGTGGTTGGGAGCAGCTGAAGCTCATACTAATTAGGGGAGAAAACAACATCTCAAACCTCCACTCATAAATTAGTGTAAATAAAATAGAAGAAGAATTTGATTGGTTGATGGCCATTAGCCTATGATCTCATAAGATGAGTGAATAGTGTAAAACAGGATTTTATGCCACAGAGATTTGCTGGCATGTTTGGGTCTCTCCGCTACAGGCAAAGACCTTACTCTTTGCAAAATCCCCACCACACACTTGAAGGCCTGTGTCACGCTGATCTGTTTGCTTTGATTTTACAGAATCACACCGGGATTGTGGAATAGGCTACACCTGGATACTGGATTTTGGGGGGGTGTTCAGGGTCCCAGGTGAAAAAAAACAGAAGCCAAATTTGTGCAGTTGTTAAAAAGGCACAGGGAAGTGAATGAATGTCATTGTCACCCGACTTTCCTCTGTCCTGGGGTAACCATCACTTGCCCCATCCTTCCTTTGTCCTGGTATGTTTTGTTCTATGAACTTCCTGTAATAATGCCCCCCCCCCCCCCTTTACCCCCAAGTCCTGTTTGAATCCCTCTGGAACAGCATAGGAACAGTTTAATTTTTTTACATCCATTTCCGCTTTCTGCAGCTGACTGCGCTGCTCTGCCATGCGCTGCCTGTGTGTAAAATGGAGTGTATCAGACGGATTGATTGAAACGTCGGCATGTCAGCACCGGCTACTCCACAGAGCTCTGCTGTGCCTCAGGCTCTGAACGTGGGTTTACTTTTGAACTGTATTAGTCATGGTTGAGTCTGTGGAATCACTAGCTATTTAGCATAATAGACATTACTGTACAAATGCAAAGTCTACTCCTTTTTCTAAATCTGCCAGTCTGCCTCTCCCATACATTGTGAGTAATTATTATTAACAAAAGAGTGTTTTTTTTTCTGTTTATCTCCATTGAATTGTGTGTGATAGGCAGCTGCTGGATGGTTTCTGATTCTCAGACTGCTTTTATTTTTCTCTATAATGACCGTGCTGAGCACCAAAGGCAAAATATAGTGTTTAAGTGAAAAACAATGAAGAGGGAGTCATTTCAGTGACAGACGGGCGATTCGGCGCCGTTCCTCGAGGGCGGAACTCCATTCGGGCCCCGATTAGCGTCTCCACACTCTGTTTATTTTCAGCTTTGCAGCTGAAGTGCTACGAAACGCCCGCGTCGCGCCACTCGTCTGACTGTGTCCCCTAAAGTCACTTCGAGGCCGTGCTCTGCAGTGTCGGGGCCGGGCGGGGAGATCGTATGCCGTCGGTGTCCTGGCAGCCAGCAGCCAGCCTTCAGAGTGGATGGACCGGTGGTGTCAGATGTCTGAGATGAGCTGACAGGCACGGACAGCGTGTCATGGGGGTGGGGTGGGGGGCAGGGACACCCAACATATGCTTTTTACTATTATTTTATTTATTGCTTGGTCACACACTCGCCACTGCCTGTTTGTGTGAGGGCGGGGCAGGCCTGTGTTTTCAAACACCACCCCTCGCATCACTTCTCTTGTTTCCTTTCTTCTCAGAATTTTTGGATTGGGGGGTCATAGGTCTGGTTTGAACACTCCAACTCAGCCTCCAACCCTCCGTTGCCCCCAAAGCACATGGTACTTCCAGTTTCTCAATATTGTAGAACTTTGTTCAACTGTTGCTCCAGTCACTTATTTAATCATCCACTGTACGATATTTGTAACAGTCATTGCCGCCAGTGTAGTAATTTTTAAAAGGTAACGTCAAATATGCCAGGTGTTTCCACAATTCTGCCCACTAGTGTATGCCCGGCAGGGCTGTTCCTCTGGATGGCACTCAGTGAAGTAGAGGGCCTCCGATAGCACAGAAGTTTTCAAGCCAGTGGTTCTGCTACAGGTACCTCATTATCAAAGCTTCCAGGGCTGTGTCAACGTTTACAATATGGCTGTGTTTATGTGTTTATATGGCCTTGCCTTCCCCTCCATACGAGGCTCCTGACAGGCACATAAAGGCTGATACCTTTTTAAATTTGACATAACGTGCCATCTTCTAGCACTTACATGCGAGTGAATGGATCTCACTGAAATAGTCCTTTCTGGTTGGTTGTATTCTTGCCTGCATGGAGCACCTTATTGGTTCAGTACTCGATAGTTAGAAGCAGCCATAGCATTCCGCTATGCAAATGGAGGGGTGTGGCTAAGTCACATTTCACGCTAACATTCCTAATTCTAACATCCACACATAGAGCCGCAATCCTGGAGGGCGTGATCTGAATTCAATTCAAAGAAAATTATTATAAAATTCTAATGACATTCAGATAAAAAGGCGTTTTTAATTACTGGTAGCTGGTTAGAGATTTCAGCCAAAAATATGAACATATTAATAAGTGAAGGATCCTCAGAAGGGCAATTTTTTTTCTTCCAGGCATTGATACAAAAATCCGGGAATAACGTTAATAAGAAAATCCCTCCCGTTTGATCAGCCGAAAGTGCTTTAAATGAGCGAATGGCATGATCTGACTGGTTTGTTCATTTGTGTTTATTACCCTACAGGACGCTGCTCTGCATTCGCTTGTGGCTGGCCGACTATAACCGGCTTTAGTGTAGATGGTGCCAGGCCACTTTGGCTCTGATGCAGTTCACACTGGCCTGAAAGGTGCTCCTGATTTATTAGGGTGATTTAAGGGTGCAGTGTGGAAGCCCAGTGTGCAGTGTGAGCAGAACAGAATCCCAGTATTACCAGAGCAGCATCCAGATGGAGCTATAAGGGGCTCCTCTCACCATAGAGCCTGACCCCATCACTACGCAGCAGGGTCATGTGGCGTCTGGTCCACATCAGAGTCAGCTGCTTCATGCAACATGGACATCCAGGCTGGAAGAGCTGTGTTGGTAGGATTTAAAAACACCGTTGAGAATACGCTTTGTGGAGAACCAAGTACAAAACCTCACCAAAGTCTTTCTCAGAAACTTCATAGTCAGATATGTTTATAGCATCATGTGATCAAGCCCATGGTTTACGAAATATGAATAATCTATGAGATTCATCGCTAATCTCCCTGGGCCATTTCTGGAAGTGGCCAACAAACTAGTGAAAGTATTTACGGAAGTGTTTTTCAGGAAGGGTCTGGCTCAGGGGGCGGCATGGTGGTGCAGTGGTTAGCACTGTTGCCTCACACCTCTGGGACCCGGGTTTGAGTCTCCGTCTGGGTCACATGTGTGTGGAGTTTGCATGTTCTCCCCATGTCGTCGTGGGGTTTACTCTGGGTACTCTGGTCCTCCCCCCCAGTCCAAAGACATGCTGAGGCTAATTGGACTTGCTAAATTGCCCGTAGGTGTGAATGTGTGTGTGAATGGTGTGTGAGTGTGCCCTGCGATGGGCTGGCCCCCCATCCTGGGTTGTTCCCTGCCTCATGCCCATTGCTACCAGGATAGGCTCCGGACCCCCCGCGACCCAGTAGGAAAAAGCGGTTTGGAAAATGGATGGATGGATCTGGCTCAGTGTGAGTGGCAGAGAATAAGCAGGGACCACATATGCTTGTTAGGATTGTGAGCTGCGAACGGACTGGATTACAGAGGTCGGATTTACACGGTGGGGGTGGGGGGGGGGGCAGTTGTAATAAGAAGCTGTGGCACCGTGACCTGGAAAACTGGCAATTTTGCGGATTCATGCGTCATTTAGTCTCTTTTCTGAAAATGCTAAACAAGTCATAGGTGATGAGGAAGAAGATAAGAGGTGAAGGACAGGGCTCTGAAGTTCCTCCTCCTGTAAATGCCCCAGGCGGCTGGGCAGCGTAAGCAGGATACATCATCCTCATCCTCTACAGCAGATTGCTTCTTTATCTGAAAGAAATTATCGATGCAGTAAAGTTCTCTTTCCATGCTCCCTCTGTTTTTAAATGTATATACTAAATTAAGTTTTTTGTGTGTGAGAGAGACTACCTCTTAATGGTTTTGTTCCTCCGACTGGCTCATGAATCCGTAAATCGTAATGAAAAAGGTGATTCGGTTTTAGCGCATGGACACTCGGAGCGTGAGGTGATTGTGCCGGGAAGTGTGCTCACTTAACACGTGAGGGGGCGACTCGGATTGGGAATACCCCCCCCCCCCCCCCCGAAGAGGAACCTGTGGATGTCTATCCCACCCAGCACCGGTTGAGAGTGACACCCAGGAAACTAATTACAGGTACAACAGACGTTCCCCATCCTCATGAGGGATGGGAATGGGTTAGGGAAAAGCTGTTTCTAAAGTTTCTAAACTTTCAGACACAATCCAAAAAATAAGGTTAAAAAAGTATGAAAAACCACAGCCGTATTGTCGAGAAGAACAGAGATGAGGCACTGTGTAGTTTTATAGGGGGTGGTGGCACTGAAAGCCCCCTTTGCGCTGCACATTTTTGTATGTTTACGTGTGAGTGTGTGTTTGAGAGACAGAGGGATTTGATACAATCCATCGCATATCTCCAGATTCAGCTTGAAGCCCACTTTGTCCATTCTTTCGTTTGTTGTTTGCAGAGTTGGGGGCTAAAACCGACTTGTGAGTGTGTGCGTTTGAAATAAGTGGCCCTGCTCCGCTCAGGAAACCCATACACAAGGAGCAAAGTAGGAATTCTGAAATTTATGCGACGGGGATGAGATAGCCCTTGAGCCGTCATTAAAGAACCATTTAACAGGAGTCACGTGTCCCCTGCCTGTCATATATTCATTCAATCAATCATCCATTTATTTATATGCTTTGTAATTTGTGTGTGTTTATTTATTGATAGGTACTTATTCATTTAATCCTGCAATTGATTTGAAAACTGATGTGGGAACTTAAAGCTGTGTGGTGAAGCCCTGCACATTGAGGACGCCCCCAGGGTAGATGCCTGCTGTTTACGTATTTCAGGAGTGCTGAGGTGTAGGGGGAGGCCACCCAAAGAGGGTCCCTGGCAAATGCAGTGAAACCACAAGAGTTTAAAAGAAAAATGCATTCACTCAGTGGATATTACTGTCCAAAGTGCCTGTGGATCGGAGCAATTAGGTTTAAAGGCCTTGCTCAAGGGCTTCTCTTGCTCAAGTAGGATTACACTACTAGCCACCGGGAATCAAACCCACAACCTTCTGGATATGGGCACCGATTTCCCACTGACTGAGTCCCATATGGTACATGTAAATTCCACTACCATGGACCCGCTGCTCTGGTGCAGCCCGGTCCATCACCTGGAAAAGTATTACTGCAGCATAGTCATACATACAGTGTGATAGTTATTACCCAGTGATACAGAGTACAAGCCAAACACAGATAAAGCATTTATTTATACTCTGGGGGGCGCTGCAGACACACAGCGACCATGCTGTGCATTTCATTCTTCCTAAGTCCGCATGTCCCTCATATGTTTATGTGTTTCCTTCCACATGTGATTCATATGTATTGGTGCCCGTCATGGGTATACTGGGATCAGCTGGCATCCTGTGCCCTCTGCTTTCCAGGGGGGATTATACTGGATAATCTGCATTGGTTATCAGCTAGCAGGAAGGCGTTTCTGCCAGACTTTGCATCATTTCCATCTTGCGAAACTGAAAGTTTCAAGAGAGGATTAGTGTGAGAGTTATGCTGGCCTCCGCTTTTTATTGATAAGCATCCACCTTGGATTTCTCTTAATTTATGCTGAGAATGCACCAATTGCAGAACAGCTTAGCTTAAAAGGTGCAGAGTTTCGGACTCGCAGAGTCTTTTTTTCTCCTCCTCCGTATTATTGAGAAGAACTTAGGGAAGAACAGTCAGTTATAACCACTGTGAGGGTGAGTGTTGCCAAGCCCTATCAACTGAGATGGTGGATTGTTTTAGGGATTCGTATCTTTTCCATCCATCCATCCTTGCAACTTCCGTATTAGAGGGTCAGAAGGGGGTCAGAATGGTGCCCGGAGCTTATCCCAGGAATCAAAGTACACGAGGCCCTGGATGGCATGTCTGTCTATCACAGTGCAAACACACACACACACAGAAAAGGCAATTCGGACCCCGCAGTTCACCTAAACTGCTTGTTTTTGCGAGTGGAAACCAGAGAACCCGGAGGAGAGAACACATTGACTCTCTCTCCGGTTGCTTTATTATTTATTGTTATGTGAAAGTTGCTGGCTTTTAAATGAAAACCCGAACTTGAGGGATTCTCAGTTTTCCACACCAATTACTACACTGACGCCCGAAGCGACCATGTGCAGCTACCATGCATCAGAGATGTCTTTTCTCTTTTAATCCTGTCTGTGAATTCTTTTTTAGATAATGGGCATAACGATATTGCAGCCCACCTGGCTGACAGCCCAAATGCATCAGGAAATGCGACGAATCACATACCCCAGATCTGCATGCTAATGGAGTTAAATCGTCGGCATGCGACGAGATCGTGCCATCTGCTGCGATTTACTGCTCAGTGCCGCTGTCCTCACCTTTCTGCTTTATTCCTTCTGAGCACCGCAGTACGTCAGTCAGCATCCTGTACAGCGAGCCATTCGTCTCAGCCTGCGACACTGTCTCAGTGCCCCCCTGGCTTTAAGTACGCTCTTTGACATGTCTTTTTCCTCAAATTTTCTACCATATTGGCTCAAGATTTCTCTCGCTAAAGATAAAATGAACCTGAAATTTGCATTCAGATGTTAAGTGGCCCTCCCAAATAAGGAAAATTGCAGATAGCACTGATTTGCGATGTTTACTATCTTGCTTGGCGCCAAAGTGCGTTCCGAGGATGCCGGTTAGACGAAGTCCTCCCTTTCCTGTAGCGGCGTGCCAGCTGTGCTCTCTCACTCTTCTGTAAATCCAGCGTGTAAACAGGAGCGCCCGTCGCTGGGCGTTTCTGCAGACCTACGGTCTATTCGGGAAGGCCTTGGTCTGAGGGCTCTTTAACATTTCATTAGCTAAGCCGCCACCGCCGGCTTATTTAAACCGAGTTTATTTAAACCGAGTCACGTTACAGGAATGGTTCTCATATTCCGGCCCGCGGTACTGAGGCACTACTCTGCTCTGTGAGTCACGAACCGCTCTCCAGGACTTTTAAGGAGTGAGACCTTGGTGCTTATGTAAAAAATGTGAGCAGGCTGGTTACTTTACCCAAGTACAGCCTGGGGGGAAGCGGGTACAGGAGAGGCCCCAGGTGGATGGGATTGCATGCAATAGGGACCTGGATGAAGTAATTTTATTATGGACCTGAGATTTCTGAGTGGCAGTCCTGACCTGACCCACTGCTGTCCTGCCTGGTAGCGCGAGAGCGAGTCCATGGAGGAGCTTTGGGAATTCCAGTGCTGGAAATGCACCAAAATTCCCATTTCCGGCATGCTCACTTCTGCTGCAGTAACTTCAAGCCCTGTACCGATTTCATCACTTATGAGGATCAGAGACGCTGCTTTCCTTACTGTGTCACCAGAGAGGAGGCTGTGTCCTTGGAAATGGACGCATCCGTAACAGAACAGCGAGGCACATTCGCAGCGCAGCCCCTCCAAATGCAGGAGTGATCGCATGAAGAACTCACACTAAATTACCTTACCAGAGTGAGATGCTGTAGCATGCAAAGCAGGGCAGCATGGGAGAATTTACACATTCCGCAATAAACAAACTGCTCAATATTAATACAGGTACACTTGAGTGTTTGTGTGTGTGTGTGGCTGCATGATTAAAAACACACGTAATAAAAACCAGCCATGAAATGAGCTGTATAGTTGAATAACCAACAGGCCATTAACAGGTTTGCGGCTGAAAAGGGGATGTTTTTGTCGGAGTTTTGTTTGCTTATCAGGAAACACAATGTCCAGGAGGCCCCCGGTGTTCGTAGTGCCACATTACGGCTAATTAGTCACCGTGCTGTTCTGCCTATATTAAGCAAGCTTCTGCTTTCCTAATGAAGAGCTGAGAGCTCATCTATAGAAGAAAAACATTGTCACAGATATTCAGAGCAAGCGGTGGGGTGTTACTATAGTGATGTGTATGGTAGTTAGCTGTGTTACTATGGCAACGCCTGTTAGGCTCTTAGAATGACAGTGTCCAACAGCAGAGTCACTGCAAGCTCCATCATTAAGAACTTTCAATGTAGTCCCTTAATTACTGATGGAGTCACACCACCGGCTATATGTATGACGTGTATGAAGTTCCTACCAGAATCGCTTCACTTTTCATGAGTCAGAGTTTCTGTCTGTGTGGAATTATTGCCAGATTCACTGCATGTTTTATGGGTCATTTTGTGCCTGAGTTCACCTGCAGAGTCACTGTAATTTTCATCATGCACATTCTTGTCTCTGTTGAGTCATCAGAGTCACTGCACTCTAACCGTGTTGTTTCTGTTGAATCATTGCCAGTGTCAGTGAACTTTTCATGAGTCAGCCTTCCTACCTCTGTTGAGTCACTGTAAGAGTCACTGCACTTATCGATCGAAGTTTCCGACTTTGTTGAGTCACTGGTAGAGTCACTGTACTTTCTGCAGCCTGAATATGCCAGCACCTCGCTCATGCAACACGACAGGTGACAATTTCTCTTGATATTTGTATCAGCTTGAGCCCTCCCCTCCACTTGCCCCGCAAGCTGACACGCAGTGCCATCCTGTGAGTCTCTCGAGTACAGATCCCCCCTCCCCCCTCGTGATGCTGGCAGTAATGGACCCCGGCGGGGAGGATCCATGCATTTATGAGTTTGGCCAGCAAAGAGATCCTAACATATTGCATTTCATATCCCCAATCCGCCATCCCTCATCCCAAAGTACAGCTGTTGAACACACCTTAAATATTTCATACGTCCGGTCCCCACATGTAAATGAATCATGAATCAATCCATGGGCAAAAGAAGGGGAACCCAGTGTGTTTCTGAGAAGAGCTGGTCACACTGTACTAGGTGGGATAACTGTGAGAAATATGTCTGGTTTACTGTGTGCTTAATGGCACTGGGAGTATTTAAAGACCAAACATGGCAAGAGCTGATTCTGTTTGAGCGCAAACTCCATAAATTACCTGCAGGTGGAGGGGATGATTGATTTAGCACTCATTTGTTCTATCGTGTTGCTGAGCTACACGCGTGGATATATTTTGCTGGGTAATATATTCTCAGCGTACTGGTCCTGAAGCCTCAGTGAACTGCAGCGGAGCGGGTCAGATTTACTTCATCCTATTGATTTTTTTGGAGGTTACATTTGAGCTGGCGGAAATTCGCCTGCAATGGAGGCAATGGAGCATGGCGGCATTTGGTGAAGCGGCACGGCGGACCGAGCAGCCGGGCGGCTGAATGGAGGGGACGGACAGCCAGAAAAAGAGTCTGAAAATGACCTCTGAGTGAGCGGCCAGCCACGGTCGCGAGATGTTAATCCGTCTCTCCGCCGGTCCGCCAGCTACATCGTTTTCTGAAACAGCTTGAAACATCGAGTGGAGGCGGAGGAATGTATGTATGGTGGACAGCGAGAGACATGAGAAACTGCATTTTAAAACAGTACAGAGAACCCAGCGGCTGCAAGCCTTGGATTCAAACATGGCTGTTGTACGTTTTACACCAAGGTTGCTTGCTAACAGCATAAGGTTATAATTGGATTAAAGTTAGAGAAGGACAGCTTGGTACATTCACACCTGTGCTTACTTTTCCCACACAGGGACCAAATCGTGGAGCTCTCAGAGGCAGGGAATTGGGCAACAACCCAGTGATGAACAGCTAATACAGGCCATAGAACAGAAGTTAATTAAATAACAGAGACATTTTTTAGATAAAACAGTTTTTATACACTATATGGATGTACCTCTTACTCACTGAATTCAGGAATTCAGGTGTTTAATTCAGACCCATTGCCACAGGTGTATAAAATCGAGCACCTAGGCATGCAGTCAGGTTTACACACATTTGTGACAAAATGAGTGATTCTGAAGAGCTCAGTGTTTTCAAGCCTGGTACAACCATAGGATGCCACCTTTACAATAATACAGCTCATTCCTGTTAGATATTCCATGGTCAACTCTTAGTGGTATTATTGCAAATGGAAGCAATTAGAAAGAGCAGAAACTAACAGGAAACTAAACCACAAAGTAGCAGACTGCTAAAAGTAACAGAGCAGGGTTGCGAAGTGCTGAGGTGTACAGTGCGTAAAATGTATCAACGCTCTGTTCCCTCAGTAACTGCAGAATTCCAAACTTCCTCTGGCATTAACCCCAGCATAAAAACTGTGCCCCAGGAGCTTTATGGAATGGGATTCCATGGCCGAGGAGCTGCATGCAAACCTCACAGCAAATCCAATGCCAAGTGTCAGACGGAGCAGTGTAAAGCACACTGTCATTGGACTCTGGAGGAGTGGAAACATGTTCTGTGGAGTGACGAATCATGCTTCTCTGACTGGCTGTCTGATGGATGAGTATGAGTTTGGCAGATACCAGGAGAATGTTACCTGCCTCGCTGCATTGTGCCAACTGTAAAGTTTGGTGGAGGAGGGATAATGGTACGGGGTTGATTTTTTCAGGGGATGGTTTGGGCCCCTCAATTCCAGTGATGGGAACATAAGATGCTTCAGCATAACAAGACGTTTTTGGTTCTATACTTCCAGTTTTGTGGGAACAGTTTAGGGATTGAAGACCCTTTTCTGTTCCAGCATGACTGTGCCTCAGTGCATAAAGCAAGGTCCATAAATACATGCTTGGATTCGTTTGGTGTGGAAGAACTTCACTGGCCTGCACAGAGCCCTGACCTCAACCCTATCAAACACCTTTGGGATGAACTAGAGCAGAAATTGTGAGCCTGACCTCACCAATACCCTTCTGGGTGAATGGGCAAAAATTGACCACAGACAATGTTATGGCTGCAAAAGGGGAACCATCTCCATACTGATGCCCATGGACTTAGAGTGGAGGTCTTCCTGTATGTGTAATGGCAATGTATCCCAATACTTTTGTCCATATAATTTATTTTATTTTATTTTATTTAAGGGCCCAATGGTGCTATTACTCTGCTGAGTCTGATCGGATGACCCTCCCACGATAGACATCAGCCACACCGCAGCCCCCCTCCCCAACCCCATTCCAAACCTCAGGTCTGGCCATGATGCTGTGCTGTCCATCCATCCACCACATCAGCACTTTGTCTGCTAAGTAAATCAAACCGGTGTACCCGAATAAGTGGGCGTGATGTTAGTTACTCAGGGTGTCATTTTGCTGTGGTTGGATGTGGACAGGCCTCACATCCCTTCATGCGTCACATGTAGGCTCCATCTTGTTTTGTGTTTGTGTATATATATATATATATATATATATATATATATATATATATATAGTTTATTATTTTTATTTTATTTATCCATGGATCTGTGGCTGAAGGCTGCAATGTGCTCTAATTAGGCAAGCAAACAAAATGCGGTAGCATAAAGGAGTGTGCCGTCACGCAGAGACGAGCTTTGGGGAGGAAATGAAAGAAATTCCTGAAAGGAGAGATGGCAGCGCGTCTGAAAATATACCTGCGTGGCTCAACTTGTCTTAGAAAAAAGCGAAAAACAAAACAAAACAAAAACAAAAGAAAAAAACATCGAAGCGCATATTTCCCCTCTACGCTCTCCGGAACATGGCTGTGCGCAGGACGGCAATCTGAGGCGAGGAACAGTGATAATAAAGACCCATACGCTTCCCGACTCACTTTAGAGATGCTGTGGATGTATGTATCTATACAGAGACAGGAAGCTGGCATTGTAATGGGCTCCGAGAAGAGGCTCCAGCTCTCACGTTTGTTTGGGTAAAATGCCTCATGTGAACTACAAACAAACAAAAGCAATGAAAAACCCCAACACACTCTGATAAATGAACACAGCCTGCACCTGTTCTCTCATAAGTATCATGGAAAGCCCCAAACAGTACATGAAAAATCAATTTACAAGGAGAATGATGCACCTGATTCTCTACTGCAAACTTTACTGCTCGCTGCTTCCACTCCAGATTTTCTGCTGACCAATCAATTGTGCCGCCTTATTACAGCCATTGCCTGGCAGCAACCCTGCTTTCTATTGGCCAGACGCCAGTATTGTTGATTGCTATTGGTGGTTTCTTTTTCGCTGCCAGGGTTGAAGCTTTTCGAAACAGTGGTTGAGGTTCAGGCCACTCTGTGGGGGTGCCCACGTGAATGGTAATGAATTCTCTTTGGCCAGTTTCCATCACAGACCGCAGTAGACCGCCAAGCCAAAAAATTTTTGTAGGCCTCTTTATGCTCTTTGGACGTAACCTTTTCGGGAGGCTTTGATTAGTGGTGCTGGGAAGCCGTGAAACTTTGATGAAAACTATCTAATAATAATAATAATAGTAATAACAATAATGGCAGAGCGCAGGACTTGCTACCAAATTGCGGACCTTTAAATGATGAAAGGCGGCTGCCTGCACCTTCTGAAAGCACATTGACATAATTCTGGAAGAGACCGGGCAGTGGGGGTCCGAGGGGCCAGTCTCAGAGTGTGGTAGTGTGCTAGGGGGCGTAGCTCACCCCATACAGCCCTCACGCCGGATGATGGATGAGGAAGCACATGGACAGCAGGGTCTGTGTCACTTCACAGCCAGTTCTGTGCCTCCAGCGTGTAAGTCCAGTGGGGGGCGGTATTTAGCACTCTGTGTCTGTGACCGGAAAGTCGCTGATTTCTATCCTGGGGCACCAGCTGTTGGCCCCTTGTGCAAGGTGTGATTGCTCCAGGGGAGGCGGATGAATGGCAGACACTGTGTGTTTGTATATGTGTGGGTTTGCATAGATCACATTTGGGGACCAAAATGTTTAATGTGGTAAAACCTGAAACTTCCTTACTTTTTCTGGTCGCCATCTGGATAACCTGAATTTTATAAAAATCTGCAAATGTAATCAAAAATGCTAAAGAAATCTTGTATTCTGTTCGGCTACTTATGGTTAAAGTTAGGGCTGGGCAGGGGTTAAGGGTGTCGTGATTGGGATTAGGGTTTTTCCCATAAAAATGAGTGGAAGGTCCCTATTTAGATAGTTACGCCAACATGTGCGTGTGTGTTTTAAGAATGACAGCACGATGGGATGAAAAGCAACCCATTCCAATGCACATCTGCAAATAGCAAATAAAGCATCCTATCATAAATCAGTTCGATGGTGCCACACGACCCAGAATCCCCCTTGCTTTCGTGAAGTATGCGAACGTACTGTGATTGGCCGGCGGCAGTGCTCTAACCCCCCGCCCCTCCCGTTTAAAGCTTCGCACAGGAGCTGTTCAGGATATAGTCTTCTGGTGTTCAGTCTGCTGCCGCAGTGAGTGGGGGAAGTAAATCAGAAATATGTTATACCTGCTACATTCCCCAGGAATTAGCTGTTATATGAGGTGGATTTTTTTAGTGGAATCTGAAGTGATGGGCAGTAGACAAGCAGACTGCAAAGGAACGCGGGCGTGTGAAGTAAGCAGCACGTGTTTCCCACCCCTGACCGAGCACCGCGGTCTAATTCCCGCTGAGGAATCATGGAGGCGCACTGTCAGCGGCAGTGCCGTGACACCGTGATCTTCGGGGGGGGGGGGGGGAGAAACACAGACCTTAACCTCATTCAGTGGGCGGCTTCGAGTGTGGAGGGAGACATCTTGGGTAACGCTGCCGTCAGCAGAGGCCTGTGATGGATAGGCAGGTTGGAGGGGCTACACGGGGTCTGACACCCCCCTATACGTGTGTGTGTGGTGTGGAGAGAGCATTTGTCATTTAGCCGTAAACATCATTGCAGCTGCTCCTTTGTGAGCACAGCAGGTGGTAAAGCTCTGGCTGAAAGTGAATTACTCAGGCGCTGCTCCGTTACACACGCACAGAGGCGCCAATAGGGGGCGCAGCGCTTAAGGGATTCTGTCTGTGTCCGAGTGACTGCGGCTTTTAGTCGCCATTTATATCGCCGTAAATTCTCTGCAATAATCAAACTAGCAGAGTATCTTTTAATGGCTTCGGTCACACATGGTGTGATGCTGGTCTGTGGCCGAGATGCTCTCCGCAGCGTCATGAAGTCTTACTGATTTACTGATTTAAGTAGCATCCTGGAAATAAGGACCTGTCATTTCGGGGGCTCTGAGGAGAGACTCGCCTCATGCCCCCCCCCCCCCCCCCCCCGCCACGTCCCCCCCCCCTTCGCCTTGCAGCCGATTAGGCCCTCACGGTGGTGTGGGTGGATTTCCACAGAGTTGATTTAGGGCTGGGGAATCAGCTCCTTAATGGGCTCTTGAGATCCACATCTGTGAGCACAGCAGAACAGGGTTCACTCTAAACCCCTCTCCTCCACAGTATTTACGGAACTCTCTGGAAAAGGTGGGAGGCTCGTGGATTGGCTCCCTGCAGTTACTTTCCCCTTCCTAGCAGGCGGGTGCAGGGTCTCTGCTCCACGTATTTACACTCTCAGGCCAGTGCTCTCGTTCTGTAATAATCTCAGCTGAAAGTGCCCTGTTCCCTGGCGTTAATCGACATGGACGCAGAGTGCTGCTCCAGTGCAGTGGCTCATTATGAGGAAATATAGACTGAGCAGGATCACAGGGTGGTGCTCAGCTAATGGCTGCCCCCATGTTCTGCAACAGCATCTGGCTCAGCAGTTTAAGACCTACACACTAACTGAGCCTTAGGTGCTGTGTCTGATCAGAAGGTGCTAGGTTCAAGTCCCCCGGTCACCAGGGGGATTTTTGCTGTTTGACTCCTGAGCATGGGCCCTTAACCCCTAACTGCTAATTGCAGTGTGACACCACTGGTTTTGGGAGGAATCGGGACCCCAAGGTTTAGTTATCGGACCCAGCCCAGCCTGTCAGATCCTGGCCCCTGGTGGAGAGTGAACTGGGCACATCGGGAATCACGATCATACCCCGCTGGTGAGATTCGTGTTACAGGACGCTGTAAACTGTTCTAGAATCAGGATTTTATTTTGCCCAGTTGCTGCACTTTCAAATACATAAAAAGGGCATGACCTCTCTGTTCTATCGACTAGAGGTACATTTTTTCCCCCAAATGTCATGCTTTTCTTATAACCTGACTGAGCCCCCTCCCCCCACTTAACAAGAAGCCGGAGGGATCAGGGTGCAAACGCAATGCAAACCTGGGGCCGATTCGTACCACTTTATTTTAAATCCAGATAATCAGGGGTGTCGTTCGAGATTTTGGGCCATGAAAGCATATCATTTTGGGCCCCCAACACAGACCAATCATTTTATGTTGCAAATTTTTTATGGTCCCTATCGTCCTAACTGCCCGCCCCCCACACACACACACACACACACTTTATGACACCTCTGAACACATACACCACAAGCAGATTTACACCCAGATTGTGGAGCAGATGTGAAACCTGACCTGGATCAGCATGCAGAGCTGAGCGGAATTCAGGAGGCCGCCATGAATATAAAGAGCAGACCCCCACCTCACAATAGCCTCCCCTTTACGGACTCTGATTAGACACAGCCCCCACCTCCCACCCACTCTCCTTAGTTTCTCACCCCAAGCATATTCATATTCAATTATTCCAAGGCCCTGACAGTTATGCAATTTGTGGCAGGGCAGCACCTAATAAGTGTATCGCCGTTTAATGAGACCTTTCTTCCCATGTTTATGCGGAGAGGGTATATCTGTTTTACACTGGCACGCCAAGAAAAATAAGTAAACCAGAAATAGCACCGTTAAAATTTAACAGTGGGTTTTGCTGAATAATTCAGATGCCATGTGTTGCCGTAGCGATGAGCTAGAAGCAGGGATTTCCAGGGTTTGCCGTGCTGTATTCCGATTGCACACGGACGGTGTTCCCTCTATTCACGGCTGGACCAAAAGATCGATGCGAAAGAATCACAAAAGCCAAGCCTTTTAGTCATTAAGCTCAGAGGCACAGATATTTTTTTTTATTCGAGTCTATTATAATTTATGTGGAAATTTTACCCAAAGTGATAATTTCTTGCATGATATTTCCTGTCTCCAGCTCATGTCCTGCCTTGGCAGAGCAACTGCATGTCTGTGGGTGAGGTCCCTAATACCCCAGCTCCCTGGCTGCCCCTTCGCTGGGACCGCTGGCTTTGCTCGCACCTGCATATGTGTCTGTCTGTCTCGTGGAGAGCAAGATGGGGAAGCGTTAAAAGAGAATTACCCCACAGGGATTAATAAAGTATCTCTATCCTCTTCCCAAATTGCTAAATGTTGATCATAAACTTTCTAGAAAAAATTCCACATCTAATGATGATGAACAGCTTCGTTGTTGCGTGACAGGATGCATTGGGCAGGGGAGGCAAATCGGCAGTCAAGATTCGTTCACAGATCTGCTACAAGCAGCTATGCATTATCGCTAGAGGAATGACTCGCTCTTCTCCCTTAGTGGTGCCCCAGTGTATTCTGGGAGCTGCTGCGTATGTCGATGTCCTGTGCTTCTCAGTCTCATGTCTGTGGTCTCTTTCACGCTCTTTCTCTGCCTGGGTCTCCTTTAGTAATTAATTTGACAGTTCACTTTGGAGACGAATACTCATCTTTTCAGTTGAGTGAGATTGTGTAAAAAGGCACAAATACAAAATCTGCACAAAAAAACATGCCCCCCTACCCCCATTCAGTGCCTGAATATGGTGGTGGATGCAAACCCCCTCAAGCTTTGAGGGACCAGGTATGTCAACTTATAGAACATTTTCTCTAGGTGGCCTCTGGATCAGAGGTGCCACAGTGATGCCAGTTTATGAGCAGTCTAATAGAACAGCAGAGAGCATTGTGGGTAAGGAGCTGGCACTCCTGGGCTGTTAATTCAAATACTTGGAGGTGCCATGCTGCAGTGTCCTTGAGAAATGCATTTAAACTCAGGCTCTTCTGCTGAAATAACTGTAAAAAAGGTAGAAACTGAAAGTTTCTTTAAGGATCACCTTCTGGAGGCAGAAGGGAACCTCAGAACTCTTTTATTTTTTCACGGAAGGACTTTATAAAGTCTGAATTTAACATCCGTGGCCAGTGACGGCCCAGTATGAGGGGAGATTAGCGGGATGGCGAGCAATGGCCCCCTGACGGCGCGGAGGAGGCGCGGAGGAGGCACGGAAGCTGACAGGAGCATATGGACTGTGGACACGCTCCCACGCTTCGACGGCTCCGTTCATAGCGAGCAAACGGACCGGCTGATCCGTGTTAAACGGCCGCTCCTGCCCTCTTGTAGCGGCCGGACGTGTCGCACGGCCCTCTAAACGGCACGCATATTCATGAGCCCGGGACGTGCTTCTCATTGCCGGGGTTACGCTGCCCCCCATCAGAGGTCTCAATGGCGTCTTCAGCAGCAGCAAATCAGGCTATCTATATATTAACAGAGTGCCCCCCCAGGGTAATTAATTAATTTCCAAACAGCTTGAAGCTGTCAGCAGGTATGTTTGGTGTCATCGAGCTTCTGTGAACCAGGTGATCCGGTTTCCTCAAAGGATCGTTGTCGGGACTCGGGGTATAAATATTTAAATCTGATTCTAATTAATCCTAGGTGAGAGAGCCGTGTGTGTTTGTGTGTGGGGGGGTGGAATCAGATGACCCCCCCCCTCCCCATAGACCAAAACCCTCATTCCCACCTGCCTTGCCGGGTCAGTGGAGACGCACGTGGTCACATGGTTTGCAGTTAGAAAACCGCACTTGGCTGAACAGGCGGATGTCAAACAGAACAGGAAGGGGCTGGATTATCTTACTCTGGTAGTTGGTAAGTCACTGACACACTGGGGGAGTCTGTACGCTGTCTGGGCTGGCAGGGGCCGCTTCATATATCCTCCGATTCTCAGAATTTTATTCCAAAACAAATTAAGAGTATGCCCCTCCTTACTCGAGCTTCTTAACAAAACAGGAAAGAGCCTGAGAGTCCACAGAAAAGTAATAATTATACAAGGGAATGGGGGGCTCCTGTAGGAGCTGAGCAAGTTGCCCCCCCAAGGGTCTAGCTGACCTGAGAACAGAGCCGATGACCAGTAGGTGGCAGCGTCTTGGAAAAAAGGAGAACCTCGCCTGGTTTCCATAGCAACCACCAGGGGAAAGAAAGGCATCATTATTATTACGGTTATTGCTTTAATTTTTAATGTCAGTATAATGGGGGGGGGGGGGAGCACATGGTAGCCGGGCTCCGTGGGCCAGTACTGAGAGGCCCGGGCAGCTTTGTAGAAAGCAGCTGCTGCCCGGCACAGCAGTGCTGGATCCAGCTATAATTCATGGGAATTCCCTTTATTCCTGTACACAAATAAGCACGATAACTCAGTGCAATAAAAGGGGAGGGGGCTTTATTACCATTTCAGTGCATTTTAATTTTGTACTTAAAGCTTAAATTACACACAACCCGTAAAAATTAAAATTATAGTTGCTGCTTGGTGCAAAAAATTGGGTCCGGACCAGAAAGTATATTAGCGACTGTAACTGTAACGGCTAACAAATCTCCCCGAGCCGCCCGTAAGCCGCGCAGAGCGATGCTGTGAGATGATCACCGCCGCACTGTAATTGCTAATCGCCCGGGGTTCAGGACCAGCCTCCGCACCTCTGTGGACGAGCCTTATTGCCGCTTCACCTCGTGGCTGAAAACAACAGGATAAAATCACCTCACTGGCTCCGAAAGGCCTAAGGTGCTGCCTGTATTATCGGTCTGAATCGCTGTCCAGGGGAAACGCGGTTAACACAGTTATAAGGACGCAGTTACACTTACAGGAGTAAACAATGCTGATCAAAAGGAGGGAAAAGGACCAACATTTAAACATACCAGCATATGAAGAGATGGCCTTATTGGATTCTCCCCTGGTCTTCATTCATAAATACCATCTTTAACAGGTGTCTGGCCCATTGAATTGACTGTAAGCATGCAGCTGAGGATTCAGCAGGAAGTTGCCGATTTCTCCAGTGTGTCCTGGGCCTGAGTTTTGTTTACCTGCTATGCTGCTGCGCTATTAAGCAACCATCTCGCTAGATGGGCTACGTCTCTAATCTAAAGTCAAAACTTTCATCACCATGGCAGCGTCACTGTCACCCGAGTGTCAAGTTGAGTGCCAATTAGCGTGTTGGCCACATGGCAATTATGAAATCTGTAATCTCTTTCACTAATAGCATTTAAAATCACAGCTGGAGCATGAACGGGAGCCCCGTCCGGATCGACGCACCGTGGCCGGATTCGGAGCACATTGTTCCCGGTGTCAGACAGGGCGGAGCGTTACCAAGGGGGATCTCAGATGGCCGCAGCATTTCTGTTCCCCCCGTCAAGCATCTTCTTGCCCCAAAAATGTTTTCAAAACAATGAGACTGCAGATACTAGCAGTGGAAACGAGGGTCAGTCGTGGGGTTTTGGAGCCTTAGAGGAACTCAGATATCCAGGAGGAACTGAAAGTAGAGCCGCTGCTCCTGCTCGTCGAAAGGAGCCGGTTCCGGTGCTTCTGGCATCTGTCTAGGATGACCTGTGGATACCACCCTGGGGAGGCCTGTCCAGCTGGGAAGGGGCCCCAGGTCAGACCCAGGACACACTGGAGAAATCGGCAACTTTCACAGTTTTCAGGTTTGCATGTAGCTGGAACAGTTTGTGCCACGAGACCATCTTCCTAGTCCGGAAGCCCGTTGCTTTCACAGATTCACCCTGATAGGCCCTTTGGCTGCACACATGTCACCAGAATGGCCCGATGGTGAACTTGGCCGCAGGAGGGCTGAAGGGAAGCCGGAGGTGACATTTTGGAGGCTTCGGCGTGAAATTCCATCCAGTTTTGCTCCCGTAAAACCCCAGGCGGGCTCCGCCTGGGTGGGACTGAGAGAGCTGTGGATAGTCGTCCTCCCCCCCTCCAGGTGAGCGAATGGGTGTCACTCAAGCAGCGGCAGAAGGAGATGTGCGTGTGCTCCCCAGCTCGCAGTCCTATCCAGCTTTTATACCCCCCCCCCACCCCATCCCTTCCTAATTTACCTGACAGCATGAAGGGCCCACTTTGGCGAGACTGAGTTCCACTTCACTTTAATGTGGGGTTTAATACACATTTTCCTCAGTATTTCAGCCTTAAATACGGTCTAATATTCGGGCCCGTAATATTTTAACCAATATAGCAGTATTGCAGGGAACTGCAGCATTATCAATTCTCTAATAAGGGGATAATAAGCAATTATAACAGATACTTTTTTATACAATGAGATCCTTGCTGCTGCAGGAAGCGAGAACACCGGCAGTGAATTTTAAACGAGCCGCACTTCATGTCAGCCTGGTTTTTTATACACAAAGGTGCTGGCTGTGTAAATCTAGGCTCCACAATGAAGGCACGTTCGAGCTTGAAGGGGAAATAAACACCAAAGTCATCCATCCATCCATCTTCCAACCACTTATGCCGATGGAGGTGGTCTGGACGCTCTCCCAGGCAGCTGGGCTGCACCCTGCATGGGATGCCAGTCCATCACAGGCCGCACAAACGCACTCACAGTCAGGGACTATGGGTAATTTAGAGATGCCACTTAAGCTAAATGTGGGTTTTTGGGAGGAAACCAGACTTGGAGGAAATCCACACAATATGCACCGAATCCATGTGTAATAAAGGTGGGCTTCAGATCCTCAGCCCTAGAGGTGTGAAGCGATGCTGTAGTCTGCAGACTCACCCCTAAGGTGCTCTTCGATGAATTCTGTAGCTAAGATTACTGCTTTTAAAAAACCCTATATGCAGTAAATTGCAAGAGGCTTCTCTGAAAGGTATTGCAATCTCAGACCTCACGGGTCTGGCTGTAGGTCAGAGCTCCGATACATTTGCCAACATTCTACAACATTTATATAAACCATGTTACCTTAAGCAGGCCTGTGTCAAAAGTAGGCCTGTGTCCGGCCTGCTCAAAGCAGAAAGGCTAAGGTGTGGGATATGTCTGTTGTTTCCTTCCTTGGTGAGTTTGAGATCCTTTGAGAGTTTCCCTTGGAGGTGAAACGTACATTTTGGGGGCTTGTGCTTCTTCCCCAGGGCAGAAGATGAAACCATAATATACACTCAAGAATTTCGATATTAGATACATATTTATCTCTAAAGGTAACTGCACCATTACTTTTTAGGATATCAGCACATCACCCTAAAGTAGGCTGTACTGGGGCTGCACTTAGCTGACAGCTGTCCTCACTGCATTCAGAGCTTAGTGTCCCCTGTCATTTTACTGTCACCCACCGCCCCTCTCTGCTCGGGGCCTGTCAGTCTCTTTGGACAAATGGCTAAAATTGCTAAGGACGCAGAGCAAGGCGGAACACCTCGTCCTCGGATTCCTCTCTCGGCCTGAAGCATGCCGTGGTGAGTGTTTAGGCTCCGCCCCCAGTATTCAGGGAGGCTTTTTCGGGGGGGGGGGGGGGGGGGGGGGGAGCGTAGGACCCGTTAGCCGTGCGGATAACATGGAATAGCCCAGTGAAGGAAATAAGTGAGACACCGCAGATGAGTAATTCAATGAACAAAGAGGCAGATAAACTAATAAATGCTAATGTGTGGCACCCCTGCCTGTTTTAATTAAAGCGGAGCCCATACAGCAGAATGCGGGTGGTGCTGTGTTTACAGCGCGTAGGTGGAGAACGCACTGACGCGTTTGCCTCCCGTAATCATATTCCATTACTCCCGGCCTGTTTTCGGGGTCTTGATTAAACGAGTGGCCGCTGTACAATGACAGCCACCTGTAGGGGTCAGCAGTGAGCAATGAGACTTGGATTTTTGGGATGGTGTCTACACCCCCCCGCCCTCCCCTGCTTACCCCCCCCCCCCCCACCCCCAGCATACCCTTTCCCTCTGCTCCTTGCCGGAGGAGACCGTCTGGCTGGAAAAAAAGCACCAATTACAGAGAAGTGCTGTGTGAGTTTGAATTGTGGACCTCATTAGTGACCGGGATGATAGGTCATCTCTTGAAAAAGGCAAGGATATGAGGCAGAGCTCTCCGCCATGTCCTCAGGTCTGAGGATGAGGGGACCAGCAGATTGTCTGCCACATCTCATCCGGAAAGAGAAAGCGGAATACGAGGGTGTGAGGAAGCTGCAGTGTGAACTGGGTCCTTATCCAGCACTCAAACCTGGGGGACACCCACATGTGCCGTGTTTCCAAGGTGAGAAAGAGAAGCAGAAGAGAACGATCCGGAACATCTCCATCATGTGAACCTGGTGTTGGAGCATGACTGCCATGGAGAATCCGGCCATCGGAGCTGGATGTCGATCCCCGGAATCAGAGATCGACAGCTCGGGAAGCGTAACGCAGCCATCGTCACCTCGCTCTGGGCTCCTGACGAACGAAGGAACAAAATTCAGAGCAAAACAGTGATTAATTATGTGCGTCATTATTGAAAATAAAGTCCTTAGTTGGTAAAATAAATCTGGACTCTCAAAGGTACTTAATAACCGTTTGACACCAAAACCCATTATTAAGAAACTATACATCAGAATTACAGGAACAGAGCAGCTGTGATTAATTTTCCATTACACTCTTCACAGTGTGTTCCTTCTTTAAAGAAGATTACTAATAATAAACACTAATAGTCAGTGAATTGCACAGATTTTCCTCAGTCTGTAAATGCAGAACATGCTGACTAATAAATAACAAATTACTAGTCAATTGCCAGGGGTGCGGTCATATATATATACCTCAATGCAGCAGTACGGGTCATTTTCACAGGTCAGTGTAACCCGGCCGTAGACGATCTCTGAGTAACCGTGGAAATTAAGTTACCCGGGGCAAGCCCGTCTGACGAGTAGCGGATTTATCGTCCGTTCCGTCAGAGCGCCGTGTGACCCACGCCATCGCCATCCTCGACGGCCTTCGCCGCCCACTCCTGTGCCCAAAGGATTTTCCCCGCAAGCTCATTGGCTGGCATGCCCGTTGCCGTGGTTACCCGAGCATCAGGTGTTCTGCCATTGCTCAGATAGCTGAGTGTCACAGGGGGTGCTGTGTGAGTTTCCCATATTCTCTGACCTTGGTGAAATAAAAATAAAAAAAAAACACATATTCATCTTCTTCAACTGTATTATGACTAGAAAAAAAAACTACAAAGAAAGGCTTAAAGTTAATGATTTTATTATGGAATGAGGCAGGAAGACAGTCTGGCTCAGTGAAAAAGTTCCTTTATTGGTTAAAACCGGCTCTTGTGCCGTGACTGAATAACTGTAAAGGTGTCTTACGCGCACTCCTGCTCTCAGTCTGATGGCCATTAATCACTGTGCCGACGCGGCTTCTTATTCAGGCCCACATACATTAAGGAAGGGGCCACATCACTCATTTTTTGATGAGAACTGCAGGCATTTCCAATTTGGTTTCTGCCGCGGTATTAAGCGCGGATTGAAATGTTCCTGTTTGTTTATCGGGCTCTTTCACAGACGGCCTGCGGCACTCGAAGGCCACTTACATGCTTAATTACCAATCTAGGTCAATATTTTTATCTAGTACCAAAGCTGAATAAAAAAAAGCACTGTCATGCTTTGTCTCTGAGTGGCTGTGGCTGAGGGGCCCGTCTGAGCTCCGTTACGGGCCGTGGGTGGTGTGTGTGACCCCACCCCTCGAAAAATTCATACTTTTCAAGAACCACCTGGGCTGTCTGCAATGAGGATGGTCTAGACACTATTGATGGTAATCATTCAAGTATCGTTACTGAAGAGCAATTTCACGTACAGATACAAGTACTACTACTATTAATAATAATAATAATAACAATAATGATAATCAACAGTCATTAGCATGAGTCAGTTTAGTTTCTGCTGACCTTTATTGTATAATATTTTCATATTCCGTCTCCAGGGTGTTGACCAAACTAGCAGCATGATCTTCATCGCTGCATCTTCCTCTACACCGGAGTACTGGCCTTGTATCCATGGTGATGATGATAATTCCCATCATTTGTCCTCTCTAAAAGCCAAGGCTGAGGAGAGGTTAATTATGGTCTGTCGTGGGAGTGACATGCAATCACACTGAAGAAGTTCACATCCCCCCTCCCCCCTCCCCCCATCCCAGCTCCCCAATCTCTGGTCTTGGGGGTGTCGATCACCTTGTTTCCCGCTGTTATGGAATCTCTCCATTAGGGACTCGACATCAGTCATTCATTTCCTGCTTCCTGGCCGCCTTTGATCACTGCATTGATGACGTTTGCCAGCATCTCTGGCAGGGATGTATCTAAATGAGCTTCTGCAGTCAGGTATCGGCCCAGGATTATCTGCAAAGGGAATCTGATGGGGTTTACATGTGTCTGTTACGACGGTGAGACATGGGTTCAAGACCCATCATAATGCTGTCTGCGCCTCACCATTCGCTGATAGATGCATAAGCTCTGTCCTGTACCTGCCACTGCACTGCCAGCTTCAGACATCAGGGGGACTCCACCTCCGAGATAGGGATCCAAGCCCTCCTCCCTCCACCCAGAAAAGATGGGGCGCATCTTCTTAAGTTTGCGGTGACAGCCAGTTTGCATATAAGCTAAATAAACATGGCAGTACGAGTAAACAAATAAGGGAATTCAGGCGACCAAACTTGGGAATGGGTATATAATTGATTTTTCTAAAAAGAATGCGAAGATCGATTAGGTCTTCATTGCAGCGACGTGTCCTTCAAGAGTTTGGCAAAGCCGTCCCTCGCGGCGGCATGCGGATGGCAGTGTGTTCACCACACTGGCACTCACTGGCGCACTGCGGTTCCCGTGGCGACTCCCCATCTCTAGCTGTCAGAGTCCTCAGCAGCATGCACCAATGGCGTGTCTACGAGGGCCACCGCAAACGAAGGCGGAGCGGGGAGGAAGCGATGGGCACTGTGACCATGGGCATACGGAGCCTCTGCTGTGAGACGTTGCAGTGATTTAAAAGCACAAAATGAGACATCAGCTTAAGATCTGACATTCCCTGGAGAATCTCACGATCAAATCCAGTTTAAATATCCAGTTTAAAATGTTCTAAAATCCAGTTTAAAATGTTCTCCCGCTAAATTAGACCCTTAACCCCAGGGACTGACTCACCCTGCTTTCTCAGAAATGTGCATCACTTTGGATAAAAGCATCAACTAAAATAATATAAATCTAAACGTTTGCCTGGGGAAGAATGTACATCCTGAACCACTGTGCCTGATATCAAAGGAAAGTTTACTGGGACACAAGAAGACATTGGTCAGATTCAGATGTGTCTGTCACATGGTCTGGTGACCTCGCCTAAAACTCTTGGGTGTGATACTTTTGCATGTATATTTTATGCTACCTGTTTCTATGCGATATGTCTATGCTCCATCCCACATACTTTGTAACACCCAGACAAAAATCCTGGTGTGCTTAACATATCTGGTGAATGCATTGTTCCTGGGTCTGAATCACCCATTCCCTGCTGGACGTGGAGTGGGAGGCGTGGGGTGTGGGAATCCCTACCGGGTAGGGGAAGACGCACCCCCACATCTCACCTACTGACCCTCATGTGGTGAAGAAGCACACTGAAACATGGCTTACCCCAGGCCTCATGCCGAATGCTGCGTAAGAACCTCAATGCAAGCCCAACAGGTCTGAAAGGGATGAAGGACCACTTCAGAGCTGGCAAACATACAGACAGACAGACAGATAGACAGACAGACAGCCGGACAGATAGATAGACAGACAGACTGACAGACAGACAGACAGACAGACAGACAGATAGATAGATAGATAGATAGATAGATAGATAGATAGATAGATAGATAGATAGATAGATAGATAGATAGATAGATAGATAGATAGATAGATAGATGGTTTCTTCCTCTTCCTCAAGGAGCATTCCTAAAATAATTTAAAAAAACCTCATGACACCCATTACTGGGTGTCTGCCAGTAATTACACTTTAGTTGTCTTTTGCATCAGAACAATTAGCATTAACCTAAAGAACAAGCATTTTAATTTGTGAACTCGGGGGAGAGAGCAGAGACTGGACTTCACGACTCGGAGGATAGGAAGAGCAGACCTTCGCTTTTCTGCTAGGGCCATATGGACATCCATTATTTAACAGGATTACAGCCACTTCGCCGGATGCACCGGCGGTTATATCCACTCAGTGTTCATCTCGATTCTTCAGGTTGATTGTTTTTCTTTCCCGAAAGCCGAACAGAGAAAAAAAATGTCGAATGTCCTTTGAGATTCAGTGCGGCGCCGATGGTCGACCAGGTGAGGGGAGGAGTGATAAGTTTGGGGTTTCATTTTAAGGGCAGGAAAGGGGATCACCCCAGTACAATCTGCAACACAAAACATAGAGGAGCCGTTTTTTAAGATGCAGGATGAAGATGAACTCGGGGGGGGCTGAATCATGGGTAAAATAAATGAAATGGCATTAAAGTCAATGCATAGCTCCAGTCTTTTGGAGGTGGGGGTGCTGGCAATATGGTGTCTGTTATTCTGGGGGGGGGGTGTACTGAGTGGGATGAGGGTCTCCCAGCAGATCAATCTGAGGACCAGATTTGATATGTCTGACCGTTCCATTTCTACAGAGGCAGGGCAGGGGGCCGAAGCTTACAGAGCTGGACCTAGCTTATGAGGGATAAAATGAAAGAACTAATCTTCACCATAAAGCCCCAACGGGTGACCCTGTGGAAAAAAAAGACGTGTGTGGGAATTTAAAATGAAACATGATTTATCACTTTACCAGAACACTAACTGTACTATCATGGAGGAAACAGCAGAACAGCACATAGAACTCAATATATCCAGGTACACGTTACAAATGAGTAAATTACAGTATTTGGTGCTTTCACACAGTAGGAACTTTTTTCCAGAAACCAGAACCTTTTTCTGGAACCAGGAACGTTTGTTGTGTTCACACTGCAGGAACTTGGCCTGATGGTAATTCCTCAGACGCAATTTCAGAATCATTTTTAGTCCATACGCCGCACTGGGACTGTGTCCAGATTCTGGGGCTGCATCCTTCGAAGGCCATGCTCTACGTAGCCTTTGTAGGCTGCGGTCCTTGTTCATTGGTTGACCACAAGCTGACCACAACTTGGAAGTTACATGGGAATACAAGGGACAGAGATAGAAGTAGCAGAGCTAAAACTGAGCTTATGGAGCAGTCAGTCCTGCTAGCATGCGTGATGCCGCACCACCAATCTGGTATAATGCAGTTGATATTATAGCAAAGATGCTGTACATAGTACAATAGCACAGTTTAAACTAAAAATGGCGTTTTATTGTGGTCTGCCATTCATACTTGCAATGCACTTGTGCTACACGCAGAACTGGCTACTCTGACTACTCACACCACACACGATGGGCACACGCACACAATTACAGCACAATACACTGCAATTAGGCAGACTATTTACACTATTTACTAGAGGTGAGAGAAACGGTCGTTTTTACGATGCATCGCGATGCTGAAAATTCTGCATTGATGCCAGAAAAAAAAAGAATGGATTATTTTTAAAAGGTGTACACTAATAAAGTCCATTTAAAATACATAAATAAAATAAAGTTATTTTAAAATAATACTGTGCCTTTCAGAAGCTACATTCAACTTTTTGCAGCAGGTGCGTGTGTCGCTACAATTGAGATAGCAGACGTTGCGAATGGGGAAAGCAAAAAGTTCAGCAGCCAGAGATTAAAAGCGGTCCGAATACAGTAGACTCTGCTTATAGTGATCACGTCTGTCTGGGTGAAATCGATCACTATATGCAGATGGTCATCAAGGAGACAGTCTTGATTCTGATTTTTGAACCGTTAGTTAAAAAAATAAATAAATAAAGGGAATTTGAAACGACTTGATCTGGCTGCTTGTATAATGGATGAGATGCATCATGAGTTTGTCCCGCCAGCCTTACAATATATTAGTATGCGGAATCCCATTTGTATTTGCACTACTTGCACTACTTCCACTACTTGCACGCAAAAGCAGCTATCCAAGAAAACCATAGTGGTGTGCCATTCGTGAACGAACCTTTCTTTTGCACTGCTTCTTTTCAGTGTTGGACCAGTTTTGAAATATTAAATAATCAAAGTTCTTGCACAGGTCAGTCTTAGATTCTAAATTTTTTAAATTTTTTTACAAATCGTCATATAAATGACAGTAATGTTTCTAAATACATTTGGTTTTCATATACTATAGTCATATTGTCTTCAGTGCCCCTCTGCATACTGTAACCCATTGTGTTTATGCCATTTGCACGCTGGTCAGCATGGTGTCTGCAGCTCACTATTCCCGACCAAAACTACGCTTCATGAACCATTTGATGTATTTTCTGACCACACCAGATGGTGCTCTCTGTTTAAAAACACACTCAAAACATGCCCCAAATTAAACCAAGAACGACATCTAGTGGGGTAATAAAATACAGTAAATGGTTCATGTGTCATTTTGGCCAAAAATTTACAAGTTTGGCAGGTTTGCTTGAAGCGGTTACTAGGCAATTCTCACGAGACTCATAAGACCCATAGGAGATGTTTATCATGTAATTCAGGGGTCTCCAAATCCGGTCCTGGAGAGCTACTATCCAGTAGGTTTTCTGCCCCCCTTGGCTTCTGATGAGCTACACCTGTTCAGGTATTTGCCTGAGAGCAGGTGTGGCTCATCAGAATCCAGGTAGGATAGAAAACCTACTGGACACTAGCTCTCCAGGACCGGAGTTGGTTAATTTATTAAGCATTATTATTTTTTATTTAAAATTCATTTAATTACATTATCGGCCAGTGGCATCATTTATTTTGTTTAGTGTAATTTACTATTTTGGAGTCATATTCCCCTCACCTCATTTTTCCCATTGTATGTGTGTATTTCAGTATATGATTTTAGCAAACGCAAGGCATTTCAAGAACGCATTACTCTTCTTGAAGCAGGACCGACTGTTACCTTGATTACATTTAATGAGGGAAGCAGCGATTTGGGTATCAGGCCGATAACATTAGACAGTAAGGTCTGTTCTGCTAAAGTGTCAAGAGAAGGAACAGACAGTTATTTACCACAATCAATTTGATCAAACATCTGATGATGCACCATAGTTCCTAGTACACGGAGTTTGCTAATGCTAGCAGAAAAAGACAACAAACTTTAGTGCAAATTCCAGAGACACAAGAGAAAATGAAACTGAAGCATTAGTTATATCTATAAATAAGTTATTTAATGTTAGTTGTAACTAATGCTTCACCAATATAAGTACACCTCGGTGTATGCTTTCTTCACTCTTATAAAAAAGATAAATGTTCAAGTGGACCAATCACAGTTCTTGTGGAGGGGCACGTAAGTCAACGGCATAAAGTCCACAGCTACGTCACACTTACAGTATGGCATCGATTCGACACAGAAGGATAAATCAGCCTTTACAGTCAGGGTTTTGTTCCTCTGTGAAGACCTATCAGGCTGAGACCTGAGGATCCTCCTCATATAAATGACGACGGATGGACGGACATCGGCCATGTTTGGTTTGAAAGGAACCTCAGAACTTCCTTAGTCAAAAGCAGCGCTGAGACTGAAGCATAATTGCTTTTTAAGCTGCTTAGGTGTGACTTCCAGAGCTGCATGCTCTGCTTTGATAGTCCTTCCCTTTAAATAGCCGGGTATGTTTTTTGAACACATTTAAAAGGAAATGTTGATATCACACAAGGAGCCCACAACTGAACCTGTGACCTTTTGGCACTGAGCCCAACTTCCAAGACCATACCACTTGCCTACGCTCTGTTAACGACTTTTAATTTAGCTATTAATTAGTTGAGAGCCAAACGGCATTAACCAGAATGAATGAGGCATGGAGAAGCAGACAAAGGTTCATGGTTTGATGAACAAGGGAAGAAGCTCTCGTCTGTCTGAGGCGTGCCATTCTCCACAGATAGGGTGTGTCACTCCCCATGGCTGGGGTGCGTCACTCTGCACGGTTGCGGTATGTCACACTCCATGGTCGCGGTATGTTACTATCCACAGCTGGGGTGCTTCACTTTCCATGCTCGAGGTATTTCACTATCCATAGCTGGGGTGCGTCACTCTCCATGGTCGAGGTATGTCACTATCCATAGCTGGGGTGGGTGCGTCACTCTCCATGGTCGAGGTATTTCACTATCCATAGCTGGGGTGCATCACTATCCATGATCGAGGTATTTCACTATCCACAGCTGGGATGGGTGTGTCACTCTCCATGGTCGAGGTATTTCACTATCCACAGCTGGGGTGCGTCACTCTCCATGGTCGAGGTATTTCACTATCCATAGCTGGGGTGCGTCACTCTCCATGGTCGAGGTATGTCACTATCTATAGCTGGGGTGGGTGCGTCACTCTCCATGATCGAGGTATGTCACTATCCATAGCTGGGGTGGGTGTGTCACTCTCCATGGTCGAGGTATGTCACTATCCACAGCTGGGGTGGGTGTGTCACTCTCCATGGTCAAGGTATTTCACTATCCACAGCTGGGGTGCGTCACTCTCCATGGTTGAGGTATTTCACTATCCATAGCTGGGGTGGGTGTGTCACTCTCCATGGTCGAGGTATGTCACTATCCACAGCAGGGGTGGGTGTGTCACTCTCCATGGTCGAGGTATGTCACTATCCACAGCAGGGGTGGGTGTGTCACTCTCCATAGTCGAGGTATGTCACTATACACAGCTGGGATGCATCACTCTGCATGGTTGCGGTATGTCACTATCCACAGCTAGGGTGGGTCACTCTCCATGGTCGAGGTATGTCACTATCTACAGCTGGAGTGGGTGTGTCACTCTCCATGGTCGAGGTATTTCACTATCCCTAGCTGGGGTGCATCACTCTGCATGGTTGCGGTATGTCACTATCCACAGCTGGGGTGGGTCACTCTCCATGGTCGAGGTATGTCACTATCCACAGCTGGGGTGGGTGTGTCACTCTCCATGGTCGAGGTATGTCACTATCCACACCTGGGGTGTGTCACTCTCCATGGTTGGAATGGTGAGAAGACCCATGTGACACGGGAATGAAAGGAAGGAACAGCGTATGAGACGCTGTAGAGGTGACCCAAGGTCAATAGCTGGGGTCGGCCAGCAAGGTACGGATGTGTGGTTTGAGGTCTTTCACTAGGCTGCTCCCCCCTGGATGCCCATACCGCTACTATTTCGCTGTTTTTAAGAGACAAACCCTGTTTCATATGTAGCACCCATATCGGTGGCATGTGGTACAGCAGCGTGGTTCACTTTGGAATTCTTCTCTTTGCCCACGCTAATTACTCAGCTCCGTCCCTGTGACCGTCACCCTGTCACCTCCGCTGACTGCCAAGTGACACCCGTCCCTTTCATGCCGTGAAAAATGACAACTCCGCAAAGCCGTGGATCGAGACATACCATACAGTGGGGGCTTAGGGAGGGGGCGCTGGGTCCTAGTGTCCCTCAGGCACTCTGCACATTTGATGGGAGGTGAAAAACCGTCTGAGCCGGGCGGGGGGCCCACGAGTCCCTCAACTGTGGTCAGCAGGTGGGCTCGCTGGAGAAATGTCAAGCGGGAGCCGCTGTAACGAGCACGGCCGGCCTTTGATTAAACCTCATGGGTGCACAGCAGCCTAGGAATGCCAGGCGAAGGGTTAATGCCCTTTCGTGCTCTTTCACCCTGTGGGGAGGCAGTGGCCGAGAGGAGGCGCGGGGATGCTGCAGTAACACTCCCAGAGAGAGTGGGGGCGCTGTGCAGAAAGGGGAGAGAGGACGTCCATGTGGAACAGCAAGAGAGGGAGGGAAAGAGAGACAAGAAGATACTATCAATACAGAGAGAGGGGATGGAGAGGAAAGAATGGCTGTGTGCTTGTGGGTGAATGTGACGGCATGACTGTGAGTGTGTGTCTGTGTGGGTGTGTCTGACTGAGTGTGTCTGTGGGTTTGAGACAGAAAAGTAAGACTGACAGAAAAATGGCAGATAGATTAAAAACCGAAACACACACTCATACGCAAATGCTAGTCACTATCATTCAGTTAGCTAAGGTGTGCTGAGTTTTAATTATATATCAGAAATAGAGACCAATCAAACGCTCGTGAGAGTATTACTTCCACAAAATACAGAGGGCAGAAGGAAAAATGATTGGTTCAGAGAGTTAACCAATCACATTGTAGATAAGGTGGGTCCATCAACTATAGTAGAGGGGACCAACTAATCAGATGACCTCAGATGACCTCCGTTTCTTGGACCCACCTTCTCCATAGTCTCTCTCTGAACCAATCATATGTCTGCCCTCAGAACAATTTTTTGTGAGTAAAACTCCCATGAGCCAATTAAACACACATCAAAAACTGTCCAGTGGTTATGAGACACATCAGAGACCTGTTCAGTGACTCCTCTCAGGGTCACATGGCCAGCTGATCATAGGACGGCCTCCTTAACATGGCAAGATAGCATTCGGTTAGCATATCGGTAATCCCTGCCGCCGACGGCTGAGAGGGCTGCTGATCAGCAGTTGCCCATGTCCTGCCAGCCCGGCCTGACTGCAGGCATGTTTAAAGCCCCCCAGCGCTGAGCAGATGTTACGGCACTCTTTATCTGCCTTTGGGCTGTAGTGTTTTTCTCAGTATCTGTCCTAAATGGAGGTTTAATCACTCAGACACTGGGTCTTTTCTGCTTTTAGCAGCAGTCCATTTATCACTCATTTATAAAATGGACAAACGGACAAAAACAAATTCTGCGAAAGACACCTGGGTCCTCCGGCGCGTCTCTCCCAGTGCGTAAATCGGATACGTCCATCAAAGCGCAGATCGGGAATGACGCCTGTCCCCAGAATTCCCTGACTGAGATCCAACACAATAATTCACACGATGCTGGTGGTTGTCGTACCGACATTAACTGCGGATTGATTCACACGCTAAACAGCTTTTAGCCCCCGGCACCCCTCCTTCATCCCCCCCCCTCCAAATTTATAGCAGAATCCTGTGGTAGTGGGCATACTTAATCTCATAAATAATTCAGTGGACTCTCACAGTGCCTCTAGGGGGAGCTCTCTCACATTTGACATCACAAATGCTATCTTCAGGGAAGGACTGGGTGAGATGAAGGCAAAAACACACTTTGTTCTTAGGCACACTATCTGTCTCATCTTTATGACTGTATGATCAAACATTAGTCTGATAATTTACCATCTATATCATTAACAGCCTATCTATTAGTTATCTATTAGCAGTAAACAAAGTAACTCACTCATAATTAAAGATTAGCATTTTTGTAACTGAATTATGATTATTTTCCTTAGCAATAATAAAAAAGTGCATTATATCCAGACAAAGCTTAATAGTTTATTAACAACCAGAGAGGTCTACTGAACATTCCATAAGCCACACCTCCTAGAGAGAAGCTAAATAAGGTTTATAAGCCACACCCCCCCGAGAGAGGTGTAGGGAACACTCAGTAAGGCACACCTGCCACAAAGAAGCTTAATACGGTTAATAAAGGCCACACCCCCTTGTGATAGGTTTGTACAGTCTATTTAGAACCGGGATGGGGAACCTAATCCGGGGAGGGCGGGTGTGGGTGCCGGTTTTTGGGATCTTTCAATCAGCCAATAACAGTCAGACCCCTGGACTGGAGCTGATAATCACTGCTTTTTTATTGGCTGATTGAGAGGTCATCCCAAAAACCTGCACCGGCCTCCATGGATCAGGTTCCCCATGAGAATCTTGTTCAGGCCTACTCACACACAAGTATCACGGTTTCCTGATTACTTAATCAACAAATACTAAAAAGACTCAAAATAATTTAGATTTTACTATTGCTTTAGTCTTATCTCGTCTCCTGCGATATGAGAAATCTTCCAGCACCATATGGGAAGCAATGCTTCTTTCAGAGGGTCCCGCCTTCTTCCTGTCAGTAGGAAAATGTGGGATTGTCATAGACTAATAGGTAAAGTCACGTGGCACAGAGACTAAGCAGCAGGACCTGCATTTATTTCACTTTTTCAAGGACATGCAGAAGTCGGTAGACTTTTGGGGGGAATGGTGGGCAGGACCAGGGAGCCACACCCTGGCCGAGGAGAAGCAATCACGATGCTTGTAAGCACGCCGCTGGACTTACTCTCACGTCATCCCACAATGAGGCTTTAGGATCGGCCACTAGGGGGCACAAAGGAAACAACGCGCTGGTCACGCAAGTGAAACGGAAATGACAGGTGCAGAAAGTCAACACCAACCCCGACTCGCTCTCCTGAGACCAACATATTTCCAATGTTTTCATGCAAATCTGGCAACAAGCGGCACATGCAACCTTTACACAGCTTTGAACCCACATTCCTGCTGGTGAGAGACATCAAAGGAAAATGTATATTGTGATGTAATGATTTGGAATTGATCAGCCGTAAAGAAATAAGATGGCGATGATCCGTGTGGTGTGAATTCAAAGTGTGTATGCTATGGTCCAGCAGTTTCATTATGCAGGTGAATCGCCAGTTGTCAACAACAACAAAACCATGGTAGAAATCACAGATAAAAGGCTGCAAAGTGGAAATTAGCTCTCACAACTACCCTGGGGTCAAACTGACCCCAAAGGCATGCACATGTCAGGTGACTTCCCATAGTAATATAATTATTCTAGGAGCGTGTAAGAGTTAAGCAAATATCACCGAGGGGCAACGTGAACCTGTCGGTATACTTTCAAGTGCATGGAAGCCGATTCATTGACAGCTGTGTGCATATAATTCTGCATTACTCTTCCATGGCTTGTATTTGCTAATTGACGCTACAAATCCTCTTAGAGCTGGCTGTAGGTTTTGTGCCATAGTCCACCTCCGTGCGCATACGTCACTCAAACCACAAATTTGCGAGGGTCCCCGAGAGGGGGTGGGGATGATTGGTTCCGGAGTTACTTTTTGAATGTGGCCCAAGAAACATCAGAGCCGCTTCTGTAAGCACAACGGGATCGCATTTTCTTAGGTGTTAAGCGAACAGAGCAAGGCAATCTGTCCTCCAGCGCGCATATTAATATTTCATGTGCACCGGTTCCCAGCGATGCATTCACATAGAGTTGGCAATACTTATCCTAAGCGTTAATAATTTAAAAATTACAATAAACAGGGACATGATAAAGATAGTGGTATACATTCAAAGCACACACATTTCCCTGAGAGCGTGCCTCTAACCACCACGGAGAAATGAATAAAACGGGGGCGCGCAGGCGAGCTTCCCCGGTATGTCCCCGGGCATCACGTAGGTCCCAACGCCCAATCTGTTAAAAATAAACCCTTTACCATGTAAAGAACAGGAACTCGGAAGAAAAGGAATCCAGCCGGACCCCCTCCACACACACACACACACAACCTATAGGGACGACACTGCTGTTACCCCCTGGTGATGATGTGGGAGGGCCGACGTGTGCATGTGTACGCTTATGCGTATCCATTTGTGCTCAAGGAACTGAAAGAACAACAACAACAACAATAATAATAATAATAATAATAATAATAAATGCTTCGAAGGCGCGTTGCAACAGTCTTCTTTGTTAAAAGCAGCGAGAGAGTGCCCCCATTATGTAGTGGATGTGCAAATTAATAAATAATGAAGATCATTAATATGCGCTCCTGATTACTGATACTGTAAGAGATATGGAGAGAGCAGAAGAGCGATCAAATGAAAATGATTTATGTAAAAAACAAAAAAGAAAAACGTCTAAGTGACGTTCATCCGTGTAGGACTGGGGATTGTCTGGCTTTGTCAAACTTTACATTTCCATTTTGTTGTTTTAAATAGCTCTTTAGTTGCAGACGTGTTCAACCGAGACTTCAGTCTGAAAGTGATTTTTCCCACTTAGATTTAGATTAACGATAGAAATCGTTTATGTCCTGAAATGATTGAGGTTCATTTTTAAATGACACCACTTCATGGTCCCTCCGTGTGTGTGTGTGTGTGTGTGTGTGTGTGTGTGCGCGCGCGCGCGCGACAACGGCGCATTAATTAAAAAATAGACATCAAAAATATTTCTGGGAATATGAGAATCTGCATAGCACAGTAACATAACAGGGGTCTGACGTTGACAGCGTTTTTTTGTTCGGATATATAATTTAGTACGAAGGACTCACACACTGTAGCAAGCAGTACAACCATCTTCAGACAATAATAAAAAGACACAATACGTCTACGTATATCCATGAAAATGCATCGCAGTTGTTTATTTTCATGGCAAAACGCCGTCATTTTGACGTGATGTAATTCCCCTTTGATCGTTATCTCAGTGCGTATCAAGGACGTGCCAAGTTCCGTTTTTTTCTCTTCTCCACTCACCCACTCATTCACTCATTCAGTTCACAGGTAAATAAACGCGCGCAGGGTTCCGCCAGAGGAGGGCGCTGTGCTCAATAGAGGTTTCGGGGCTCCATCGCTCCTGAAGCTAAGATGCTGCGTGGTTACACTGCAGTTTAATATGAAGCCAAGAATAATTTAAAATACAGTCCGTACATCTGAACACTGTATTTCTGTTGTGGGAAATCATTTGTATTTGAGTATTGAAGTTCTGAGGTTTTAGGGGAACGCCCGGATATAAATGAATTTTAACTACATTTTGCTGCCGTGACGCCGCAAATTGACTCGGTTAATTACAGATATACATCCAAACCCTGCTTAATATATAAACAAACCCAAGCACAGCATTACATTTACATTTAAGGGGGGCACCTGTTGGCTCTCTGCTTAGGAAGCAGAGTCTGCATGTGCTTTTATTGCGGCTGACATGTTATAGGATGTCACGGCACTTTGCACAGATGCCCTGGAGGAGGAAAACCGTGGTGGGGGTGGGGGTGGGGACTTAAGGGATCGTGCCTTACCCCCACTTTACACGGACGCACTTGTTAAGCAGCGGTGCCTTTTCAATGGGCAGCCTTAGGATGCGACTCACGCTCCTTAGCACCCTAAGCACTCCAGCCCTACAGACACCCAGCTGCCGACCCCCCGGTGCATCGTCAGGTAGGCGCTTTTCCTCTTACCGTGTCAAGTTTATCCAGTACGGCATTTCAACGCCCCCCCCCCCTTCCCCAAAACACACAGACACACAGACAGACAGACAGACAGACACACACACACACACACACATACACACACACACACACACACATACACACAAGCTTTGGCACACCCGTTTCAGGAGGATACTTTATCACGAAGACATGCACGCTTTCAAGCGGCCGGTGTGATACATCCGCATCCCCGTTGAAGTCACTCGCTCCCTCAACATTTGTTTTCAGGATCGGGTCTTTTTTTTATTTTATTTTTTTCTTTTTTCTTATCTTTCCCCTTCCCCTTTTCTTTTCTTTTCTTTTCTTTCCTTCTTCTTGCACCCTGCTCCGTGCGCCTCGATGCAGATGCAGCCCAGTTCACTTTGGCTACAGGGAGGCGGTGGGGGGGCAGGGGGGGGGTTAAAATTACACGGCGCTCTCCCTCATTTCGGCACAGCCAGATCCCCGGTGATGGTGCTTTATTATACGCACGCAGTCTGCCGCTTTGTCCGCATCTCTTCCTCGCTCACTTGTCCCATCTCGGCTTGTCTGAATTATTCATCTTTTTTCCAGTAAATACAAGAGCACGTTTTTGGTGTTTTTTTTTTTTTTTCGCAGAGACCCGGAGCTCGGAGCGATCCGCCGGTCCTGCGACACCGGCACTCCGGAGGTGAGTAGCCGCGCGTCGGATCATTTCGCCCTTCTTTCCCCGTGTTGCCTCTGCGTCATTGCGCTTAAGATCGCCGCACCCGCGCCGAGTGCATGGGCTGTCTGTGCGCACTCCTCTTTCACTCTCTTTTTCCGCTCTTCCCCTTCTCGATCTGGAGGATGCCGGAGTTGTCTGGCAGTCGTGCCAGCCGCCAGCCTCACCGTCCCAATGCAGCTCCTTCTGCGCCCATTCCCACCTGAAACGGCACGCAGGGATACCGGCGACCTTGGGATCCTACCAAAATAAGTCCCATTCCAAGACGAGCGCGGCTTTTCCTTTTTTTCCGGGGGGGGGGACCTGGGAAACCACATCTGCTCGTGTGGATATACTGCTGCTCCGCGCGCTCGTCAATGCTCCCTGTCATTTCGAGAGAAAGCCAATTTCCCCTGGCTCGGGGTGAGTCTTAACTTATTTATATTGCTCGCTACTATAACTATGTCTTTATAGCCAGATTTGCGGGGGGCGGGGGTCGTTTACATACATTTGCTTTTATACCTGGTAATATATTTTGAGTTATACTCTAGCTTTCGACGTGCGAGCTTTGATCGTCCCGTAGGATAGACTGTAAATGATACTGGCTTTTCTGATAAACTACTCAAGTAGCTCGACCCTCGCAATTTTGTAATCTGTCAGCAGAACCCCTTTCAATTATTTTCTTTTGAAATGACGAAAAAAATAGTATCGGGTTTATAGTAATTATTATTATTATTATTATTATTATTATTATTATTATTGTGTGATTTCATTTGCATGCGATGCAACATTCCTAATATTAGTTTACGGGTGAATAAATCGTTACACTATTCTGCAGTAATAAACTTGCAATGCATAATATTACTAATAGTTTTAGTTGGTATCATGATTGCTTTTGTCTTTTTATTTTATTTTATCTTCATTTTATTTTATATATATACATTTTTTGTTTACTTTTCCCCTTCCCTTTAAGGTTATTAAATTGTATTCTGGGGGATTTCTCTGCACACAGAAAATGCTGCTTCTCGTTCTGTTGGCGTTTTCCGTGTCGGGCGCCTCCGCTAACTCGGATGCTGACCTGTCCGCCGAGACCTGCAGCGCCTGCTCCTGCATGTCCATCGAGAACGTCCTCTACGTGAACTGCGAAAAAATCACGGTCTACAGACCGACCAATCTGAGGCCCCCAGCATCCAGCCTCTACCACCTGAATTTCCAGAATAACCTATTGATTATCCTTTACCCTAATTCCTTTCTCAATTTCACACACGCCGTGTCCCTACACCTGGGAAACAACAAATTGCAGAACATTGAGGGAGGGGCTTTTTTTGGACTAAGTTCATTGAAACAGTTGCACTTAAACAACAATGAATTAAAGGCTCTGAGAGCCGACACTTTTTTAGGGATCGAGAGTTTGGAATATCTCCAGGCCGACTACAACCTGATCAAGTTCATCGAAAGAGGAGCGTTCAACAAGCTGAATAAGTTGAAAGTCCTCATCTTGAATGACAACCTCATTCAGAACCTTCCGGACAATATTTTTCGCTTTGCGTCCTTGACTCACTTGGATATACGGGGAAACCGGATACAGAGGCTGCCGTACATTGGAGTTCTGGAGCACATCGGGCGTATCGTGGAGCTGCAATTGGATGACAACCCCTGGAACTGCACATGCGACCTGCTGCCCTTGAAGGCCTGGCTAGAGAACATGCCGTACAACATCTACATTGGGGAGGCCATCTGTGAAACCCCCAGTGACCTTTATGGGCGGCTCCTAAAGGAGACTAACAAGCAGGAGCTGTGCCCTTTGGGGATGGGGAGTGACTTTGACGTCCGCATGCCGCCGCTGCAGCCCGACACCGGTCAGACCACCTCCAACGCCTCCCCGACGACCATACCGCGCCTGGTCACCAGGGCACCCAAGACCACTAACCCCTCCAAAATCTCTGGCATTGTGGCTGGGAAGCTCTTTCCTGGGAAGAACCTGAGCCAGATCGTGTCATTCCAGACCAGGGTGCCGCCCCTCTCCCCCTGCCCCGTCCCATGTACCTGCAAAGCCCACCCCTCCGACTTCGGCATCAGTGTCAGCTGCCAGGAGAGGAACATCGAAAACGTTGCGGACCTGGCCCCGAGACCCCCCAATGCGAAAAAGCTCCACCTCAGTGGCAACTACATCAAGGACATCAGTCCTACAGATTTCCAAGGTTTTGAGGGCCTTGATCTCTTACATCTGGGCAGTAATCAGATAATGGCCATCCGGAAAGGAGTGTTTGCCAACCTGACTAATCTGCGCCGGCTATACCTAAATGGCAACCAGCTCGAGAGGCTCCATCCTGAAATGTTCCTGGGGCTCACCAACCTTCAGTACCTCTACCTGGAATACAATGCCATCAAGGAGGTGCTCGCAGGCACCTTTGACTCCATGCCCAGCCTGCAACTACTCTACCTGAACAATAATGTTCTACGGAGTCTGCCGGCCTACATCTTCGCCAGTGTCTCCCTGGCCCGCCTCAACCTGAAGAACAACCACTTCATGACCCTGCCGGTGAGCGGCGTCCTGGACCAGCTTCGCTCTCTCACGCAGATCGACCTGGAAGGGAACCCCTGGGACTGTACCTGCGACCTGGTGGCCCTGAAGCTCTGGTTGGAGAAGCTGGGCGACGGCGTCGCCGCCAAGGACGTGCGCTGCGCTTCCCCCGTTCAGTTTTCCAACATCGAGTTGCGGCTGCTCAAGAACGAGATCCTGTGCCCAAAGCTGGTGGCAAGACCCCCGTTCGTCCTGACCAGCCCCACGCCCGTGGTCACCTCCGCTTTCCCGGTAGGTGTGGGCCGGACGCCTCCTGGTGGCCCCGTGCCGCTCTCCATCATGATCCTCAGCATCCTCGTGGTCCTCATCCTTACTGTCTTTGTGGCCTTTTGCCTGCTCATCTTTGTCCTGCGACGCAACAAGAGGCCCACGGGCCGTTCGGAAGGTCTGGGAAACCAGGAATGTGGCTCCATGTCGCTGCAGCTGAGGAAGCACGAACACGGCAAGCAGGACGACCTGGCGAGCGAGGCCTTCATCCCGCAGACCATCGAGCACATGAGCAAGAGCCACACATGTGGCCTCAGGGACTCCGAGGCCGGCTTGAAGTTCGCTGACTCCCAGAGGCAGAAGACCCTGCTCAGGAACAGCTCCGACAAGGACAAGGATTCATTGCAGCTGCTGGATGCCAGAAAGAGACTGAGCACCATCGATGAGCTGGACGAGTTCATACCAAGCAGAGAGTCCAACCTATTCCTGCAGAGCTACCTGGAAAGCAAAAAGGACTTCAACAGTATAGGCATGGGTGGGTTCGAGATTCGCTACCCAGAGAAACCGCACGACAAAAAGGTTAAAAAGTCTCTTATCGGGGGAAACCACAGTAAGATTGTGGTGGAACAACGCAAGGGCGACTATTTTGAGCTGAAAGCAAAACTCCAAGGTACCCCAGATTACCTGCAGGTGCTGGAGGAACAGACAGCTCTGAGTAAAATGTAGGGCTCCCCTGTCGCCCCTCTCACCCCAGTGACAGAAGTGCCTTCCAGAAAAAATCATATTAAGTAATGGATAATTGGACCACTGTTTCCATGGAGAACTCCAGCATTATGACATCATTTCCTTTAGAATTAGAGGCTGTACTGCAAATAAGGCCTTTGTCCCTCTACCAGTGTGGTTATACAATGTTCTGCTCTAATGTCCCATCAGCCCACACTGAACTTCTAGGCGATAGCCCAACAGATGGCGTAGTAAGCATCTGCTAGAACAAATCCAGAACCTTTTTCCTGTGTGTGTTTTTTTTTTCTCAATGGAACCACTGGATTTTTCAACAATACAGGGTGGTACCCCTATTCCCACCCCTCCTGGGTAGTTTGTTCTTCTTATAATTGTCATTTTCCTGGTGGAAGTAAGGAGGTGGGATAGCAGGACAACCAGACAATACCAAAACTGGAGCCTCTTAAGTTTGCCCGGGAAGCTACGAAAAGGTTTGGATTTCTTTGTATTACGCTAACGCTGTTGAAGCGGCCATGTACAGCGCTGAGGATTATGGGTCGCCGTCGCCAAGGGGCCTGCAGCAGCAGTGCTCACCGGTAACGAAAGGCATGTGAAAACTTAAAAACGAACAAAAAAACTGTAGTTTTTCAATTATTCCAGTAAATATTTATGTAAAGATTAACCATGTTAATATTGTTTTAAAATGAAAAGGTGGTTCCCTCAGGTGATGAGAGCTTATTAAGGCGACCCCCCCCCCCCCCCCTGCCCAACTCGTCCCCCCCCCTGCCCCCCAGCCCCCCATCATGTCAGGACGCTGAGCTCAAAGGGGAAAAGGGTAAAACAGCTGCTTGCCATGCAAGCGTATCTCTATTTATTTTGTAAAACTTCATTATTTGTATCTGTGGAACAGTTTGTAAAATAAAACACCCAATAACTGAGATGACAGTACAGAAAAAAAAAACACACAAAAACACTGGACTAGCTACAGCTACAAAAATCGTCAAATTATCGACAACCACTGTCAGCTGTCAATTTGTAGATCGGTTCACTTATTATTTAATGTATTTTTCTACGGAGGGTTATTTAAAAGCTGGTCAGCACTATTTAAATGCATCACGGATACAGAGGATGCGTGAGTGAGTTTTCGGATAGCCGTAGAAGATGCGATGCCCCTGCGTTGGGCCTTTTCTGAGCATACTGGCTTGGAGAGTCCGGTGCTGTCTGTTACCAAGTGGCGCCCTCTCTGGCAGCTTTCAGAATTACGTTGCACCAGGCGAGCCTCAATCAATTAGCACACTCTTATATCCCATAATAATTTGTAAAGGTTTCTTATTAATAATATGCAACCAAAATAAATGTGCATTATAGTGACACGATTCTGGACTGATGGCAGCAGAACCTTCCGGAAAGGAATGACAGAAGGTTGATTCTGCAGAGCCGTGGTCCGCGCTGGAGGGCACACAGACCGAGCTCTATGCTCAGTCACCCAACGTGTTCAGGATCTTATCACGCATCATGTGCAATATTAATACACGCAGTCACATCTGCTGAAACTGACATTGTGGGAATAGCTTCTGCTCTTTCCAGATGCTTCTATACACACTACATTTGGTTAAGTACTTATTTAAAAAGCTGTTAAGTTAAAGAGTGTTTGAAATGATCTCTTTTCTTTTCTTTTTGAAATACAAGTGAATAGAATGTAACTTGAAAAGCATAATAAACATAACTGCTCTGAGTCAGGATTTATCTATTTTCCTCATTCTAACTATTCAGATTTTGACCATCAATTGAACCTCCTTCTTCCACTGTTTATTTTTCCTTTCCATTCTATACAATTTCATTTGTCGTTAGTCTTGCAGTACCCCTAATTAAAAAGGTCCCAAAATAATAATCTGGGGAAACTGGGGGGGCATTATGTTCAAATGTGATTTTGAATGATACCTTTAATACCAAACATAACGCAATTTCAGCTACTTTCATAAGTGCTCTGCTGGTGGTTATTCTGTTTTGATGTCAACAATGATATGATTTACATGAAAATGGCTCCTGGTTTATCTCCATCGCTTATAATATAATGCCACAAACAGTGGCTGCTGCGTGGCTTAAGCGGGAAGTGGATCTGCCTTGTCTTACTGCCTGATCCAATCAGCGCACCCCGCCTTGCCGCTTCCTCGGAGCCCTAAAGCCTGAATGTATCTCTGATCCTAGTTCTGGCTGCTTGCGCTGGGCCAGTTTGGGTCTGGGTAAAAGACACGGGGGTCTCAGAGGGTTTTATCAATGCCATGTGCTGTCCAGCCTGCATTTATTCCTGGTGGGGGGTGGTGAGGTTATGGGGTTCTGTCGGCCATTTGGGATTTTTTGCTGTGTGTGAACTGCAGGTGATTGCTGTGTGTGTGTGGTTTAACCCGTTCCCTTTTGGATTTTAACTGGACGACCCCCTTACCGAGTCTACTGCTGCCTCTCGCCCATGATTTATTAAGGTTTTTAGCTTGACGTGGCAAAAATACATTCCGATACCAAGCAGTATATTTGTTTAGAGTAATCATTTTGTGTTTCCCTTTGATTAATGATCATTAATAGTGAATTACCTCTTCACCACTGCAGATTCCTTGGTCGCGCCCCGAATGCCTTTCCAGTGCCATAACAGTGCCATCCCAAAGGGGGCGCTAGAGGTACAGTCAGGGCTTGGCATTCACACCCAGCCGGCTTAAGAATTTCGCGAGTGTAAATCACAAGCGCACGCTGGGCTTATTTAACCAATCGGGGCGGCTGTCGCATGAGCCGGTTTAAACCCTCACAGACGGTGTGTGAGCCCAGACGAGAACCAGCAAAGGGTACCGTCACACAAACCCGGTCCAGCAGAGATCCTTCCGATAGCCCTGGAAACGCACCTCCCTCATGTTTGAGATCTGGTGGCCCTTTGGCTTTGGGTCGTGTGCCATTCTGTGACCCTGTATGTTCCTTTGCTCATCTTTTACAGCCTCATCCCTCCCCTGAATAATACTATCATCTCGAGATGGTATCTGTGTGCCGGGTGATTCTGTCTCATACTGGGACCTGTTTTCGCTTGACCTTTAACGGCATTCGTATTCAGGCAGGCTGCATAATGTACACTCCTCTCCGGGGTTGGCTGTGTGAGGCGGGAAAGCTGCACGGCAGGGCCGGGAATGCCGAGAATCCTGTGGTTTAGGACACTGGCCGTACGTCCGTGACTCGTTGTGCTAACTGAAGTCATGTCCACGAGGGAGGGAGGCTGGTGTACCGGCATGAAGACCACAGTCATGGTAAACGTTGGTTATAATTCCGGACAGAGATTTTTTTTGAGGAGCTGATGTCTTCACCCATAAAGTCAGCATATAATAACAAACATCTTTGGGGGGGAAAAATATTACCCCCACCAGCTCCTGTGCCCTCCCCACCCCCCCCCCCCCCCCAGAGCTAGCGACATAGATGCTAAATTTATGACGAGTGTGTGCCAAGTGGGACCCCAGGATGCGTCAGGTCAGTCTCCATCCTGAGAGTTCAGGAACATGGAGCCCCCCCCCCTCCTTGGCCGTTAAGGTGTGAGCCCTGCCTGATGTATCATCAGCTGCGAGGCGTGTGGTGTTTCTGCTCCGGGAGTGCTGTTTACTCGCTATGAAAATAAGTGTGAAAGGCAGCTGCAGCTGATTCATATTAGATGATTGGAAGGGGATTTGGAAAGAGACCAGGGCCTTGCATTGGGAAGCGAGAGAGAAAGACTCCATGAAGATGTGGCGGGGCAAGGCAGGGTGGGCGGGACAAGGGAGGCTGGGCGGGGCAAGACAGGGTGGGCGGGGCAAGGCAGGGTGGGCGGGACAAAGGAGGCTGGGCGGGGCAAGACAGGGTGGGCGGGGCAAGGCAGGGTGGGCGGGACAAGGGAGGCTGGGCGGGGCAAGACTGGGTGGGCGGGGCAAGGCAGGGTGGGTGGGACAAGGGAGGCTGGGCGGGGCAAGACAGGGTGGGCGGGGCAAGACAGGGTGGGTGGGACAAGAGTGGCTGGGGCAGGGGCCACTTTGCTTTAACTCCCCAGCAGTAAATAGTATTAAGCTTAAAAATGTGCACTCACCTTGGCTCACTAAAATCGTTATTGAGGAAAAAAATACTGAAAAAAATGATCAGCTAACTTTAGTCTGTTTTATAGTAGCTATATACATATTTCATTTAACATTTATTTATTTCACAGATGGCTTGGCCCAAAGCAGAACAGAATCAGAGAGCAGGATCAGCCGGTCCCTGCAGCAGTTTGGGATGAGGACCTTTCTCAAGGGCCCAGCGCTGATATGATTACTCTGCTGGCCACGGGATCTGAGCCCGAAACCTTCTGGATGTGGGGACAGATTCCTACCCCACTAAGCAACTCACCTCCCTCCCCAAATACTGGGGAATTTGATTTATTTTTATGTCATTTAGAGGCACCACTCTCTGTTGGGGCCCGGTTCAGGGGCTTGATGCTTCCCATCATGGTGCAATCTGTATTTTTAAGTCAGAGTCAGAGAGTTTTATTGTCAGTTCCTTTACATGTACTAGCCATATAAAGGTATCGAGATTACGTTTCTCACTATCCCTTGCGTACGATAGACAAACAATACAGGACGGGACGAACCATAAAGTGCACAGAACAAAAACATAACAACAACGTAACCTGTGTGTATAACAATTTTTTTTTTTGCAGTATGTAATCAGGGAACAACATGTAAAGTGCATGTGAATTCAACTTGAGGAGACTTAAAGTCAGGGTCTGGCAGCAATGAGTGCAAAGTCAATAGCAGCATTGATAGATAAAAATAAAAATAGCAGCAGGTTGTGCAATTTCCATATATGAGGATAGTCTTGCTATTTTTGTGAGTCAGAGGATACAGGGTCCGAATTGTTTACTGTGGGGCTGGAAAGAAGAGGAGTTCAACATCCTGATGGCTTGGATGGAAGGATCTGGAAAGAAATTAGGCAGTAAACTCTGCAGGGAGGGTCAGTAGCGTCTCCCCCACAATGTCATTGTCCTGACAATGCTTGAGCGCTGATATGCTGCTAATTGTCTCCCCTTACTCAGAGTGTCCGGTTCCACCTCTGTCTAGGGCCGCTTCTTCCAATGGTGGAAATGGCACCAGCATTCTTTCGTGTCAGGAATGTGTGCCCCCCCCGCATTCCCCAGTTGCCATCCATACCACCTTTTATGTTTCTTTTTAATTCTGCCTGTTGAGAAGGAGGTTGGACAAATTTTAAAGGGTTGTGGGCGTTGAGGGAAGGAATTCATATAATCTACGCCGCCGACCCTCTTTTGACAGAATAAAAGTGAGTGTTTTGATGTTTAAAAAGATAACATGTAGTGATTTATCAGCGCTGACTAGCAGCTCGTGGCTGGCGAACAGCTGGGTCTGTCTGAGCTGCTCCTTAGGGCTGCCTGCCCAAGTGCCTGCATGACTTTCTGCGTGGTTTTGGAGAGAATCCAGGTTATCTGGGAACATGGGGTCAACCGGTCAAATTCCTGCTGAGTGTGGGATATGAGGCTCGGAAATGTAGGATTAGACACCTGACATCCTGTTTGGATGGGCCGCCGCCTTTCTGCGTGCGGAAGCGTGAAATCGGTCCCATCATGTCATGTTTTATGCATGTCCTGTCAGAAGATGGGTTTGTCCATGCTGTTAGGGGGGCTCACGCTGCCCGGGGGGAGGGAGGGGAGGCCGTCTTTTATCTGTCATAGGGGGACAGAGGGTGGCTCTGCCTGTTGCTGACCGCGACCACATGGCTCTGCCTGTTGTGAGCATGACCGCAGCACTCTTCCTGGTGCTGACCATAACCACATGGCTCTGCTTGTTGCTGACCGTGACCTCATGGTTCTGTCTGTCACTGACCGTGATCACATAGCCCTGCCTTTCGCTGACTGTGACTGCATGGCTCTGCCTGTTGTTGACCATGACCACAGCACTTTTCCTGTTGCTGACCATGACCACACGGCTCTGCTTGTTGCTGACCGTGAGCACATAGCCTTGCCTATTGTTGACCGTGACCACATGGCACTGCTTGTTGCTGACTGTGACCTCATGATTCTGCCTGTCACTGACCGTGATCACATAGCCCTGCCTGTCGCTGACCATGACCACACGGCTCTGCTTGTTGCTGACCGTGACCACATTGCCCTGCCTGTCGCTGACCATATCGCATGACTCTGCCTGTCGCTGACCATAACCACATGGCTCTGCTTGTTGCTGACCGTGACCACATAGCCTTGTCTATTGCTGACCGTGACCACATGGCACTTCTTGTCGCTGACTGTGACCTCATGGTTCTGCCTGTCACTGACCGTGATCACATAGCCCTGCCTGTCGCTGACCATGACCACACGGCTCTGCTTGTTGCTGACCGTGACCACATAGCCCTGCCTGTCGCTGACCATAACCACACGGCTCTGCTTGTTGCTGACCGTGACCACATAGCCTTGTCTATTGCTGACCGTGACCACATGGCACTTCTTGTCGCTGACTGTGACCTCATGGTTCTGCCTGTCACTGACCGTGATCACATAGCCCTGCCTGTCGCTGACCATGACCACACGGCTCTGCTTATTGCTGACCGTGACTACAGTAGCCCTGCCTGTCGCTGACCATGACTACAGTAGCCCTGCCTGTCGCTGACCATGACCACATAGCACTGCTTGTTGCTGACTGTGACTTCGTGGTTCTGCCTGTCACTGACTGTGACCTTATGGTTCTGCCTGTCACTGACCGTGACCACACCAGTCTGCCTGTTGCTGACCGTGACCATGGCAATGTGGTTTTGTTTTTTTTTGTTTTTTGCCTTCAAAAGTGACATTGTGGCTCTTACTCTTATTGACAGTGATCAGAACCTTGTGGGTCTGCTTGTTGTTGACCATGACTGTAACAGTGTGGTTCCATTTGCTATTGACCGTGATTATGTGCTTGTTCTTGCTGTTGACCGTCATCATATGCATGTACTTTTTGTTGACCTTGACCCTGACTATGCTGATCTGCTTGAAGTTGACTACGACTGCTCAGCTTTTCTTGCTGTTGACAGTGTCAATGTAACTCTGCTGTCAACCGACTGCAACCGAGTTTGCTGACCTGGTTAACCTCAGGGTCTTTTCCCTTCAGGAACAAACACGGTCGTCGGTTTGCTGTGGCAGGAGATGCCAGTCGGGTCTCCTAAGACAAACATACCTCAGCAGGAAGATTGCATGATTATTTTTGGACGTTAGCTTGACACCATTACAAACCCACACTCTTAATGATTAAAAGTCGCTTGTAACAGACAAGAAACAGCAGCACTGTAGTGCTATGTTCTGGTGTCGAATTATAATGTTATGGTGTGTGTGTGGGGGATGTGGTGGGGGCGCAGTAATTCTCAGCCCCCGCGATAAGCCCTCATTATTATAAGTAGCGTCAAAGCTTGCTTGGGAGTGCATCGTCTTTCAGGTTTAGCTTTAATTACACCCGACCCACGTGCTCATTCCTGTGCACTTCGCTCAGCGTTGCCCCTGTGGCTGATAAATTGTGTCTCTCCCGCATCCCGGGAGAGAGGCAGCATTCCGCCTCCGTTCGGTTGCGTACGACTGCCTTTGTGTGCCTGTCGGATTAGCCACGCTTCCTCCCCCGAGTCACCGAGAGCTGTGGACGAGCCGTGACGCTCCCAGCTCGTTCCAAGTTGGCCGGCTAGGTCCGGGCCCTGTTTCTGCGCCCACTGGCCACCGCCGTTCTTCATGGGCTTGCGCAGGACCTGTAAGGGATGCAGCGGATATCACAGGCTGTTCAGCACCTGGAAAGGTTACCTGGAAACCGAGGCTGTTTTAGTGGAGACAATTTATCACCGTGTTCTGCTCGTAAATAGGCTCGTTTTAAACTTTGAAAGTCACATTGGGGGAATTTCCTGCTAAGAAACTATGACTGGTTACCATGGAGACTTCTGGGCAACTCTGGTGGTATAGAGGTGCTCGACTAACTTAACCAGAGAAGTCAAGAAACCAGCTACGACATAAAGGGTCCTTTAAGGATAAAAAAACCTCCACAGGGAGAGTGACTTCAAGGACCCAGATTCATGAACCGTAATTCAAGACAGAGTTTCATTTGCTCATTCACCCGCTTGACTTAATCGTTCTATGCAGTTACCACATTTGTAAAGCATTACCTGGGTGTGGGGCTGGTGATCATTATTTCGGAAATATAACCACCCGTGGGATGACTCCGCCTAACACAGCTCACAACCGTGTTTGTGGTTCTGCGTCGCCATGCAGCATCCGTTCACATAAACGGCGTGTGCAGAACCCCCAGAGAGAGAGGACCAGTAAGCGCCGCCATTTGTAATGTATATTTTATGTATGTTTACTTGTTTATTTAATCATATGCTTGTGGAAATGAGTCACTTGGGTATGACGTCAGTCGAATGCGGTCGAATGCGGTCGAAAGTGGCCCTCTGCAATGCGTCCAGGCTGTGGAAACGCCGCTGTTGTTCTATGTCCGCTTTCCAGGCTCCGAGAGGAAATCGACAAGGCAGTTATGATTATGGTTTACGGGGGAGGGTGGGGGTTGGGGAAGTCGGGAGCGTGATGTGTTTTAGGGGTTTATGCTGCTAAAAACATAGTATCATGTAGCTAACATACTAAACGCACAGTATCATGTAGCTAACATGCTAAACGCACAGCACAATGTGGCTAACACGCGAAACACAGAGCACTGTGTAGCCAAAGCACTAAATTCTCAGCATCACATAACTAATGTACGAAATGCTCAGCACAGTATAAATAATGGGATAAATGCACAGCGCAGTGTAGTTTATGTATGAAATGTACAGCACAGTATAAATAACGGGATAAATGAACAGCACAACGTAACTAACGTACAAAATGTACAGCACAGTATAAATAACGGGATTAATGAACAGTACAGTGTAACTAACAAACAAAACGCACAGGAATGTGTAACTAAAGTGCTACATGCATGGCACCACATAACTAAAGTGCTACATGCATGGCACCATATAACTAAAGTGCTAAATGCATGGCACCATATAACTAAAGTGCTAAATGCATGGCACCATATAACTAAAATGCTACATGTACGGCACCACATAACTAAAGTGCTACATTCATGGCACCACATACCTAATGTGCTACATGCATGTCACCATATAACTAAAGTGCTACATGCATGGCACCACATAACTAAAGTGCTACATGCATGGCACCACATAACTAAAGTGCTACATGCAAAGTAATGCTTGACTAACGTGCTAAAAACCTAACATAGTGTAACTCGCAATCTAAATGAGGAAGGTTAGCTTGTGGCGCAAACTCACTGCTGTCCAGGAACGTCCAGCAGAGAGAACCACGACCTAGCAGCACAAGTCCGATTTTTGACACTCTGGTGGCAGTCGCTGTGTCGTGCCCCTGCATTGCAGACTCCTCTGCCCAAAGAAAATGGCCATTCCTGCAGTTTCCCATGCATGGGCTCCCCGTGTACTACTGGATATTTTTACCAAAGTAAGTCAGGTTAGGTACCCGCCTCAAGGGTACAACAGCATCGCCCCCCCCTAAATGAGGTACCTTTTTTAGGAATAGTCCAGCTCATCAGTGACACCCATCCCCCCCACATATTCGGACCAAGCGAAAGCTTCCAGATGTATGTATGGTTAAAAATGAGAATGGCAGATTTCAGCTACGGGATGTGTGTCAGCAAAGAGGAGGAGGGAAGCGACAGGTGCACTCTGCTTCGAGATCCTACACACCCCCCTCCCCACAAAGGTGCCCAGGTAAAAATATTGCCCCATTTTGCCTAACTGTAAATACATAATTAGCAGTGTGCCGGAGGTGGCAGTTTCACCTATAAATCGTCCCTGGTTAATATCCCTGTGGGTCATGCAGCTGCTCCACATGTGTCAGGAGGAGGAAAACGAAAGGCTTCGTCATGACGCCTCACCTTAAAATCCCCCCCCAAAAGAGCCCTTTAGCTCACTAGCCGGTGGGGTGGGGGGGCAGAGCCCCTAATCAGTTTGATGGCACTTTAGTGAGGTGACTGTGTCACTTCCTCCTCCGCCAGGGCTTGCCGTCAGGTCCGGGACCTCGGGAATCTCAGATCTCATTTATGGAAAAGTAATGGGGGGTGGGGACGTTGGTTAATAAAACTGTGCAAATATTAAAGGCGCTGGGAGGACTGAGGTGGAGGCGGGGGTAGTGCAAATCCGCACTGACCATCATTCCTTCATTAGTTCCAGTGACGTGAGCCTGATCCAGTTGGGGACCGCTGTGTCTCCATTTTCCCAACCTCATTTATTTGTCCAGGGTATTCCGGGCTGGAATATCACCGTCCCTCAGTGGAAAAAAAAATACCATCCTTCTGAAATACCTGTAGTGACACTTCTATTAAAAGCGGAAACGAGTGGTTGACCGGGAGGGCAGTCTTGAATTTGACCTCCCTGAATCGACTCCGCGTTCCCCTACGTCGCTTTCGACATTCCGGCACTCCCATGGAGCAGCATTACCGCGATAATGTTTCCACATATCCGTGTTGCTTAATTAACCCGGGGCAAGTTGTACTGTAAGCAGCTGGCCTGAGCTATAAATACCCCGCAGAGTGTGTGAGGGATTTTGGGGAGAAAAGGCTTTTATACTGTACTGAAGGTGGACAAGATCTCTCTTGGGAGCTATAAGCTGCAACTTGTCTGTCCGGGCCCATAACAGACAGCTGTGCGTGTTCTTGACTGGAGCTGTCAAACTGGCCTCGTTGGACGTCAGAAAATGCAGATTATGGACAGTGCTCACCACAGACTGGCAGTTCAGGAGTCCTCGAGTATCTCGGTGTGTGGATTTTGATGTTCAACCAGCAGGTCTCCTGATAAATCACATCCGATTATTTTGTCTTTCAAAATTACATCAATTATTTACAGGGATACGGCGCTCTGAAACAGCGCTTAAATCCTGTGGAGGTAATTCACCCTGCCTTCTGGAATCTAATCGGTTCCCTGAGCAAGTTCACCATGGGTCATGTATTAGGGATTGTGGATATGTGTCCAAACAAGAGAGAGATGTACCTTCAGATACCCATCATGCAACAGTCACTAAAAGAATGTCGCTATTTAATCATTATCGTACCTATCGTATTTCCTGTAATAATAGAATGATGTCTCTGTCAGCAGCACTGAGTCCTACTGGTTGAGGGTTCGATCACAGCCCTGGCACTGTGCGGATGTTGCACGTGGACCTTATTCGTGTGGGATTCCTTTGAGTGCTCTGGTTTCCTCCCAAAGACTGCAGACACACTCTTCACAGGGATCGGTGTCTCTAAATCGCCCCTTGGTTCGATTGCGAGAGCGTTCTCTGATGCACTGACATCTCATCCAGGGTGTCCCTTGCCTCCTGCCTTCGTGGGATAGGCTCCACGATCGCCATGGCCCGCGAAAGGGACTCGTGCTTCTGGGAAATGAATGAATTATTCCAGTGGAGAGCAAAAGATCGGATTGTCTGTCTGAAGCCTTCATCCCCTGATTAGAAAAATCCTTGGAGAGCTGATCTTAGAGACTTAACTGGTTGAAAGGCCGCATAATATAATGAATAGTGTAAGAAGCTCCAGATATAAATCAGGTGAGACAGCAATAGTTTGTGCAAGAGTAGTGTGGATAGTTGTGTGGATCAGTCAATGTAGGAAAAGCTCCTTCGGTCATTGCACACCACAGAAACTGCAAATGGTATGCGGACCATAACCACTGACACAGAACGGCCATTTCGCCCCATTGATACTTTTCGAAAAAAGAACCAAAAAATATATATATCCTAATCCACAGCATGAAGAAGCAGCCAATATCAATCCCGTATAAACACCCGGAAGTTGCATGGCCTGTGTTGTTTCAGTTGGGAAGTCGTGTAACGCAGTGAGAGTATCAGCAGATAAACAGGAGCCGACGTTTCATCCAAGGGATCGCCGAAGCGAAACTCTCACGTCCCCCACTCATCCTGAGCCGGCTCCAGCCAGCAGTGTGTCATACTCGTCGTCAGAGATATGTGTCTGAACCCGGCCCAGGAGGTCAGTCATTTCTGCAATAAAAACCACATTTTATCCCCATTTAAATGTCAGGGTTTAGACATCTTTAAGTCCAAAACGCGGATTACATTTTTATTGATTTGCTGGGCAGCTGGTTTTATCCTGCTAAAGCCTCACAGCTCACATTTCAGCCCAATTACACAGTAAGATGACATCTGACGCTATTTGGGTATTTGGGTTAAGTACCTCGTTCAAAGGTACAACAGCGCAGCCCTATTTTGAGACAGGAGCCTGCAACCTAATATTAAACCGTCACTTTGATATAGCACTTTGAGCTATAATGCACCCGAGTCGTTTCCTGTCTTCCCATTAGGCCTTTCAGAGTCAGACAAGGGCTTGTGTTTGCTGGCCTCTTAACAACAAAGGGTAAAGCTCCATTCTCAGCAGACTGTGCCCTGTTAGATGGTATTAATAAAGGGAATTATTTACATATTAATAATATAAATGTAACATTTTATGTCCTTTACTTCTGGATTGAGCCATCGCTCTTCCCTGTGCATCCTGGGTCAGCCAGCAGAGTCACAACAACTCCATACTGCATAGAAATTCAAAGAAGATGGATGGATGGATGGATGGATGGATGGATGGGTCAACAGAATAAACTCCACAAAAATAACTTTGAAATAGGAGCAGCTGGCATGGAGTCACGTCAGTGACACGGTTAAGGTTGTACACTTTCCTGACTGCGTTCTCCTGGCCACACACACCCCCGCAAACACACACACACAGTTTGTCTCCTGCTGTTTCCCCACGTCTCGGCCAGTACACTCAAATTTTATTCGGCACCAATAGCTCCGTTCTACGCCATTATTTGTGTACGAGTCCCTGCATTCTTCACTGTCTGAAATTGCTGCATAATGGTTCATTCTGCATTTTGAACTTCCTCCTTGTACAGTCCTGTCTTATTTCCTTATACTCTTAAGCTGCTAGCTGTGCTGATTAGGTCTTTGTGCTCATCCTCTGTTTGGAGGAAACCCCTCTTGCCCTTCTTATCACAGTGATGATGCTGTTTTTTTTACTTTTCTATGGATCTTGTTCTATTTTCCGCTGTTTTTTACCCAGGCCCAGAGCCAAAACAGGAAGCGCCCCCATTCCAGCTCCCTCCATTCTCTCTCGATGTCAGACTTTCACTCCTGCTCTCCCACCGAACACGTCAAACAGGCCACTTCCCTTGCTGCTCTGCCTGTATTTTGTTTATGTTTGTCTCTCATTCTGCCTTCCCCAGTCCACCAGTGTTCTTCGTGCACGGCTGGGTGAAGCCACTTCCACCTGAGGCAGACGTGCTGAGTACAGCCACAGTGTGACTGCAGGTTGATGGCAGGATGGCGTCACCAGCTTCACACTGACAATGTAATGAAAATGGGGCAGCTTCATCAGCTTCACACTGACAATGTAATGAAAATGGGGCAGCTTCATCAGCTTCACACTCACAGTCTTTTGAAAAGGGGGCACCGTTACACTGAAAACATAATGAAATTGGGGCGGCTTCATCAGCTTCACACTGACAATGTAATGAATTTGGGGCAGCTTCATCAGCTTCACACTAACAATATAATGAAATGTGGGCAGCTTCACACTGAAAATGTAATGAAAACCGGGCAGCTTCACCAGCTTCAAACCGAAATGTAATAAAAAAGGGGGGCAGGTTCATTAGTTTCACATTGAAAATATAATAAAAGGGAATGGCTTCACCAGCTTCATACTGAAAATATAATGAGAAGGGGGCAGCTTCACATTGAAAATATAATAAAAACAGGTCAACATCACATTAAAACATAATGAAAAGGGTGTGGCTTCACCAGCTTCACATTGAAAACATAATGTAACGGGAGCAGGTTCACCAGGTTCAAACTGAAAATGTAAAGAAATGGGGGCAGCTTCACCAGATTCAATCTGACAGTGTATTGAATGGGGCAGCTTCACCAGATTCAATCTGACAATGTATTGAAAAAGGGGCAGCTTCATCAGCTTCACACTGAACATGCAGCATCTTTATATTTTGCAAGAAAATGTGGAATCTTCATGAGATACACAGTTCAAATGTATTTTAAAAAAATCTCTAGCTTCAGACAGTGTAATAAAAGGGGGGCAGCTTTACCAGATTCATTTTCCCTCCCCTGGAATTCCCAACTAATATCCTGTATTAGAAAGAATGCCTCTCTAGCTTTACACATTGCAATGCAAGGGGCAGATCCAGCTACAGAGTGTAATTAAATGGGGCGATCCACCAGCTACACCCTCAGTGTGTAATGAAATGGGACGATCCACCAGCTACACCCTCAGGGTGTAATGAAATGGGGCGATCCACCAGCTACACCCTCAGGGTGTAATGAAATGGGGCGATCCACCAGCTACACCCTCAGGGTGTAATGAAATGGGGCGATCCACCAGCCTCATCCTCAGTGTATAATGAAATGGGGCGATACACCAGCGACACACTCAGAGTGTAATGAAACGGGGCGATCCACCAGCCTCACCCTCAGTGTGTAATGAAATGGGGCGATCCACCAGCCTCACCCTCAGGGTGTAATGAAAAGGGTAGATCCACCAGCTACACCCTCAGAGTGTAATGAAATGGGTCAATCCACCAACTACACCCTCAGAGTGTAATGAAATGGGGCGATCCACCAGTTTCACCCTCAGAGTGTAATGAAATGGGGCGATCCACCAGCTACACCCACAGAGTGTAATGAAATGGGGTGATCCTCCAGCATCACCCTCAGAGTGCAATGAAATGGGGCGGTCCACCAGCTACACCCTCAGAGTGTAATGAAATGGGGCGATCCACCAGCTTCACCCGCAGTGTGCAATGAAATGGGGCGATCCACCAGCCTCACCCTCAGTGTGTAATGAAATGGGGCGATCCACCAGCCTCACCCACAGTGTGTAATGAAATGGGGCGATCCACCAGCCTCACCCACAGTGTGTAATGAAATGGGGCGATCCACCAGCCTCACCCACAGTGTGTAATGAAATGGGGCGATCCTCCAGCGTCACCCTCAGTGTTCAATGAAATGGGGCGGTCCACCAGCTACACCCTCAGAGTGTAATGAAATGGGGCGATCCACCAGCTACACCCTCAGGGTGTAATGAAAAGGGTAGATCCACCAGCTACACCCTCAGAGTGTAATGAAATGGGGTGATCCACCAGCTTCACCCTCAGAGTGTAATGAAACGGGGCGATCCACCAGCCTCACCCTCAGAGTGTAATGAAATGGGGCGATCCACCCGCTACACCCTCAGGGTGTAATGAAAAGGGTAGATCCACCAGCTACACCCTCAGAGTGTAATGAAATGGGGTGATCCACCAGCCTCACCCTCAGAGTGTAATGAAATGGGGCGATCCACCCGCTACACCCTCAGGGTGTAATGAAAAGGGTAGATCCACCAGCTACACCCTCAGAGTGTAATGAAATGGGGCGATCCACCAACTTCACCCGCATTGTGCAATGAAATGGGGCGATCCACCAGCCTCACCCTCAGTGTGTAATGAAATGGGGCGATCCACCAGCCTCACCCTCAGGGTGTAATGAAAAGGGTAGATCCACCAGCTACACCCTCAGAGTGTAATGAAATGGGTCAATCCACCAACTACACCCTCAGAGTGTAATGAAATGGGGCGATCCACCAGTTTCACCCTCAGAGTGTAATGAAATGGGGCGATCCACCAGCTACACCCACAGAGTGTAATGAAATGGGGTGATCCTCCAGCGTCACCCTCAGAGTGCAATGAAATGGGGCGGTCCACCAGCTACACCCTCAGAGTGTAATGAAATGGGGCGATCCACCAGCCTCACCCTCAGTGTGTAATGAAATGGGGCGATCCACCAGCCTCACCCACAGTGTGTAATGAAATGGGGCGATCCACCAGCCTCACCCACAGTGTGTAATGAAATGGGGCGATCCACCAGCCTCACCCACAGTGTGTAATGAAACGGGGCGATCCTCCAGCGTCACCCTCAGTGTGCAATGAAATGGGGCGGTCCACCAGCTACACCCTCAGAGTGTAATGAAATGGGGCGATCCACCAGCTACACCCTCAGAGTGTAATGAAATGGGGCGATCCACCAGCTACACCCTCAGAGTGTAATGAAATGGGGCGATCCACGAGCCTCACCCTCAGTGTGTAATGAAATGGGGCGATCCACCAGCTACACCCTCAGAGTGTAATGAAATGGGGCAATCCACCAGCTTCACCCGCAGTGTGCAATGAAATGGGGCGATCCACCAGCCTCACCCTCAGAGTGTAATGAAATGGGGCGATCCACCAGCCTCACCCACAGTGTGTAATGAAATGGGGCGATCCACCAGCCTCACCCTCAGGGTGTAATGAAAAGGGTAGATCCACCCGCTACACCCTCAGAGTGTAATGAAATGGGGCGATACACCAGCTACACCCTCAGAGTGTAATGAAATGGGTCAATCCACCAGCTACACCCTCAGAGTGTAATGAAATGGGGCGATCCACCAGCTACACCCTCAGAGTGTTATGAAACGAGGCGATCCACCAGCCTCACCCTCAGAGTGTAATGAAATGGGGCGATCCACCAGCTACACCCTAAAAGTCTAATTAAATGGGGCGATCCACCAGCTACACCCTCATAGTGTAATGAAATGGGGCGATCCACGAGCCTCACCCTCAGTGTGTAATGAAATGGGGCGATCCACCAGCTACACCCTCAGAGTGTAATGAAATGGGGCGATCCACCAGCTTCACCCTCAGAGTGTAATGAAACGGGGCGATCCACCAGCCTCACCCTCAGAGTGTAATGAAATGGGGCGATCCACCAGCTTCACCCTAAAAGTGTAATTAAATGGGGCGATCCACCAGCCTCACCTTCATAGTGTAAGGAAAACAGTAAGGTGCAGATAAAAGTGGCCCAGCACATTATTAGATGCAAATGAGGTTTTACCATCTCACCTGCAAACATACCATCCTGCCTGCTATTATTCCTGTACTGTATGTCACTGATGAGAGCACATTTTATCACCTTTTATAATGTCAGGGCTCTTTTCTGCAGGACTTATAAATCTGCCAGCTCATTACAGTCTCACTTCACAGTTACTTATATTAAATGCATCTTTCATTCATGTTATTGCACACAGCATCACATTTCTGCATGCTGGAGTGATGCTGCTTAAAGAAAGGCAGGCTAAGTGCCTTGTTGGGATCTGGTCATTCTACTGCCGCAGAAGGGTTATAATTTATTCATGACTGCCGAATATTCATGATGAGGACAACCAATAATATCGTTGTAAAATTGGCATCTGGCTCCTCCCACTCAGCACCCCACCTCCACTGCTGGCACACAACTGTAGGAGACTGGAAGACGGAATTGCTGGGCTCACCTGTCCGTGCACCATGATGGAGGATGCCGGAGCCCCACTGAGATCATCTCCCACACGCCTCCCACACACAATTCCCCTGCATTTCATTTCGGATCATGCAGGCTGGGAATTACGGAGCAGGATTTCTGTAATATTAATATTAGCCTTCCTCCTCCTGGCTGGAGGTTGGCCCAGGTTTCACTGGGTGTGAATTATAGTCAATTGGTTGCATAATCAAGCTGGCATTAATCATGAATGTCATTCCCCATGGCAACTCTTTTAAATAAATTAGTCCTTTTTTTCCCTCACCAGACCAGCTTGGTGCATCTAATATAGATGTATTAATGGGTTTAGTAGGATATTTAGCTATCAGTCCAAGCTCAGTTCTCCGACAACACACAGAGGTCTGATTTGTATTTTATTCATAATGCGATTTCTGTGTGCATGTGATTCTTTTGAGGCTTGTAGTTCTGTGCAGCAGTTCTGAAGCTTGGGGAATGATGAAGGGTGAGTGGCAGCCCATGCAGATGATTTTATGGTGAGCTCCACAGAATATCTCAGGGTCCCAAGCTTCACGGAGCTCCCTTTGTCATCGCCAGATGATCTTCACCGTCCATTTCTACTTCGGGATACATGAAATGTAAAAGAAGGACGGGGAGAGACCAAGCTGTCTCATGGTCATGTGATGAAATGGGGCATGGAATCAACTGGGGAGGGGGCGAGTAATGGGCACAGCTCATTAGGCATAAAGGTTCTCCCTCCTTCCTGGATTGTAGTGCTTTACCCCTGTAGATGTGTCTTGTTTTGGTGATTCTGCATTTCTTTGTTTTGTGGCTGTATTGCCCACGTAGGATCGATAAAGAATAGCAGGCATACAAACTCCGCTTCTCATGTAGGGGCCCAACCGGTAATGCGAGGAGGGACTCTGACATCTTGAAAGGGGCTGGACACCTGGGCGATGAGGGCAGGTGCTGCACTCTCTGATCATTCGGCTGTCAGATTCCCCAGCAGCCTCTGTTGGTTTCTCTACTCTAGCCGGTCCTGACTCCTTCACTCACGGGAACACCCTGGCTCCTACCCATAATCCATCACTACTTTCTTAAAGGTTAAATCTTTAGAATATATACCAGACAAGGGAACAATTTGGAGCTTATTAAATCATCTTTTTAAGTTTAATGCATCACTACCTGTTCAGAGGACTTGGCTTCGGGTGGTTTGTTAACATTTCATACATTTACTTAATTTAGCAGACACTTTTATCCAGAACTGAGTCAGTTCCTGGAGTAATTGAGGGTTAAGGGCCCTGCCCAAGGGCCCAATGGAGAAATCACTCAGCTGGCCCTGGGATGTGAACAGGCAACTATACGATCACAGGCACAATGACCAAAGCCAGAGTCACACACAGTCTACCCCCAAGTTGAGAGGCTGACTAGATACAGGGAAACCAACTTTCTCTCAGAACATCATCAAGAATTGGATTTGTGAACTAGATCCAAACACTCTCATTGGTTTCCTTGCATGTTTCTTAGTTTTCATTTTCCAGGGGGGGCGTGAGAAGGACAAAGCAGGCCCTCCCATCTGCGGACAAACACAAAGAAAGAGACCATTTCAATTTAGGTGGGACGGGGGGAAGATGGAAGGTGAATGGGGGGGCACAGGCGATACAAATCAATACGAACCATCTGGGTCACCTGGCCCGCCTGCCCCGAAAGCCGAGATGGATACGGGGTCATTTTCACAAAGACGGACTCCTCTGTAACACGAGCTTCCCCGCAAATGTAATTTCAAAGCTATTTTCAGCTGTAAATGAGCAAAAGCACCATGCCATCTAACACCTCAGACAGGTTACCCACTTCCTCCAGCAGGCCTGCAGGGGGCAGCGTCATGGGATAGTTTACATCCACATGTAGCTGTGATTTTTTTTTTTACGAGCCGCACTTCCACTGTCAGCTATCTGCTAAATTACAGCGAGCTGGGAACAAGCGAACCCCCCCCCGGCCTCTCGGCGCTGCAGACGGGATGGTAATTATGCAAATTTAATTCAGAAAAAAATATTCCCCCGTCAGGGCATTAGTGGGCATGTGCCGATCAAACTGCAATGGCACTGTAGCTCTCTCCATGGGTTTGAAGTGTTCCAGATGGTTCATAAAGAACATGATGCATTCTCTTCTGAACTTCAGCTGGTGGGGGTGGGGGACCAATAATACGTACATATATCCTCAGCATGATGGGACGCAGAAGCAGAACCTTAGCAGTTACCCTTGTATATAACGCCCAACTGCACGGTGACATCTGGGAGATGTTTAGCTTCAGACTCCAGATGTAGTGACGTCTAACAGCGGCTGGAGCCCAAGGCAAAAAAACCATTTAGCTGCTTTGCATGGCAGAGTTACAAAGAGGGAGTTTTAATCTGCACACAGTGCTTTTTAAAAACGACACATTAAACCTGAATGTTCCAGAATTTCATACCCTGTAGGATATGTGCTGTACTTAGTCGAAGAACACCTAATACAGCTGAAGGATTATTGAATTTTAATAAAAGTAATAGGCATCAAAAATGCGACAAAGCATATTGAAACATTAAGGAACTGAAGTGGTTTAATTTGCTCAACGAGCTCAAGATGGTAAAAAAGTAGATTATTAAGAAGAACAGATATCTAGGTACTGTTGACTGATGTTCATGTGAATATGTGAGAACTGGAGTATTACTTTAAAAAAAATTTAAATTTATGTTATGAAGACAGACAAGTTTCAGACTTGGTTTTACACCAAAAGGACTGCAGTTCTTCATGTGAATCTTCAGTCTGCATTACAAAAACAGGTTATAACTTAAAAGTGTAACGTGAAGCATTGTTTTTATTGCCTTTTCCCCAGATATTTCTTAGAAATGAATGGAATTGACGGATAAATACACACCCATGACATTAATTTGAATCTGACATGCCAGAGAAGGATGGGGAAGATGCACTCTGTCCTGGACGGATTCGTTAAGATGGGGTGGGCCAGAGGGAAATGGACACCAGCGAGCTCTGGTTACGCTTCCCTCCGGATTTGGTGCTCAGAGGCAGATTAGAGACCTCGTCCTGTTTCTGCTGAGTGCTTTATTACAAGATGTTCTGTCCGCAACTCACGCGGCACACTGACCCACGTGGGCAAATGACTCGATCCACAGTCGGCCAGCTGACCGACTCAACCAAGTCTCCAACCATACCAACCCCAAAACTCAACCGGCTAAAGCCGACAGTCCACAAAGACGTCTGACCACAATCACTCAGGGAGAGTAATATCACCAACCATACCAACCCAAAAGGTCAACCGGCCAAAGCCAACGGTCCACAAAGATGTCTGACCACAATCACTCAGGGAGAGTAATAACACCAACAATACCAACCCCAAAACTCAACCGGCTAAAGCCGACAGTCCACAAAGACGTCTGACCACAATCACTCAGGGAGAGTAATATCACCAACCATACCAACCCAAAAGGTCAACCGGCCAAAGCCAACGGTCCACAAAGACGTCTGACCACAATCACTCAGGGAGAGTAATATCACCAACCATACCAACCCCAAAATTCAACCGGCTAAAGCCAACAGTCCACGAAGATTTACGTGTCCACAAAGAATTACTGAGGTAATTGGCTTTTTAGGCCCGTAGAAACTTTATAAATCCAAATTCAACATTATGACTTCATTGCAGTGGGTCTGCTGAACGAGTTTATCGCAGGATAATCCATTGTTAACACTTAGCAGGCGTAAGGAGACTCTTACACTTGGTCAAAGAAGGTTCCTCGCAGCGTTCATACACTTCTGCAATTCCATAGCCATGCTTGTCCCTAAAAGTGGTTTATGAGGTAATGATGTTCACCCATTTGCTCTGAGCAATAAAGTATGATAAAATTACTCCTAGGTTTGTTAAATGTTCATATACTTTATTTTTTTCTTTTTTGTGACCATTTGTTTTGTGAGGAAAGTTTGACACATTTGTGCCCTGAGGGGGGGCAGCCGAGGCGGGTTTGTCGTTTTCTAGGGCTCCGCTCAAAAAGTCCAACAGCCTTGTATTGGACCCCTTGTAAATATGTGGTTGTAAATATGTCGCTCCCTGTTTCACATCAAGTAGCTATGCAGAGCAAAACTAATCAGATATACCTGTTCAAACATGGCTAAATTCCTCCTTGACCCCCCCCCTCTGTTACTGATTAACATTTAACCTGTTAGCAGTCTTCCCTACCCAGTAACATTATCTAACCAGGTCTTCAGAGTTGTGCTAGGTTCCTTGGAGAAAAGAGTTTGCCTAATTAATTAATCAAAAAAATTTATGAAGGAATTAATTACCCTTTAACAGCGCCATTAAACATCTGGTGTAATTGTAATGTTCCTAGAAGTATTTATAGCGTTTCCACATTTCATCATGTGAGTAATGCCAGAAGAATGTAACCTCCTTCAACACTGTTGCTCTGTTATTACTTACATTTGTTAAATATGTATTTTGTTTGGGGGGGGGGGGGAGGGACAGGCTTCTGTGTACATTGTACTTTTTGAACATTGACCTTCTGAATGTAACATGGTCGTATACCTCTGTCACTCGTAACCACATTAAACTGAATTGTGGGACTCACCCTTCTGGCTATAAAAACGAATAACGGTGAATTACGACTAACCGGCATAAGATCGGATCCTGACTCTCCAGTGTCAGAGGGATAGGGGGCATTTACGGGAATCTGCCTGAAGGAAAAGTGCCGTTTGATGTCCTGGCTTTGAGGTCCATGGCTGGCATTTACTGTAGCAAAAACGCTGGTTTGAAGGACTAACGATCAAGTACGAAGGCTCATAACCGGGTCTCAGGAACAGGCCAGAGGACACCGCCAGGCTGGACCCCGTCCCGGGCAGCACAGGGCACAAGGTTGGGGTCACGCCTGGATGGGATGGCAGGCCATTATAGGGAACCGACACATACACACACATTCATAGAGAGTTGCCAGTTAGCCTACATATTCTCCATTAACTGCAGGAGTTAACTGTACCGGAGAATAGAGTAGTGATACTTCATTAATGCCGGTGGAGAAAATCTCTTTTTGCCTACACCACCCTGCGCTACATAAGATTCACAGACACATATACAGCTGAGAGCAAGCTTGGGGTCACAGCACAAGGTCAGCCATCATGCAGCTCTCCTGAAGCTGGGGGTTAAGGGCCTTACTTAGGGGTCTAAAGACATAAGACTAAGGTTGGGACTCAAACTTCTGATCGCAGGCACTTTGACTGCTGACTTTGGCCTATTGAGTCACACCCAGAAGAAATTTGCATGGCCTGGGAAGAGCATGCAAAGTCCACGGATAGAGAACATGCAAACTCCACACACAGAGAACACGCAAGTTCCACACACAGAGAGCACACAAACTCCATATACGGGGCACACGCAAACTCCACACACGGAGAACACACAATCCCCACATACAATGCACATGCAAACTCTACACACAGAGAACATGCAAACCGCACATACAGGGCACACACAAACTTCACACACGGAGAACACGCAAACCGCACATACAGGGCACACACAAACTCCACACACGGAGAACACGCAAACCGCATATACAGGGCATAGACAAACTCCACACACAGAGAACATACAAACTCTACGTACACAGAACAGATCTGAGATTCAAACGCCCTCCCTTGGTGGTGTGAAACGATACTGATACCCAATGAGCCTCTGTGCTTCCCATTGAGGCTTTAACCTATACATAGAAATCAATTAATTTCTCGGTAATGAAAAGGATGCTAAAAGCGTCGTGTGTCTCTGTGGAGTCACAGGTGTGCATACAGTAACCCCCACCCCCCATGCCTGTGGAGGAATGATCTCTGGGGCAGTGAAATTCCCACAGCAGAAGACCCGCAGATCTCCACCAATGGACCAGCTGGACAGGAGCCACCCTCCAGCAAGCTCTCCCATGGGGGGAGGAGGACCTGGTGACGGGGGGGGAGTCATGCCTGTCGAGGGGCAAACATCTCGGCAGGAGGAGAAAGTGGGGACGAGGAAAGCCATCACCTCCAGTGATGTGACAGATGAACCAGTCCCATGAAGGGGGCTGCAGATGCACTGTCTCTCCTGGAGAAGGACTGGAGAAACCTCATAACCAGCACCTCCACCCCACCCCCAGCCAAAGCCGGTCACCGGAACAGCAGGTGACAGAGTGCAAAAATAATCAAAGCTGGCATCTCCATTTTGATCCTCCAGCTTAGGGGAGAAATGGTGTGTACCTATCTGTGAGTGTGCTTTTGCGTTTGGGAGTGTGCGTGCGTGTGTGTGTGTGTGAGAATGCACATGCGTGTTTATTTCAAAGATGAAGGGATCCCATGTGTTTATCTCCGAGAGTGTAATCATTCACTTGATTGCTCAGCCAAAGTCATTTTTACCCAATTTAGGACGGGAGGGCAGAAGGGCCCATGAAGGGGGTGGTGTGGGGCTCAGTGGGAAGGAATGCTGCGCCCATGATTAGAAGGTTGCTAGTTCAAATCCCAGGGTAACTAGAGTGATGTCACGGTGAGCAAAAAATCTTAATCCATAACTACCCCAGTGACTGTCTGCCACCTCAGAAAATCAGCCTTGCTTTAGATAAAAAAACGACTGCTAAACAAACGAAGAGCATATCCACTGTAAAGATGTGGAGAGCATCTATTTGCATATGGGGTCGCTGACGTGACAGTCCCTGCCGCAGACACCATTATCCAACCCCCCGATCCCTGCGGCACGTGTCCATCATTCTGTCTCTCTGATGCTAACAGGTATGCTGTTATACGACCCTTAGCTCACTATGACACATATGTCTGCTGTCATTCTCGGCATCGTGTGCCTGTATGACACATGCTGCCCAGGTCTGAAAGCCTCTTTACCCAAAATCACCCACATAATGACACCTCAGAGGCGTCGTCAGGTTTTGCCTTTCATTGCTTAAATCTGACATCACTGTACAATTATATGCCTCATGCCCTAGACATCACCCCAAATGTTAAAGCCAGAGAATGTGGTAAGAAACAGAACAAAAAGGTCGTTTTGTCTCACTTTTCAAGCCGCATCTCACTGTTTTCACAGAGGCATTCAAGGCAGATTCCGTTTGATAATTCCTCACATAAAACACCCTGTCACATCTCCCAGGTACAGGCAATTCAGGCGAGCGTAGCTGGTTACCTCAGCTCACCCAGACCTGCTAAGGACCATATTATCAAGACTTACAGACTTACAGGATTGAGGCCTTTGGAGATCAGCTCTCCACAGAATCCATTCATAACTCATGTCCCACGTTACCGGCCAGTAATAGCAGTTTTTAGCAAAACCGTGTTACTTGAACTAGTCTGGAAATCTACCCACTGGCCAATATTTATTAATAAACTTTGCTTAGTTTCCAAAGTAGAGCAGCTCACCTAAGCCAATGGCAAAGCAGATGGCTCCAAGAGACACTTCTTGTCCTTGGAGGAAGTTATTTCGCTGACATTCAAATGTTCTCACTGAAACAGACTCCATAAACAGTGGTAGTCATGTGATTAATGAATCTTTGAAAGACAGTGGGTGGGCCTAAAGCTCAACCAATCACAGCCTGCCTTTTTCCAACAGGAAGTAATAAATCAGCCAATGGGAAATGAGTTAAGAGGCAGCTCAAGAGAAGCCTAAAAACTTTAGCTTCCAAAGCCCCATTTCAGCTCTTACACCATGGTGCTGCTTTTCTACAAAAACAAAATCATAATTATAATAGTAACACAATAATAATACAGAGGAATCATTCATCAGGTCCCCCCCCCGTTCATTACACTACATTTTCTAGGTCATTTCAAGGAAGAATGACCGAGTTTCAGAAACAGCGGAGTGGCGGACTTTGGGGATACGTAGTTTTGGAGACGTCCCATTTTCACTTGGAAAACATAAACTGAGAATGCTGAGATGAAACAGCTCAGCCTCGTTAGATCAAGCGGAGCTGAGATCAGGAGAACATCTCCAAACAAGGACCATTACCTCTCCTTGCCACCTCAGATGGACTGTGGCCTCCCAGCCTCTTCCTGCAGAGAATGATGGACACGTGTGCCGGTGCTTCTCTGCATTGGGCCTTTCGCTCGTCACAGGGGGGCCACAAGGAACAGCTGAGGCTGCCCTGCTTAAATAAACTTCAGGCCTCTCCCTCATTAGTTCAGTTTATTATAACCATCATCTATTTAGACAGTGAAGGACGTTTAGATATTAATTTACAAAAAATAATAAATGATAATAAACAGTAATAGTGTACAGAATGCCAGGAAAATTACTGCCCGGACTGCTGTAGGAAATACATAGAAATTCTCATAATTAAGACAAAATATCCTAGAAAGACAAAGTTCTTAAAGTCAATACATACTGTAGGCCTATTACCAAAAATAAACAAGCAAACAAACACATTGCTGATTAAATCTATCTCCGCTTTCTTAGGGCACTGATGTTAGTGCTGAGAAGGTTGTACCTTGTACTGCATGCTCACTGCTGTAGCAGTTTTCGGTATAAACTGAGTTTCGGGGCCATACGTCAATTCAGTCTTTCCTCCTCTTAGTCAGATTCTTCTTGGGAGTCAATTAAATAATTTTGCCGGCGTCCCTCCCCCGCTGCCCCCAGCTTCGGAGGAGCTAATTAAATTAGCGTGACACCTCTGACTTGAAAATTTCCAGCGATCAACACAACGTAATAGAGGCTGTCTCTGCCCCAAAAGAGGGGGGAAATTAAAGAAATAATGACTCACGCTCCACTATGATTACCTCTGCATCAGTGAGCACTTTGCATTTAAGAGTTAGAGAACGGGAGACACGTTTTCAATGTCTATAAATCAAAAATATTGTTTATAGCCATTTCTTTTATTTATTTTATGTTTTTTTCCCACATATTTATGCTTTATTTAGTCATATTTTCTATTTAATCTGTTTCTTAAGTTTATATCGTATTCGTTCCATAAATACGCACCTTTGCAGATCCTAGTAGTATGTCTGCTTTGATGTCCTGTGAGTGCCTTTGTTTTATTCTGTGCTGTCTAATCCTGTTACTGCCTGGATGGTGCGAGTAAGAATTCGCATGTACAGATGTACCAAAGGCAAATAATGTATCTTGAGCAGAAAAATACCCAGAATAAACATAATTTTCCAGAAAAGTCCTTGACCGTCTGTCTGACCCTGTTCTGTTCATAGACCTTGAGATCCGTTTGGGATGCAGGCTTAGCGGGCGATCCCATTCGCAATTAACCGAATTACCGAAAGTCATTATTCTTAAAGTCAGCCGGCAATTTACACACTCAGGACGCCACCGGAAAAGAAGCCTGGAATAAACAAGAGTAAACACATTTAGAGAGCGTCGGCAGCATAGTGATTAAGGACCCAAATAATTAATGATTAAGGCTATTTTTGACCTCTTGGTTTCAATTGGGGATCTGCTCCTGCACTCCTGAGAAAAAAACTCATGACAATACAAATGAATCTCATTAAATAAAACATCAGAATGGTTTAACTACAAAGTCGGTCATGTGACTAAGAGGTCAGAGGGCAAAGTCCTGAAGGTGTCCAGCTTCTGGGCGTTACAGGTGGGTATAAAACTGCTCTGGGGAAGCCGCAGAAGTTCTGGAAGCGAGAAAGATCAAACCGCCCTCCGATCCCTGCAGCCCAGCCGGGAATGAAATTTAAGATGCCGCTGATGGGTCTGAGATGGCGAGGATGAAGGATTGAAGGATCCAAGCGCCGTCAAGGGTCAGAGAGGTATTACAGGGAAGTGATGGGATGCTGTCGTCTTTAAGCCAGGCATCTAATGGGAACAAGCGTAGAAATACCACATCCCGCTCTCCCATCAAAGCCCGTTATCTCAGGAGCGCGGTGAGCGCGGCTGTGGCTCGATGGTGTTAGCACGGTACCAATCGTGAACGTACATGGCTATACTTTTGTCTATAACATGTGACTCACCAGGCTAATCGGAATGTTCCTCCTCCCGTCATTCACCGCAGACGGAGGCGAGTGTCTGTCTGCAGCCGCAGGGGGCGGGATTACCGCGTACTGTCAATCACTGCTGGTTTGGCCCCAGCAGCATTCGAAAAAGTAGCTAAGTGGATTAAGCTTGTCAGCGAATGATAGCACAAGATAATCCCGCCCCCTTTGTTCCAAAGCTGTTCTGTCCAATCATTATCAAAGAAATGTGTTTTTTTTTGCCAGCTAACTGCACTCTTGAAAAACTTTCTTTCCATGGGAACCTCTACTCACCTGGGGCTTCGGGTACCTGTTGTTCTGCTGCTAATTACCCAGACTCTTGTGACTATTCCTTGCTTCTTTGGCCAGGGAGGCGTCTGTTTGTAGTTTAAAAATGCCAGTTCCTCAAGTAGAGGATTAATCCCCATTGTGAAAACTTTTTGCCAGCAAACAACTTTCCCAAAAGACTGAGCCGGATCTTCACCTCCCAAGATGTCCGCCGTGTGTCCTCACAGTGGATTTGCCACGTGCTGAAGTTCACCTCCCCACGCATGTGAGGGCTCTGACGTGGTGATGTCGTATTGTCATGACCGCCCAGCTCACTGACAGAAAGGCACACGCTTGCTAATTAGCCATAACCCAGGGCGACCAAGCGGACTCTGGCTCTAAGAAACAGCAACTGGCATACACAGACTCGTCCCAGTTTTTCCCTGGTCTCGTTAATGAGTGCCATACCCCCCAGTCCAATTTCACTACCTTTGTGTAGCCGTGATTGGGTAGAAGCTCTAGTCCGCCATTATGGTTTTTTGCACTCTGGTGGGCTAGCTGTGGTACATTTACTTATTCATTAGTGCTGTAAGCTCTGTTTGCGCTAAAGATGTTGGCATCCCACCTGCATCGTGATGTGGTACCGTGTCCCCCTTGAAAATAACCTCTGAGCTCCACACTCCAGCCTATAAAGTGCTGGACATGTGCCCTGCCACGCCGATGCTCCCCCATCTCCGCTGCCGTGGTGCCTCTGAGTGACGGGGACGTGTTGGGCTGCAGGTCTGGGCTCTATGGAAGGTGAGTGCCGTCTTAAGAGCAGCAACGAGCACTTTAACTTTAATGTCTCGCGTAAACGTCAGAGAATGACACAATGGGGCTGATGGGTTGCAGATCCTCAGGCAGTGCCAGTCAACCTAAAGGGCGAGACAGGCAACCGCCTAAGGTGCCAGCTTCTGAGGGGGCGGTGACTAACCAAGTTGCTGCTGGAAGACGTGCTGGTGCGGCCAACAAGTATATCCCGTGGTTGTGTGGATCCCAGTGCCCCAATGCAGTGACAGGGACACTATGCTGTAAAAAAACAGATGCTGTACTTTGGATGAAAGATAATTCCGAAGTCCTGACTCTCTGGGGTCGTAAAAAATCCCTGGGCAGGGAGTTGGATGGGCACCCCAATATCCTGGCTAAATTTCCCCCTGTGGTCCTATCAAATCCAGCCCTCAAATCAACCCCTATATCTAGCTGGTGAATCCTCACCCTTGCTATTTTGTAGTGGGCATACTGGCGCAGAATGACTGCCATTGCATCATCCAGAAAGGCGCTACACAGTGGTGCTGGTTGAAGTGGCTTCCCAGTGGTTCAGCAAAAGCACTTTGAGTGTCTTGAAAAGCGATATATAAATGTAGCATTCATTCGTTTATTCAAGTTCATTTCATTTTGTTTCTGACGGGGTGAGTTCAGCTTAGCTTGCCTAGGGTGTCAAACAGGCTTTGACTGACACTGAATTCTCTTTGTCCTCAAGTGTATGTCAGCCACGCCCCCCCCCCCATCATTTCCCTGCCAAGCCATGAATATAGGACAGCAGAAATCATCACTACTGAATTTACGGCATGCTTACGGCATGCTTACATCTCACGTGTCAGACCTAAGCACTGCACTACCTGCTGCTTCAGACACTCTGGCATTTCAGACTCTTACACTATTATAACTTTCTGCAGCCGAGGTCTATCATTTTCTTTTTATTCTTGTTAATTATCAAAACGAAGATATCCTCAGGCTACTGTTTTTTTTTCTTCTTCTGATTTTAATTGAACGAAGGACATTTAAAGTAGGTGCCTTGATCGGGCAGATCTGTTATTATAAAATGATCGCTCGGCTGGTCGGCGAGACTCTCACCGCGTCGGTGCCGATAAGGAGCGTTCATCAAAGCAGAGGGATGGGAAGAGGGGCACGATCGGATTCTTGCTGGAATTGCTGAAGATCTTTGTCGCATTTCCTTTTAAAACGTCTTCCTCCCCAGGTGCACCGGGCTGTCAGGATGCTCTGAATCAGTGACAGGCCTGGTGAAACGTGCTAATTAAAGGAAATCCTCTGTTCTTAGCGGCCTCACCTTCTTAAACAGCATATGCATCCGAGCCGGGAGGGGGTGGGGTTAGGGTGTGTGTATGTGTAACAGGCGCCGTTATTAATTATGTGCAAAGTTGATGTAGCTGCCTAAACAAGGTATTACCTTGATGAGCTTTAAAGGAGATTCCTATCACAGGTCTGACAGGAGGCAGACGGCGTGCTGTAAGCCATAACAGTCACTGCGTAGCTGTCAATGGATGTGGTGTTAACACCATCCTGGAGGCTGGGGGAGGGGTAAAGCCTCAGCCACAACACAGCAGTCACCATCGTGGAAACTTCAGGGGAAGCGTCCGCATGTCTACGAGCATGCAGTGGGTGATTTCCCCGGCTTCGGGTGATGACGTCCCACCCAGGAACGGCGTGGGACATTCAGGGAGAGCGACCGGCTATCGATCCGCGCTGCACGGGGCTTAGGCCAACAAGAGGATGGGTAATGGGAAACTGGGAGGAGGGTTTTACAAAGTTATCACCTCGAAATCCCTTCTCGTGACACGTTCGGTTACACTATCCGTCCTTTTTCAAAAAGTACTTATGGAGTTACGGTCAGGATGACCCGAGCGCCCATTGGGGGGCGCTGGCGGACACATATACCTGTCGACTCAGTCGCAGAAGGGCAGTTCACGGTCACCGATTCGGCCGTGCGGCTTTGCCTTGCAGAGGGAGAGCACAGGACCCGAGGAAGCCGTCAAATTAAGCGCCTGAGTCCGCGAAAGTTGACAGGTGATGGTCAAGGTCGTCGTAACCTGGAAAAGAAACATGGAAGTAAATTAGGGGCGTCGCTATGGGCCCCCAAGCCTTTAGCTAAAACGGTGACATCTCAGCCTCAATCAGAAGTATACCTGGACAGATGGTAGCGCCCTGTGGGTCGTCTTTGGGGGTGTGCCCAATGGTTCATCCGCCGCAGAATCCACACAGCAGAACCCCAGTGTCAGAGGGGAGTATAATTCCCTGATCCGCCGCATAGGAACGAACGTGAAGCTGGGCTTTCCGGGCCGGATCTGTCTCAGATAATACGCTCCGCAGAGAGGAGTCCATCGGACGGTGGCACCGGAAAATCCTGAGCCATCTGAACAGATTTAATAAAGTCCGGGTCTATCGGCACGTATTCAGAGCGGAGTACGTATGCAGAAGAAAAGCCATGAATAATTTACGGGGGGGGGGGCATTGTTACACTCTCATCTAACGCCTCTGAGTGTGTTCAGCGTGGATGGAGTTCAACGCTCCGCTATTACGCAGTGTCAGTATCCCGAATTCCCCAGAATAATTTATGAACCGCTTTTAGCCATTTAAATGAAGTCTACTTCACAGGCCTTTTATAGTGAGCGGTGTGTTTTTTGTAAACATTAAAAATTATGCAAGTGCTGCCTGAAAATGTTTAAAAATGGCCGCTTTCACACAAATTAAGTGTTTGTTACCATATGTATGTGATGTAATTGGGAAATCGCACAGCATAATGTGTAAAATTGCCTTTAAACCGGACGCCTGCCTGCTTAATTTCCCCTCGCTGTCTCCATGCCACCATTGAATCCTTATTTTCTGTTATTTCTCTGCTGTAGAAAGCACTGCTAAGTATTTTATAGGACTGCTGCACATACTAATATGCCATTAGTGGTTTAAATCTACTGCAATTCACAGTTATGTGTCATGGTGTGTGGCTCAGCGACTTAAGAAGCCTTGCTTGTGATCGGAAGAGCACCGGTTCAGATCCCTTTGTACATTTCTGTTGGGCCCTTGAGTGAGCTCTTTAACCCACTGACACTGACTGCATGGCACGCCCCAAACTTTGCTCTCCTCTGTATGTGCGAGTCTAATTCAAAGGGGAGCATGATAAGATACATGAAAGAAGTATTCCAATGTATCTATATCTGTATAGAAATGGCAAATAAAGCATCCTTTCATTTCAGGTTGAGGCAATGATGCTTTAGATACTGAGTGCAGCCTGACTCAGAGGGATGTGGCCCTTCCCATCCTGACCTTCTACATTCCCTCCTTCCTATCAGAGATGGGCGGTAAGACTTCATCTTCCCTCGTTGATTCCTCCATTAACCACGGAGCCTCCTTTTTACGGCGTTGCTCTTCATAGATTCGGGCTTCCGAGAGAGTATAAACGCTGTCCATGTATTCAGAGTGGATAGTGGTATACATCTAGGGGGCTCCTGTCAGGGAAGCCGCACCATACCACGCAGGGCTGCCTCGCATGCCGAGCCGCGTGTCACATGCAGCAGAATTGCGCCGCCGTCCTGCCCGTCCGTATCGATTCCAGTTCCTGAAATGATGGGTGAGCCCCCACAAATAGCACCACAATGAGGTCTGGGGATCTTAGCCTAGTCACGCACGAGGCACTCGCTGTTGCCAACATAAGTAAGTCCCTCACCTGTGTTTATTTTTTTATTCCAGGTGAAGTTTGCGTTGTTAAATCCAGTCATATTCTCTTCTTCTGCAAAAGCTTAACGGGGGGGAGCTGGTAGCCTGGGCCAGGGGGGTTCGGGATTCAAGCTGGACAGGATGACAGTCCACCGCAAGTACTCCCGCACAAAGGCTCACACAGTAATGCACTCTGGGTACATTCACAGATCTGTATATCTACGGATTATTGGACGGGTGGGAGTCTCCTTTGAAGATAAGCAAGCGCGAGGAAGACATGGAAACACACGCGCACAGAGCATACAGCAAGCTGGGGGCCAGGAGGAGAATATCACCCACTGAGACGCCATCATGCCACCCCACTGTTATTTCATGTACGATTTTAATGCGAAGCGGCAGGAATATGTAGGAGGATTAACGGCGACTTTCCTTACGAGGTCCAGTTCTCTTTCATGGACCCGAAACACTTATTTTAAGTTTCATTTGAAACCTCTCTGGAATTGCCTGCTCTATGCTCACGATGCAGTAAAAAAAAAAACGCTCGCAAAGAGAGCCCAGGGAATGCTCCGGAAGAGCGACGAGTTTAGAAACAGCTGCTGCCGCACCCGTGGTGGATAGAAGCTTCTAAGATCAACCGATTGGAATAATTTCCATTTAGTGAGACAGAATTAGGCACATAAAGCAAAAAAAAGCCTTCTGTACAGTACTTTTTTGGCCTCTGTTTTTTCTATGTAGATTTCCCAGGAAAATATTTTATTTATAATATGATATTTATGACTCTTGGGTACGTTGCAGCAAAAGGGAACTTATATCATGTATATAGAAGCATACTGTCGCATGAATACAAGCATTTTTACATGCATTTAATGTGTCAGGTTACACGCTGCTTGTGTTGTTGCTCCTGTTAGATGATCCTCCTGTTAATCTGCCCACCTTGGTGTTTCTAATGGTGTGTCATTTATCTCTTGTTTCCATGACTATCCTGCACTGGTCACTGGTCACGCACTGGAAGCTCAGTCCAGCAGCACTGGTACCTAAGCACGATCCCTGACAGCGAGAGGCCTATGATGGATCGTCTGCCTCAGTTGGTCGTCGCTCTGGACAAAAGTGTCTGCTGATTAAGAAAATGCTTGAGAAGGTTGCTTTTACTAAATAGCTAGTGCCTGATCCATGGAGAGCCACTGTGGGTGCAGGTTTTTGGGATGACCTGTCAATCAGCCAATAGTGCGAGTTGAGATTGCTTTACTATTGGCTGATTGAGAGGGCATCCCAAAAACCTGCACCCACAGTGGCTCATGGACTCATGGTGCACCAACCCTGCATTAGCAGTACAGCTGAATTACAGTAAGACTTAGACCCGGGCGCTGAATTACCTGCTATGTCACACTGTCGCATATGGGTTAAATGCAGAGAACACATTTCGTTGTTGTGCACTGTGTGCTGTGGTGTCTCAACAATGATCACTGATCACCAAATTCTAATTCTAATTTTAGCAGTGTGTTAGGCTCGGTCTCCATACTAAGCTATTCCCAGGACCATAGCAGATGTGATACCCCCACTTGAGCTCAAACAGCACATAGGAAACCCATTGTCAGCTCCGTTCTTAATGTCTACAACAGTGCACATTTAGCCGAGTTAGCAGATACAATGGGATATATGGTTGAGAAATTAAGGTCAGATAGTTCCTGGAGCAATTGGGGTTAAGGCCTTGTTCAGGGCACCCAACAGTAAAATCATTGTGCCAGTTCTGGGATTAAACTGGTAACATTCTGATCATAAGTATAGTGACCTGCAGAGCCACACACCACTGCCACCTTGGGGAGCAAACGGAGGAATCTGATGCACACTTTCCCGTCTCCAGGTGGGTGCAGTTTCTATGCCGATGAGTCATTTACACTCAGCCAATCAATACCATTCTGAGCAGTTCACTTCAAAGCACGTTTTTCCAGTGGAAACACGAATGGGGGATTTGACTCTGAACAATGAAGTCTGGCTCGATTGTAGAAAAGTGCTTTTTTTAAGAAATTAACATTGCCACTGTCTACAGGGATGTGTAACAAAATAAAATTAGGCCATACTCCAGTCTGCCTATCACGGAAATTGAGACCTTAAGCAATAATAAGAAAGTTTAAAAAAGTTTAAATGCTAAATACTTATAAGAAAATTAAAATTCAATTACACATAAAGAAACTGGGCCCCTAACAATGTAGAGTGGCAGTCCTATGTCCCTCAACAGATTAGCCACTTGCAAAACTAATTATATCACTCTTCGGAAAGGCTGTCAGCCACGGGGTAGTTTAATCATGTATTTCTCATTTTGATTGGCTATGAATAGACTCCACTGAAAGGAGGAGAGAGAATATAAAATTGCATAGTTATGAGGTGGTGTGCCTGTGATCAGAAGGTCCTTAGCTCAGATCCCAGAGTGAGCCGAGAGTGCTCTCTGTTGGACCCCTGAACAAAGCCCACGACACCCCAGGAAATGTCTGACCCTCCTTTCTCAAAAAATGTATGTTGCCCCTAATAAATAAATGTGAATGTATTTCAGCACCTCCAAGATTAGTCTCAAAGATGAGCCTTCCTTATACAAGATGCACATTTTCTTATAAAAAAAACAATGATGCAGGTCAAGTCAAGCCAAATCAAGTGGCTTTTATTGTCATTTCAACCATATACAGTAATACAGTACATAGTGAACGAAGACAAGGACCATGACCATTCTGCTACATATAACACTACAGTACATCAACGCAGGACAACATATAACACTATAGTACATCAACGCAGGACTACATATAACACTACAGTACATCAACGCAGGACTGCATATAACACTACAGTACATCAACGCAGGAATACAGAAAATGAAAGTGTGCAAACATTGCAAGAACAGTGCAATGTGAGAGAGGGCAATGGAGGAAATAGAAGAGATGATAATGGATAAGACAGGCTAAGTGTAAAGTGCAACAGTGCAATAGGTTGTGCAGTTCTTGAGGTAGTGGAGTGTATAGAGGTGTGTGTGTGTGTGTGTGTCAGTCCAGTTCAGGAGTCTGATGGCTTGGGGGAAGAAACTGTTGCACAGTCTGGCAGTGAGGGCCTGAATGCTCCGGTACCTCTTCCCAGAAGGCTAAATGGTGAAGAGTGTGTGTGAGGGGGGTGTGGGGTCCTCCACAATGCTGGTGGCTTTGCGGATGCAGCGGGTGCGATAGGTGTCTGTGACGGAGGGAAGAGAGGCTCCAATGATCTTCTCAGCAGTTCTCTCTATCCGCTGTAGGGTCTTGCAATCTGATACGGTGCAGTTTCCATACCAGACAGTGAAGCAGCTCCTCAGGATGCTCTTGATAGTCCCTCTGTAGAAGGTGGTGAGAATGGGTGGTGGGAGATGGGCTTTCCTCAGCTTTCGCAGAAAGAAGAGACGCTGCTGGGCTTTCCTGGTTATGGAGCTGGTGTTGAGGCACCAGGAGAGGTTCTCCGCCAGGTGAACACCAAGGAATGTGGTGCTCTTGATGACCTCCACAGAGGATCCATCGATATTCAGTGGACAGTGATCGCTCTGTGCTCTCCTCAAATGATGTGGAATGGGTTTGCTGAAGGACAGGGGACCCTAGAATCAGAAGCCATTTCCCATATTATGATGCTTCGCTGTTTGCTGCAGAGGATTTATTCGGTGGTGTTTTCTGAATAGCCCCTCCCCAGCATTGTAGAAGGGGCGCCAAGCAAGCAGTGCATGATGGGAATCTCTCCTGAGTCTCCGCACACAGAACCTCACCATACCTGCTTGTCCTATGCATGATTGCTTGGGTCTCTAGCCAATCCAGGAAGCTTTGGGCACAAAGCAGGGAATAACCCAGTGTGGGGTGCCAACCAGTTACTACTATTACTACCGCTACAACTATTACTAGAAGTACTACTACTACTAATAATAATAATAATAATAATAGTAACACGAAGAAGAAGAACAAAATCTTGCAGTAATTAAATGTTGTGGCTCCCTGCTTTTGGCACTTTTCACATTATCTACAATAAAATGAGCGAAGGACTGATTTGCAAAACAAACTGAGGCTTTTAGTGAGCGATTAAGCAGCTCTGAATTGCTTATTTATATTCCATATCGAAAGATGCATTATTTATACGTTTTAGCGGTTTCACATTTGACAGCAGCCTGATGAGCACACAGCCAGAGCCTTCTAACTCACCTTATACCGCGGTACACTACACCTCTGTGGTGCGTTCCAGCCAGAACTGGCTGCTCTTTGTGGCTTCGATGCGTGTTTAATTTGCAGCGGACATGGGGATGCGTTGGGACCGTTGGTCAGCCTCAACTGCTGCGAAAACCATGTGATCTGGTGTGAGGGAACAGAAACATACAGGACTGGGGAACTGCCATCTTGTCTGTGAATGTACAATCATAGACTTGAGGGGGATCAGCGAATAAACAAACCTTTATTAATTTTATTGCTAACCCCCCTCCCCCAAATGATTCACCACTGCAAATAACCCCATCCCACCCCTTCACCCAATCCCTGTTACATGGTTCTGTTCACCAGGGAATCTTACTAAATAAATATAACACTAATCCATAAACATTTTAATCTTTTTCCATATTGATTTACTTTTTTATATTAGACACACATTTTATTGGGTGCGTTCTTCATTTAGAAGACACATTAAAATTTAGTTACTACTGTATCTTTAAATAATTTAATGTTTTGCTTCCCCAAGACAATTACTGTATAATTGCAATTACAGAATGCTTACCTTAATCATTGCCCTTTAGGGGGGAGGGGGGTGATTAAAATGAGTTTGGGTCCTGAACCAGTAATCATTCTTATATGCAACCTTTTTTATACTTCTCATTTACGACTGACGAGCACCGAAACCCAATTAACTAATTATGGCGGCTTGTAAGAAGCACCGGTTGGCCCTTTGGTGGTTTTGGTTGGTCCATCCCTGGTGACCTGCAGGCTTCTTACAGACTAAATGTGTACTTAGTGTTGCAGACTGAAACACTTAACCTGCCTCTCCTTGTTAAATTTTCCGCAGAGGTGAATCTCAGCGGGCGTTATCGATTGTTAATTGCCCGTATTCTTTTAGACGCATTTTCTTTTACTGGAAAACTGGCCCCGTACTCCCCCATGCAATTTTATAGCGCCTTTTCCCCGATTGCCTCATTTTGTTCCTATTATTTCCAGGGTAGCTGGATTACAGAGCACTTCTGGAAGACCCATCCTCCACCTAATCCCTCACATCAGACACTGTTGTTTCATGCTGGGAGTTAAACAAAGATCCCTGCCATCAGCAGTACCACCACCTGTGCAACCAATTGCTTAGGGAAGACTAACGCCCCCCCCTCCCCAAATTACAATGCCCCTGTGTGCAACCTCCTCCTTCCATCTGAATAAGGTGAGATGAACTTCATTGATCCCAGGGGGAAATTCTGCTGCATACAGCAGTGAGGTGCGTAAAGTGCAGTCAAACATATATAATGCAGAAAGAGACATTCACTTTCACTAGAGCAAAGATAGGACACTTTCTGATGTGTTAAGGCTGGGGTGGGGCTGACATGTCAAGTGGAGACACTGCAGTAACTGACGGCAGCAGAATATTGGAGGCTTCCAGCGGGAACAGCATTCCTAATGGTCGGAAAGAAACGGGGCTATACGGCACGCTATTTTAAATAGCCTACAATCCGGTCCACTGTGCATGTAGACTAAACGTAAGTATCATTATGAAATTACACATCCACTGTTGTTTTGCATATTTTAAGTTTATCCCCTATGGACATCGTATGCCCATAAAATCCCGCACCGGGGACAAACTGTGCTCTGAATTTTATCCTGGGAGGATCCAACGGCAGTCCGCGTTTCTCTCCATTACCGGGCTGGAACCGCTGGCCCAGAGATAGCGGCGTTTTAAGCGTCTCTTCATTAGCTGCTGCTATACCTTTACCATAACTAGGAGTAAGCAAAAAAAAAATGCATTTCTAAACCGTCAAGTACATTTGAAGGTGAGGTTATTATGCATTACACGACAGGAGCAGCAGAGGCAAAGGTTTATAAAATCCAGTGCTTTGAAGACGTTTAAAATAATCAGAATCTTTTTTATTCGCCAAGTATAGAGAAGTACAAGGAATTTCTTTCGGTGCAGGTGGTGTCATGACATAAGCAAATTGAACATGCAACGAAACATCTAAGGGTAAAGATTGAAGGACAAATAAGTAGAATAAGGCAGGATATGTGTATTGATGAGGCAAGCATGTAGACAAAATAAATAAAGAAATATATCGATAATGGATAGATGTCATATGAAAAAAGCTTGGGTATGGTGCAAACGAGTTCTATAAGACGCTGGAAATGGGAGTGGCTGGGATGCAGGGGGCCAGAAATTATACATTTTATGCTTGTTCCTCATCTTAGATTAGTACAGGACTTCGTGCTCTTAGTGCGATGTTGCAGAGCCAAACCAGACAAAGAGAGGATGTAATAATTTGATTGTACTACAGCCGTTTAAAGCGACAGCAAGACGCAAGAAGTATAAGAGCTGTTGGATCGTGTAAGACCATCGGCATGAGAATGCCCTAGACACAGTTCACGGGCCAATCAAACAGCTTATCTTATGAATATTAACGAGTCTCCCCGAACAACCCCGTAAAATTGAAAAATTCGCCCCCCAGATAAAAGTCAGGCGTGCTGGAACATAATCAATGGATAATACATATAGCAATCGTGTCATACGCAAAACGCACGCAGTTAGTCATGTTTCAGAAACGCACGTGGTTATTTTATGCTATATATGCTTTAATGTGATGCATTCAGTTTATGCGAATTATTCTTTTAATTGAATTATTAATGTCCTCTGCAGTGTTACAGACTGTCGATGATTAATAAAATCCAGATTTCCCCATGTTTTTTTTTTTATATTCTCATTCCCACCTCCGCCCCCCCCCCCCCAAAAAAAAAAAAAAAAAAAAAAAAAACAGAAAGAAAATAATGAATTAACAGGTCTGGACCAAATCGTGGCTGAAAACTTGAGGTCTAAACCGAGCCCTTTATTTGAAGAATCGGTACTTCCTTAATAATCAAAAATACATAAACTCTTAATTCCCAAGGATTTAGAAAAAATAAACTGCTCTCCCATCCCCTGACTTATCTGCAAGCCGACACTAGTATTGATTCACGCTTCCAAGTGCGTAATCCCCAGAAAAACCCAAGGGGGGCACAGTGAACCCCGGGAAGATCCCGAAATCAGACTAGTTTTATTACCGGTTTTTATCGGTCTGGGTCGGCTGCTCTGTGAGCTTCGCTTGATTCTCGGATGGAGTGAATTAAAACTAGGTTTGCATTTTAAATTAAGATTATTAATAAGAGCAGACATTTTTCAATCGATTTAGAGGTATATTGTTTTCCGTTGTCTGAACTGTTTTAACTTAAACCGTGCCGTTGGTACTGGTGGAGAAATCCTCCCTTTTACGTTGTGCATGTCTCATTTTAAACGTCTGTCTGTGCATTACTGTTGGTAAAATGAGTTGTTAGCTTCAGATCCCAGCACAATGCTTCTCCCCAACCATGCCGCGCATTATCCGGGACGCAGAGTGATTTCCCTGAAGTGTGTCAAGCTGCAATTCACCGAAATAGGGCTGCAAACACGAAATGTGCCGCTTTGAATGAAGTGCGGAGGTCGGGAGAGCCCTGCAGTAAAACTGCGGCGCTTCGTCTGCATGCGGTCTGTTTCCGTAACCCGCCTTCCACCCCATGTTAAAATACCACAGCTCTTACAGTACTAGGCATAATTAAAAGACCAGCAAAACAATCGACATAATACAATTAGTATTTACTTCTCAATTTCCTTTTTTTTCATTACAGAAACAAAATTGTGATGCAAAAACATTACGAGTCTCATTTTCCACGTTGTGTTCCTAAACAATTCAGCAAAAGCTCACTCTGTCCTTTATAACGTGCCCCCCCTTCTTTGCACCTTCATAATTAACTGCTCCGTCTCGTTCCCCGGAACGAGAAGCCAATGCTGCCAGCGCCTCCGTAACACAATCTACAGTAGTTAGCGTTTTATAGACGGTAACAAGCCGTCAGTGGGGAACCAGTCCCGGTTCAGCTTTGCCACCCCGTATCGCCTGGCGGGGGGCAGAGGTCAGACATCGCTTAACAGTCGGACAAGGCTGGAGATGAGAGCGGGGGTGTCCCACGTCACTGGTGTAGAGAGCCACATTAAGAAGGTTAGGAAGACCCGTTTTGAGATATTTATCAGATATGTGCATTGGAATACTTGCTTGTTCAGCCACACTCCTGGACAAAAGTCAAATAAATGCCATTCTGGAACTGTGAATGACCTGTTTTTAAATCAGTGGTATACAAATGCTGTGCAACTACAGTGGGGTGAAGAGTTTGTGGCTGATGCCAAGGGTTGTGAATTATAACCTGAACCTTGTTACCACAGCAGTTAAGGTACAGCCAGCCAGATGAGGATAATTCAGTTCCGGTGACCCCATGCCTGAGCTCTCTAGGCTGGACAGCAGGTCACAAGATAAAGTCATACATCTGAGGACTTCCATGCGATCACCCACCCACCCACACACACACACGTACCTGTCCAGGGAGTGCTCCATGGCACAAGGCAGGGGTACACCTTGGACAGGATGCCAGGCTATCATGCAACTGCATGTGTTTGGACTGCGGGAGGACACCAAAGGGAAAGACAATGAGAACACAAAGCCACACACACCCGGCGCAGGGGTGGGAATCGAACCCCGGAGGTGTGAGGCTGCGGTGCCTGAGTCTATAGTACTGTCCATTGTTACTCATATTCTCTGTCTTACAGCTTGGCAACTGCAGGACTCACTTGAGTGTGAATATTTTAAATTAGTGTAGTATAGTGTGGATATGGTGCTGGGTGTTATTGGGCTATTCAAAATTTTGGCGGGGGGTTGGGGGGGGGGGGGGGGGGGCTTTCTGTGATGCCCTTCAGAGAAAGTCCCTCAGTAAATACCTGATTGTATAGGCAGGAGTAAAAATAAACGCAGTCATTTGCTTGAAATAAAACTGCTAAGGAATCGCAGTGCTGACAATAAAAACAGGTGACCGGCCTGACTCTGAGGACGATGACAGCCTGGTACCGGGGGTGGGGGGGGGGGGGGGGGGGGCAGCAGCATATGAGACACGTCCTCCTGGGTTAATTACAGCCGAATGCGGAATCTTCTGGAATGCTCTCGAGACGCCAGACTGAATTGGACTTTGAGATGAGGGTGTCTGTCCTGGCTGGGATTCATCTACAGTCATGTGGGGGGGGGGGGGCTTCTCTTCCCTGCACAGGAGAGGAGGATGGGGGTGCAGGACTGCAGGGATTGGCGTGTGGAGTGTGCGGGTGGGGTGGGGGGGGACGACTCAGATTACATTAGTGGGCTTTACAGCCTCTCAGGTTGATGAAGGATGAGTGGATGCCAAGCATTGCGGCATCTGGGGGGGGGGGGGAGGGGGGTACGTCACTGATGGCCAGTGGGGGGGGCTTGATGGCCAGTTTACTGACCTGCTTTATACCCCCCCCCCCCCCCCCCCCCCCACCAGCTAGATCACAGGAGCAAGAGAGGAATCAATAAACTCGCAGTCATCAACTCTTGACATTACCGAGAATCAGGTTATGAAACATCACCGCAGGACACTACTGAAGCGCGGTACAGTTACTGCGTTTGCGCATGAGCGCGTCAGAGAGCTCGCGCGGCACTGCGGCACTTCCTGTTCAACAGCGCAATAAGTTTGGAGCATTGCGGTTGACCTGTTTGTGTGGGTCTCACGGCCGGTAATTATGTCTGAGGAGGAGATTGCCAAATCTCCCCACGCAGGTAGTCGCTCTGTCACGTGCCCCCCCCCACCACTGCAGATAAAGCTATGAGGGCATCTTTGTCATCTAGGGGGCCCGCCTTGCCTCAAAATCCCACTTCTTGCCCAAGAAACCCAATTTACTACGAGCGGTTTCCCCACATCAATCACCCCGCTCTGCGCGTCGGGTTCCGCCGTCGTGTAACTAATGACTCTCTACTTACTGAAATTTAATGAATGCACGATTTGCCCACGAAAATGAAATGGAGAGCCTTCCCTTTCAGTTTGCAGGTATCCCTGCCCGTATTCATCAGCTTAACCCATGCTGATTAATCACCGTGAAAAATCCATTAATCCAAAGGGCCCTGCCCTTCAGGGGCCCGGAGGCAAACCCACCGCAGGAGCCTGTATCCCCCTGGCCGGTGCCAGGTGGCGTCAGCGCTAAACGGATAATCGCAGAAACAAAGCAATACACCCCCTCCCCAGTCGGTCGTCTTAATGCCCTCCTTGAATTGCTTGAGCGCTCCACAAAAAAACTATCGCCAATTCGTAACATGCCACTAATTTTCCACATGCGGTTTACGAGTTTGTTCTGTAACTATAGAAACTTATACCGGGAACGATAGCGGCATTCCCACCATTAATGGAGGCGGGATTTATGCTGGTAACATGGCCGTAGGGAACGAGCCACCGGCAATGCAGAAGAAGGAGATTAAGGTAGTAACGTGTTTCGCTGTGTTCGTCGTGGAGGCGCTCGATCGGCGTTCGTTTGCAGTCACCACGCTGAGACTGGGGTCTGCGTGTCATGTGAGCGTGTAATTAGGAGGGTGTGATTCTTGGCGATGAAGCATGTGGCACGGACAGCATATGCCCCCCCCCCCCCCCCCGCAAAAGGAAGGGATACATTAACCCGCCTCTGTAGACCATCAGGAGTCCCGCAGCGCTGACCCAGGGCAGGATCGGTACGAGCTTCCGTCTCTGACTCACGCATGCTCCCCCACGCCCTTGTAATGCATCCAAGCGACGCTCCATCCTCCCCAGCCAACACCAAACCCCACCCCTCAGTCACATGGAGGCTTGTTAAACACGACTGCTTTGTTGAAGCAGGACCTACTCACCTATTTATGGTTACTTTACTGCTTTGTTGAGCCACCGAGTGTTTAACCATTATTATGGCCGCGACCCCCAGTACTTCAACACATTAATTGTGGAGTGTCATCCCAGTCTGACAGGCATGTGACGAAATTAGGGGTTTAGACCCCCTCTCTGAATGCAAAGTGTGGTATTGCACTGTTATTTCCCAGGTTAGGGCTTCAAAGTCTAAGGCTGGGTGCATCATTACTATTTACCTACATACAGTAGAAGTGTGTTTACTGATCAAAGGTACAACAGCAGTTTCTGTGTGAGAATGTCGAAAGGTTAAACCTGCAGCATTTCGATCAGGTCCGGCCTGTCGACTACTGGAAGAAAGACAGATAAAGGGAAGGAGGGATGAATAGGCAGTGACCTATCAGATCCTTATACATCCTTTAAGAGCCTGGAGAGGGAAATAAAAATCATAAAAAGGAGGGAAGTTGGACTGAGCGGAACGTGAGGAGCATGACAGCGACCTGCTGACTGCAGCTGTTTCTGCCTTTGCTGTTAAACAGTGCAGAGATGGATCCTGTTTGTGCCTTCAGAAGTTTCCCTAGATTCTATATATATTTATGTGCTGGATTAGGAGTCTGCACCCCCACCTGCCCCAGCCCCAGGAACGTGTTAATCTCTACATCACCCATGTATGGCCCATCCATCATATTGGAGTCTTCCAGGACATCCACACCTCATGGAAAGCTTCTTCTCTCAGTAAAAATGGTCGTTCTTGGGCTACACATGCCAGGAGCTCAGTACCTGGATATGTACCTGTCTGCTACCTACACCACTGAGCTGGCGGTAATGTCCCTCTGGGGCGGAATGAGGCACTATGCAGGTAATGCCAGTATTTCATTCTGTAATCACTGAGCGTGTTTAATGTCTGTCACATGATTATAGTTGTCTGGAATCATCATGAAAGCTTTATAGTCTGTTGTCAGTATTATGAATTACGTATAATGCATAATGTACATGTGAAATGCGTAAAATCGCTGTGTGATGAGTGTAATTTCAGCTGCGCTCCTGGTACCTGTTTAATAAGGCACACAGCAGCGTTTCCGTCTGACAATCACAGCTCTCTGCTGTTCTTTTCTTCTTATTTCTCCGGCACCATTGGGCTCTTCGCGGACTCCCCGGCGCCCCCTCCCTGGCGCCCCCTCCCTGGCACCTTTGTGCTGTTCTGCAGGAGACGGCTCACATTATGTCATTCGCGTTTCTCTGGCCGCTTTGGAGAAACCGTCCCCAGACCCGCTGACCTGCCTTCAGGAGCAGCGGCGGCCTGTTAGCAATCCGAATGAAAGGCGGTTCTCCTGCCCCCGCTGAGGGTGTAAAAATGGCTCGTCCCCCTGATCCGGCCCCCTCTCTCAGCCCTGACTAATGGTTCCACTTCTGCTGAACGCTCTTTGATTTACAGGTAGCACTAGATGACTGGTCCCTCTTAACTGTGGTATTTCGAACAGGCCGTAATAATTTGTTTAGTCAGGTAGTAAAATCTTACTTTGCCGTGGACTATAAAGAGCATTTGGCGGTAGCGTCAGCAGCCAGGGAAATTGGGTAAATGCACTTTCCTGCATCATTCTAATGGACTAACACACCCAGACTGTATCGGGCTGATTGACTGTTTTACGGTGAGTAACTATGAAGAAAATTTAAGATCTCAATACATTTAAAATAATCCCGGGTTTATTCTATTCAACTAGGATGTAGAACATGGTGTTTAAGCACAGGAGAGAGATGACTCGGGTCATCAGCGCAAAAACAAAAGGCCTCTTCGGATGAACATACGCCGTGTCCCACCACTGAAACCACATGTAGGGCCCCTAAGGCTTCTGGGCCCCCTATTGGTCACAAACAGGCACTACAATCAACCATTACCTAAATGCATTCCTTATTTAGAAGATGCTGAAGCAGCTAGCAAGCCGGCTAGCTACCATCTTCTGACTCTCCTCATTAGCTGTTTATTAGATTTTTAAACATCTTTGGGGAGGGGGGTGAATTTTTCAATAGGACTCCAGAAACAATCCGACCCCTGGCCATGCCAGTTGGTACTCGGCAGACGTGGACATGCAGGGCTGACATTGGTGGGGGTTGAGGGGACTTGGGACGTGGCGGGGTGGGGGAAGGGGCTGCACCCTGTAGTCTTCTGCCACGACACTGTCCTTCTCTGTGGTCTGACTTTTGGCTCCCTTGGGGATGAAGGAGCAGTGAAAGACATAAGAAAGAAGACAGAGCCTTCCCTCCCCCCAACCACGTCTCCACAAGGCACCAGGACACATCACTTTTGTGCAAGCGTCAACATTTCATCCACACGAGGTTCCTGTTCATTCAGGGGGCTCCTGTGGTCGGGTGACAGTACCACGGTAAAAGTAAAAGCACAGCAGCCCCTGTGACATGCTAATTTTGGATTATGAAGGATAAAGTGTTTTTACCCCCTTCCCTCTATGACAAACCCTCCCCAGCCCACCCCAAACACGACTCCACACTGAAACAGGATGAGTCTCCGTTTCACGCATACATTACCGGATTTTATTGAATAAAACAGTGAGGACACTTTTCAGTTGCTTCACGCGCAGCTAATTCGATCAGACTGGAAAATATTTAGCTTCCTGCCTTTTGCCACTCAGGGCTTCAAAGAGGAACGATCCCTTTAATGCCTGAGAAGTTCGTTTGAGAAGAAAAAAAACAATGTTCCCCCGACGGACAGGGGAAAGCGATCTATTCAGATGTTTTCAAAGCATCTCCGGAGTCTTTGGGTCACTGAGGGCGAATTACAATGGGGATTTTAAAGAAAGTCCGTATTGATCGCAGTCAGCGGGGTGCTCTGACCATTCTCAGGATGCCGTAAAACCGATGTCCACGAATTCGCTCAGTTTTCTACTATGATAGCGAGAGGTCCCTTTCAGCCTGGCATCTCCTGTCGATAACACAGACAGCTGTAGATTAAATCTTTTTTTTAAAATACTTTGTCCCCCGTAATGAGTTTCTACAGGGGTTATTTGGTAGCTGTGCAGTGCCCGGGATTTTGGCAGGAGAACTCGAGCACGTAACTCATTTCCAGTCCAATAAATCCGGTGAAACGTTGCGAGACACAAGCACCGGTGAGACCCCCCAACCACCAACGCCTCGCCCCCCCACACGGGCACACGCTCCGGCGGCCTTGGCTGTGTGTCCTGCCTGCCCCCCCCCCCACAAGTCCAATCTGCTGAGATGTGGAGATGCTTAGCCTTGTTTGCTGACTAATCAGCGGTGGCTACTTCACGCTCGTTCCAACGTCGACACTTTGATTGGCACCCTGTTTGGCTCTCTCTAAAGTCCGTAATCATCCCCCCCCCCCCTCACCCTGCACATTAGCTGAATGCGGCCGCCTGGGGGGGGGGGCAGGTAGATACCATGCCACACATCCACTCTGTTTTGTGTGGTTTTATTCCAGTGGTTATGGGGGTGATAACCTTATTTCCCCCCGCCCCCCCCCCAGCGGCCTTTCACCACGCTCAGAGTTGCCTTGCGCCACCCCGTAATTGAGATCCCGCCTCGACGGTGCGCCACCCAATTCCCCGCGGAATTTCCCAGGCTCCCGATAACAAATATTTCATCAGTGTTTCGTGGCTGTTTCTGCCACCACCGCTGTGTCTGACGCTTCATCTGCCGATAAGCTGTGAGCGTAGCCGGAAATGCGCGCTTTGCTTTTCATATGCTTTTGTGTGGCGGTAGAGGCCTTGTTATCTCCCCCATTAATGATGTGCAGTCCGCCTCAGTCCGGCCCGGTCGCTCTCATTTACATTCAATTAGCCCCTTCTTATAAAAACCTGCAAATGCACGCCCTCTAATGGGTCCCTGACTCCTCGTCCCTGCGCCGTGTGTCATCAAGTATCATTCTGCCTGCCCCCACCTTCATTTGCATTATCTCCGTGTGCTGCATGTCGCCTGAAACATTTAAAGTTCAGTCTTGTGGTACAGTGTCATAATCATAAGGGTCCCTTTGGTTTCCTCTCCTCTCAGGTGCAGGCGAACCGGAGATAATCCAAAAATCTAGGTAGTGTTTTTGAAGTAGATTCCTCTCCAATGCAGGACCGGGGGGGGGGGGTTGTTTTCCTGGGTGTTTTCATTTGGACTCCTCGCCAGAACAGGAGGGGGGAGGCGGAGGTACTTCTTAATGAATATTTTTGTTTGCCAACCCATCAGCGTGTTGCTTTGCACAAATTAAATGAGTCGAGCATCACAGTAGTGTCCAAATTCCCCATCACTGGCATCAGATGCTTTATGAACGTCAATCTGAATCCCAAACTTTTATTTATGAGTGTTTCTGGTTTTTTTTGTTTGTTCTTTTGCCTGCTGACCCAGCAACTTCAATTTCAAATGAACAAATGAGGTTAAGTACCACAAGGGTACAGTAGAAGGATCCTTTGAACTGATGTTTTGTCGTATAAGAAAGATGAATCAGACCGTAAGCAAATTCATTTTATGAAATTTCCTGACATTATTTGTGTTCACGTTGTCATTGTCATGTTTTGCCTACAGGTTTAACTTAACTGACTAACCCATATGTGCCATCACTGAAGGTCAGCTGATCTCTCTCTTCGGGAGACACACGTTTACTGAATTACAACATGTTGCTAAATAATTTAGCGCCGCTAGTTCACTGTGGGGAACCATTGAACAAAAGAGACCTTAGGAGCTTAGGGAAAGGACCCCCTGGGCCCCGCCCACATATACATCCTCCAATTAGAGAAGACACTACATTTTCCCTTATTCCCCATCCACTACACTCGCGTTTGATTTGTTATTTCAGTTCTCGGTGTCTTGCTAGACCAGTTTAAACGCCTCCCGATCCCCAGTGAAGATTCACCCATCGGCGTGCAGATTAACACTGACTGAAGCCCTTCAACTAAATTCAAATGAATCCATTTATGTACAGCACTGGGCCCAGCTCAGTGGCTCCATAGTGCTTAAAAGATTCATTAATAACAAAACTGTAGATGAGCAAAACAACAGTTAACGCTATACATACCGTACTGCAGTGTGAGAGGAGACGCCAGAGGTGAAACACTGGTTATAAATGAAGTCCCACTTGCTACCAACCCCAAAAACATTTCAGGACTATTACAGCAATTTTATTTATGTTTTATGCATTTCACTGGAGCAGTTTAGATTTATGATTAATCTTCCTAAAGCATACAGTCGGTGCAACCATTTCAGGGACATGAACTGGCAATGGATGTCCTCGGCCACCTTCATGGATGCTTTTCTCTCACTTATCTTCTTGTACAGCCCTGACCTATTGGCCGTCCTCTTATCTAGCTGCTATAATGTGGTGGTGTCAGGCCTGGCCTTTCTTCCAGGGTCAGGGGTCAGGGGTAGCTCCTTGTCATTGCATGTCGGAAAAAAGGCCCCGAACTGACATGAACCTTTTAATTTGGGCAGGTCCGTGGTTTTGCCATTTTAGTGTTTCAGCGAAAACGAACGAAAATTGAACAGGGTAACGATCAAACGAAAGGCATTACATGGTCGACAGCTGCTCATTTAATGCGGCAAAATAATAGGCTGGCAAAGATCTTCGCTTTTGGGCGTCTAAAGGTGCCTGTGATTGTAACTGAAATAGACTATTGTCACAGATGGAGGCAGGATGGATTCATCATTCTGATAGTGTTCCCCAAAGGCTTCTGGGTAAAATGGGGTTTATCCTTTTCTCCTCTGATACTCTTGTTTTCTTTATGAAATACGTGCCCCGTCCTGTTTAGCTTGCGCACCACCCACCCTTGTCGAACTGCCGAGCCACCTGTGCTGCTCGTATTTCAACGATAATCATTAATGGGCTCCAGGTGTGTGTCCGAGGGTCGTGGGCCAGCCCCCCCTCGCCCCCCCTCGGGTGGATGGGAACGAGTGGTGATTGACCTTGACGGCGGAATCTGCTCTTCCTGGCAGTCAAGGCTTATTTGACCTTCGGCCTAAATCTTTAGCTTTAGAGAAACAAAAGGAGGCATGCTGGAGAATAGTGACCTTCAGAAGCAAAGGATTATGGGATGAGTGGCTGCCTTGAGCCACTTGTGCTGGCATTTTGCAATAGACGTCCTGCCTTTTTTTGGATGTTAAGTTTACATTGAATTTAATTAGCAGATTTATCCAAATCATGCAATTGAGAAAGCAGGGTTAGACGGTACCGAAGCAATTAGGGGTTAAAGGCCTTGTTCACGCATCCTAAGCCACTCAGCCACTCACTGCTAGTTGGGGGTTAAATGGATCCGCATTAGAACGTGTCGACGACGTTCCCTCTTGGAATGTCATCCAGGAGCACCATCTCCTGCTATTCCCATCTGCTCCATTTTCCCTGGTGGTTGGTTTTTATTTCTCACGAGGCAAAGAGACACCAGAGGGCAACGCTAGACGCACCAGAGGGTGGTGCTAAAGGGTGATGCTAAAAGAACCACAGGGCACTGCTAAAGGGCAACGCTAAAGGGTGATGCAAAAGGAACCGGAGGGTAACGCTAAATGGCGATGCTAAATGGCGATGCTAAAAGAACCACAGGGCACTGCTAAAGGGCAACGCTAAAGGGTGATGCAAAAGGAACCGGAGGGTAACGCTAAATGGCGATGCTAAATGGCGATGCTAAAAGAACCACAGGGCACTGCTAATGGGCAACGCTAAAGGGTGATGCAAAAGGAACCGGAGGGTAACGCTAAATGGTGATGCTAAATGGCGATGCTAAAAGAACCACAGGGCACTGCTAACGGGCAACGCTAAAGGGTGATGCAAAAGGAACCGGAGGGTAACGGTAAATGGTGGTGCTAAATGGCGATGCTAAAAGAACCACAGGGCACTGCTAAAGGGCAACGCTAAAGGGTGATGCAAAAGGAACCGGAGGGTAACGCTAAATGGTGATGCTAAATGGCGATGCTAAAAGAACCACAGGGCACTGCTAAAGGGCAACGCTAAAGGGTGATGCAAAAGGCACCAGAGGGCAGCAATTAATGTCCTGCACAGATTAGGCATTTGTTCATAAGCTGTAATGAGATTCTTTCTCAGAAAGTCATTGGAAATTCTTGGAAAGGAAGGAGACATGAGTCCATTTTCTTTAGCATGAGCCATCCTGTAGCATTTCTCCTTGCCATCGTGATCACGTTAATGCTGCCATTTGTCTCCCACCACCCCACTAAATTATCATTCACCTGCGTTGTTAGATTTTATCGATGGGATGTGTTGTGATTTGCCCTCCATAAAAAAGTTCAGGGCCGGTCCGATTAGGGGGTTTACCTAAAGAAATGTCACAGAAAAAGACACAGACAGAGATAAATCGGCCATCTTCATTAGCATTTAACATATGTGCGGTGCAGTGTACTTCGGCTAATGTGTCTAACCCTAATGGCTGATGCCATGGCTCAGCACAGTGCTGTGCTGTGCTTAGCCTCTCAGCTCCAGCATTGTGCGTTTGAGCACTACCCCTTACTGTTTGTCCCTACAGGTTTCATCCTGCAGTCCAAAAACATGTGGTTTATGTGAAGAGCTGTCAATAAATTCCCATTTATATGTGACTGAGTGGAGCTGAATCTTGTCCAGGGTGCCCCCTGCCTGGTACCCTGTGCCTCTTTGGAAAGGCTGCAAGCTCACTGTCACCCTGTCCTGGATAACGGGCATGGAAGCTGGATGGATGGATATCATGTAATTACATAATTAATGTGATGATAATAATGTTTACTTTCCTTTTAGCACTTTTTTTTTTACAGTGCCTGTCACGGATTATGTATTTATGATTTTTAATGTTTACTTATTTATAATCAGACTTTATTAAGGCGTGTTTCTTCTTCAGCCAACACCGCCAGCTCTCACACATAAACGCCACTCGTTGGTCATGCTTCATTTCCTTCCGTGTGCACTTGGCGAGGTGTTAAATCGAATTAAAGCCAAAGCCGGCCGCGCTGGAAATGCAGAGTGATGAGCCACCGTGCGCTTTCCTGAGCCAGGGAACTTCCAGGACTTCCTGTCCCTTTGACCCCTGCATCACTTCCTGTCCTTTTGAACCCTGTGTCACTTCCTGTCCGTTTGACCTTTGCATCACTTCCTGTCCTTTTGACCTCTGCCATTGCGTTGTGGCATTGATGAGGCTAAGGGGAATTTACTCTTGGGAATGGTTCAGACCAAGCAGGCGATCCATATTCCAAACTGACACGGGGCATTAACATGCAGAGAGCTTGCTGTATGGGCAAGGACATTCCTCTCCTTATGGTGTCTCCTTATGGTAATCAATCGTGAAAAGCATCTCTGCTTAGATGTCGTCTGCTCTGGAGAAGGAATGTCAGAGATTCCTGAGCTTGGAAAATTGTGGGATACCCGTAGGCCAATCAAACTTCACATATTTTGTTTTTCATGGATCAGTTTCGGTTGTTATTTCCAGAAGAAATAATAAAACAAAGGGGTAGGTGGTTCCCCTTCCCTTTAGGGGGCACTAATTGCTCCTTGAATAATGAGCCTGTATACAAATCACAGATTTCGGAGGGGGGCGGGGGGTGGAATCTGAGATGCGTCTCACAGTCGTGACTTCCTGCTCTGCTGAAAACCGGGTGTCAGTTATTACAGCTGATTGACCCATTGGCTGCAGACAGAGCAGGGAGGGAATGACCGCATCCACGGGCCCGGATCAGTGGAGCGGATCAGACTGGTGCTTCCGCTGGATTATCGGAGGAGGCGGAGGACACGCATGTCACGGACCGTCAGCCATGCTGATCACTGTGAACAGCTACCAGTTTCTATTGTAATGTGGCATGAAGGATGGGGATTAATCCCCCCCCTCCTCACATTTACAATGGCATAAAATGAGCCTCATTAATTAACTTTTTGAATCACTTGGCAATGAATCTACTGCTCTGTGCTGTTTACAGTTAGGGCTTGAGTCTGCATGTGACAGATATCCTTTGCCCGAAAACATATGTAATGTTATATGCACACATACAGTGGTAGAAATGAGAGGAAGGTCAGCTATTGGCTGGACAACAGTCACATGACCACCACGGTCACATGATCACTGTCGGATTTCACTGTCCACCATTAAGTTCTCTAAGGAGGTTGTCCTAAAGATGGTGTACAGATACGATAAAGGCACAGAATAGACACATTACAGCCCTTCCAGGTTTAATCAGGCAGAGAGGGACCCTAAAAGCAAATAAAATTTTGGGGGTGAAACGCCACACCCCACCTGGGGGTTCATACCGGGGTGGGCAATCATATCTTGAGAGGGCCACCAGCATACACACTGGCCCTTTGCAGATATGACTGGCCACCCCTGGTCCGGACCACGGTCTGCCAGCCACTGGCCATAGAGAAGAGCCGTTAGCCAATGATAATTATAGCAATGCCAAATGCGAGCTCGATGCAGCTGAAAACATCGGTGCTCCTTTCAGGCGTGCTGGGTTACGGTCAGTAAATAAAGCCTTGTTATCTCCAGAAAATCTCCCTGTGCCCAAAAGATGTCTGGCTGGATTTGGATGACAGGTGATGAAGATAAAACTCATGTGGGCTGTGTGTTTTTAAGGAAACGCAAAGGAGTGGGAGCAATGTCACTGTTTTTTGTGTGTGAAACTGGGTGAAGCGTTCAGAATGATAACGACTGATTCCATCCAGCTTGCAGACAATTAGTCCACCGTGCAATTAAAGAGTCGCTAGTTTTCACCTCCAAAAACACAAAAATGACACGTAAATCCATCCCCACCTGCTGCTTATCTCTAACCTGTGGGATTCAGAGAAATAGTTTCTCTTAAGGTTACAAGCAGGAGATATTTCTGGTACCAAATCTATGCTGCCTAAATAAACCTGGGCCTTACTTTTAAATTTGATGATATTTTCACACAAGCCCGGCTTCTGGTGAATTATGAAACACTGAAATATGATATAAGGACAGAAAATTGACTCAATAGTGCACATGCATACAGGATCCATCTTTGCACAATGTTTGTACCAGAATGTTTTGATGGATAAGAGTGCTGTAATCACAGTAAATCCAGTTTTATAGGATTTCGCAAATGATTATTGTATTAATTTAGTAATGATGACCCAATCTTCTAAAACCTCTTATGTTGACAAGTAGTGACAGAGTATTTCATCCTGCAAATAGATATCTTATTCAGAAAACGCCACCATCTCTGGCCTGTTGGCAGCAGGCTCCTCCTTCATCAGTGACGAGAGGAGATACAGGAGACAGAGTGTAGCCCTTTTTGCTCCAAGAAAAATCAATAGAGCTATTGACAATCAATGTCTGTTTTGCAGT